>NC_080203.1:32234339-32859339 GCF_030028045.1 Hippopotamus amphibius kiboko
GCACTTTGTTTCCTTCTCTCCTTCCCTTCTTCCGTTTTCTTTTCTTCTTCTTCTTCTTCTTCTTCTTCTTCTTCTTCTTCTTCTTCTTCTTCTTCTTCTTCTTCTTCTTCTTCTTCTTCTTCTTCTTCTTCTTCTTTCTTCTTCTTCTTCTTCTTCTTCTTCTTCTTCTCCTCCTCCTCCTCCTCCTCCTCCTCCTCCTCCTCCTCCTCCTCCTCCTCCTCCTCCTCCTCCTTCTCCTTCTTCTTCTTCTTCTTCTTCGTTTTAGAAGAAAAGCTATTAACTCCAGTTCCCCTGGCAAGGGGCCCAGACTGGCTACTGCATTTTTCTAGCCTGCATTCACCCTGTGGCACCTGCTTGAGGCACTGTCCTTTCATGAGCATGGTACGGGAGCCATGGGGTGGCAGGTGCTCACCCAGGAGGTGCCACCCCAGGGCCCTCAGCCTCTACCGGGGAGGTGGGGGGAAACTGACTCTCTGGAAAGTACTTGAATAATCTACTTGCCATATTTACCACCTTACCAAAACTTTGTCTCCTTTGACTATAACATCGTTAAACTATTTAACTCTTTGTGAAAATTCATTTAGGAGAGAATGGTTTTAAAAGCTTTCAGAGATTTCTCTGAAGATGCAGTTGGCAGGTTCCATACCGTCTTTAGCAGCTCTCTAAGGAATGTTCCATTTGTTATAGGGAGATTTAGCGTCCTTGGGAATGTATGAAAAATGCAGAAAAGTATATTATTTCATCAGTAACCCAAATTTCAGCATTTTGTATGGGAATGTTTATACTAGTTTCTTTTTAACCGCTTGAAAGCCCATATTCTGTTGGGCCAACTTTAGCATTTGGGGGATTCTTTCACCAGTTTCTCAAATAGCACAGTATTTTGTTATTTCTGGAAATTAGTAGCCAAGATGCAGTATGTGATGTGATTGTGCCTGTTGTTTCCTAATTGATTTCCTACCGTGACATTCCTTAAGCTTTTTAAACCAATTCATTTCTTACCCTTCCTTGGCAATTTCATAGTTATGGTTAATGGAGAGCAAATTGGAGGAACTAATCGTACAGTACATTATAGTGATCCCTTCTTGTCATCTTCATGCTCGTCCTGCTGCTTTAAATGGTCTTACTCTTTCACGAACTCTTCAATAGCTTTTAAGCCCACACATTCAATGCAAATTACTGTAGACTGTGATTCACTAGAAAAAAATGAGTTTCAGTGAAATGGCTTTTTTTCAAGAGGCTAAAGTATGGTTGTGATAAGATTTGCCATTTGATGGCTTCAAATACATATGCTAACCTTAACCCAGAGGTTCTCAGCAGAGGTGTGGGGAGCAATTTTGCTCCCCCAGGCAGTGGTTGGCAGTATCTGAAGACTTGTTCCATTGTCAAAACTAGGGGGAAGGTGTGCTACTGACATCTAGTGGGTAGAGGCCAGATGCTGCTTGGCGGCCCGCAATGCACGACCACCACCCCCGCAACAAAGAATTCTCTAGCCCCAAATGTCAATAGTGTCAAGATTAAGAAACCCTGCCTTCGATGAATAACATTTTACCAAAGTCTGAGGAGGACCACCCTTAAGTGTTTAGACCAGCGCTATCCAATAGAAGTTTCTGTGGTGATAGAAATGTCCTCTATCTGTGCTGTCCAATGTGATAGCCACTAGCCACATGTGGCTATTGAGCACTTGTGGTGCAGCTAATGGGACCAAGGAACTGAGTTTTTAATTTTATTTCACTTTAATGAATTTAAAGTTAAATAGCCCCATGTGGCTAGCGGCTTCCATATTGGACGCAACTTTAGAGGTGCTCTAGTCTAGTGGAGCGTGGTTCTGGGATCAGACAGTCCCAGGGTTGAGTCCCCGGTCTACCACTTCCTAGATTTGTGGCCTCGCATATGTCATCTAAGCCTTCTGAGCCCCAGTTTCCTCATCTGTAAAATAGGGGTAATCATGGGACCTAGCCCTCGGAAGATTACGGTATCCACTGAAATAATGCGTGAGAAATGAAGCATGCAGTGCAGTGCCCAGCACAGTAAGCGTTTGAGAGACGTTAGTAATTATTGCCAGAGATTTATGATTAATATAGTAATTGCCATCATGTAAATGGGACTTCTGCAGGGCTTACAAATGAGTCCTCCCCTGGGATATTATTTAAAGGCCACTTCAGAGGCAGAGCCCTAATTCTCATCCCTCACGGCATTACCGTAGATGTGTCCCCATGCCTTTTTGGGGCCTTGGTTTTCTTATCTGTAAAATGGGAATGATAAAAATAATAATGTCACTTCCCAGTTCATGTCACAGAATTGTCCAGATGGCCAAATGGATGTGGAAGTGCTTTTGAAGAGCACAAGGCCCTCTGTAAGGTTTATGTTATGAGTTTGCACACAAATGTGCTTTTGTTTAGACTCAGTGCAAAAGTTCTGCCTTGGTAGAACCGTCTGAAGTTTGTAATGGGAGCGCCTGAGTCAGGGAGGTTGTATTGGAGAGCAGCAGAAGCCAGGAGCTCTTCACAATGTCAGGGCCTCCTCCATCTGACACCCAGCCAGTAATGTGGCGGGAGAGCCCAGGTACCACTTTAAGGATACGTGGAAACTTGGTGTTTGGGGTTGGGAAACCAGAGCAGTGTATGGACCGGCCTGGTTTCCAGGCTGCTAATGAAGGAGCAAGGCATCTAGCCCAAAAGGAGAGAAGAGGGCTCCTCACAGCAGCTTATGGCAGGCTAGCAAAGGCCATGCTGCCCCAGGGCTCGGCCACCCGGCAAAGTGTCCGGCCTGAGAGATACATACGTACAGTCACTGAATGTACTTGGCACCATATAGAGAAAAGAGCATGGGGCTTTGGCGTCAGATGTAGGCTTGCATCCTCACAATGCTACTCACTAGCTATGTGGCCATGGGTGAGTGCCCGAGCCTTCCTGGGCCTCAGTTGTCTCATCTGTAAAATGGAGATAATGGCTCCTACCTCACAGGGTTGTCACAGGGATTCAATCAGGTAACTGACAGGCACATAATGTTGCCACCTAATGTTGATAAACAAAGAACAACTTTTAACCAACTAATGAGTCCTAATCCAGTTTTTGTTCTTCTGGGATGGAAAAGGAAAATGAGAGTTTTCTGCTGGTGGCTTGGGAGAACTGTTTAGATCTTTCTTGAGAAGAGGAAAGGGGGAAAGGATTCTTCTTGTTGTGCTACTACCCTGTCCAGAAGAGCAGTCTGAACTGTTTAGGGATGGACCAGGATGAAGGATGAAGCACAGGGCTCTGAGTTAGTCATGATACAGTGTAAATGAAGAGCCTGAGTGGCCTCGCCTGGGCTTGGGAGTCCCCTGAGAGAAGTCACCATATGCTGTATGCCCAGAGAGAGGCTTTCTGGGGACAGTGTGTTTCCCAGGCATTTGGAATTTAAACTCAAGCCTTATCTGTGGCCACTTGACCCAGTGATGGCTAACGAGCAAAGGACACAGGTTGGATGCAGTTGGCTTTGTCCCCACACAGACCCAGGCCCCAGGCCCCAGTGCAGAGAGCCATTTGCCAATGCTGCTGGTTACCAGGGGGCTGGCTTCTAGAGAGAATGTGGATAACACAGAGAGTCTCATCCCCTACTTTTAGGAAACCGATAAAGATAAAGAGGGACATAGGTCATTAACGCCAGGGGAAGGGCAGTCTTCCTACGGAGAACGAGGGTAAAATGATAGTAGCTACCATTTACTGAGAGCTTACTATGTGCTACACCTCATGCCAAGAGCTTTATGTGAGTTAGTTCACAAAACTGACTGTGAGAGTGGGCCCATCTCTTTTTTGAGCACTACTCTGATCTCTTCTTAGCACATAGTAGACGCTCAACAAACAGTTATTAAGTGAATGAGTCCTCACCGTTAGCCTATGCTGAAGGTACTCTTAGCCCCACGAAACAGATAAGGAAATTTCGTTTCTGAACAGTTCAGTGACTTCCCCAAGATCACAGGCCAGGGGGGCCCCTGATTCCCTCCACTCATCTGAGGTTCTTTACTGAGTTCTGAGGTCCTCTGATGTCCTCTTCCTGGCTCCCCTCTCTCCTACGTTTCTCATATCCTTCCCAACTCATCCTGCTCTCTTTTCTGTTTCCTTCACTCCTTTTTCTGCTCTGTCTCCCTTCCTGTTCTGTTTGGTTGCCACATCCTGTTTGACCTCTTGCTCTTTCCACAGTCTTCTTTTCTACATGTTCTGCTCTGGGACTCTTTTCTGGTCATCCTCTTTTGTTTCCTGGTCTGCCTGTTGCCTGCCCACCTCTTCCCAGTTTCCTTCTGATCAATTGGGAGCCCTGAGACTTCTTCCTTCTCTGTCCCACCGCCCCCTCCCACCTCCAAAGGTGCTGAGCTCCACATCACACACCCCTTTTGCAGCTGTTCATACCCTGGGCCTCCAGAGGGGCCTCATTGCCAAAGCATGCCTGCCCGCCCTGGCTGTGCCCTAGTTGGTGTGTATGTGTGTGTGTTGGGGGGTGGGTATGGGTAGGCAGAGCCAGGATTCACACCTAGATTTGTCCCATTCTGTGGCCTAATCCTTTCGCAACTACATCATGCTTCCTCCTCAGAAGGTCAAGGTGCCAGATTTCTTTCTGTGACAAAAGAACATTTGCTTAGAAACTACTGGATCAGAGACTCAAGAACATTGCTCAAAGACATGATACAGTGACACCTATACCTCCTTCATCCCACCTACTTCCTCTATCCCCCCAATTCTTTCCCCAGACAGGTTCACTTTGTGGATAAAGAAACTGAGGCATGAAGAAATTATATGACTTGTCCAAGGTCACACAGCTTGTCAGGATCTTTATTTGTTTGACATTCTAGCCCTCAAAAAACTCAGAGACCGATAGGGAGAGGAAGAGTTTCATCTATCGGGGCCAAGGCTAAATGGGAAAAAAATAAACAAAAGGCCCCATATTGTTAAAGCAACCTACTTGAATTTTTTTAAAAAGTAGAAACGTAAAACAGTGTCCACATCTCATTTGAACATTTGGAACTGTATTCCTTGTTATGAACGCAACACATTGTAACAATATAATTCAGTTATCTACTATAGCATACACAGTTGATGTTCAAAATAAGGAATGGAAACGAGAAGAGGAAAAGAAGAGATACAGATATGGGAAAGTCTAGATATGGATAGGGAAAAAGCAACAAATGGTAGGCACTGTGTTTCAGAAAAGATTCTACTGAAGATTGATAAAGTCATGTTACATTTTTACATCAGCAAGGTCATTGTCCCTATCCTGGGAGCCTCATGGGCCAGGGATCAGCCCATTCTATACACTGTTGTCATGGTTACTTCCGCTTCCTTATTGCATCCAGATCTCCCCTTTCCATAAGCCCAAGTGTTCTGGAAAAATGGAGAGGAAAGTAAGTTAAAGGGAGACTCTTTGGAGCCCCATGGACGTTGGGGAACAGAAAGGGTCCTGGGAACCCAGGCATATCTACCTGTTCACATTTTGAGCAGAGCCCAGTAGGTAAGGCAGGAAAAGTCTACTCTCCTGGGTTTGCAAAAAGCATATGAACAGGTTTCCGCATTAGTTCACTATTCCTTTGTGATACTTGGAGGGGGTCTTTAGAAGGGAATGAGATGAAAAAAAATCCCCACTAAACCTCCATCTCCTATTTTTGAAGGACATAAGTTTGCTTTTACTTGTGAAGAATGTTTCTTCTGTGCCTGTGGCTTCCGAAGCCAAATGTCAATGATCCGAAGATCTTATTTCATGTAGAAACGGCCTATGTTTGCTTATTCAGAGTTGGAGGAAACTCTCTGAGTTGAGATAGTTAATTCTCTGATAGGGATGAACTCCTGATTTGAAAAAAAAATTCTTTTTAGTTTCTTTTGAAGGTGAAGAAAAAGCGAATGGGGAATTTTAAATCAAATCTCCTGCAACCCTGTGCATTTTTTTCTAATGGGAAAAATAGCTTAGGTTTCTAAACAAGCTAAAAGTAGGAGAGTTTTCTGAAAATATCAACGGACTTCTGAAGGCTGGTCCCCTGTTGGCCAACTCAAGCAAGGCTTACACGGGGCCTCTGCAAAATCTGGCCTCTCTAGGGGTGAACAGGGAACTGTGAATGGTTGTCTAAATGAATTATAGGATCCTGGAATGCCTGGGCGTTATAACAGGATCCCCAGATCCAAGTCTAGCCCCATCCCTTACTTCTTAGGTGGGGAAACTGCAGCCCAGGGAGCGGACTCGGTGTGGCCAAGGCCTCACAGCTAATTAATAGCAGGGCTGGGGTGTCAACCCTCCATAAGTTGCTATAGGACTCGTTGGAGGTTCAAGTTTTAGAGACATTCATTAGAAAAACAAAATGCCTTCCTTTGCAGCCACAGTTCTCTCTAGGTGTCATTCAAGTTGCTTTTTTTTTTTTAACCTCCACATCCACATCCATTTCTTACGGCTCCCCATTTCAGCTTTTCTGTTCCAGCCAGGCCCAGTAGCCAGTAGCCAGTAGCGGGTCCCTGGAATCAGTGATTGTCATGCAGGCTGGTGACTTACAGCCTTCCTCCTCAAACCCATTTGTCGCACCATTGTCCATATCTGTACTAGTAGTTTTTAAAACCCTACTATTTCTTTTCTTTTTTAATTTAAATATAGTTGATTTACAAAGTTGTGTTAGTTTCAGGTGTACAGCAAAGTGATTCAGACACACACACACATACACACACACATTCTTTTCCAGATTCTTTTCTTTTTTAAATTGTTATTTATTTATTTTTGGCCGCGCCTCGCAGCTTGTGGGATCTTAGCTCCCTTAGCAGGGATTGAACCCATGCTCCCTGTATTGGAAGCATGGAGTCTTAACCACTGGACCGCCAGGGAGGTCCCTCAGATTCTTTTCAATTATAGGTTATTACGAGATATTGAATATAGTTCCCGGTGATGTACAGTGGTCCTTGTTGTTTATTTTATATATAATAGTGTGTATATGTTAATCCCAATCTCCTGATGTATCTCCTCCACTATTTCTTGAGCGCTTACTTTGTACCAGGTGCTGTGCTATTTTTCATGTATTATCTCACATATTCCTCAGAGGCTGGCTATGCGCCTCCCTCTCACTCTCAAGTGGACCACAGAGCAGTGTCCAGCCTGGGGAGGGGCCAGCCGCCTGGCACCGCCACGTAAGCGCCCCTCCCGGACCTGCTCCCAGGATGGCTTTTTACTCCCCAGGCCATCCTGACTAGGGATTCTTGCGCCTTAAAGTTGAAGGGAGCCTGGTAGATTTCTGCTGTCCTGGGTCTCACTGCCACTTTTCTTTTCCCATGAGGTGGTTATCCTGCTGGGAAGAGCTTTGCACACATCGTTTACTTCTCAAAGCGGCAGTCCTTTTCCCTTCCCTGCCTGGGAGTGAGGGCGGCCGAATGAGGGAATGAGCGTGAGAATGTGCCCTGAGCGCTGTGCACGGGGGTCCCCTCTGCTTCTGTGGCCTGCAGTGAACTCAGGAGAGAACAGGATCTCCTTTCTGCCCTTGGCCTTCTGAGCCTTTCTTTCCTCCTCTATTAGCTGCCATCTAGCCTGGCCCAGCTCTGAGCCCTTTTTCAGGGGGTCCCTCTTTCTCCGCCCTCTTGGTGTCCTGTCTAGCCCCAGACCCTGGGACACTCCATTTTCCAGTCAGTTGCTATCTGTTGTCCCTTGTCCCGGAGTCTCCTTCCTGTGCCTATCAATATTTTTCCAGAAGCTTCTGGCTTCTTTTGCAGGCACCGGACCAAAGAGGTATGAGAGTCAGGGGTGAGGGCAGACTTGACCTTGGGCAAAAGGGATGTAGGTGAGCCAGGTACCACCCATGTCTCAGTGCCCCAAGCACATCATTCCAGGCCAGAGTACTCAGGCTCTTCCTGCTCACCCAGGGTCTGTGGCTGTCACCTGCCCTCTCTGCCCCATCCCCAGCTCACCTAGGCTGACACGCAGTGCCTCAGGCCTCAAGCTGTCAACCTTCTGTGCCTAGCAAATGGCCCTTCTGAAGGTGGGCTTCCCCTCGCAGGCCTTTCATGATGACGCCAGCCTACACCAAGAGTCCCTTCCAGTCTCTTTCGCGGCTTTAAATGGAGCCGCCCACACAAGCGCCCTCCAGAACCTACTGTGGCTGCGCTGCCTCCCCTCCCCCAATCCTCCCATCTGAGGTTCCCCTTCACTCTCAGGTTCCCTCCTCCTTGATCTCATTACAGCTAGAGCTCGGCTTTCCAGCCCTGTTTTGCTGCTCCCTGCCCAACTCAGCTTGGTGATGTGTTTTGGACACACTTCTCTAGCTTAACCTTGGCTCTCTGCCTCATGTCTGCCCCCCTCCCCTCACTGTCCCCTCTACCATACACGCATGTGTGCAACACACACTCTGGCTTCCTGTGCCACGACTCTTGGGCCCTGCAGACCCCTCCTATATGGAGTCAGTACCGACAGTTTAGCCTCTGAATCCTCATCTTAAAATGAATACTTGTCCTAAAATATCATAAGAGTACACGTGACAAGTTTGTCTCACCTCCTCGTGTTACAAATGCAGGAACTGGACTTCCCCTGTGGTCCAGTGGTTAAGACTCAGCGCTTCCACCGCAGGAGGTGTGGGTTCCATCCCTGGTTGGAGAACTAAGATCCCACATGCCATGCAGTGTGGCCAAAAAAAAAAGAAGAGAAAAGAAAAAACCAAACCCAAACATGCAGAAACTGAGGCCCAGCGAGGAGCTATGACTGGGGCAAGGCCACAAGGATAATCTGTAGGAAAGGCAGAGTTAGGACCCAGGTCTTCTGATTCCCAGTCAGGCACTGCTCTCAATTTTTCATGTGTCTCTTTTTCTCTGTCATCAGGGAGTGGGTTGTTTTAGCGTAGCACTTGTGCCCTCTGGAGGCAAACTACCTCGGTATGAATCCTGCTCTTAAATCGCATGTACGTGCATGGTGACCCCGGGCAGTTTCTTGGCTTTCGGGTTCCTCAGCTACCCAGTGGGGGAGAAGTGAGAGTAAATAGTACCTGCCTCACAGGATTGCGCTGAGGGTTACATGCGATGGTGTATGCAGAACACTGCAGCGTCTGTACATATTAAATGTCCAGTAAATGTTAACTGTTTTATTTTGTCACTGTCTCCGTAGCCCCTGAAACAGGCCTGAGTATATAGTAAGTCTGCATGAAGACGTTGGGGTGCAAAGAGAGAGGCCCTGAAAAATACTATTCTGACTTTGTCGTCTGGTTCTGATGGTGGGTTCTAACTCTAATGGTCCTAATGCTAATAGTAGGTATCTGGGGAGAGAGCTGGGGACCAAAGGACTTTTGGATAACTTTCCTGCAGCTCCAGGTAGGCAGCGGCTTCCTTGCCCTATTACAGCGCTGTCTGTGGGGTTAGGGCTAAGGAAATCTGCGATTTTAAAGACCCCTACATATGACCTTGACCGAGATTGCCCAGGGCTCTCAGATTCTTGGAGGCATGTGTGTTTCACTGGGCCTGGGCCCCTGGGCAACAGCAGCATCACCCTTTGGCCCATTCCCTCCCTATGGAGACACAGGTCACTCTGAGACCTCTGTCTGTTTCACCCCGGAACTGGGAGACCAAAGGCTATTCATCATAGCCATGAGGTGATTGCCTCTCCAGCCCCTACCCCGTGGGCTAAAGGACCTTAAAATAAACCCCCAGAGTTACAAGTTGGCTTCACGTCGCTGATAGTTCAGCTTGGGCTGGGGGCACGTTCTTGTGGCCGAGTTCTCTTCCTCCTTTATCTCCCCTGCCTCAGAACCACTGCCAATGCAGAATCCAGCCAGCCACGTAGAATTCACAGCCTGCCCCAGCACCACCGACCTCTTCTTCTTTTGCCTTTTTGCCCTCCTTGGAGATTTTTTGCTCCACCCCGACCCCCAACTGATGGCTTATTGACTGCTAGGAGCAGTGTTAACAGCCACCACAACAAATACAGGATAAAATGAAAAGCCTCAGACATACTCTGCTTGGGATGGACTTGAGAGCTGGCGGAGAGTTTGAGTCTAGAGCTCTTGGCACCCAATACACTGAAAGCTGTGACATGTGTCCTCAGGGCCCCTCAACTCAATTCTGGCTCTTCCTTGCGTCTCTCACGGTCCTCATGCTTCCTGCCCCCCTTGCTGGTACCCCACTTCAGCCCGGCCACCCAAGGGGCCCATGCTACAAACCTATCCCCTTTAATATTGTGTGATCTCTCATCACAATGTATGTGTCCAGTGAGCCATTTTAGGCAGGACTCTCTATTGTTAAAATGACCAACAAATCTTTTGCAAAGATATTAGGGGCTGATAAAGACCTGGCGAGATATGCTATTTTCAAGTCCTGTAATGGGCCAATACGTGAGATCCTTTGGGGCAGGAGCGAGTGGTCATTTAATACTTACCAGATTTTGCCAAGTAAGAAGGGAGCAGAGTGTAGTGGTCAAATCATGGGCTCTGAAATCGGCCAGAACTGGATTTGAGTTCCGGCTCTGTTACTTACTACTTGTGTGGCCTTGCCCAGATTACCTAATTTCAACGAGACTCAGTTTACTCATCTGGGAAATGGGGCTGAAAATGATAAAAACAAAATAACAAAGCCTACCTCATAGGGCTCTTGTGAGATTCAATGAGATAATGCGTGTAACACCATTTTCACAGGGCCTGCCTGGCACAGAGAGAGTTAGGACTCAGCGACTTCATTCATTGTATTAATTGTGTAATATGAATTGCCCCTGACTGTGAAAGAGCAGAGCTTTTAATTGTAGGCTCTGTGGACTGACAAGATGGAATAGGACTCCCCATCAGCCAGGCTCTGAGGCCGCTAGGGAGATGGCAGAAAGAACCTTTGAGGCCAAGTTCTCTGCATTTTTAACCCCCGGCCCCAGCAGAAGATCTAAGGGGTTAGGGGCCACATAAGTTGGGTCTTTCTGGGCTTCTCCTGGTTCACTCTAGGGGTGAGGTGTGATGAGAAGGAAGGGGAGGCAGAGCTGGAGGCAAAACCAGAGCCCTTGTAAATGGAAGCGCTGGAGGAGGAAAAGGTGCAGAGAAGGAAATAGAAGAAAGAAGAAGAGGAGGAGGAGGGGGAGATGGAGAAGCTGCAGCCAGTGTGGCTGTTGCAGCTGCTTCTCTAAGATAAGGAGCGGATCTTTCCGGTTCCTCTCTTCTCCTAGTGGTGGGATGTTGCTCCGCAGAAATGTTGAGCAGTGTTCCAGCCAAGATGACCTCTTCTTTTGAGGCTGCCGGGACAAAGACATGCTCCCTGGATGACGATCAAGGTGTTGAAAGGTATTCCTGAAATGGGCTTCCCTCTGGTGGGGCAGTGGAGGGTGGTGGGCTGTCATTTTCCTCTGGCCTCCAGAATTGGAAGAAGGGCCTGGGGGACAGTTACTCTAGAGCGGGTGTCCAAGACAGGAGTCCCCTAGAGTGTGTGTGGGCATCAGCTCGATGGTTCTGGTGGCCAAATGCCCACAGGTGAGAGCAAGGTGTATAGAGGAGCGACCCTCTAGCCTTTGGATGCCTTCCTGTTGACATCCGTGGGCATTTGGGGGCTGGCTTTGCAGAAGTTGCTGAAGAGGTCTTTTTAAATAACGTGCCACCAAAGCCATGCAGCAGTTTCTGCTTTGGGCAGAGACCCACCCAGGGCTCTCAGAGCCAAGATAGATGACCATCAAGATTGTTCTCCTAAGTCCAGTATCCCATGAGGGCATTCACCCAGGAGCGTGAGGAAATAGACATCCCAGAGCTAACTAGGTGGCCTCAAGCCTGCTGAGAGCTGCTGCCGCACCCTGGCCCCTGCTGTGAAAATGCCAGTCACGTCGACGACTTCAGAAAGCCCTGATTTGTACATGAAAGTAGTCAGATCCTGGGTGGAACTCGGCATCACAGCCCTACCACCCCGAGTGAACACTGCCAGTAAGCGGGGTGACCGTCCATGTCAGAGCCATTCTGATTACCGGTGGGCTTGTGGGGTGGGGCTTCTGAAGCTCATGGTGTGATCTGAGGGGCAGCCACCTCCATCATGGAGTCCAAGGGCTGCATTTCAAGAACTGGCTGAATCTCTGGTGTCCTCCCGCCAACCTCACGCAAGGAAAAGACGAAGCGGGGAGTGATCACACTCCATCAGAGGTTAGCTTATCTTACAACTAGTACGGCGAAAGGGGGCCCTTTCTCATACTCTCATTTCAGGGGGAGCCAAGGTTCCTCAATAAGTTGGCATTGACAAAATGAGTTGGCTTTTGCCAGTTGGCTGGCAAAAGACACTTCCTCTAGAAGTAGCTGGGCTCTTCCCCTCCCCCTCCCCGGGTCATGCCTCACAGTGATCAGCTCCAAGACTCTTCATGCACTGATTGGTGGATACACACACACACACACACACACACACCTGGCTGCGGGGACAGAGTATAGCCATATTTGAAAGGAGTTGGAGACAGTCTCTCGAGGGTCGGGAAAGCCGTCTCACACCAAGTGAGCCTTCGGGGGGCTTTTGCGTGTTCTAACATTTTGGCAAGGTCGATGCAACCTGCTCAGCCAACATGCAGCTTGAGAGGGAGGCAGCTGATAAGTGTTTGTGGTGGGATGGGCTGGGGAAGGGGGCGAACAGTCCCCTCATGGGCCTCTCACCAAGCTGCGCGTTGCAGCTCACATAGCTCCAAACCTGCCCCACTTTTTGCTTCGTCCTCAATTAGAGCTGGGGCCGGTAGGACTTGTATTCAGATTCTATTCATATCCATTGCTGTGTAACAAATGACAAACATTTGAGTGTCTTCCCACACAAATGTACTCAGTTTCCATGAGTCAAGAGACCAGGCACGGTTTAGTGGGTCCTCTGCTCGGGGCCTCAAGAGGCTGCAGTCAGTGGATCAGCCCGGGCTGAGGGTTCACCTGAGGTTCGGGGTTATCTTCCTAACTAACGGGTTGTTGGTGGAATACAGTTTCTTTGAGTCTGTGGGTTGAGGTCCCTACTTTCTTCATAGCTGTCAGCCAAGGGTTGGTCTCAGCCACTGCCGTTCTCTGCCACGTGGTCCTCTCACAGCGTGGCGCTTTGTTCCTTCAAGGCCCACGGGAGAGTGTCTGCTGCAGCTTTGAATCTCTCTGACTTCTATATCTGACCTCTAGACCCTCTTTGACTTTTTAAAAAATTTTATTATATATTTTTTGGCTGTGCCGAGTTTTAGTTGTGGTGCGCGGGCTCTTCATTGTGGTGTGCAGGCTTCTCTCTAGTTGTGGCTTGTGGGTTTTTCTCTCTCTAGTTGCAGCGTGTGGGCTCCAGGGCGTGTGGGCTCTGTCGCTTGCGACACGCGGGCTCTCTCATTGAGGTGTGTGAGCTCAGTAGTTGAGGCACGGGCTTAGTTGCCCCGTGGCATATGGGATCTTAGTTCCCCGACCAGGGATCGAACCCGTTTCCCCTGCATTGGAAGGTGGATTTTTTACCACTGGAGCACCAGGGAAGTCCCTCTAGACCCTCTTTTAAAAGCGCTCATCTGGGCTTCCCTGGTGGTGCAGCTGTTAACAATCCGCCTGCCAATGCAGGGGTCAAGGATTCTAAGCCCTAGTCCAGGAAGATCCCACATGCTGCGGAGCAACTAAGCCAGTGCGCCACAGCTACTGAGCCTGTGCTTTAGAGCCTGTGCTCCACAACAAGAGAAGCCACTGCACTGAGAAGCCCGTGCACCACAAGGAATAGTAGCCCCTACTCGCCACAACTAGAGAAAGCCCACGTGCAGTAACGAAGACCCAACACAGCCAATAAATAAAAAAACAAAGTAATTAATTAAAAAAAAGGGAGCTCACCTGATTAGGCCAGGCCCACCCACACTCAAGGGGAGGGGATTTACAGGGCCTACAAACCAGGGAGACAACAACCTTGGGGGCCATCATAGGTTTCTGCCTACCAAAGACTCTATGGAAACCATTTCCTCCTATCAGATTTTGTTTAATGAGGCCAGCTGCTTCTCATCAGCGTCCGCAGCCTGGAAAGGCAGCAAAGCTGTCAAGCGAAGTCTTCTGAATCCTTGAACCTGAACCAGGCTGTGGTTAAAAAACTTCAACAACCTTGGAAGAAAGGCCATTTTCCTTTTTTTTTTCCCTCTTTTTTTCCCCCTAGAGCCCTTGTTCAGCCCTTAAGTCAGACAGTTTGAGAAGGAAAAGGCAGCTCTGGGGCTGAAGCATCTGGGGTTGGCCTAGAGAGAGCAGGCGAGCATTTAAACAATGACTGATAATGAAACTTGATATCTCTGCTGGGCCAGACTTCCTGATGACAATTATAACAGGACTTTATGCTCTTTGGAAGTGGTTCTGAAGGCCCCTCATCCTTTACTGGATAAAAACGTATGTTATTTCCTCTTTCCCCACTTGGCTTGCCAGCTTTTTCATGGGACTTCATGCAGTGGGGTCTTTTGCTGCAAGTGTGTCTCAGGTTGTCCCTGTATATTTATTTGTATGTGTATTTGTATTTTTTGTCCCTGTATATTTTAAAAAGGGGGTCATTTCCCCACTGATGCCTATTTGTCACTGCACCTCTCCCCCAACTCCTGCATTCATCCATCCACACAGTGAGCACCAGTGAGCCTGGTGTCGTGCTAGGTGCTAGGAATCTCCAGATAAGTGAAATGGGGTCCCTGTCTTCAAGGGATTATCAACTATGACAGAGGCATGTACAAGGGGCCAGAGCATGAGGGAAGGGTGGTAATCTTTGAGCTGGATTTGGAAGAATGTGTAGGATTTCAAGGATGTGGGGCTGACGGAGGCAGTGTTCTGGGCCAAGTGGACAGCCTGTGCAGAGCACAGAGAGTGCGAAAGAACATGATGTGTTTAGGGAATGACTAGTGATTCTGGGAGACCAAACCATGAGGGTGTGAGTGGGGGTGGACTGCTGGAGAAGAGACAGGGGCAGGAAGCACCCGATTGCTGAGAACTTTGAGTGTAAAGAACTTGGCTTTCATCCTGCAGGCAGCAGGAAGTCGATGAATTAGTCTAAGCTCATGGTCACATTGGTATTTTAGAGAGAACATTGTGACTTTTTTTTTTGAGATACCACTGAGGTGACATTTTGCTAAATATCATAAATAAAAATATAGACCAGCCCGGAGGCAGCGCCAAGGCCGCTATTAAAGAGCCCTGGTATAATTAAGGAACCAATTCACTTTAAACTTATATTAGCTATAATGAGATGTGAAAGAAATACAGTCTTTCCTCTTCTAAGAGGAGATACTGGGGAAGCAGAGCTCTGGCTAATAAGTCAGCCTGGGGTAAATGGAAAGAAGTTTTGCCAGTGGTGGTAGCTGTCAAGTAGGATGAGGCAGGGTGTCTGTTCCTGACACCTCCTCTAGGAGGGTCTCTCGCCCAGCTGAGTGGGGCTCTGCACCCAGGAGTCTCATGGCTGGGACACCTGGGAGTGGGCTCTCTGTGACAAGGACAAGAGGGGTCCAAGAGCGCTTGGTTCTGCACAGGTGAATAACCTAGTGGCAGGGTCCACCTTGCTGGGAGGGAAGGCAGGTCCTGCTAAGCTGGCAAATAACGAGCTTCCTCCCCCAGGACAAGTCTTCCTTTGCCTCTTGTAGCATGCCTCGACTTCTAAGAAGTTTCTGACCACAAAGATGGTTCTTATGTTACTTCTTCTTTTATTGAATCTAGACATTCATTCAACAAACATTTATCAAGTGCCTGATGTATGTACCGGGTACCATTCCAGGTGTTGGGAGATCCAGTGATGAACAAAATGGACGAGGCCCCTGACCTATTGGAATTTACATTCTAATAGAGGAGACAGATAAGAAACTGCCACTGATTTAATATGGAATATAGTTTCAGATAGCGATGAGTGCTACGAAGATGTGAGTAAAGGATAATATGATGGAGAGAAAATAGAGGCTTTAATTAGATGATCACGGAGGTCCTCTGTGGGAGGTAACCTTTGCGCTGACTTGAATGCTGTAAAGGAGGCAGCATGTAACTAGCTGGGGGAAAGAGCCCTCTGGGCATAGGGAGCAGCAAATGCAAAGACCCTGAGATTGGAAGGGGCTGGGTGTGCTGGGGATTAGCAAGGTCAGTGAGGCTGGAGCAGAGGGAGAAAGTAGGAGGGTAGAAGAATTGGTGGTCAGTGGGGCATGAGCAAGGGGCCAGAGCACGTAAAACCCAGGAGGAGTGAGTGTGAGGGGACCCAGTTGTCCGATATGCGCTATTAGGTAGAGCTATTGGATAGACAGTTGGCTATAGGAATGTGGAGTTCAGGGATGAGATCCAGCCTAGAGAAAGAAATTTTGGAGTCCAGTGTCTAGGTAGTATATATAATGCATGAATGAGATCATCTAGAATATGGTAGTCACTAGCCCCGTGTGGCTACTGAGCACTTGAAATGTGGCTAGCCCAAATTGAGATGTGTTATATATGTAAAATACAAACCAAATTTCAAAGATAGTATGAAAAAAAGAACATAAAATATTGATATTATTTTTATAGTGATTACATGTTGAAATGATCATATGTTGCTTCTATTGAATTAAATACAATATATTATTAAAAGTAACTTAAGGGAGAGAAAAAGATGGCGGCGAAGTAGAGGGACGTGGAATACATCCCTCTCCACAGATGCATTGGGAATGCACCGAAGGACGCAATAATTCCCACAGAGAACCAGCTGAACACCAGCAGACGACCTCGGACACCAGAAAGGACCACAAGGATCCCGACATAACCGCTAAGTTTTTGGTAGTACGGACAATATATCTCTCATACTTTTCTTTCATCCCTATCTTTTATACGTTTCTATTCCTTTCTTTTTATTTGCATATTTCCAATCACACTACGCTCTTCTGTTCCCCTTTCTTCCATCCATTTTTAGTTTATTTTATCTTAACATACCTATAAGCAACACTATCGATCTGCTCAGACTCCTTGCTTTATTCTCCAGATGACGCACCGCCTTGGTATTTAATATTAGGTTTTTGTCTTTATCTTAGTTCTTAGTACAATTGTCTAATTTCATTCTGAGAATCTCCATTCTGTCTGGTGGTACTCTAGCTCTTTTCTATATTTAATTCTAGCTTACAAAATCTCCCTGGATTAGTGTTTGTGTGTGTAAGGTGTTATTTGTTTGTTTGTTTGCTTTTGCTTTTCTCTCTGATTTGTTCTGTTTCAGTTGTCAATTTCTGTTGGGTTTCTCTTTGAATATCTGATAGCATACTGGGGTTCTGTCAGGTCTTTCCAGAGCCTTATGTCCTAATGGATTCAGTAATTGTGTGTCTTATACACGTATGTGTTTCCTAGACTTAGTATCTGTTTAACTCAACACTTGGACATTAGTCTGAGGCTTGGACAGTCTTCTATAAACACCTCTATCGGCAGGACAAGCAACCCCAAAAGTTTGGACAACCATGAGGAAACAAAGAAACACCATGCAGGCAAAGGAGCAGGGAAAAAACCCACAAGACCAAATAAATGAGGAGGAAATAGGAAAAATGCCTGAAAAAGAATTCAGAGTAATGATAGCAAAAATGATACAAAATCTCAATAACAAAATAGAGAAAGTACAAGAAACAGTTCATAAGAACTCAGAAAAACAAACAGCAATGGATAACAAAATAACTGAAATTAAAAATACTCTAGATGCTATAACCAGCAGAATGACTGAGGCAGAAGAATGAATAAGTGAATTGGAAGATAGAATGGGGGAAATAACTGCCACAGAGCAGGAAAAAGAAAAAAGAATAAAAAGAATAGAAGACAGTCTCAGAGACCTCAGTAATAACATTAAGCATACCAACTTTCGAATTATAGGCATCCCAGAAGAAGGAGAAAAACAGAAAGGGTCTGAGAAAATATTTGAAGAGGTTATAGCGGAAAACTTCCCCAACATGGGAAAGGAAATAATCAACCAACTCCAAGAAACACAGAGAGTCCCATACAGAATAAACCCAAGGAGAAATACACCAAGGCACATATTAATCAAACTAATGACAATTAAACACAAAGAAAAAATATTAAAAGCAGCAAGAGAGAAGCAACAAATAACATATAAGGGAAAACCCATAAGGATAACAGCTGACCTTTCTACAGAAACTCTGCAGGCCAGAAGGGAATGGCAGGATATACTGAAAATCCTGAAAGAGAGAAACCTACAGCCAAGAATACTCTACCTAGCAAGAATCTCATTCAGATTTGATGGAGAAATCAAAAGCTTTCCAGACAAGCAAAAGTGAAGAGAATTCAGCACCACCAAACCAGCCTTACAACAAGTGCTAAAGGAACTTCTCTAAGTAGGAAACACAAGAAAAGGAAAACACCTACAAATACAAACCCAAAACAATTAAGAAAATGGTAATTGGAACACACATGTCAATAATCACCTTAAATGTAAATAGATTAAATGCTCCAACCAGAAGACACAGACTGGCTGAATGGATACAAAAACAAGACCCTTCTATATGCTGCCTACAAGAAACCCACTTCAGACCAAGGGATACATATAGACTGAAAGGAAAGGGATGGAAAAAGATATTCCATGCAAATGGAAGTCAAAAGAAAGCTGGAGTAGCAATACTCATATCAGACAAATTAGACTTGAAAGTAAAGACTATTAAAAGAGACAAGGAAGGACACTCCATAATGATCAAGGGATCCATTCAAGAAGAACATATCACAATGGTAAATATCTATGCCCCCAACATAGGAGCACCTCAATACATAAGGCAAATGCTAACAGCTATAAAAGGGGACATCGACAGTAACACAATAATAGTGGGAGACTTGAACACCCCACTTACATCAATGGACAGATCATCCAAACAGAAAATCAATAAAGACACACAAGCTTTAAATGACACATTAGACCATCTCAACTTAATTGATATTTATAGGACATTCCATCCAAAAACGACAGAATACACTTTCTTCTCAAGTGCACACGGAACATTTTCCAGGATAGATCACATCTTGGGTCACAAATCAAACCTCAGCAAATTCAAGAAAATTGAAATCATATCAAGCATCTTCTCAGACCACAACGCCATGAGACTAGATATCAATTACAGGAAAAAAACTGCAAGAAATACAAACACATGGAGGCTAAACAATTCACTATTAAACAACCAAGAAATCACTAAAGAAATCAAAGAGGAAATCAAAAAATATCTAGAAGCAAACGACAATGAAAACACAACAACCCAAAACCTATGGGACGCAGCAAAAGCAGTTCTAAGAGGGAAGTTTATAGCAATACAGTCCTACCTTAAGAAACAAGAAAATTATCAAATAAACAGCCTAACCTTACACCTAAAACAATTAGAAAAAGAAGAACAAAGAAACCCCAGAGTGAGCAGAAGGAAAGAAATCATAAAGATCAGAGCAGAAATAAATGAAAAAGAAAAGAAGGAAGCAATAGCAAAAATTAATAAAACTAAAAGCTGGTTCTTTGAGAAGATTAACAAAATTGATAAACCATTAGCCAGACTCATCAAGAAAAAAAGGGAGAAGATGCAAATCAACAGAATTAGAAATGAAAAAGGAGAAGTAACAACGGACACCTCAGAAATACAAAAGATCATGAGAGACTGCTACAAGCAACCATATGCCAATAAATTGGATAACCTGGAAGAAATGGATACATTCTTAGAAAAATACAATCTTCCAAGACTGAACCAGGAAGAAATAGAAACTATGAACAGACCAATCACAAGCACTGAAATTGAGACTGTGATTAAAAACCTCCCAACAAACAAAAGCCCAGGGCCAGAGGGCTTCACAGGCAAATTCTATCACACATTTAGAGAAGAGCTAACACCTATCCTTCTCAAACTCTTCCAAAATACAGCAGGAGGAACACTCCCAAACTCATTCTACGAGGCCACCATCACCCTGATACCAAAACCAGGCAAAGATGTCACAAAAAAAGAAAATTACAGACCAATATCACTGATGAATATAGATGCAAAAATCCTCAACATAATACTAGCTAACAGACTCCAACAGCACATTAAAAAAATCATACACCATGATCAAGTGGGGTTTATCCCTGGGATGCAAAGATTCTTCAATAGATGCAAATCAATCAACGTGATACATCATATCAACAAATTGAAGGATAAAAACCATATGATCATCTCAACAGATGCAGAAAAAGCTTTTGACAAAGTTCAACATCCATTTATGATAAAAGCTCTCCAGAAAATGGGCATAGAAGGAAATTACCTCAACATAATAAAAGCCATATATGAGAAACCAAAAGCCAACATCGTTCTAAATTGGGAAACATTGAAAGAATTCCCTCTAAGAACAGGAACAAGACAAGGGTGTCCACTCTCACCACTATTATTCAACATAGTTTTGGAAGTTTTAGCCACAGCAATCAGAGAAGCAAAAGAAATTAAAGGAATCCAAATTGGAAAAGAAGAAGTAAAATTGTCACTCTTTGCAGATGACATGATATTATATATAGAAAACCCTAAAGACTCTACCAGAAAACTGCTAGCACTCATTGATGAGTTTAGTAAAGTAGCAGGATACAAAATTAATGCACAGAAATCTCTTGCATTCCTATACACTAACAACGGAAGAGCAGAAAGAGAAGTTAAGGAAACTCTCCCATTCACCATTGCAACAAAAAGAATAAAATACCTAAGAATAAACCTGCCTAAGGAGGCAAAAGATCTGTATGCAGAAAACTTTAGGACATCGATGAAAGAAATCAAAGACGACACAAACAGATGGAGGGACATACCATGTTCCTGGATTGGAAGAATCAACATCGTGAAAATGACTGTACTACCCAAAGCAATTTACAGATTCAATGCAATCCTGATCAAATTACCAGTGACATTTTTCACAGAACTAGAGCAAGAAATCTTACGATTTGTATGGAAACGCAAAAGACCCCGAATAGCCAAAGCAATCTTGAGAAGGAAAAATGGAGTTGGTGGAATCAGGCTTCCTGACTTCAAACTATACTACAAGGCCATAGTGATCAAGACAGTATGGTACTGGCACAAAAATAGAAAGGAAGATCAATGGAATAGAATAGAGAACTCAGAAGTAAGCCCAAACACATATGGGCACCTTATCTTTGACAAAGGAGGCACGAATATACAATGGAAAAAAGACAGCCTCTTCAATAAGTGGTGCTGGGAAAATTGGACAGCAACATGTAAAAGAATGAAATCAGAACACTTCCTAACACCATATACAAAAATAAACTCCAAATGGATTAAAGACCTACATGTAAGGCCAGACACTATAAAACTCCTAGAGGAAAACATAGGCAGAACACTCTATGACATCCATCAAAGCAAGATCCTTTTTGACCCACCTCCTAGAATCATGGAAATAAAATCAAGAATAAACGAATGGGACCTCATGAAACTTAAAAGCTTTTGCACAGCGAAAGAAACCATAAACAAGACAAGAAGGCAACCCTCAGAATGGGAAAAAATATTTGCCTATGAAACAGCAGACAAAGGATTAACCTCCAAAATATACAAGCAGCTCAGGCAGCTTCTTACCAAAAAAGCAAACAACCCAATCCACACATGGGCGGAAGATCTAAATAGACATTTCTCCAAAGAAGACATCCAGATGGCCAACAAACACATGAAAAGATGCTCAACATCACTCATCATCAGAGAAATGCAAGTCAAAGCCACAATGAGGGATCACCTCACACCAATCAGAATGGCCATCATCACAAAATCTGGAAACAACAAATGTTGGAGAGGGTGTGGAGAAAAAGGAACTCTCCTGCATTGTTGGTGGGAATGTAAGTTGGTATAGCCGCTATGGAAAACCATTTGGAGGTTCCTTAAAAAACTACAAATAGAACTACCATATGATCCAGTAATCCCACTGCTAGGCATATATATACCCAAAGAAAACCATAATCCCCAAAGAAACATGTACCATGGTGTTCATTGCAGCACTATTTACAATAGCCAGGACATGGAAGCAACCTAAATGCCCATCAACAAATGAATGGATACAGAAGATGTGGCATATATATACAATGGAATATTACTCAGCTCTAAAAAGGGATGAGATGGAGCTATATGTCATGAGGTGGATAGACCTACAGTCTGTCATACAGAGTGAAGTAAGTCAGAAAGAGAAAGACAAATATTGTATGCTAACTCACATATACGGAATCTAAAAATGGTACTGATGAACTCAGTGACAAGAGCAAGAACGCAGATGCAGAGAATGGACTGGAGAACTCAAGGTTTGGGAGGGGGCGGGGGGTGAAGGGAAAGCTGAGACGAAGTGAGAGAGTAGCACAGACATATATATACTACCAACTGTAAAATAGATAGCCAGTGGGAAGTTGTTGCATAACAAAGGGAGTCCAACTCGAGGATGGAAGATGCCTTAGAGGACTGGGGCGGGGAGTGTGGGGGGGACTCGAGGGAGGGTGGGGGAGGGAGTCAAGGGAGGGAGGGAATGCGGGGATATGTGTATAAAAACAGATGATTGAACTTGGTGTACCCCCCCAAAAATAATAAATAAATAAATGAAATTTAAAAAAAATGGTACTGATGAACTCAGTGACAAGAACAAGGACGCAGATGCAGAGAATGGACTGGAGAACTCGAGGTTTGGGAGGGGGCGGGGGGTGAAGGGGAAGCTGAGACGAAGCGAGAGAGTAGCACAGACATACATATACTACCAACTGTAAAATAGATAGCCAGTGGGAAGTTGTTGTATAACAAAGGGAGTTCAACTTGAGGATGGAAGATGCCTTAGAGGACTGGGACGGGGAGGGAATACGGGGATATGTGTATAAAAACAGATGATTGAACTTGGGGTACCCCTCAAAAAAAATAATAAATAAATAAATTTTAAAAAAAGGTAACTTCATCTGTTTCTTTATTGCTTTTTTAAAATGTGGCCATTAGAAAATTTAAAATCACCTATGTGGCTTGCAATTGTGGTTCACATTAACATTTCAAGTTAATGGTGCTGGTCTAGAAAATGAGTGTAGATAAAGAAAAGGGCTAAGGGTAGAGCCCTCAGATGGTGCAACATTTCAAATACAGGAAAGGGGAAAGATACAGCAAGGGAGGCAAGGGAGGTTGAGAAGAAACAGCCAATGAGGTAGGAGGAAAATGAAGGGAGTGTGATATTCAGAAAGGCAAGTGTTAAAATTATTCAAAAAAGAGAGAGTGTCAGATGCTGCTGGGAGGTCAAGTAACAGATGGTTGGATGGAACGAGAGCCGTTTTGGTGGAGAGGCTGGGAAGCAGTTGGGTTTGGAAGGCCGGTTGGAGAGAAAGCAAAAGAATAAGAAGTGAAGACATAAGGTCAGTAAGTATAGATAACCCTTTGAGTTTGGCTTTAAAGAGATGCAGAGAAATAGGTGGTAACAGGAAGAGGATTTCGAATCAAGGGGAGGTTTGTGTGTTTTGTTGTGATTGTTGGTTTGTTTGCTTGGAAGGGGAGACAGCTCGGCTGATGGTGGTACCGTCCTCAGGGCCCTTGGTTGGGGAAATAAGCAAGTATGCCAGAAGGAATTTTAGACAGTTTAAAGTCAAAAGTTAGATGAAATGATTCTGTTGGCACTCTAGGGATGCAGAGGCCGCCATGATGGCCTCTTTCTTTGCTCTCCCTTTGTCTTTCATATTTTTCTCTTTGGTTATCATTCCCCTTCCTTCTTCTGCCCCTGACAGTGCTGGGTCAGGGGCAATGTTAGCCTGCCGTGGCCTGGTATTTTTGGAAAATGGGCTCCTTTTCCATGGGCTGCTCTAAAGCTCAGAGGTAATTTATTTTCCCAGTGTCTAAGAAGCCTTTTTTAGTGGCGGCGGTGGGGGTGCTGCCATGTTTATTAAGATGGCCGAGGGACTCACCCGTGATGTGAGTTGTTCCTGGCCCAAGGAATTCTCCTGTTCTCCCACTGAATTTCTGAGGGGCTTCTGAATTTCCCTACCTCTTTGCTCCTTCCAGATGTCCAGATGGGACTTGTGTATGTGTGTCTATATATGTGTGTGGTAATTAGTGAGCGTTGTGTGGGCCTGGGGTTGTCATCTTCAGGCAGAATTGTGGTATTGGCTCATAGAGTTTGGGTGACTTCAGTAAGTGCCAATTCCTTTCAGCCAGGGCCCACCTGGAACATACCTGCCATTGAACAAGCTGAGTTTATTACTCATTGCACTGAGAAAGAGCACACACCGTGGGGAACCATGGGACTTCTCAGTGACAGGCTCTCAAGGCATCTTGACACCAGGACCATGTCAGCTCTCCTTGTGGTTTGGAAGCTTTTGCTTTCCAAGGCCTCAGTCACTCTCAGTGGGTGACCTCTCAAATTTGCCTTCACTTCAGAGCCTGTGGTCACCCCTCTCTAGCTCCAGAGAAGTATCGGGGCTTAATGGCCAGAGAGCAGCACAGGATGGGCTTGGAGCCCACCCATGAAACAGCAATGGCAGCTTGACTATTTCTGGGAGAAGAACAGAAGTGGGGTAGGGAGGGGGGCTCCAAAACTTACTTAATCCAACTCGACAGTACTTGAGTCAGTCGCATCAAGACCCCAGCGGGAGCTACGATGAGGGCGGTCTCTGCTTGCCTCTCTGCAGCGCTCTTGCTCCTTTCCCTGGGTCATGGTGCTGATCAGCCCTCCCCCTCCCCCCACCACACACAAACTCCCATCAAAAATGTCAGCATTGATTTATAAAGGTTTGATTATCAACTGACATGCTTCCCTAGACCTGTCTAGCTTTGGCTAGAAGGCTAGATTGGATGGAAAATGTACAGTAGACTCTCAATTGATTATCTGCACTAATGGAAAGGAGCCCAGGGAGAGATACTTCTCCTGCGGCACAGAGTCAGAGTCACGGGAGGATTATCCTTTTGATGGTCACTTTGGTTGTTTTCCATTTGGGGCTACTTAAAACAATGCTGTGATAAACATTCTTGCATGTATATTTTTGTGTACAAGCATGAGTGTAGCTGTATGGTGAAGTTCTAGCGGTGATGCTACTGGATCAAAAGGTATGTGTATTTTTTTAATTTTGATACTGTGAAGTTGCTCTTCAGAGAGCAATTTACACTCCCTCATGTATGAGCGTGTCCGTTTTTCCCATCCTTGTCAGCATGGAACATCAGCAAAATTAAAACTTTTTGACAATCTGTTAGGTAAAAATGTTAACTTGTTATTCGGATTTACATTTCTTTCATTATGAGTAGGACTGAGACTTTCTTCATGTATTTCTTTTTCTATAAACTGCCTGTTCTAGCCTCTGCCCCATTGTATACCAAGTTGTTTGTCTTTTATTGATTCATATGCACGGTAGACAGATTAAGAAAATTGGCCCCTATATTTGTTGTAGGTATTGCTTCCTAGTTTGTTATTCTTTTGTAGACTCTTTAACTTTTTTGGCCAAAAGTTTAAAGTTTTTATGTAGTCAAATATTTCAATTTTTTTCTTTCTGGCTTATCAATGCAATTTTGTCTGCCTGGGTACATCCATGAATAGTAACAGGCCTCCAGCTCTAATGGGCCTCAACAGAAGGCGATAGATCAGGTTTTGCACATTTGTCTTTTATTTTTTGGTAACAGCTTTATTGAGCTATAAAATTCACATGTTATACAATTCACCCACTTAAAGTGTACAATTCAATGCTTTTTAGTATATTCAAAGATTTGTGCAACCATCACCACAATTAATTTTAGAATGCTGTCATCACCTGAAAAAGAAACCCTGTACTCTATCACTCAAAACAGCACCCTCATCCCTCCAGCCCTAAGCAAGACACTTTCTGTGTCTATGTGTTTGCCTATCCTGGACATTTCATTTAAATGGAATCATTGGCTTTTTTAAGGAAGAATAATTTTCTCTAATGGCAATTCCCTTTGTATATCTTTTCTTGCATAGTTTAAGAATCTAACTGGAGGATAAGGAGTAGGGTAAAATGATTGTGTTATATCCTAGATATCAAATGATTTTTTGTTTTTTGCTCTATATTTTAGTGATCCAACAATGGCTGAATCACTAAGTGGAATTTCTGGCAGTGTGGAAGTTCTGGAGGCCAGTGATGAGGGTAAGTAACCCAATAAAATCTCAATAACTAGAACGAGATTTGTTTAATGTGTTTAACCCCTAGAAACAAGAATCATATCACAAGAAAACAAGTTCATATCAAATTTCTAATGACACTAGACTCAGCCTATATTTGCTTCTCCATCTTTTAATCTTTTCTCTTTCATCTCAAACTCTTATAGTCAAAAAAGTTTTGTCTAGGCCCTGCAATCTGTTTTGGGGATGGTTACCAGGTTCTATGTACCAAATTCTATGTACCAAAAAAAAAAAAAAAATCAGAGCAGGCCACGATCTGAGAGATTCAAGTGAGGTTTTGCTATAGACGGTAATCCAGATTTAACCAACAGATACATTTGTAATTTGAAGAGTAAAGGGGGAATAGTAACAAAAGAAGCCACCATCAGCTTCTGTTTAAATGGGAATCAGTTTATAAAAATTTCTTTTGCAAACCCTATCCATTGCCTAAGTTATGGTGCCACCTGTGAATGGTAGGAGACCATGAGTGGGGTAATAGAGAGGCAAAGCTCACTAAACAATGATAAGCTTTATTGATGCTGAAAAACGCTGGGGGGAGGGGGAGGACCTATAAGACATAAGAAGAGACATTGAATTTAAAGACAGAACTGAATTTAACAGTTCACTGGGTTGTTCTTCGATGTTTGCTGAGTGTTCTTAGTAGTGTGTGGTACAGAAGACTTGGTCTGGAAGGATAGAGAGAGGGGAACCTTCTTGTGGCTTCCCGGAGGCCTGACTTCACTAAGGATGTGAACTGGGGGATACTGCACGTGGTACAGGGATCCTTGAGGGCAGGGCTTGCCTCCTCATCCCTGTGTCGCCATTGTTCAGTATCGGGTCTCAGAGAGAGTGATCAGACACTCAGAAGTTTGTAATGAATGAATGAGTGATAGGCCTCCTCACCAAGGCAGCCCCAACTACCAAATGAGCTGACCTATCTCTTTGGATATGAGCTGGACAGATGCCTACAAAAAAGGTGGCAAGACGCTGCGTCTTGATGAAAAGTGGAGGTAAGGAAGTGCCCTTTCTCTGTTCCCAAGATTTTTTTTTTTAAGAAACCAAACACTTGGGTACATTTTTAGTATTAGTCATTGCCAGCCAGAGAATAAGGTGGCTGTTGGGAGGCTGAAGGGAAGAAAGGCTGGTTAGAAGAGTCTTCTTTCCAAGCAGCAATGCAAGAGAACAAGGTCACCATTATGTGCAATGTATTTTGAAAGCTCATCAAGTTCAACCCAGCAGGGCTGCCTGTGTGCATGGCAGATAAGCAAATATACAACCCGAAGCAATGATTTCTTCATTGGGTTTAAGTGTTTTCTTGTCTGGGGGCAGGGGGAGGACTGCTTCTTTGGGCTGTTTTCTGGTGTGTGATACACTACAGGCCCTCAGTGAATGAGGGTCTTGAAAGCTACTGCCTGTTTGGGAATACGTAGTCCTTGGGCTTGGACAGGGAATTCAGTGGCTTTGCTACAGAAGTCGAGACAGCTGTCAGCTCACTGACCACCACTGCTGTGCCTTGGGGGGCGTAAGTTACCCAGCATATAGGTGACCTACATAAACGTTGCTGGATACAGGTGTGGGTTTTGACCCAAACCTGCTGTCTAGGTCTATCTACCCTTTACACTTTCAGCAACTTTGGAAACCAGCCCACCCAGGGCTCAGCTGCTGGCAATTTAAGGGCACCCCTTTACAAAAGAAAGCTTGAAAGTCCAATATATACCTGTGAATATATGGCAACTGTCTTGGATTCCATTAGGGTTTCAAAAGTAACATAGCACGTGGACAGTTCCCAGCTTTGTATCTCACTCCCAGGGTCTCCGTACATGCGGTCTGATGCTGTTGGGGATGGAGAGGTCTCCTAAGCTAGAGCAGGCTGAAGACTTGGACTGTTGCAGCTGGACTGGATGTCTGGCAATGGGTTGCTTAGTAAGGTTGTATCCAGTTTTCAAGCCACTGCCCTAGATCAATGGGCAGCCCACCCACCATGTGCGGTGATTACCATCTCTTGGTGTCCCCGCAACTCCCCACCAACAAAGCTATGCCACCACTATACAGAGAGCTACCCCTGAGGGAGGAAAGGAAACATTCTTTGCCTCCTAGTGGTCAAGGTTGAAAGAGACATGCATTGCTTAAGGTATTTTAAATCCCCGTGGGAAAATAAGTTGTTTCTGCAGAGCAAAAATGGAAGACGGGGAAAATTGAAATATATGCATACTTAATTTTTAACACCTTTTACAGTTCTATAGTCACTAGTCTGGTTAACTTAGGAACATAAAAATGTGTTAATGCATAATTTGGTTTGCTCATACAATGACTATGTTTGGTACATTCAGTTTTACAGCCTGAAAA
Organism: Hippopotamus amphibius kiboko; assembly: GCF_030028045.1. NCBI lineage: Eukaryota > Metazoa > Chordata > Mammalia > Artiodactyla > Hippopotamidae > Hippopotamus > Hippopotamus amphibius. The sequence goes on from NC_080203.1 coordinate 32,262,655, forward strand.
GTTGATTAGAAGTGTTTTTATTCAGTTGTTAAGTGTTTGTAGATTGTGTCACAGATCGAGCTACCACCTGCTGATTCTCTCCCCTCTGTCTTGCGCTGGTTTGTGAGAGGCAGGTTTGTAACTCCAGATCTTCTAGCTTTGCCCTCCTCCTTTCCATTCTGGGATTTCAAAGCATGAAGGGCAATAAGCATTATGTGTCCAAACACTCTGAGCAGAAAGTTGTTCTCTTTTCAGAAGGCCAGAAGGAGATCCACCTGTCAATCAATAAATCTCATTCCTTCTGTTTGAAAAATGGCAATGCCTGCAAAGCCTCCTTCCCGTTTGAGAGGGGACGCTGCCCAGCTCATCCTCACTGGGCAGGAGTTGTTTAGGGTGTGTTGGAGCTGCCTTACACTGGCTTGGGAGGCTGTGCACATCTCTTTGTAAATGTCTTGCTAGTAGCTTGAAATTGACCATGATGGGAGTGTTTACACCACAGAAGTAGGCAAATACTACACATTAGGGCATTTTCCCCAGAGACCCAGTTGGTAAATGTATCCCAGCAAAAAACTGATTATAGTAATTAGTATAGTATAGTAGTCAGGATTTTACATAAACATCTCACTATTTCATGGATTTTAAAAATCCTTTGGGGGTGAGAAGATTAAGAAAGAAAGCTGGAGAGCAAAACATAGGTTACTTTAGAGCCAGCCTACTCTGTCCTGTATACTTTTCAGCACTTTCACGTTGAATCCTCACAGTGGTTCTATGAGATCAAATATCATTTTAAATAATTTAATTTATTATCATCGAAATTAGTTTAATTTTTCCTTAAAATATTGAAGAAGGAAACTTGGGAAAATGTTTCCTATTGTATCTTTGTGCTTTATTCTGTCTGTATCAAGGTAGAATTGCCAAGTTTATTCCAACCATGACCCTCTATAGGTACAGCCTAGTAGATAAGAAATTCCCCAAATCATTCAAAACTGAAGTTACTTAAGCAATGATTACCAAGCACGCAGCCCTACCATCTTCTTGTATTGCCCCAATCCATGCTGGCTTCTGCTTCTAATCATGTATATTTTAGAGCTCATTATTGAGTTATAGACATGGGGTGCTTCCCCTTATCTATGGATAGATAGAGTAGATGGATAGAGTTGATAGATCAGTTCTACAGATAGAATTGAATCTGATCTTAACAGACAATTATTGATTCCCTAATTCTAGCTCACATTTATTAGCATTTACTACATGCCAGATCCTACGCCAAGCTCTTTACTACATTATTTACAATTTACATCAACCCCAATAAGGGCCAGTGTTTAAATCATAGGATGCTTAAGGATGGCTCTGCTTAGTGATCTCAATTTAAGGGAAGTGACAAGCTGTGTTGGTATTCTGCACCCCTCAGGGGACTCAGTTGTCTCTCGAGTGTCACCGCGGGCTTTGCACTGTGCTCGTTGCTAAAAAGGATGCTAAAGAGAGCCCGCCTGCAACCTTGATGTGGGGGACAGCAGCGAAGACCTAGAACTGTATCTTACTTCTTCCCCATTGATACCCAAAACATAGTAAGTGCTTGACCTTGGTGAATGGTCGTTGAATAGGTGAATGAATGGATGAATGCGCAGACGAGAGAACATTCAGATGCAAAACTTGTGCCGACAGTCAGGTTTTAGGTGTACAGAGAGGAACGTGAATTGTAGTGATGGTGGGAAACTGGACTTAAGGCAGGCCTTGAAGTTTAGAAACCTTTCGAATAGGCAGGCCCAGGAGTAATCAGTACACAAACTGGCCAGCGCATTTCAGCACGAGAAGGAGCCCTACTTCAGCATTTCCCAAAGTGTGTTTTGCCAGACGTTCTGCATACGTGCATTGAAGAGACAACACTGTTATCCAGTTTCTTCACGCTTCACCATACACATAGGCATGTTGAAGTTTCGGCAAAGTCTTGTTGCAAAGCAGACCCCTAAGCTTTGTTTAATCATCAGCATTTCCCAGATTGACTCGACTGCAGACCCCCCTTTTCACGCAACAGACCTGTGAGTATCCCTCTGAACACACTCTGGGAGATGCTGATCGGCATGACCCCTTCATTTTCCAGCTGAGCCTCAGAGAGGTTGAATGACTTCCCCGAGGTCACAGAGCTAATCGATACCAGAGCCAAGCCCAGGATTCTAGAGTTTTCTGACTCTTGAGTGGTGCCTTCCATCACACCACTAAGCCTTTCTAATGGCAGCCTTGTCTGCAATTCCCTTGGCTGGGCCTTTCACTGCCAGCGCAGCATTGCTGTGCTGACAAGAGGCCTTCCAGAGACCAGGCTGTTGGGACACATGAGTTGGTCAATTATTGCATGTGAAGCAGTAAGAGTTGGTTCCTTCCCTCTGAAGATGCAGCAGAAACTCCCTTGCCCTTTCCGCTCTTCTACTGAGCCCCGATAAAGATACAGGTGCTTATTAGGAAACACGAGAAAACCGAAACAGGGCCTGAGGAGCATTTAAAGCTCACATTCCTCACTGCTGCCCTGGTTTTTTTTATCATAGTGGAGTAAACTTTCAATTATCTGCATGTGCAGAGGGCAGCAGCGCTGTGGATGATCTGAACCAATCAGTGATAATTGAAGAACGTACACAATGCACGTAACACACACACACACTCTCTTGTAAAACTCGTTGGTAGGTGATTTTGTCATGCCTTTTGCATAGGGAGCTTCTTTGCTCAGCAGCCCTTTCTTCCTATTTCCCAGCCCTCTTCCTTGCTTGTAAATCTCTTCCTTGAGGACATCCTCCCTGACTGCACCAACCCCACTGCACTCACTCCTTGGGTCTGCATCCTTTCAGCACACAGGTTGGGCGGTACCAACTCCCACACGAATTTCCAAGGGTCCTGAAGTGTTTGTCTCATGTGGAAGCTTGGCTCCCCAACTGGGTGGTGATGACTCCAGCGACCAGGGTACCAAGTGCCATAATTATGTTGGCCCCATAATCGCTGCATGTGAATGAAATTCTTAGGGCCAGGAAAGAGGTGTGTGTTAATAGTTGAAATTGAGACGCAAGTGAACCCAGGGTGAGTTGAACCTGAATAAAGGCTGCCCAGAGGCCGCAAGCTGGGGCCTGAGCTTCTGCTTCCACCAGAAACTCAGACACTTTGTGAGTTACTAAGAAGAGAACAAACCAGATGAACGGTGCTGTGGGCACTGGGGGCGAGCGCCAAGACCCGCAGGGCCTCTGGGATCATAGCCCTCATTCCTGTCACGAAAGCCATTTCCTCTCCTGTCTTCCCTTCCACCATCACACTCTACCTCACTTTCATTTCTAAGTTCCAGGAAAGAAGAAATCCAAATTTAAAGTCTTCAAGTGCTTTTTTGGCAAGAAGAAGAAAAAAGAGCCCGAAGATGTCCAGGGAGGGAAGAGGCTCAAACCAAGCTTGTCCAGTGGCAATATTAACACCTCTTTCCTGAAGCCAGTTCCGGAAGGTCAACAAATCAAGCCTGGGTAATCTCAGGTGGGGCGGCGGGTGGGGGCAGGGCAAGGGGCAGGTATCCAGATGCAGGTGCCCCTTTGGCAGCCAAATCACCAATAGGTCTTTGGTCCCAGGGACTCTTGGCCTCCCTGCCTTGGGGAGCTGGGTCTGCAGCCATTGCCAATGCAGCCACGTCCCGGGGACCTTTCCCTGTGCTCATGTGTATATGCTTGCTGTCTGGGCTGCACAGCTCAGTGGGTTGGAGCACGGCAAATGCACAGCCTATTCCCCAAGAGTGCTGGGTGAGAGGGTGAGGGGAGATCAGGGCAACCCTGCCCTGTCACAGCTACAATAACTTGAGATGTGAGGCCTACCACTAGTGAGGAGCTGGAGGCCTCTGTTCCACAAGGTAAGGATGGCCTCCATCATTCAGGAAGCTTGATCTGGTTTGCTTACCCAGCCCTCAGGCTCCAGATCTCATAATGTGTGATTAAAGTCTTAGATAGTGAAGCCATCTAGCTGGGTTGGTGCGTAAGGATACAATCACTGTGTCAATGTAGAAACAAACAAACAAGCAAGCAAGCAAAAAACCCAAATTCATTTCTCCCTCCATTCCAAGAGACTGGGGGAAGTGATGTAACTGGTCACAGAAGGCATGGGGAAGACTGTTTCTCAGCTACCATTGCCACTCCTATTCATATTTTCATCTTTGAAGCCCAATTTCCACATTTCATCGTGGAAAATCTGGACACCCAGTACCCCCAGCTGTTCCTGAATCAGTCGGATCCCCCTCTATGGAGTTCCACTTGGGCCTGTTCCCCTGGCCTTAAACTCCAGACTTATCTGGACTCCCCGCAGAGCTCACGTGTACTGCTACCCATTCCCTCAAGGCTTTGCTTGGAGGTAATGGGACAGTTAGTGAACATGTTATACTACCCTCTAACAGCATGTAGGTCTCCTTAAAAAGGACCTTAATGAGTGCATTCAATGTGAGGTATTTCAGATAGCTTTGCTAGTGAGGGAGATGGTTTTGCAGGGGGGCTTGCCTCATATGTCACAAACATACCATTATAGGCCATTGCCTTTTAGGTCTAAGGAAGATAGACTAGTCCTACAAACAAAGCAGAAGGTGGGGTGGGAGAGGGAAGTTTGGGTTTATTCTGCTTTGTCTCTACAAATTGGCAAGGGCTATCTCCACTGACGTTCTACCTTGCCCCTTTTTACCTGTCCCTCTCCCTCCAAAATGGTCCATTTGGTCTGATGCATTCTCTAGACCAAAAAGGTGTGTTCATGCACACTTCTGGGGAGGGGGTGCAGGGGAAGAGGGGGAGGGAGAGGGAGAGGCAGCTAGTATAAGTGCATCAACTAGTTCATACACGAGGAAGGGTGTTTTTCTAAGGACCTGAGATCGGTCTTTTTTTTTTTTTTTTCTCGAGTATAGATTAATCGAGAATATAACTTAGGAGGCCTGAAGTTCACCCCTGACCCCAGCCTCTTGCTCAATTGCTAGGGGAGAAACCCTGGAAAATGTCACTTGAGAGTTAGGGAAATGACATTTTTTCATCCATCGAAGCACCTGATCGTAACAAAACTTAGAGCCAGCCCTCTCTGTCTTGTACAGTAGGACCAGTATCTATTTCCAAGACTGTTTTAAACTGTATCTGATAGAACGGACAAATTCCATTCCTCCATTTGATTTTTTAATGGGTGCTGGTGTAATCTACTTTATTGCCTTTAATTAAGGCCAAGATTTTGTTTGGATTTTGGGTGTGTTTTCTTTTCTTTGCCTCCAGGGAGCAGATCAATAAGCACTAGGTATGGTCAGCTGACAGGAGGTTTGGTTTCCGACAAACCTGACCACAGCTGGTGCTAATGTAATCCTTTGATCAGGGAGGGCTTGGCACTGGAGAGCCAACTCAACAGTGAAATCCTGGCTGATGCACAGCATGGAAATGACAGGGTTTTTAAGCCCACTTATAGCCTAAGATTTCCTTGCAGTTTTTTTCTGCACAAAGCAGGGCAGGTAAGATAGTCACAGATCCTACACTGGTCTCAAGCCTGATTTGAGCCAGCAGGTCATAGACAAGCAGTAAATGGAAGTGTGTGTGTGTGTGTGTGTGTGTGCACGAATGTGTGGATAGAGATGCTCTCTGAGTGCTGCATCAGTTGTATAACCCCATCAAGTGTTTCTCTAGAGTCATGTTAATTTTCTGCTGGACTGCTGTTTTCATAAAGCAGAGCATCTTGCCTTCACCACCAGGGCCGCCTGGGTAGGAGAGTTTTAGGGAAAAGGTGGGTAGGAGTTTGATACAAAGTGGCAGACATCTGCCTCTTCTCTTTCCTTGCTGGCCCGCAAGACACCTTAGCATGGGTGCCATTTTAATCCCCAGAACACCAGATTGTCCTCGGAGTGTGTCACAATCAAATATCCCATGTGCTTGTCCCTCAGCCAGACAGGCTCACAATGGCGAGGTGGGTGCTAGCCCTACAGTGTCTGAGCTGCTACTCTGGTTACCATTTAAAGATTGTTTTTTTTTTAAATGCCAACCTGCATGTATAATTTGGTAATAAAGATAGTAAATGGAAAAAAAGGATTTGAAATATTAAAAAATTACTTTAAAAACATTTTCATCCTTCCCTAAAAGAACCCCTGTACCCATTAGCAGTCAATCCCCATTCCTCCCTAACCCCAGTCCAATCATAGGTGACCACTTATCTACTTTCTGCCTCTGTAAATTTGCTTATTCTGGATATTTTATACATACAGAATCATACAATACGTGGTCTTTTGTGACTGGCTTGATTCCCTTAGCATGTTTCCAAGAGTCACCCATATTGTAGCATGTATCATGTACTTTCTTCCTTTATGAATTGAATTGTATTCCATTGCATGGATATATTCCACTTTATGCACTCATCAATTGACTATTATGAAGTGTGGAGATTTGTGTACAAGTTTTTGGATAGATATATTATTTTTATTTCTCTTGGGTATATACCTAGGAGTGAAGTTGCTGGGTCATATGGTAATTTAATGTTTAATTTTTCAAGGAACCACCAAACTGTTTTCCAAAGTGTCTGAATTGTCTTATCTTCCCACCAGCAGTGTATGCGGTTTCCAATTTCTCTACAACCTTGCCAATACTTGTTATTATCTTATTTTTGTTTCTAGTCATTCCAGTAGGTATGAAGTGGCATTCCATTATAGTTTGAATTTGTATTTCCCTGCTGACTAATGACGTTGAGCATCTTTGCATGGGTTTGTTAGCCATTTGTTTGTCTTCTTTGGAGAAACGTTTATTGAGATCCTTTGTCCATTTTTAATTAGGTTATCTATATCTTTATTTTTTAATTTATTGAATGAAAGATTCTTGAAATTCTATTGTACTTCACAATTTTCAAAAGTTTCACACACATGATTTCATAGAATCCCATAGTAACCCTTTTCCCCCCTTACCCCCATGTTGTCCCTCCACCTTCTCTCTCCGCACTGGTAACCACTAGTCTGTTCTCTATATCTGTGAGTCTCCTTTTTTGTTTTATTCACTAGTTTGTTGTATTTTTCAGATTCCACATATAAGTGATATCATATGGTATTTGTCTTTTTCTGTCTGACTTATTTTACTTAGCGTAATGTCCTCCAAGTCCATCCATGTTGCTGCAAATGGCAAAATTTCATTCTTTTTTTTATTTTTATTATTGAATTGTGAGAGTTTCTTATATATGCTAGATACAAGTCCCTTATCAGGTATACAGTTTTTCTCCCATTATGTGGGTTGTCTTTTGAAGTACAAAAGGTTGTAATTTTGATGAAATCCATTTATCTGGTTTTTTGTTTTCCTTTTGTTGCTTAAGTTTTTGGGGTCATATCTAAGGATCCATTCCCAAATCCAGGTCATGAAGATATACCCCTATGATTTCTTCTAAGAGTTTTGGCTCTTATATTTAGGTCTTTGATCCATTTTGAGTTAATTTTTATATATGTTATGAGATAAAGGTCTAACTTCATTCTCTTGCATGTGACTATCCAGTTGTCCAGCACCATTTAATAAAAAAAAAAAAAACAAACTATTCTTTCCCAATTGAATGATCTTGGCACCCTTGTAGCAAATCAGTTCACTATAGATGAATGGGTTAATTTCTGGACTCTCAATTCTATTCCACTGATCTATAGATCTACCCTTACGCCAGTACTACACTGTCTTGATTGCTGTAGCTTTGTAGTAAGTTTAAAATTGGCAAGTGTGAGTCCTCCAACTTTATCCATCTTTTTCAAGATTGTTTTGGCTATTTGTGGTCCCTTGCACTTCGTTTTGAATTTTGAAACCAGCTTGTCCATTACTGCAAAAAAAATTTAAGGCAGCTGAAATTTCAAAAGAGATTGCATTAAATCTGTAGGTCAATTTGTGGAGTATTGCCATCGTGACAAGATTGTCTTCCAACTCATGAACATAGGATATCTTTCCATTTATTTAGGTCTTCTTTAATTTCTTTCATCAGTGTTTTATAGTTTTCAGAGTATAAGTTTTACACACCTTTTGTTAAATTTATTCCTAAGTATTTTATGCTTTTTTATAAAAATTTTTAAGTTGAAGTATAATTGACATACAATATTATGTTAGTTGCAGGTGTACAACATAGTGATTTGATCAAATACATTGTGAGATGATCACCATGATAAGTCTAGTAGCCATGTGTCACCATACAAAATTATTACGGTATTATTGACTGTATTCTTTATGCTGTATATTACATCCACGTGATATTTATTTTAGCGCTGGGAGTTTGTATCTCTTAATCCCCTTCATCTATTTAGCCAAGGCCCCCACCTCCCCTCCTCTCTGGCAACCACCAGTTTGCTGTCTGTATCTATAAGTCTGTTTCTGTTTTGTCTTATTTTTTGTTTTGGTTTTTAGAGTCCACATATAAGTGAGATCATATGGTATTTGTCTTTCTCCATCAGACTTATTTCACTTAGCGTAATAATCTCTAGGTCCATCCTTTTTTTTTTTTCTTTTTGGAGGTATTGTAAATGGAAGTATTTTCTTAATTTCGCTTTCGGATTGTTCATTGCAAGTATATAGAAATACAATCAATTTTTGTATAGTCGTCTTGTACCCTGCAACCTTGCTGAACTCGTTGATTAGTTCTAGTAGTTTTTAATGGGTTCCTTAGGAGTTTTATACACAAGATTATGTCATCTGTGATTAGAGATAATTTTACTTCTCCCTGTCCAATATGGATGCCTTTTATTTCATGTTCTTATCTAATTTCCCTGGCTAGAACCCAGTACAATGCTGACTAGAAGTGGTGAGAGCAGACATCCTTGTCTTGTTCTTGATCTGCATGAGAAAGCATCCAGTCTTTCATCATTATAATATCAGCTGTGGGATTCTCACAGATGTTCTCCGTCAAGGTTGAGTGTATTTTTTCATGAAAAAGTGTTGGATTCTGTATGTGCTTTTTCCGCATCTATTGAAGTGGCCATGTACGTGGTTTTTCTTTTTATTCTATTGATATGGTATATTACATTAATTGATTTTCATATATTAAAGTAACCTTGCATTCCTGGCAAGTCCTACTTGGTCATGGTGTATAATTCTTTTTATATGTTGCTGGATTCAGATGGCTAGTATTTTATTGAAGACTTTTGCATCTATATTCATAAGATATACTGTACTTTTCTTGTGATTTCTTTGGTTGAAATTTTTAAAAGGTGAAATATATTCCCACATCCCTAAAGGAGTCTTTTGTGCCTTTAGCCTTTCATTTGCTTCTAACTTTCCCCTGATTTGTCTTAACATAATTGTTATCAACCTGGTTCCATTCCCAATCAGAAGGTACTTCCATCTGGGTTTAGCAAGCTGGAGGTGGATAGGGTGGATGCATAAGATGACTTTGAAAACAGGATAAATATATTGTAGAACCCTTGTGTGAGAGAGGAAAAGACCTAATGAATGAAAGTATCCAGCATCTGGGCAGATATCTGATATTTTTAATCAAAACAAAAACACCAGAGACAAATTGGGTGTGAAAGATGTTTTACAACTCTCATCTTAATAATAGCAAGATTCAGGTGTTCCCTCCCCTTCCACAGTGTTGCCACTACTGAACTGTATACTTTCTTTTTTTTTTTGCTTAATTTTTTTTATTATTTTTTTTATTATTTTTTTTGAACTGTATACTTTCAATGGTGAATTGTATGGTATGTAAACCATATCTCAGTAAAGCTATTATATAAAAAAGATATGTGTTGATCATTTAAAAAATCAAAGTTATGCAGAAGTACATAGAGTATAAAATGAAAATACCCCTCCTGTTCCTAGTGCCAGTCCTTGGAGGGAAGCACCACTAACAGTGCGGTGGATAGCCTTCCAGACTTTTCTCTATGAACGCAAACTATACATGTATGTAATATATGTGTATGTGTTAAATGGGGCCATACTATTCCGAGGCGTCTCTGGTAGGCCATGTTATAGACATATCGACACATGTGTCTTTGGTTCCTTTGGCTCCTTTGGCTGCTTTCATAAGACTTTTTCCTTCTTGTCCAGGGCCAAGAGTAGCATGGGGAACAAAGCCCTGTCCCATGACAGCATCATCATTTTGGAGCCTGAGCCTGAAGGATCAGGAAGCAGAATATGCCCCTCTCCAGAGGTCCAGAGAGACAGACCTCTGCAGGTAATAGTGAACTCGAGCATCAGTGCCTAATTGGACTACACCTCTTCCATTGCCTACTCCTCTCCTGTCAAAAAACAAGGAGGGAGGAATTTGGACCTCCTTCCCAGCTGTTTCTACCCCACGATTGTAAACATTGAATGAGAGAATAAACACATGATGTGTTTACCTAGTGCCCAGCACACATTGTTGGCTGGTATTGCCATATCCACTTCTCTTTCCACACCCCAAGATGCTCAAAGTATTATGACAGGGACATTCCACTGGTAATGTGCAGGCATTCCAACCCCCATGTTTTTTCTTTCTTCCACAGAGATCTCATGTTTTGAGAACTCTGCCTAGAGCTGGGACTGGTAGTAGGCATGGAGCTATGTTTGGAGCTGCACCCTGATGTGTGCCCAGAAGTGGAATCTGGGTTTCAGGCTCCAAGATCACTGAGGTAATAGAGTAGAATTGTTCAAAGTTGGACAGATAGACGTATGCTTGAATTCTTGCTCTGCATCTTATTGGCTCTGTGACTTTGGGATAATTGCTTAACCTCTCTGAGCCTTCCTTTCCTCATCTACAATGGGTATAATATTAATATCTACCTTAAAGCATTGCTTGTGAGGATTGAATAAAGACTTGGAGAGACTGAAGGAATTGCTCAAGCTGACCCATGTAGTTAGTGGTAGACCTGGAACTCTGACCCACGTGTGTTGACCTCCAAACCCATAGTCTTTCCATTACCCCAATCTCTAAGATGTTCAACTTCTCTGGTGCTGCCTCAACAGGAAGGAAGGTACATCTTTAGTCTCCATGAAAATACAACGTGTATGTAGGATAGTCTCTTACCTCCAGCTAATCCTACCCATTTCTCAGTCAGACTCTTCTGGAGCTCTGATCTAGAAATGCTCCGGGGGCAGTCAGAAATATTGCCAGGAGGATAACCCTTAGCAGCTACCTTCCTCCTCTCGGCCTGGGGGTTGGATTATACCCAAAACTCCCTGTGTTACTGGGGAGGCCCCACAAGGAGGAGACCCTTCTCCACTAGAGGGCTGCATTTGGCAAGAGGTAACTGGGGTTTATTTCTTACATGTCTGCTTGAGACCCCCTGTCTCTTGCTCTGGTTTTCATACTGTGTATGGAAGTTCTGCTGGGTACATGAGCCATGAAGGGTGGAGAAGCAAACACTGAGATGGTCACCAGTGGTGCTGACCTTATGATTGTAAAGCAGCCCCTCGGTCAGCAGACTGTTGCCCACTTGTACTACAGCAGGAAAAGTCACTTCCATGAACTTTCTAGTCTTCAGTTTCAAACATCAACACCAATTTTCGCTTGTCTCCACAGCTATACTCCCTTGGCACCCAGTGACAAAAATCCAGGTACACATGACCAAATGCCACGAGGTTAGTTCTCATATTCAGGAAGGGGAAACCTGTTTCCTGGACTCCTCCCTCTCTCCTTCCTCTCAGTCCCAGCAACAGAGAGACTCTTATAGAAAAGACATTCCATTTTTTTTTTAAAGATAAGGAAAAGATTCTAGGGACATTTCTTTCCACAACAAAGGGAGTGGGGAAAACCACAATAGCCCAGAGACAAGTTTTCTTAAATGTCTGGCTTGGGCCCACACCTCATACTTTCAGCTTGCTCCCTTGGTCCCTCCACTGGGAAACAGGGCTGAAGATGGAAGAGGGTGTTAACAGAAGCTGGGTCATCAACAACAATGAGATTGACTTTTGCATGGGAAACTTCCCTTAAGTGCCAAGGTGACATTCCTAAATGACAGGGTGGTTGATAGCATTAGGTCAAGGGTCCTGACACGCAGTGTTGCATAGAAGCTGGGGTAAATATAGAATTGGCCAATGACTGGGTCCCTTGAAGGGGCAGGGTTCTTAATGGACTAAGTGACATTCAGAGCAACTGAGAGATTGTGGGAGAGGAAATCCAGGCAAAGTTTCGTTAGAAATGCTGAGACTGAGCCAGTTTTTTGTTTTGATCTGATAAATGCACACATCCCGCACTCTCGGCCCGGCAAGGGGGTGTTGGTGCCCATCGACATGTATTAGCTCTAGAATTACCACAGTTATCTAAGTGGGAGAGGAGTGAGCGGCCAAAGGAACCATAACTGATTTAATGAGCCATTTGCAGTTTCAGTGCACCAGCCGTACGTGCTTAGACATGCGTGGATTCATCTTTTTTTTAATTCTCTTTATTGGAATATAATTGCTTTACACTGTTGTGCCAGTTTTTGCTGTACAACAAAGTGAATCAGCTATATTTATACATATATCCCCATCTCCCCTGCCTCCTGCGACTCCTTGCCACCATTCCTATCCCACCCCTCTAAGTCATCACCCATCACTGAGTTGATCTCTCAGTGTTATGCAGCAGCTTCCCACTAGCTATCTAGTTTTACATTTGGTAGTGTATATATGTCCATGCTACTCTCTCACTTCGTCCCAGCTTCCCCTTCGCCCCCCACCCCGTGTCCTCAAGTCTGTTCTCAACATCTGCATCTTTATTCTTGCCCTGTCACTGGGTTCATCAGTACCAGTTTTTTAGATTCCGTATATATGAGTTAGCATACGGTATTTGTTTTTCTCTTTCTGGCTTACTTCGCTCTGTATGACAGACTCTTAGGTCCATCCACCTGACTACAAATAACTCAATTTCATTCCTTTTTATGGCCGAGTAGTATTCTATTGTATATATGTGCCACATCTTCTTTATCCATTCATCTGTTGATGGACATTTAGGTTGCTTCCTTGTCCTGGCTACTGTAAATACTGCTGCAATGAACATTATGGTACTTGTTTCTTTTGGGATTATGGTTTTCTCAGGATATATGCCCAGGAGTGGGATTGTTGGGTCAGATGGTAGTTCTATTTTTAGCTTTTTAAGGAACCTCCATACTGTTTTCCATAGTGGCTGCACCAATTTACACTCCTACCAACAGGGCAGGAGGGTTCCCTTTTCTCTGCACTCTCTCCAGCATTTATTGTTTCTAGATTTTTTTAAGATGGCCATTCTGACCAGTGTGAGGTGATACCTCATTGTGGCTTTGACTTGCATTTCTCTAATGATTAGTGATGTTGAGCATCTTTTCATGTGTTTGTTAGCCATCTGCATGTCTTCTTTGGAGAAATGTCTATGTAGATCTTCCACTCATTTGTGGATTGGGTTATTTGCTTTTTTGGCATTTAGCTGCATGTGCTGCTTGTATATTTTGGAGATTAATCCTTTGTCAGTTGCTTCATTGGCAAATATTTTCTCCCATTCTGAAGGTTGTCTTCTTGTCTTGTTTATGGTTTCTTTTGCTGTGCAAAGCTTTTAAGTTTCATTAGGTCCCATTTGTTTATTTTTTATTTTATTTCCATTATTCTAGGAAGTGGGTCAAAAAGGATCTTGCTTTGATTTGTGTCATGGAGTGTTCTTCCTATGTTTTCCTCTAAGAGTTTTATAGTATCTGGCCTTACATGTAGGTCTTTAATCCATTTTGAGTTTATTTTTGTGTATGGTGTTAGGAAGTGTTCTAATTTCATTCTTTTACATGTAGCTGTCCAATTTTCATGGACTCATCTTTGACAAGCATATGCTACTGCCAGATGTTCACCTAATATCCTATCTGAAGTGTTAGGAATGTGGGTGCCTAGGTTACTCTTCAAGATGTTTCATGTTCTTTTTATTTGAGGACAAGTCGACAAGAAGAGGTAATAGCATATTATTAGCACCTTCTTATTGTTGAATCAAACTGAATTCAGTAATGTAAGAAGCTGAGACTACAAAGCAGTTTATCTTATTGCTCACAGTCCCAACTCTCCCCCTGCAGCCCTTCTTAAGGAAGGAGGCACACTATCTCTTCTGGCTATTGCCTTTAAACTTCCTGAACTTGAGCATGGGACATCCCCTTCCTGGCCCTTGTAGCTAGGAGACAGGAGTGCAGATTGGTTAAGGACGTAGGCTATAAAGACAAGCTGACCTTTTCAAATCCTTGCTCTGCCACTATGAGAGTTAGGGCCAGTCGTGATTTCTCAGACCTGGTTTTCCCCATCGGTAAAATGAGACCATGAGAGCAAATGCTTTCGAAGAATTGTAAGGTTCGAATGAAATACATCTATGGAGAGTACTCCCTGCCCGGCAGGGAGAAAGATCTCAAATCAATAACCTGACTCTCTAGATTAAGGAACTAGAAAGAGAAAAGCAAACGAAACCCAAAGCTAGCAAAAGGAAGGAAATAATAACGATTAAAGAAGAGTAAAGCCTTCAGTAAAAGTTAGCTGCCATTAGTATAGTGCTTATTATTACAATTGGGCTTGGGGATGGTTAACCCCCAAGGTCTCTTCTCAAGAGCCCCCAGCGGGGCCTTGTAGTAATAAGAGGGCACCTTAGACATTGGCCGGGAGTACCCCACAGGCAGAAACTCATTGTGGCCCCTTTTCTTTGGCTTTGAGAGGCTGACAGCCATCTGTCCTGAGCAAGACAGAAGCAAGCATGTCAGCTCCGTGACAACAAGGATTTTGTTTTGTTTATTGCTATAGGCCTAGAATGGGTGTGGCACATTGTCCATGCTTAGCCAGTATTTGTTAAAGATAAAATCAGGGATTCTGATCCACATTGAGAGGACCATGGCAGGGACAAGTGCCTCAAATTCAAGTGTACCATGAACTTCAAACTGGAATCAAATAAATCAATCTGTTGAAGCCCAAGGTAAACCCAAATGATTGATTGTATTCCCTTCAGAAAACTAGTTAAAACAGTTCTAACCAGGACTAGTTCTACAGATTTTCTAAAAGTCCCAGAAAATCAATCTTGACAGGCTTAAGATAAGCAACCAATACAGTCAAGATGTGATCCAGACAATTGCTTGGATGCCAAACCCAGATCATAACCCAAAGACACCTTCCCAAGATCTGGACCTGCAAAGACAGGACCAATATCAAAACAAAGATCAGACTCAAACAAGATTTATGGTTGTCCTACTCAAACATCAGTAGGAGATAACACCAGGATTCTGGTTTTGATCAAACAAACAATTTGAAGTTTCTGTCTTTGGGGATTGGCAAAAGTGTGCAACAACCCAGAGAATGGACCAATGCTATTCATCTTTGAGTAGGTACTGGAAGTGAAGACAAGGAAGTAGGAGAGTCTTTCCTTGGCTCATTTTTTTTTCACTTGGATTCTTAGCCCTTCAACCATTAAGCAACAAGTAATTTGGAGGAAGGCACACAAACTTTAACTTTTTCCTTCTATCCTCCTCCTTGACAGATCCCACCACTGTGCCCATGCCAACCCAGCATCAGCCCACCTCTTATTCAATCTGACACAATCTCTAAGGATTTTGAAGAAATGTCTGCTGCTGATGAGTCACCTAAGGGCCCACAAAAGAAGGGTTCATCACACAAGATGTTGCCATTGAAGAAGGCAAGTGTTAGTTCCATCCTAATTCGCAGGTTGCGGAGGGGTGCACAAGTCAGAGGCATAATTTTTTCTTGCGCTAACTTTTTTCCTGCTATAGCTCAGCCCTAGGGGGATGTTTGGGGAAGGAGCTGCCATTCTTGGCTTTTGATTTGCTTGGTGGTTTACATTTTCTGTCCAGTTCTGCAAACCAAATAATCAGCAGTGTAATTTGCAAGCAGTGGAAGATGGTATTTCTGAAAAAAAAAATATTGCAGATGTTTTCAGTTATTTCATGAAGAAAACAATAGAGATTTTTATGGAAGTAAAGACTTTACAGATTCAAATGCCAAAATCTCAAAGGTTAGGGCATGTAGTATTGTTTGATAGACATATTCATATGAAAAATCATTTGACACGAGAGGGCATGTATGCGTATTTCATATGTCTAATTTTGCCAACCAAATAAAACCCATCAACAATTGGAAAGTCAGTAGATTGTGCTCATATCAACACGTCCATTCTCAAACTATCATGTGGTTAATTCAATTGGTTGTTTTTGAACTTGAGAGGGCTTTGAGAATGAAGTAGAGTTTAGAACAATTAACCTTGGGGACTAAAGAGTAAACAGAAAGGTAGTTTATAATGAAGATAATTGGCCAGTCAGCTCAAAACTCTGTTTCAACGTTAAAAGAGTCTATAGAGGGGAAGCAGCCTTTAGTTAGATATGTTAACCAAAAAACAATTTGGTTAGGACCAAAGTTAAAGCACAGGCTTTAATATTCTTTGTTGCCATGGACCTGACATGCTAGCTTCTGTCATGGGCTCTGCTCCTGCTCAGGACAGATGGCCGTCAAACTTTCAAAGCCAAATCAGGATGCTCACTGATTTTTGAATTTAGGCTACAACAATAGCACTAAGTCAGACAAATTGTAACAGTCTGAATTGGTGGAAGGATTGAATTAGATAACATTTTTTTATCATGGTAAAATACACAAAACATAAAATTTATCATGTTTAAGTGTACAATTCAGTGGCATTAAGTACATTCACAACTTTGTGCAACCATCACCACTATCCAGTTTCAGAATAGCTTTGGTTCCCCCCATAAGGAAGCCCCAGGCCCACTAAGCAGTCACTCATCATTCCTTCCTCTTCTCAGCCTCTGGTAATTGCTAATCTGCTTTCTGTCTCTGGATTTGCCTATTCTGGATGCTTCATGTAAATTTAATCATACAATATATGGTCTTTTGCGTCTGGCTTCTTTCACTTAGCATAATGTTTTTGAGGTTCATCCATGTTGTAGCACAGATCAGTACTTCAGTCCTTTTTATGGATGAATAATATTCCATTGCATGGATGTCCCTTGTTTAGTTTAGCTGTTCATCCATTGATGGACATTTAGGTCCTATCCATCATTGGCTATTGCTGCTGTGAATGTTCATGCACAAGTTTTTGTTTGAACACCTGTTTTTAATTCATTTGGGTATATATCTAGAGGTGGAACTGCTGGGTCATGTGGTGATTCTATATTTAACTTTTTGAGGACCCACCAAACTGTTTTCCCCAGCAGCTACATCACTTTACATTCCCATCAACTATATGTGGGGGTTCCAATATCTCTGTATCCTGACTAACACTTGTTTTTTCCTTTTTTTAATATATAGTCTTTCTAGTGGGTGTGAAGTATCTTACCGTGGTTTTGATTTGCATTCCCCTAGTGACTAATGACATGAAGCATCGTTTCATATGTTTATTAGCCATTCATATATCTTCTTAGGAGAAATGTCTATTCAAGTCCTTCGCCCTTTTTTATTTTTTTATTTTTATTTTTTTCAACAAAATGTAGAACATGTTTTTGTTTTTGTTTTTTCATTTTATTTATTTTTTTTTGAGGTACACCAAGTTCAGTCATCTGTATTTATACACATATCCCCATATTCCCTCCCTCCCTCGACTCCCCCCAACCCTCCCCGTCCCAGTCCTCTAAGGCATCATCCATCCTCGAGTACGGAATTTGCCCTTTTTTAAATTGGGTTGTTTGGATTTTTTGTTGTTGAGTTGTAAAAATTTTTTATATATTCTGGATACTACACCCTTATCAGGTATATGATTTGCAAAAAATTTCCCTCATTCTGTGAGTTGTTTTTTAACTTTATCAAGAGGACAAAATTGAACAAAAATCTTTAATTTTTGATGAAGTCCAATTTATTGATTTTTTTTGATATTTGTGCTTTTGGTGTCATATTTAAGAAGCCATTGCCAAATCTAAGATCATGAAAATTTACCCCTAGGTTTTCTTCTAAGAGTTTTAGCTCTTATATTTAGATCTTTGATCCAGTTTGAGTTTTTTTACATATTGTGTGAGGTAAGGGTTTAACTTCATTCTTTCGCATGTGGCTATCCAGTTGTCCCAGCACCGTTTGTTGAAAAGACTATTCTTTCCTCCATTGAATGGTCTTGTCACTCTTCTGCAAATCACTTAACCATAGATGAATGGGCTTATTTCTGGACTTTCAATTGTATTCCATCGATCTATACGTCTATGCTTATGCCAGTACTACACTGTCCTAATTATTGTATCTTTGTAGTAAGGTTTGAAATCAAGAAGTGTGAGTCCTCCAATTATGTTCTTTTTCAAGATTGTTTAGGCTGTTCAAGATCCCTTGAAATTCTGTATGAATTTTACAATCATTTTTTCCATATTTTCAAAAAGACACATTGGGATTTTGATAAGGATTGCATTGAATTTGTAAACACTTTGGGGAATATCACCAATCTTAACATTAAGTTTTCCTATCCATAAACATGAGATGTCTTTTCATTTTATTTAGGTCTTTAATTTCTTTCAGCAGTATTTTGTAGTTTACAGTGTACAAGTCTTGAACCCCTTGGTTAAATTAATTTCCAATTATTTCATTCGTTTTGATGCTATTGTCAATGGAAGTGTTTTCTTAATTACTTTTTGAGTTGTTCATTCTGAGTGTATAGAGATACAACTAATTTTTGTGTGTTGGTTTTGTATTTTTCAACTATGATTGATTCATTTATTAGTGCTAACAAATTTAGGGGGATTTTTCAGAATTTTCTAGCATATGGTCTGTCCAGGAGAATGTTCCATGTGTATTTCAGAAGAATACGTATTATGCTCTTGTTGAATGGAATGTCCTGTATATATCTGTTAGGCTTACTTGGTTTGTAGTATTGTTTCAAGTCCTCTACTTCCTTTTTGATCTTATGTCTAGCTGCTCATTCATTATTGAAAGTGGGATACTGAAGTCTCTATTATTGTATAACTGCCCATTTCTCCCTTCAATTCGGTCCATTTTTGCTTCATGTATTTAGGAGTGGGTCTGTTGTTCAGTATGTATATGTTTATGATTGTTCTATCTTCCTGATGGATTGACCCTTTTATCAATGTATAATGTCCATCTTCATCTCCTATAACAATCTTGACTTGAAGTCTGTTTTGTTTGATATTAGTATAGCCACCCCAGCTCTCTTTTGGTTACCATTTGCTTGGAATCCCTTTAATCATCCTTTCACTTTCAACTTATTTGTGTCTTTGGATCTAAAGTGAGTCTCTTGTAAACAGCATATAAATGGATCATGTTTTTTTGTTTGTTTGTTTGTTTGTTTGTTTTTGGCACACGGGCTTAGTTGCTCCGTGGCATGTGGGATCCTCATGGAGCAGGGATTGAACCTGTGTCCCCTGCATTGGCAGGCGGATTCTTAACCACTGCACCACCTAGGAAGCCCGTGGATCATGTTTTTAAAATTCATCTTGCCAATTTCTGCCTTTTGATTGGAGAGTTTAATTCATTTATATTCATAGCAATTACTGATAAGGGAGGACTTCTGCCATTTTGCTCTTTTCCCCCTATATATCTTACATCTTTTTTGTACTTCAGTTCTTCCATTACTACCTTATTTTGTATTTAATTAATTTTTTTAGTGTACTGTTTTCATTCCCCTCTCTTTTCCTTCTGTATGTAATTTTAAATTATTTTCTTAGTGGTTACCTTGGGGATTACAATTAAGAAAGTTAACATTTTAAGATATATATTTTTCTATTAATTTGAGTATGCTAACTATGTATTTTATAGGTTAATGAATATAGTTAAATTATTTATAGTCAACATCTCCTAACAGCAATCTAAACATCTGTCCTGCTTAATGTAATAAATTCTCTATTAGTAAATTCAAGACTTGAGTCAGGTTGCTATAGGTTAAATGGGCTTGCAGGCAGAAACTCTAATCTTTGGTGGTGGAGTTAAACCCTTACCATCCCCAGGCATGAGCATTTCTTAGCTATTTCTGCCAACCTCCCTGGTGAATACAAGGGGGGCAGGTGGCAGCAGCAGTAGCAATAGCAGCAGCAGTAGCATCCCAAATGAAGGAGCTGTAATCACCATCCCAGCCAGATGTGCTGGCCTGGATACTTCTCTGAGCTTCACATAAATTATGACCCCCAACTCTTATATCCCCAAGTGCCTCCCCACAAACACATCTTCTCCTGCCTTCTCACTAAGCATCAGCTAGGGAGCTAAGCAGAAAACTAAATCAAATAGAGAAATCAAACTAAAAGATGACTAAATCTCTACCCTCTCAGAGGCGTCTTTGCAAGTTTGCAGTTTCATTCTTTAGTCTCTGAGCTGCTGCCTCCTACTGGTGGCAGGGGGAAACACATGTTATGTCTCAAGGACCCAGTAGACCTTTTACCCTAGGCTTATTTTCTCCTCCAAATCCCCTGGAGCAGAAAAGAAGGACTGCCTTAAGCCCTTGTTGTCTCAGACTACTTCTTCCACATTTCCTTTGGTAAAGAGTTGGGTACCTTGTCCCTTTTAGTTCTAGTTAGCAAAACTTGCTATTTCTTCCCTGAGTGATCTTCCTCTTTGGGTTTCACAGCCCTCTGACTCTGTTCAGTAGCTTCATTTGATTCTTTGAGTATAGGTGAGACAGGCAGTGAGGATGAACAGGTATCTCCGTATAGCATGTGTGACATAATGAGCCACTGTGACTCTCTGCTTGACCTCAGCATTCACCATGCAGAGACCCAAGCCCAGGGCTCCTATGGCAGACAGTCTGACTTAGCAAGGCCTGACTAATCCACTCTACCGACCATTTCTAGCCCACCCATGGACCAGAGGATCCTCTTACTTCGAGCTCCCCTGACCCCTGCCACCTTCCCAACCTGGCTCATCTTCATCAATGAGTCAACTTCATATTCCCCCATGAGTCTGTGGAATATTTTCCCTCAATATTGCTTTCTATGGAGAAAAATAATTGTATGGAAAAGAAGTCATACATTTACAACCCAATCAGTTTTCACTCTTGAGAAAGGGTTGTATCAGCTGTTTACGTGCTTAAAGTTTGAGCTGATTAAATGCCTAGGCTTTAGTCCCATTGCAGGATAAATGTTGCTATTAACACGGTGGGGGTTAAGTAGCTGCCAGTTATTCCACTGTATTGGCTAATGAAGAGTTAATTTAGATTGCTTCAAGGTTACCTCCTTATCATGTCTCTGGCTTTACCTATGATGGCTTACGTCATAATTCACCGTTATTATTTACAAATAGGTCTCTGAAGGCCAGAGCAATATTTTTAAAAATCCTCTGATACATCAAAGGAGAGCATAATGGCTGCCTCCCCATTGTTGCATAGAAATTTGTAGCTTACAAAGTGATTTTGCTTATATATAGGTGCATTTGATTCTCTCAATAACTCTGTAAGGTAGATAGGGAAGATACTATTATTCCCATTTTGGATGGGAAAAACTGAGGTTTAAAAAGGTGCAATGACTTGGCTAAGGTCACAGAGCCAATCAGAGATAGAGCTGGGACTCTAACCCAGGATTCCTTCCCAAATCCACACCACTTTTCACCAAACCACGTGGACTCTAGCAGCCCTCTAAATTTTGACAACCAATGCCCACCAACAGCAACAGCAGCTAGCTAACACTGAGACTTTCTTACGTGAAAGGCACTTCCCATGTACCATTTCCTTTAATGTTTAAAATAGCACACTAAAGTGTATCCCTATGTTAAAGACATAGAAACTGAGGCTCAAAGAGCCTCAGTTAGGTAACTTGTCGCAGGTCAAACAGCTTAAAAAAATGGCATGGCTAGGACCTCAAATTCGGGCCTCTTCAATTGCTAAGTTCATGTTCTTATTCTCTATACTGCTTAAGAAACTGCGGAGATTTTGATAGGAGGGGGGCTGCAGGGAATATGTGAAATTCCACCTCCTACAACTTTCAAGATGGGAAATGGCACAACAGCTTTTATGAAACAAAGATTCTGAGTGAAGCTGCAGCTGCACAGGAATTCTCAGGAATGAGCACATAAGTCACTTTGACACACTCGGGAAATTAAAGTCCTAACAGCCAATACCGGGTCTCATATCCTGTGCCAGTATACCAGTATACCGTGGTAGAGAAGCCTCCCACTGAGAACCACTTTTCCCACCAAGAGCTGCTGCCGCTTCTGGAGATGTTCCAAAGACTACTTGCCTTGGGAGCTTTCAGCTGAATGGCTCATACGGAACCTAGCTCCCCAGCATCCCGGTGGCAAAACCTCCCACGCAGTTTCAGAGTGAGCTTTTTCCCAGCGTGACAGCTTTTCAGGCCAAAGGCTTGATAAAATGTGGTCTAAATAGCCACCAGGTGAAGCCATTATTTAAGACATAACCATTGGGGTTCTTTTTTGTTCCAAGAAGCAGTCAAACTGCTATCTCCACTCAAGTGTTTCATATCAACAGTTAAAGGAAAATGGGAACATCCTGGCACCACACAACAGACAGAGAAACCATCAAAAGGATGATGCATTTTTGACTGAACTATTTTGTGCTGGGTCTAGAAACTTGACAGAAGGGGGAAACGGAGTTAAAATGTGCCTTAATTGTCCAAAGAGTAGCCTTATCCCCACTAATAGCAAATCACTGTCCAACACCCCTCCCAACCAGTACTGAAGGATCCTTTCCCCTGGCCCAAAGTCTGACCCAGGTTCCTTACCCAGGAAGATTCTGGATTAGTAAGCACCAGGCCTGGCACATCTCCCAGATGTTGAGGCAAAAGGTGCTCATTTCACTCCAGCTGTTAAGCAGAAGCTGTCTGTGCTAACCTCCCTCTAAAACACAGGAGAAGGAATGGAAACTTCTTGGCCTTCCTGAAAAATATGCGCCTTGGGTACTGAGAGGGTGTGTTGGCTTTCACAGTGCAGTGGGGGAGGAGTGGGGTTGCAGGAGGGGGTGGGGAAGGAAACATAGAGAAAGGAGTCCCATTTCCTGAACTTCCCTTTCTTTCAGAAACCTGCCAGGAAGGGATTCGGTTTGCTTTTCCTGCATAGCTCAGAAAATCCTGTGTTTGGCTCCTGTGGGTAACTTTTCTAGGTTTCTCCTGACCAATACGGCTGTAGGAAAAAGTCAGGCCTAAGAAGGAACCCCAGTTCCCAGAGGGAGCCCAGATATTGCTGCCTCCTGTTCTAAGGCAACTGATGTGATTATTTAGGAACTTGCTGCGCTTCTGTCTGAAAAATAGGGGCCTTTCTCTTCATGGCAGAGAACTAGGCAGTGGTTCACAACTCTGGCCCCCAGAAGACTCACCTGGAGAGCCTGTTAAGCCTATTCCAAGGTTCCCTCCCCTGATAGTGTTAGTCATCAGATCTTAATGGGTCCTTAAAAGTGCTTTTAAGGGAGGGGAGATGGGGATATATGTATACAGACAGCTGATTCACTTTGTTGTACAGCAGAAACTAACACAATACTGTAAAGCAATTACATTCCAATAAAGATGAAAAAAAAATTTTTTTTAAAGTGCTTTTTTAGCACTCCCTCCAGGTGATTGTGATACGGGGGGGGGGGGGGGGGAGTCCCAGACCATATTTTGAGAAACATTGCCCAGCATTCCAGAAAGTTTGAATAGTTTATTTAATTCACTGGTGCGTTTAAGGGAAGTAGTAAAATACATACATCAACATACTCTAAACCCAACAAGAGAGATCCTCTTAGGGCTGTTTTGAATCACATGCCTGAGCTTGAGTGCCATAGTCAGGTGGGGATGATGCTTGATAGCTTTGTGCTCTCGTTTTTAGTCCAGGTCTGAGGAGAACTGTGGGTCTGTGTTTAGATCTAATGCCTAGAGATTCCTAAATGACAGTCAATCAAGCATAGGGAGACTACTGCCCATGATTAAGTTTGATGGACTCTTGGCTTGGGCTGTGATTGGGAACAGATAGTTCTCTCCTGCACACACTGAATCTAGAAATTGCCAGAATTTTGCTGAGCCTGATTTGTTTCTTATGCTATAGAGTGAGTTTTACCAAACAGTGCTTTTATCTATAGTGTTTATGCCACAAAGTTCGGGATGACAACTGAATTGAAAATGTTTCTGTACTAAATATGTATTTACTTGCTGAATAGGTATCACAAGTTAGTTTTCATGCAAAGCAGGTTACACGGTATCCTTTTAGAGTTTCTAGATCCACAGACCTCCTAGACTTTTTCCATCTACCTTCGGCTGCAGCTAGTGAGGTCTCAGAAAAGATAATGAAAATGATACAGAGAACAGAGGGGCTTTCTCTGGCGACTTCTCAGAAGGGTGATGTTTCGTTGGAGCTCTTAACATAATTAATTCACCGGTTCGACAACCATTTATTGAGCATCTACTACGTACCAAGCACAGTTATAGGTGTTAAGAATACAGTAGTAGATAAAACAGAAGAAAACTCTTCTTCAACAGAGCACATATTGTAGTGGGGGGATATGATCTAGACACTAAACAAGATAACTAGGCAAAATATACAGTATGTTAGACAGAGATAAAAGTGCCAAGGAGAAAAAAAATAACACAGGGAAGGGTATTATGAAGTGTCAGGGTGGAAGGCTAAAGTTTCAAATAGGTTGACTGGGGAAAGTGTCACTGAGAAGGTGGCTTTTGGGTCAAGAGCTGAAGGGAGTGAGGGAGCTAGCCATGTGGACATGGGGGAAGAGCATGCCCAGCGGAGGGAGCAGCAAGTTCAGATGCCTTGAGGGAAGAGCATGCATGGGATGTTTGAGGAACAGCAAACCAGCAGAGGGTCTGGAACAGAAAGTGGTAAGGACGTGGTCAGAGAGGCAGTGGGGAGACAGATCATGTGAGGTTCGTGGGAGCACAGATGTTGCCATCCCGTCCCCAAAGACCAGAACTATAAGACCACTCTGAAGCATGAAAAAAGTTCAGAAGAATAAAACAAGAGCCGTTATTACCCTGTACACTGAGTACTAAGTTCATAATCCTAAAAGATAACACAAGCTAAATATATACTCTCAGGAAGCAGTGTTATATATATAAACTCATGGATGACAGTTACGTAAAGAAGTTAGGAAAGGCTTGGGACCACTCCAAATTTTGTGTGATTGACCCCACAAAAGATAACTGTATTATTCCACTCCCTTTCCTAGAATCAACAAGAGAATGGTGAGCTGGATGTACCATCAGCCTGAACCGCTAGCTGTGTTAAGTCCCCAGGCATTTGAACCACAGGGCATAAAAAAACCATATTTGGAACCAAGATAGTAGCTAAGGTTATCACTGGATCAACATACAATGGTGGTGGGGAAATGTGAAGGGTTATGAAAGCTGCAAACACCAAAGGGGTCCCTGGCACTGTATAAAGCTAGTTTGGAAAGAGCTAGTGAGTAAACACACATGGAAATTCCGTCTACCTGCTGAACTGCATCGTTTGCCACTGATGTCCAGGAGAGAGACGGGTCATCACCTGGCCTTCAAAAGGGCTTCTGCTAACACAAATATCTGGAACTTCTTAGGAATCAGAGGTACTCTCGGGAGTCTCTTTGAGGTGTGGAAAATACTATGTAGAGAAGCCTAGAGGAGACTATTTTGAAGCTCCTACAGAGGAAGCCAACTAGGAGCCCCAGGACCAGACAGTTTGGAGACGTAGAGGCCAGCCATGATGAGGATAAGGTGATGGACGGGCTCCATCCCCACCCCGTCGGTGATGGGAGCATTCCATTCCTCTGGGTGCCGCCATCAGCCTTGCACCCGGGAACAGTAAAGATAAGTAAAGGTAGTATGTTCTTTATGCAAACACAGCTCTCAGACAAGCCCTCTTCCAACCTGATTCTCTTCCCTCCACCGAGCACTCCAATGGAGAAATCCCCGAGCCCTGATGGGTTTTATTGACATAGATTGTGCCTCTCACCTCAATCAGCCCCTTCTGGTAATTAAAGCGGGGTACAGAACAAGGGAACATGCAAACCTTCTGACCTTGTAAACTCGAAATGGTGGGATTCCTATTCTGAGGGCAAAGGGGAGCTCCTGAATGCTCTCTAAGCAGGGGGACAACCGGAACTTCTTGTTTCTTGTTTCTATCTGCAGGGGAACCAGCAGAAAGTGTGCACCTTGCCTGCAGTGAGCCCATTGACTGGAGCATGAATCTAGCTGTAGGAAAATGGGGTGGTAGTTGGTGAAGGAGTTCTCTAGAAATTCTTGTTTAGTCAGAGGAATTTCTAATTTTTGAGACCAACGCCAGAATACAGAGCTGACTTGTTTCTTTTCTCCTACTCTCTCCAGAGCACCTCACCTGGACGTGTTTGCTCACAGTCCTTGACCACAGTTGCCATGCCCCCCTCTCCCACCAGCACCCAGGGGCCTGCTGGCTTCAGCACCCCAGCCACTACCCAGGGCTGTTTGGAATCTTCAGCTGCTCGACACAAGATGACTTTAAACCCCCGGAAACAAAAGAAGAGCTTTCAGGTGACTATAGCTCCTTCAAGAGGCCTGGGAATAAACTCCCATATAAGAAAAGATGAGTTCTGGGAGTTCCCTGGTGCGCCTAGTGGTTAGGACTCCCGGCTTTCACTGCTGTGGCCTGGGTTCAATCCCTGGTTGGGGAACTGAGATCCCGCAAGATGTGCAGCATGGCCAAAAAAAAAAAAAAAAAAAAAAAAGAGTACCAACCTTTGCAAATTGCTCCTAGGGAAGTGGTATGGTTTGGGGAATCCACACCCTAAGTAGGTGCTGTCCCAGGCTTGACAACCCCGGAGAGGTGAGAAAAATTGCATGTAGTGGGTAGGATGTCCTATCCAGATGGAACTTACGTAAAAGGGGTTGAAGAAAGCAGAAACAGTGACCTAACCCATAAGAAACTGCTTATTGGCTTGGCATCTGGGAATTCGCTCAGCCCTCTTTGTAGAAGATATTCAATCATAGCCCAGATCAGGATTCTTTTAATTGCTAATCAGATAAGACCCACGAGTTATAATTTGCAGCACTGTTTCACTTATTTGGAGGTCAGGCTTCCAGCAATTCCAAGCATTCAGAACTCAGCTATTAACCCCTCCAAAGATCTCTCTGTGTCGCATAGATGTCACAAAGTTCTGTCACATGACTTTCTAGTACACTTAGGCAAGCCAATTTTGTTTAAAACATGGCCACAGACCAGACTCAGATCTGACAGCAAAGAGAAGTGACAGTTTATAGCAGAGAGAAATGACAGAAATGATCTGGGGACATTTAGTATAGGGATCAAGAACCTTGCCCATCTCAATGAGTCCCTCAGGGCCTCACTGTATCATTGTCCAATGTAATATGTCATTTTCATTATTCATCCAAATCATCAAGAAAAGTTGGACTGTATTCCCCAAGCCCTGTTTAGGAAGATAGGTAGGTAATGCCTTGGGAAAAGATTTTTACTAAAAGCTAAGAATTAAAAGATGTTGGTATTGTAAAGGATGTATCCGTTAGCTGGAAGGTTCACTTTGGTGTATCTTTCTCTTCAGTGTCTCCGGGCTATAAGTAAAGGGCTGTACATCAGAGCTGGAAGAGATGAAAAGAGTTCATAGTTACAAGCATTTTACAGGGAAGGACAGTAGAGCACAAATAGAGGCCCAAGGTCAAACACTCTGGTAGTGGCAGAGCTAGGACCAGCACCCAGTCTTCTGACTTCCAGCACAGCACCCTTTTCAGCCCACCATGTTGCCCCTAGCTTAAACATTGCAATGTAGCTTTAGAAGGAAAACAAAGTATAAGTTGAAACAACAGTTGGCAGGTTGGCTGGCTTAGGAGGGCGTTCTGGTGGCCCTGAGAGAATCTCCTTGGTTAGGTGTCAAGCAGAGGGTGGTCGATTACTATGCACTAAATCCTGTATGTGCACGGTCACCTGGACACCTCACCACACACCTGGGAGACAGGGAATGTTGGCGAAGGGAAACTCAGTGTGACCCTCCTTTCTGACTTTCATCCTTCTGCATAGGCTAATTGAGGAAAGGCCTGGGTAGCGCTCTCTAACAAGGCCCGGACATCTACTTCTTCCTTGTGACTCTCTCCCTGACACACGGATGAATATAAGAGTCTGGGAACATTTATGACACAGAAGCTGCTGCCACTGGCTCCCTGCTTTGGAATTTCTTAGGTCTGCAAGTCCCACAGGAGGTTTCCCCTTATCCTTAATTTATAGATGTAGACAGAGATTTAGAGAATAACTTGCCCAAGATCACATAGAGAGTAAATGACAGAGCAGAGATCTGAACACAGGTCTATCTGACCTCATTCACTCAAAAGTAAATAATTTTGAACTGAGTCTGTTTACATAGGCACTTCAAGTGGGAACATAAAGAGTTGTATGTTTGCCTTTAGGTGCATATCATAAAGGCTTACATGAAGCTAATTACAGACACTGTTCAGTGCAGTGCAACTCTGACATTTCCAAAGCTGCACTGTCATTATCTGAAAACCTTGATTATACTGAAGCAATTTCAACCTCTTCACTGTGAGGGCTGAACCCTTCATCTTTTTCTCTCTTCCTTCCCAACCAAACCCCAATCCTTTTTCTTCTACCAAGCTAGGAAGATATAAGTCACGTTGTCACTAAATTCCCTGAAAAGAAGCCAAACAGGATTTGAATGCGGCTCCCAGGTCTGGGGAAGCAAATTTGAGAATTCCAGTATTGCCAAGAGTATGACTGTTGTCAGGCCCAATAACCCCATTTTCCGATTGATGGCCTCGCAGTGTAGGTCAGTGGTTTCTGGGGTGTTTTCTAGAGTTCCCTGCAGCATATCACTCAGAGATCAGAAACTTCCAATCTAGGTGAAGCACTTCCAATAGGTAAAATGATTGCCAGGTTATGGATGCCTTTGGAAATAATTTCCATCATGAATTGTATTGTTATGCTCCCAACAGAGCGTAACGATTTGGATAGCAAGGACTTTTTTCCTGATGCTTTTTTCTTTGGCATGGTAACCATGCAGGGGTGGGTGGAGAGCACTTCAGTCTGATTCAGGCTCTCTCTTTCCCTCTTTTAGGAGAAACCAAAGGAGGAGCCAAGCCTTCCACTGGCTTCTGAAGAAGAGACGAACACAACCAAACCAAAAGAAGCTGACCAAAAGAAGCCAAGAAAAGACAGCGCAGGTTGGCATATCTTCACCCTCACCCAGAAACATGTCCTCAAGCACAATGGCCCAGTGCTATGTGACAGGAGCCCAGACCTGCTGTTCTTGGTCCTCAGAGGGCTTTCAATTTAAGATGCACACTAATATGGTCCAAGTTTCTCCATCTAAACTGCCCAATTAATACAGTTGCCACTTGCATGAAATTTAGGTAAAGGGTCATACCTGGATTCCTATTTTATCTGAATGAATTTCCCAGCAGAGACGTGTTTTATGTTTGTTTGTAAGTTTCTTTAATTCTAAGTCGAATGTACATGCCGAGTTGCTCAGTGAAGCCAGATATCTGAGGGCAGCCAGTGATTTCCCCTTCAGCATTCCCTGTCAGCAACAGAATCAGACAATAATAACAATTGGTGAAAAAAACACTTTTTTTTTTAAAGTTTCTTTTCTCTTCCAGTAGAGAGAAAAAAAAGGTCTTGTGTTAACAGTGAGGCTTGTTCCTATATCCATGGGCAAAGAGGGCTTGGGCAGCTGCAGACAGATGTCCTTGGTAGCCAACACTCATCAAATCCCCAAACAGCAGATACCACTGGAGTGAAAATCTCTGTGTGTGTGTGTGTGTGTGTGTGTGTGTGTGTGTGGATGTGGATGTTGGCTCCAGCTGATGGCAATCTAATTTCAAGCAATACTTGGTAAACCAATATTCCTGTTCCACAAATTGTCAAACAGTTATTTCATATTTTTGTCACAAAGGATTTCACATGTGGGTTCAAAGGCAGGATATCCCTAAATACATTTTCCCATGAAAAGCAACAAACCCACAAAACTTTTCTGTATAACAGCAACAAAAAAAGAAATTAAACGAGTACTTTTATTTTCTTTTTATCCTCTTTTCTTATTTATTTTTAATAGCTGTCCCTTTTACATGCAGAGGATAAAACTTATTCAGTGTCTATGAGGGCAGAGAGTTTGGTTTTCCATGTCATGGAAGTGGTTTGGAGTACATGTCGTTCCCCGCCCTCCGCCCTGCCGCCACGCTCAGCACTGTATGCTGGATGTGAAACCACTAGATGGAGCTGGGGATCAGTGGATGATGAGGGAGGGGAGGCTAGGAGGGCCCTCCCACCTGGGGATTAAAATGAGTTCCTTAGTAAAAGTACTAGAGAGGAGAGGAGCACTCTGTAGGACTGCTGCCTTGTGCCTGACCTGAAGCCTGTAGACCAATGCAATTGTTAAGGCTTTCCAAGAATGGCTTTGCACGTATATTACATCAGATTATTTTAATAAAGAGAGTTGAAAGCAGAAGAAATGGGGGGGCCATAATCCTACCTTCCAGATAACCCCTGTTGACACCTTTCTAAAAAATAAAACAATAGCTGGATATTATATAAAAATTAAGTAGAATTAAGTAGAAAATATAAATACTAAGTAGGAAGTAAAATTTCCCTTCACCCTGCCCCAGTAAGTTTCCTAAAAGGTGATTGTTACAAGATCAAAAATTGCCTTTTTAAAAAATTATTTTTATTTTTATTTATTTATTTTATTTTTGGCTTCGTTGTGCGCAGGCTTTCTCTAGTTGTTGCGATCAGGGGCTGCTCTTTGTTGCGGTGTGCAGGCTTCTCAGTGTGGTGGCTTCTCTTGTTGTGGAGCACAGGCTCTAGGCGCCCGGCCTTAAGTAGTTGTGGCACGTGGGCTCAGTAGTTGTAGCTCATGGGCTTAGTTGCTCCGTGGTACGTGGGATCTTCCCAGACCAGGGCTTGAACCCGTGTCCCCTGCATTGGCAGGAAGACTCTTAACCACTGCACCACCAGGGAAGCCCACCAATTGCCTTTTGATGTGTCTCACATCTCATGGTGGAACAAAGTATTGATGTAATGGTGATGTGCCAACCTTGGAGTCAGTTCATAGAACTGGATTTCACTTTGATTTTAAAATTTCCAACTACAGAAGGCGAATAGTGACCAAGTTCTTCTCTAGCTTCTGAATAGCTACTTCTCCATGCTAGGAATTCAATAGCAAATAGGTACCCAGTGGGCCAGGGCAGAGTATGCTTATTTTAGAAAATCAAAAGTACACATTTTTTTTCCTTTCCTTACTCCTATTTGGTACAGGTGCCTCAAGCCAGGAACAGGGCAACAAAACTGAGATTTGTGAACAGAAGACAACAGATCAGCCTGCAAACACAGATGCTGCGGAGAATCAGGGCTGCCTGTTTCCAGCAGCATACAGAACACGACGTGGAAGAAGAGCGTCAAGTACTTCAGGTATAGATGTTGAAGCCAGAAAAGCATCAACATCACAGTCCCTGCCTGAAGACATGGAAGAGTCCATGGTTAGTGGTCTATCACCACACCATGAAGATGGGGCTTCTGGAGCCAAGAAGACAGAAGCCAGAGCTGCTCTTTTACCCACGGTAGGAAGCCCTTCTACAAGCCAAGATATTTTCTCAGTGGCACTGGAGGATCAGGTGTTTATGGACTCTTCTCATAGACAGTCAGAAGAGGTAGACGCTTCCAGCTTTGATTTGAAAAGTGTCAAATTTAAAATGAAGTCGGCTCAAGATACCTACAAAGAAAAGCCTCCTAGAAATGTTCTCCAGGACTTTACAGCGAGCATTTCAGGTACCGCGAGTGCTTTGGTGGAGGGAGGCACTTCTGTAGAGAGGCTGCCTCTCAGAAGCCTTTCCTTGTCCTCGGGGAAGCTGAAAGCCGAAGCCGTCACCTCAGATTCAGAGAGTACTTCAGAGGCGGACAGTGGTTCTGAGCAGCAGCTGTCGCCTGGATATTCTTTCCAACCTTCGAAGAAGCACAGAAATGAACAAGAAGTCTTCCCAGAATCAGAAAGTTCAGCTGTGGAAGTGAGTGGTCCTGAGCGGCAACGGGCCCCTCAACATTCTTCCCAGTCCTTGGGGAAGCACAAAGTGGAAGCCATCTTCTCCGATTCCAAGAGTGCTTCCGGAGAGGGGAGTGGCTCTGAGCAGCGGCAGGCTCCCGGGCGCTCTCTCCAGTTCTTGAGGAAGTCCAAAGATGGCCAAGAATCAGGTTTCGTTGTGCAAATGAGAAGTTCTGATGAGAAGCTGGCTCCCAGATGTGCTTCCCAGGCTTTGGGGGAGCCCAAAGATGATGTTTCCACAGGATCCAATGGTTATGTCGAAAAGTACAAGAGTGCTGAAGATTGGAGCAGCTCCAAGGAAGATCTGCCTCCCCAAACCCCTTGCCAGGCCTCGGGGAGGCCCAGAGTCCAAAAAGAAGTCTTCTCGGCTTCAAAGAACGTACCTGAAGTGTGGGGTGCTTCTGTGCAGCAGAGGCCTCCCAGGCACCCTTTGCAGTCCTGGGTGAGCCCTGCGTCTGAACAAGCCCCTGCAGGTGCAGAGAGCGCTGCCCTGGAGTGGGGCATTGCCCTGGAGCCGCTGCCTCCCAGAGTGACTTCCAAGCGCCTGATGAGGCAGAAAGTTGAGCAACCAGTCTCCTCAGGTCCAGAAAGGGCTACACTTGAAGGGATCACTTCTTTGCAGCCGCCATCTGCAAGACCTCCTTCTAAGCCCTCAGTGAAACTAATCGCTGAGCAAGAAATCTCCGCAGGCCCAGAGAGCGAGGCTGTTGAGGGGAGGATTTCTAAGAAGCTGCTGCCTCCCAGACATCCTTCCCAGCCCTTGGTGAGACCAGTATTTGAGCGCCACGTCCCCTTGGGTGCGGCAAGGGCTGTGGTTGAGAAGAGCGTTTCTATGGAGCCACTGCTTCCCAGACATCTTTTTCAGGCCCTGATGAGACCTGTCGCCCAGCAACAAGTCTCCGCAGGTCCAGAGAGTGCTGCGGCCGAGGGGAGCGTTTCTAGGGCGCATCCGCCTTCTAAAGTTCTTGCCCAGCCCTGGATTTACCCTAAAGCTGAACAAAAGGAATTTACGCGTTTGGAGGGTGTTGCTAGGGAGAAGGTCATTCCAGTGGAGACATCGCTCCCGAAATGTTCTCCCCAGTCTTTGACAAATCCTCAAGCCCAGAAAATCTTCTCCGAGAACCCTGCTGCTGAGGAGGGCGTGCTTGTGGAGCTGCTGCCTCCCGGAGGCCCTTCCCAGCCCTTGCTGAGGCCTCCGTTCCGGCCACAGACGGTTCCTCTGGACGCAGTGGGCGCTCCCGCAGAGGGCAGCAGTCCTGTGCAGCCCGCGCCTCCCAGGCACACCTTCCGGCAGCCCTGGGTGATCCCTACGTCCGAGCAACAAGCTTCTGCAGGTCCAGAGAGCGCTGCCGTGGAGTGGGGTGTTTCCATGGAGCCGCTGCCTCCCGGAGAGACTTCTCAGGCCCTGGTGAGACCACCAGTCAGAGAACCAATCTCTGCAGGTCCAGAGAGTGTCGAGACGGAAGGCAGTGCTTCTACCAAGCTGCTGCCTCCCAAACATTCCCGATCCATTGGGAGACATAAAGTCCAGCAGATGTTGTCAACTTTCGAGAGTGTTGCTGTTGTGGCAGGCATTTCTGGGAGGTCACTGCCTGCCACATATCCTGCCCAGTTGGTAAAAAAGTCTAAAGTTCAGGAACTGCCCTCGCGCCTAGAGAGCACGGCTGTTGAAGAAGGCATAGCTAAGCGTTCGGTGCTTCCCAAGCGTCCTTCCCAGCCATTCGTGAGGTTTATGGCCCAGCAGATCTTTTCAGAGAGCCCTGCTCCTGAGGAGGGAATCTCTGTGGATCCTCTGTCTCCAAATCAACCTTCCAAATCTTCGTCGAGGCCTAAGGTTGAGCACCAAGTTTTCTCGGGCTGGGAGAGTACCGATATCGAGGGAGGCGTTTCTTTGAAGCAGCTGCCTGCGAAAACCCCTGCACAGGGCTTGTGGAGGCCTGAAGGCCTGCAAGTCTTCTCACATTCAGAGAGTGCTCCTGTGAAGTGGAGCAGTTCTAAAGAGCAGCTGCCTCCCAGACACCTTGCCCAGGTGTTGGGGAAGCTTGTGTACCAGCAGGAAATCTCCTCAGCTCCCAAGAGCTCTGCTGAAGAGTGGAGGAGTTCTGAAGAGCAGCTGCCTTGCAGATGCCCTGGCCAAGCCAAATATGAGGCTGAATTGCAGCCACAGATTTTCTCAACAGGCCCAGTGAGTGCACCAGCGGAGGGGAGCCGTTCTGAGGAGCATCTGCCTCCCAGACACCCTTTGTGGGCTCTCGCAGACCCTGAACATCAGCAACCGGTTCATTCAGGTCCCATGAGTGCTGCTGCTGAGGGAACCATTTTGGAGAGCGATCCTAGCTGCTGGTCCTTACCGAGAGACTCAGCTTCTCCAAACAAAACCAAGAAACACAGGCGAAGCTCCAAACACCTCATTAAGAACATCCTGACTCCTGCTACCAAACCTGTGAAGTTCGCTGATGCCCCTCCCTGGCAAACATCCACTTCTAGGGGCACTTACTCTAAGAAGGAAGTTCTCGAGGGTGATGATCAAGATAACAGCCATTCAAGTTCATCCACCAAAGGGGCCGATGTTGAAAACCTTTTTGGAGTCCGACTGAGAAGAACCTCTTCCTCACAGAAGTGTAAAGGTGAGAAACAAGATTTTACCAAGCTTTCTTCACCCTCCTTGGGCCCAATTTCATCTTCTGTAGGTAGAGAACAGCAATTCAGAAGCAGGGCTTCCCAGGGGCTCCTGGGTACCACACAGAACCTAACCACAATGTCTAACATTGCAGCGAGGCAACAGAAGAAGCCCAAATCTGAAAGCATGGCCAAGAAACAACCTGCTTACAGGATCCCAGGTGAGCCTTTATCTTCCCAGATGGCAAGGTACCAAGTGGAGAGCAGAACTGGAAAACAAAGTCTTGAATGGGAGGAAGTCTGTTCTAGTCTTGCCTACTGCGTTGTGGCTTTGATAGGGCTGGCTTGTGAATTTCTGGGCAGACTAGTGCCCCATTCTAGATTAGTGGATTTGGAGATGGTTAATTTTGAGTCTTCTATTTCCCAAGAGGGTCCCCTCTGGACATTTGTCCACATTCTGTAATGGACACGTAACCATCTCCCCATCCCCGTTACCTCATACACCTTACATGTAGATGGAATTTTATGCTTTTCTCAAAATACCTTTATGCACGTAAAGGTATTTGTTTGTACTTCCACAGTTTCTTAACTCACCTGAAATGTCTAAGAATCAGAGCTAAGTGATTTTTTTGAGCATTTATTGCCCTCAAAGCCTTTGTGCCTTCAGACTCATCATCACATAGTCTTGTACATGCCTCTGATTATATCCATTTAACCACACACTTGCATTAGAGACCGTGAAGTAACAAATGCAATAAGGTTTTCTTTGGAGTTAGAGAAATGACATCAGTGACCTGAGCCTCTGGCTTCCTAGGAATTTTCCCAGCCCACCTGGCAGCCATTGTCCTACCCTGAAATGGGGATAGGAAGAGAGATGGACGAGGGAGCAAAAGTGACCAGTAAGAGGACAGTTTGCAAACTTTGAAGTACAGCTTCTTATCTACTCAAGGAACTCCTGCCTTGCCAAGTTGTGGGGAGGGCACAAAAGAAGGGGGCCCTTCTCTGTATGTTATCTTTTTCTTTTCATTTGGCAGTTAACAAGGGTCCCATTTGGGACATTAATATAAGTAGGTCCCAGCCAGTCTCAAGACCCTACCTGCCGCACTTTAGTTCTAACTTCATTCATTCCTTTCTCAGGAAAAGCTCCTGGTCGACAGTCAGATTATGCCACCTCAGAGCCAGCTTGGATAACCATGGTAAAGCAGAGGCAGGGGAGTTTCCAGGCCAACATTCCTGTGAAAGAGCCAGAAACCGAGAATAGAGCTGGAGCCAAGGCTGAGACTAACGAACCTAGATATGGGGTAGGACCTGGGGCAGCCCACAGAACACTCCAAAAGGTTGCTGGAGCCAATTGATTAAGCTTATATTGGGAACTTTGCCAGACATGTAGCTCCTCATCTCTTTGGGTGCATTCATCAAGGCAAGGGGACTCTTTGGGGGGAAAGACCTGCTTTGTACGGATAGAAATATGCCCCACTCTATGTTCTTAAAGGATTTGTGAAAAGTAATGAATACAAGAAGATTCTGTAAGTCAAATCCTGTCCTAAATATTCTAGAGCAGGACTCCATGAAATTGGTTGAGAAATAAGCAGTCATTATAAAAACCCCAAAGGTCACTACTGGGGTGAGAGTTGAGTAACTATCCTTACAGATATTTTAGGCTTATAAATATGTATATTTATTTAAGAAAATATAAATGGAATTAAACTATACATATTATTTTTCACTTATTTTGTTTCTGGGCACCTTTCCACAACAGTACATAATGATTTACCTTTAAGGTAAATATTTGGTGTTTGGGTTTCCACATATTGATTTGGTTTGGTCTGGCACCTCCCTATAGGTTAAAAGAGAAGTTATGTGATGAACTAGACTAATGGTACCACATGTGGACCAGGCATAATGGGATGATGTCTTGCTTCTACTGTCCCCTTTGCAGTGTCTTTGGAAGTTTTAGAATTAGTTGTTGTCAAAACTACATAAAACTGACTCAAGAAAGCAATCACTTTTACATATCGAGATGTCTAAATTCCTATACTTTTAATTGCTTGATGAATTTGTTGTGTGATCATGTGAAAATCTATTTAACTCTTTGCTTTAAAGATCTTTTCATTTCATTATTAGTATTTTTATGGGAGCAGGCTCATACAAGGGGCAAAGTCCACCTTGGTTAAAGCTTTGTCAGAGGGAATTGCACTAGAGTATATAAACTAATTAATTTAGACCAGTTGTGGAGAGGCTAATTTGAAAAGCTTAAACTGTACAATTTTGAAAAGATCTATTGTTATATCACTTTCTAACGCAAGGAGTGCACATCAGATGTAAATAGGTTTTGTTACATAGAAATCTATGGACTTCATGTCAATTAACTGATAAGATTTGTTTGTAACCACCACATTTCTGTTAGCTTTCTGTTAAGTGCTGGTAAAATACTAGAGAAAAGGTTGTTGTAAAGTTAAATAATTTTCATGTTCACCTGCTTACACTGTTTGTATGATTAGACAACCCTTTCTCCCAGATCAGAAAGGTGATAAAGTTGAACCAGCTTAGATGTTGTGAACCTAAATTCTGAACCAAGGTGCTATGTGTGCTATTTCTTTCCTTATCTCTCTCTTTCCTTTTGATTAATGTTGAACTCATGATACCCAGGACAGGACTTGCACCTTGTGATCTGACTAAGTAATTTGCTGTTTTCATGTCAGAACTTACGAGCTTTCTGTTTTCATTTTTGTATTAAAGAGAACTGGCCTTGCAAATGAAAGCCAAGCAAGAAGCATTTTCACTTCTGATGTCAACAGACAGGTGAACATAGCACTCATGAAGTCACTGAAGTCTACCAAAGCAGGTAAAAAACACACTCCAACCCCTGACTCCCAAAATAGCCCTGGCAGGATGTTGTGAAGCTTTTGCAATTTGAAACTCAGACAATACCTGTCTCTTCCCCCAAATCAGCTTATGATTCTCTCATGGTTCTTCCATTAGATACAGATATTAGCTTGTTTTAGGAAAATCCAATTATTTTGACTACTATAAGTTAATCCAGTGTGTAACTTTCAGAGGGTCTTCCAGTATTTTACCCCATCGAGGAAACTGTATAAGAACAAAATTGTGATCACTCACTAGAACGTTCTTGTGGCTGGCATTCGAAAGGAAAGAACCAAGCCACTGTCTAGTTCACAGCAAAACAGTATTTTCTCACCTTCTACATTCCCAGTGAAACTGTGGAAAATAATCCACTATAAATGCTCAGCGGTATTGAATTTTTTAAAAACTATTTAAAAGGTTTGTTTCAATCCCTCCATATTCTGAGCAGGGGTATGAGAGGTGGGGAAATGTTGAAAGCTGAAAAAAGCACTGTGCTGTGATAGAATAGAATGGGGTCTCATCAGTAGAGGTATGTGCCAGAGGGATTTGTTTTCAGAAGGAGCAGGAGGAGGGGAGAATAGATTTATACTGAGTCATCTTTGTTCTCTTCCTCAGTCTGCCTCATGAAGGAATTTAGGAACCCACTGTCTGGCCATGATATAGCAGCACTTGACCTGCTTATAGCTGTGAATAGTCTCATGGGCACCGTAACCCTCTCAAGTGGTTCTCAACTCTCACTGTGCATTAGAATCACCTGATGCGCTTTTAAAAAATTACAGATGGCCCTGGCTCCATCGCTAGAGGTACTAATTCAGTTAGTTCAGGAAATGGCATGTGCATTTGTAGTTTTAAAAAGAGCCATAGGTGATTCTAACTTGTGGTCAGGGTTGAGAACCACTGGTTGAGTCTAAGCCAGTAAGTCAACCAACCGTAAAGCAGGATGAGGGAAGGAGCAGAAATGGGGAAGAGTGAGGTAGTCTGCCCTGTGGGAGTAGTTGATATAATGTTATTTAGCAGAGACTCTTACTGGGTGGATCCATTGAGTCATCAACAACCATTTCATACAACATAATGGATTGGCAAAACAAAAACAATATTACCTTATTTGAAATTTTAAAAACTGAACAGATACCATACAACATGTTTCTTCTCTGGTCTCAATTCAAAAGTGTAAGACAATCCGATAATAGCCACCCCCAAACTGGCAGTTACAGCTGTAGGTATTTTCTCTCAGGCCTTCCCATGTCCAGGCCCCTGTGGCTCTAGCCATATTGATGTTACCCCTTTCACATACCACCCTGTGGCACTGGCCACGCACTGACTTTTAGAAGCCAGAGGAAACCTGAAAGGAGGAAAATTTTTATTGCATCTCATAAACATACCTCGCTATCTCTGGGGCTTCTTACTGCTTATGTATCATTTGCTATGGTTCCAGTAGGATTTGCAGATGAGATGATATTTCAAGGACCTTCTACGGAAAAAGAAACCAGAAGGTCTTCAACTCTCCCAGCCATGCTACAACAGCAGGATGAGCCCGTTGAGCCAGTCTGGTTCTCCCTGGCCAAGAAGAAAGCCAAAGCATGGAGCCATATAGCAGAGACCATGACATAAACAACTCCTGGGCGGAGTTATCAGCATTTCGAATGATACTTGCCAATAGCTGTATTAATGCCACGTAGTGAATTATTTACTGTAACCATTTTTATTAAGCATCAGAGCCTTAAAGTGGGAATTAAAGCTAATAATTATTTGAATGAAACAGACGCCATGAATGCCTAACCTTCAATACAGTCACTGCCAGCATCTGAAAACCCAGCATTTCCTCTATACAACTATGTGAAATGTTTGCACTGCTGTCGAATTGAGCAATCTTTAACCTTGGACAATGTGCTTTAGAAGGGAGAAAGCTAAAACATTTTGTTGGAGCAACTAAGAGGTGGTCATTTCCCTTGATCAAATAAATTCATTCTAATGGAAATGTCCAGATGAGTTGGTCCAAGGATTGGCTTTTAGATTTTACGAGCCTAGTTACATGCTTCAGTTCTTTGGTTTCTGCTCCAAACTTTGCAAAGTCCCCTAAGAAGAGGTGGTAGAAGTGATAATTCTGGGTCTCCAAGAAAAACTTGGCACAGCCAGTCCCCCAATCAGCCCACTGCCCTTTGAAACACCTTCTTTGCATCCCTGAGGGCCCCCAGCACCTGCAGCTTGTACAGAGCTTTCTTTGCGCAGGTGCCCCATGTCAGCCTGCCTCAAGTCTGGCAGCTGTGAGCACCTTCCTGCGAGGCATAACATTCCTCGGGGATTATCATAGTCCTCTGGATGGTTAGCTCATCCGTGTTTGACCTTTTGCCCTAGTGTCACTGCGACCCTCGCTAGTTGCTCAGAAGTGGACTGCACTTCATACAGATCCTATTTTCAAAGCACTTAAGACCCTGTTGAAATTCAAAATTCTGCAGATGCCAAAAGCTGTGCTTTCAATCAGGCAAATGGGACGCCTTCCACGCAGGAAGTCTGGGGCCCCTGGAGAGCTGTCTTACACCCTGGCTCCAGCCTTAAGGTGGAAACCTGCGAGTAGCCCAGTTTCTTGACCGTTTCCCTCAGCTGCCTCATGCAAAAAAAAAAGAAAAATTCAGGGAGGCTGTACGGTACCAGAGCTAATTTAAACCCTCGGTGCTTGGTTTTCCCGATGACGGTATAATGTGATATCGTACAATCATATGCTGGATTTTGTGTTTTCTTTATAAAACATCTATTTCTCCTGATACTATATCTTTGCCTTTTGGATAATGCTAGGTTTTTGATTGATTGGTTGGGTTTGATTTCCTTTGTATTCCCATAGTGAGCGGTTCATTCAGCTAGATGCTGTTTACCCAGGCAATCCTGGTGGATTAACTGTTATACGCCCCTTCCTCCTTTGCTCAGGGTGGACCACTATTAGGTTATTCTTACTCTGAGAACGCTCCATTAACAATTTCTGTTTCACAGTTAACAACAAAAATCTGTTTTAAGTAAAGAGGGTAAGTCTTTTTTTAATGCCTAGAGGCACATTTTGGCAAGTTTCCAGCTTCTTTTAGCGTTCTTGATCTCTACTGTATGCACAGCAAATAAAGTCAATAAAGCCTGTTCTGTAGTCTGTCTCTGTCACATGGGGAGGGAAATTGAATAGGTTATTGGCAACTTAGACCTGAGGGTTGCCAGAAAAGCAAATTGATCTTAAGAGGTTGTGTGGAGCATAAAGGACCCCTGCGCAGGTATGCCTGATCAAGCTGGTAGCCTCCAGGTGGGTATTTGTACGGGGGAGAGGTGGTATTGTAGAGGAGGTTTGCATATGTGTAAACACCTGGGGAGCAAAGAGACCAAGTGGGAGAGAGAATGCACATGGGGGTGAGTAGAGGGGACAAGATAGTGGTCGTACTCCAGCCTGGCCCAGGGACTAGGTCTGAGTCCTACTGCAAGCTGGGCTACTGGAACAAGCCATGATCAAAAGGAAGTGGCCCCACTGTGCTCAGGTAACAAAGTGTAACACAGAATGAGCAAGGGGAAGGGGTGATAGAGCAGATATTTAACCTGACCCTCCTGTAACATTTGTCCTATTTGCAGGGTTCAGAAAAAAAGGTCAGTTTGGGATCCACATCACATGTCTAAAAATATTTGAAATAATTAAATCAACTAATAAACCATTAAATAAGTCGTATCTCCTTCCATGACAAATGTACCTTCATAGTGACCTGAAAGGCCAAGTTGGGGTTTAGAATTCTCCAACCCCTCTAAGTTCTGCTCCAATGGTATGGGAAGAGCTGCCCCCTCTCCCCTCCCCCTGCCTATGCTTTGGCTCCTAGGCCAAGTCCCATCCCCTGTTCTGGGCATACAACCCCCTCCCCCCCCATTCCGGGTTGGGCCTGGGAGCACATACCCCGGCAGTGCAGTCAGCCCTCCCCAGGACAGCTCTAAGAGGAGCACACAGGCCCTGGAAGCAGGCTTGGGACTGTTGAGGGGTGTCAGGTGCCTGGAGCGTGGACTAACAGGGGCAAATCCCTTGTTCCCATGGGCTGGGCTCCTGGCCCTATAGGGAGGGGTATGGTTGGAAGAGGACCAAAGTGGGCCCTCTGAAGCATAGAGCTCAGGACAGAGGTCCCTCTTGCCTGGGTCTAGACGAATACTATATTCACTAGCACAGCATAAACACTAACCAATCAGAACCAATCAGAACCAGTTTGAAGCTCCTCAAATCATTCTATATGGAAAACTATCTATTGGCTTGCCCTTTCATTTTAAATAATAATGGCACAATGTGCCTCTGTCTCACCACGTGGTTCTAGCCATAAGGAATACGTGATAATACCTTTTAAAATATCAACACTGGTGACCAAAAAAAAAGATTGTGGAAGTGTTAGGTTTAACAGGCCTGAATGGAGCACCTACTAGTGGAAAACTCAGTGCCTAGGACTTTGGGGAAGAAAGATAAAACCTTGGAAGGCCCCAACCATGCAGAAGTTCACAGTCCTGGGGGTGCGGGGTGGGGGCAGTAGGTACACACATAGGTAAATAATGCACAAATACTTGGACACAAATGTTCATAGCAGCAAGTATTCACAATAATCAAAAGGTAGAAACAATGCAAATGTCCATCAACAGAGGAATGGGTAAACAAATTGCAGTATATACATCTAACAGCAATATTATTCAGCCATAAAGATGAAGTACTGCTATGTGCTACAATGTGGATGAGCCTTGAAAACATTATGCTAAGTGAAAGAAGCCGGACACAAAAGTTCACAAATTGATTTCGTTCATAGGATATGTCCGGAGTAGGTGAATTCATTGAGATGGAAAACAGATTTGTGGTTGCCAGGGGCCAGGGAGTTCGGGGGTGGGGAAATGGGGAGGGACTGCTTAATGGGTACAGGGTTTTGGGGTGATAAGGATGTTTGGAACTAAAGATGTGGTGGTTGCACAAAATTGTGAATGTCATTGAATTGTTCACTTTTAAATGACTGATTTTAAGTGAACTCATCACCTCAATTAAAAAATAATGCTAATATAAGTTAGAATATGAGATGTGCTAGCACAGAATATGAAAGTATCAATGCTACCAACAGAGCACTTAGCAAGCCTTAACTAAATGCAGAAATGAGGCTGTCTAGTCTCAAACCCCAAGGCCCTTCCCTAGCTCTGATCCTCTGGTCAAATATGACTTAACCTTTTTTCCCTCTTAAACAGAATCTAGATATTAAGCTTATTTTCTCCTTTTGCTCTTTTTATTTTTCTCATTTTTAATTATGAAATATTTCAGACCTACACAAAGGTATAGAGAATACTATAAACATCTACATACCCACTACCCAGCTTAAGAAATGTAACATTACAAACATAGCTGAAGCCCCCTGTGGAGCCCTTCCCAACTGAATTCCCCTCCCTTTCTTTCCCCAAGAGGTAACCACCATCCTAAGTGTGGTGTTCATCTTTCCACTGCATGCCTTCCACTTGTATGCTGCATTTGTATACATCTTTCACATGCACTGCCTGTTACTCTATGTATCCACAATCAATATATGGTGATTGAATGTTTTCTTAGACTTCATATACACAGCATCATGTTTGCATCCTTCTGGAATCAGCTTTTCCCTTATGCATTTTTCTGCTGGCATCACCCATTCTTAGCCTCTCTGTGTCTCAGTCCCTGTGAGTTCTAATCTCATGCCCAGTCCAGCCCTTGCCATCCTGTTTAGTTTACCTACAACAGTCCCAAGCCAGTGAATGCAGGCTGGTCCCACCACAGGTGGGTCTCAGCGTCTCCCCCTGTGGCTCCTAACCAGTGCTTTCAAACCTTAGCTGCATCAGAGTCCCCTGAAGGGCTTGTTAAAATGTGCTGGGCCCCACGCTCAGAGTTTCTGATTCACAGGTCTTGAGTGGAGCCTAAGAATTCCTGGGTGATACTGATAATGCTATTTTAAGGACCAAACTTTGAGAACCAGCTTTCCAAATCAATGTCTGGGCTCAGGAGCACCATCTGGCCTCCAGGCAAGCTGGGCTACCCATCAGGTTTTCTTCAAAAGCACACAGCAGTACTGTAAAATACACATATAACACAAGTCATGTGTAATTTTAAATGTTCTAGTAGCCACATTAAAAAAGTAAGAAGAAACTGGAGAAAGTAATTTTAATATTATATTTATTTAACAATAGATTATCACTTCAATAGCTGTTATTAATGAGAATTTACATTACTTTTAAAAAATAACAACTTACAGCGCATCTCAACTCAGACTAGCCACATTTTGAATGCTCACAGGCACACGTGGCTGGAGACTAATGTGGTAAACAGCTCAGCTCTAAAGACTCAGCCTCCATTTCTGTCTTTACAAAAATTGTTTTAAACTTGACATTTTATTTTAGGTTGCAATAAAAGAATTTGAAACAGGCTTACCAAATGGTGGCAAGTGATGCCTTTCTATGAAGGTAAAGTGGGTCAAACAAAGGTAAAAGAGATTTGAGTCGGGATTATTTACCTACATAAAATCTGCCTGCGTTTCAGTTTATTAATTTAAAACAAACATTTTTAACTAGAACAAATGCTGTCAAATACATCTGTAAAAGAGAAAAGTCTTATCTTATTGGATACCACTTTTTGGGTGATGCATTTTGGAATGGAATCAGCGTTAATAACATTCCCATGGGCTTCTGAGAAACGAAAAACCTAAACATTGTGAACAACAGATCCTTTCTTCTTTTTCCATCTTCTTTCTGTTTCTCTCAACTGCAGGATGAAATGAGAACAAATTAACAATTACACAGAATTAACCAGCACCAGAGACTTTCTAAATCTAAGAAAATAGCCAGCCCTCTGTATAAATGCTGCAATTTGAGGGCTCTGTCTCAACAGGTAGAGAACAACACGTTTTCCTCTTGTAATCTGCACCTTGGATACAGGGTGCTTGTACAACCGATGGCTTCAATCATGTGATCATATCAACCTGGTCTCCCTCTTGCCCAATACCATAAATACTATTTTTCCCCCTTGAGAGGCCATTCTGGGATTTAAATTACTCTCTCCGCAATAAAAGCCCGTGCTCATTCCACAAACGATACTCCCTTACCCTCCCAGACCCTCGGTTTCAATATCTACCATATGAGAAAGAGGCTGTTATTATGAAATACACAGCTGTGAAAATGCAGGAAAAGAAAAAGAAAAATGTTAGTTAATCATTTAAATATACTCGAAGATGAGATAGACCTTGAGACTTCATTACCAATTCAGTGATAAACAGCAGTCACTCTATGACTAAGTTGCTCTTCTTTTGACTGTCACATAAAATACAAAAATGTACAAGCAAACAAATGTTTAGGTATTCATCACTAAATGTGGTCCTACTTGAAATTCTGAGCTTTTTGCTATTTGTAAGTAGTCACATTCTAAAAGGCATCATCTCTTAGTACAGGAGACTGCACTTCTGTGGCTAAGTAATGAAGGCCTCACTAAGGGCACAGCCCAGC
This sequence comes from Hippopotamus amphibius kiboko, assembly GCF_030028045.1. NCBI lineage: Eukaryota > Metazoa > Chordata > Mammalia > Artiodactyla > Hippopotamidae > Hippopotamus > Hippopotamus amphibius. The sequence goes on from NC_080203.1 coordinate 32,307,400, forward strand.
TACTTTTGCTGCTGCTTCTAGAGCTGTCTTCTAAACAAATATTGGTCTTAGGTATTGACACATTTACAACTTGTTAGTAGTCTTACAGGTAGAGGACAAAAAACCTCACAAGAACAAATGAGTAGCCATGAAGTATATTTCAGTACCTAATGCATTTTATATTACTAGGTGCATGAATGTTCTATTAACATTCTAAGTAGGTAAATTTGAATCAATGAAGTAATTTTAAACAAACTTTTTCTTAACTTACTGTAAGAATTAAAAAAAAAAAAAAATTGGTAAATGCCTGGTAACAGTTGGGTTATTTTCAAAGCTATACGCAGATACCTGGATTTTCTGGGCCTGTCCTGTGCTGGGTCCAGATCCTTTTCAGATTCTTGTTTTTTTGTTAAACTTCTTGGTTTTCCCCTCACTTTCGGCATGTGGACCGCTTCACAGGAGTTCTCATCAAGATATTTAGTTATTTCTTTAGTGAAGAATAATACAGACTTTGGGACCAGACATTCACAGAAAAAAATCCCAATTCATAAGGAAGAGCAACTGACATCCAGTTCTCTACCCTCAAGAGAAGCAGGAGGATAGGAGCAACTAGGAAGAGAGTAGCTGGGCACCTTGCTTCTGGTTGATACAACACTTCTGTGGCCCTCACTTTTCTCCTGCTTGATCATTTCACAGTGACATTATTTCTCTTTTTCCAGTAAATCTGTCACTCTGTGCTGCTGATTACTTCTGGCCCTTTAGAGAATGGATCAGAATCGTCTGGGTCTGATGCATTCTGTATGTTTTGGTCAGAACTTGCTTGCAAAAATGTTTTGCTTTGATGACTAAACCTATGGTGAAGCTCATTAGTTCCTCACCCCCCTGAATATTTTATTGTGACCAAGTGCTCCCGTATCAGTTCATAATGTATTGGGATGAACTCTCTAAGAATCCTGACATTTTTAAAAAGCCAGGAACCAAAAGCCATTGGCTTGTTCTCTTCTCTTCCATCTCCTCCCCAGCTCCCTCCCGAACACCTGCCTCCACTGACCTTCACCTGTGGGCTCGTAAATGGCACCAATCATCTCAGATCTCTTACCAGGGGTTGGTAGAGGGCAGCTTATTCCCCCCCCCCACCCCGAAACTGGAGAGGTCGTTATGGAGTTGGGCTTCTACTGGACCCCTCTGGCCTTCAGCTCGTGGAGGCCCCGACTCCCGGCTTCACCTCCCGAGGCCCACGTCTGAGCCTGGGTCCCTCTGGATCCCGGGTCCCCAACCAACCGGGCTGCAGCCTGCAGCTCCCGCGCCCGCCGGCCCGCCCACTGGCCTGCAGCTCCCCACGCCCGCCCACTGGCCCGCCTGCCGGCCGCTCACCCTCAAGAGCGGCAGGGTTCTCCACCAACTCCCACAGGATGGGCTCCTCCTCGGCCTCCTCCTCCGCCATCTCCCACAGGGTGGGCGCCTCGGGCTCCTCCTCAGTGGGCTCCTCCTCTGCCATCTTCCACAGGGTGGTGTCCTCCTCCTCCGCCATCTCACACAGGCTGGCCCTCTTGGGCTCCTCCTCAGTCTCCTCCTCTGCCATCTTCCACAGGGTGGTGTTCTCCTCCTCCGCCATCTCCCACAGGGTGGCCCCCTCCTCCTCCTCCTCGGCCGCCTCCCACAGGCTGGCCTCGTGGGCCCCCTCGGCCGCCATCTCCAACAGGCTTGGCTTCTCGGGCTCCTCGGGCTTCCGGGCCACGGCCTTCGCCACCGGCTCCCGGGCCGCGGGCTCCTCGCCCGGCCCATCGGACGCCGGGAGTGCGGGGAGTGTGGGGAGTGCGGGGAGCGCGGGGAGCCCGGCCAGCCCGCCCGAGCCGTCGGGTGAGCACGGCCGGGCCCGGACCATCACGGGGCCGCCGCGGTGGCGGACGAGGGTGTGGTTGTTGTGGTAGACGCTGTGCAGCAGCGAGTGCATCAGGTCCAGGAACATGAAGCGGAAGGCCGCCATGGGGAACTGGCGCTCGTCCACCACGAGGTCCAGCTCGTCCTCGCGCTCCTCTTCCTCCTCCTCGGCCGGCTGGATGTCTGAATCCTCCTCAGCGCTATCGCCCTCCGGGGCCGCCACTCCCGAGCCTCCCTGGGCCCCCGTGACTCCGGCTGCCTCGGCCCCCAGCGCTGGCGCTGGGTGGGCCCCGGGAGGCCCGGAGTCGCGGTCCACCCCGTCGCCGGCTCTGGCCTCCCGGGCCCACGCCCCCGCGGAGCCGTCCGGGCCTCCCATAGCCGGGTCTCCATCCCCCGTGGCCGGCATGGCACAGGGCAGTTACCTCAACCGGGCGTGCAGCGATCGGCTGGGGCAACGACGACGCCTGGCGCAGGCGGTGCCCACCAAGGTGGCTGCCCTGAGGGGAAGCTGAGGTTGGTGGTGAGGGAGCTGAGGATGGCGTGGCCGCGAGGGGAGGACAGAGGAGGCCCCAAGACAAGGGCAGGGGCCTGACACTGGGAGAGGCCTACCGAAGCTGGGCCTCAGGCAGCAGGGGGCCAGGCAAGGCGGAAAAGATTCTGCTAGGCCGCAGATGGGGGGCAGGGCCGGAAGAGTGGCTAATAAGCCACGCCCCTTGTCTCAAACTCCAAGCTCATTTGCTGAGAAGCAAGGATTGACGTGCCCTGCATCCAATGAATGACCAAGGCCCTTCCGTTGTAGGATTGGTCACCACTGCATCCCTGTTCTTTGACGCCTCAGGTCCTGCCCTATGTTCAGGTTCACAAGGCTCCTGTCCTTTTAATTTTATGATTGTCCAAAAAACCATAGTGGTCCAATATATTGACAACCTGGGTTGAGGAAATTTCTGTAAAGGGCAGAGAGTTAACATTTTGGGTTTGGAGGTGCTCATTGGTAAAATCAAGATTATTATGTAGGTAATCACATAACAGAAGAGAAAACAAATGTCCACAAATATTTTATTGTTGAAACTAAAAAATATTAATAATTGCACACAGCTTTTTAGTAATATAGGTCTATTAATAAGAACAATGGAATTCTTTTGGGAGAATAACATTTTGCCTAATTGACAATCAAAGTTAGTGTTCTCTATCATCAAAATTGCATATGTTCATCTGTTGTCCTGTAATGAAGTTTTACGTAGTTCACCTTTGCAAATGTCTTTTCACACAGATATTGGCAAATATTGATATCAATCCATGAGATAGGTACTTCTAAATACTGTTATCAGTCCACAAGCATATGATTTTAATTTAGCATATTCATCTCTTGGAAGGGAATTGTAGAATTCTATTAGGTTCTTCTCTTGATATTTGCCGTTTAGCATGTCATTACATTGCAGAATAATTCCTTCCAATTGAAGTTTATGTGGAAGCTCCTCAACTGCAGAGTTAAATGGGCCTGAAATTTCCTTTGTACTTGCATAGAGGTCTGAAAAAAAGCTGCTGGAACTGTAGTCTGAGCTTGAATATATATCTACTGCAAATTTTTATGGGAATAGAGACTTGCTTCTTAGTTTAACTTTAGAAAGCATGTGAAGAGTATAAAGCAGCCTGATATTACTTTGATTCAAATAATGTTAGTTGTCATTGAAATGACTTTACCACAATATGTTTTGTATATGAGCACTGTTTGCCTTATAATTTTAGGTTTAGTTCATTAAGAAATATCATCAAGCCTACAAGAGAAGCTAATTTCCAAAGTCATTCAGTGTTTAACAATAACAATTGAGGGAGATGTTCTCAATCAAAAATAATTCAGAAGGAGAAAAAGATGGCGGCGAAGTAGAGAGACGTGGAGTGCATCCCTCTCCACAGATGCATTGGGAATGCACGGAAGGACGCAGTCATTCCCACAGAGAACCAGCTGAACACCAGCAGACGGCCTCGGACACCAGAAAGGGCTGCGGGGAGCCCGACATAGCCGGTAGGGAGGCATCTATGAGGGCTCAAAGAGGGTGAAGTGGCAGAGCTGTGGCAGACGGGAGGGAGTGAGAAACATACGGAGGGTTCACAGCGCAGCTCAGCGTTCCCGGACCGAGACATCGATCCGCGGCTGAACGGAGGGTCCAGGAGCGGGAGCGTGGGAACCGGAGAGCTGGTTCAGGGTGAGAAACATTGTTGCCGGTAGGGTGACGGACCGAGAGGACAGGAGGGAGGAGGTCCACGGAGAGGAGTGCCGGTCCCTGAGAGCTGCCCGGCCATGATGGTGGCTGGAGGCTGCAGGTTCCCGGGCGGGGGGGAGGAGCCGCGCGCATAGCCTCTCCCTCTCTTTCGGTGCCTCTGCAACAGGCAGTGGAGAGACGCCCTGCGGGCCACCTAAGGCACTCAGGGATAACAAGCACCCTCAGGCACTCGGGCGGGGCTAGATTAAAACTCCTTGCAATGCCAGCAGCAGGGAGGCTGCCGAGAGAAAAAAAAAAAACCAGCATCAAAAAGAAAAAACCCCGAGAGAGGCCCAACTCTAAGACTTTCTGTGTACGCCTGAGCCACCAGCGCCCTCTGCAACAGGCACCTCCAAGCCTGACTGAAACAACAGTGCACCACTGCTCACTCACTCCCAGGAGAAGGAGCCACTATTGTACCCTCTCCCTCCCCACACACCGAGGCTTACAGACGAACAATAAAGGAACCTCTGCTGGTCACAGAATAACGCAAAAAAAAAACCCAAGGCAAGGAGAAGGACACTTACAGCTGAGACGCTAAGGAAACAGAAATAGTAGTATCAATACCTATTGAACTGGTCCATTCTGGGATCAGTTCTGGATTTTTTTTTTTTTCTTTCTCTCTCTCTTTTTTTTTTAATTTAATTTTTTTTTTGATTTATTAAATACGATCTTAGCCCTAAGGGATCTACAAGTTTTACAACATAATTTTTTAAGGATATTTTTTATTCTTTTTTTTTTTTTTTTTTTGCCTTTTTATATACTTCTATATCTAGCTAAGTTTTTGGTAGTATGGACAAAATATCTTTCATACTTTCCTTTCATCCCTTTCTTTTATACACTTCTATTCCTTTCTTTTTCTTTGCATATTTCCAACCACATTACGCTCTTCTGTTCCCCTTTCTTCCAGCCATTTTAAGTGTATTTTATCTTAACATACTTATAAGCAACACTATCAGTCTGCTCAGACTCCTTGCTCTATTCTCCAGATGATGCACTGCCTTGGTATTAATATTAGGCTTTTGTCTTTATCTTAGTTCTTAGTACAGTTGTCTAATTACATTCTGAGAATCTCCATTCTCTCTGGTGGTACTCCAGCTCATTTCTATATTTGATCCTAGCTTACAAAATCTCCCTGGATTGATGTTTGTATGTGTAGGGTGTTATTTGTTGTTTGTTTGCTTTTGCTTTTGTCTCTGATTTGTTCTGTTTCAGTTGTCAGTTTCTGCTGGGTTTCTCTTTGAATATCTGATAGCACACTGGGGTTCTGTCAGGTCTTTCTAGAGCCTTATGTCCTAACGGATTCAATAATTGTGTGTCTTATACATGTATGTGTTTCCTAGACTGAATATTCGTTTAATCCAATACTTGGACATTAGTCTGAGGCTTGGACAGTCTTCTATAAACACCTCTATCACCAGGACAAGCAACCCCAAAAGCTTGGACAACCATGAGGAAACAAAGAAACCCCATGCAGGCAAAGGAGCAGGAAAAAAACGCACAAGACCAAATAAATGAGGAGGAAATAGGAAAAATGCCTGAAAAAGAATTTAGAGTAATGATAGTAAAAATGATACAAAATCTCAATAACAAAATAGAGAAAGTACAAGAAACAGTTCATAAGAACTCAGAAAAACAAACAGCAATGGATAACAAAATGACTGAAATTAAAAATACTCTAGATGCTATAACCAGCAGAATGACTGAGGCAGAAGAACGAATAAGTGAGTTGGAAGACAGAATGGGAGAAATAAATGCCACAGAGCAGGAAAAAGAAAAAAAAATAAAAAGACTAGAAGACAGCCTCAGAGACCTCAGTGATAACCTTAAATGTACCAACATTCGACTTATAGGCATCCCAGAAGAAGAAGAAAACAAGAAAGGGTCTGAGAAAATCTTTGAAGAGGTTCTAGTGGAAAACTTCCCCAACATGGGAAAGGAAATAATTCACCAAGTCCAAGAAGCACAGAGAGTCCCATACAGAATAAACCCAAGGAGAAATACACCAAGACACATATTAATCAAACTAACGACAATTCAACACAAAGAAAAAATATTAAAAGCAGCAAGAGAAAAGCAACAAACAACATATAAGGGAAAACCCATAAGGATAACAGCTGACCTTTCTACAGAAACTCTGCAGGCCAGAAGGGAATGGCAGGATATACTGAAAGTCCTGAAAGAGAGAAACCTACAGCCAAGAATACTCTACCCAGCAAGAATCTCATTCAGATTTGAGGGAGAAATCAAAAGCTTTCCAGACAAGCAAAAGTTAAGAGAATTCAGCACCACCAAACCAGCCTTACAACAAGTGCTAAAGGAACTTCTCTAAGTAGGAAACACAAGAAAAGGAAAACACCTACAAATACAAACCCAAAACAATTAAGAAAATGGTAATTGGAACACACATGTCAATAATCACCTTAAATGTAAATGGATTAAATGCTCCAACCAAAAGACACAGACTGGCTGAATGGATACAAAAACAAGACCCTTCTATATGCTGCCTACAAGAAACCTGCTTCAGACCAAGGGATACATATAGACTGAAAGTGAAGGGATGGAAAAAGATATTCCATGCAAATGGAAGTCAAAAGAAAGCTGGAGTAGCAATACTCATATCAGACAAATTAGACTTGAAAGTAAAGACTATTAAAAGAGACAAGGAAGGGCACTCCATAATGATCAAGGGATCCATCCAAGAAGAACATATCACAATGGTAAATATCTATGCCCCCAATATAGGAGCACCTCAATACATAAGGCAAATGCTAACAGCTATAAAAGGGGACATCGACAGTAACACAATTATAGTGGGAGACTTGAACACCCCACTTACATCAATGGACAGATCATCCAAACAGAAAATCAATAAAGACACACAAGCTTTAAATGACACATTAGACCATCTCGACTTAATTGATATTTATAGGACATTCCATCCAAAAACGACAGACTACACTTTCTTCTCAAGTGCACATGGAACATTTTCCAGGATAGATCACATCTTGGGTCACAAATCAAACCTCAGCAAATTCAAGAAAATTGAACTCATATCAAGCATCTTCTCAGACCACAACGCCATGAGACTAGATATCAATTACAGGAAAAAAACTGCAAAAAATACAAACACATGGAGGCTAAACAATTCACTCTTAAACAACCAAGGAATCACTACAGAACTCAAAGAGGAAATCAAAAAATATCTAGAAACAAATGACAACGAAAACACAACAACCCAAAACCTATGGGACGCAGCAAAAGCAGTTCTAAGAGGGAAGTTTATAGCAATACAGTCCTACCTTAAGAAACAAGAAAATGATCGAATAAACAACCTAACCTTACACCTCAAACAACTAGAGAAAGAAGAACAAAGAAACCCCAAAGTGAGCAGAAGGAAAGAAATCGTAAAGATCAGAGCAGAAATAAATGAAAAAGAAAGGAAAGAAACCATAAGAAAAATAAATGAAACTAAAAGCTGGTTCTTTGAGAAGATTAACAAAATTGATAAACCATTAGCCAGACTCATCAAGAAAAAAAGGGAGAAGATGCAAATCAACAGAATTAGAAATGAAAAAGGAGAAGTCACAACGGACACCTCAGAAATACAAAACATCATGAGAGACTACTACAAGCAACTATATGCCAATCAATTGGATAACCTGGAAGAAATGGATACATTCTTAGAAAAATACAATCTTCCAAGACTGAACCAGGAAGAAATAGAAACCATGAACAGACCAATCACAAGTACAGAAATTGAGGCAGTGATTAAAAATCTCCCAACACACAAAAGCCCAGGACCAGATGGATTCACGGGCGAATTCTATCAAACATTTCGAGAAGAGTTAACACCTATCCTTCTCAAACTCTTCCAAAATATTGCAGAAGGCGGAACACTCCCAAACTCATTCTATGAGGCTACCATCACCCTGATACCAAAACCAGGCAAAGAGGTCACAAAAAAAGAAAACTACAGACCAATATCACTGATGAATATAGATGCAAAAATCCTCAACAAAATACTAGCTAACAGACTGCAACAGCACATTAAAAAAATCATACACCACGATCAAGTGGGGTTTATCCCTGGGATGCAAGGATTCTTCAATAGACGCAAATCAATCAACGTGATACATCATATCAACAAATTGAAGGATAAAAACCATATGATCATTTCAATAGATGCAGAAAAAGCTTTTGACAAAGTTCAACATCCATTTATGATAAAAGCTCTCCAGAAAATGGGCATAGAAGGAAATTACCTCAACATCATAAAAGCCATATATGACAAACCAAAAGCCAACATTGTTCTCAATGGAGAAAAACTGGAAGAATTCCCTCTAAGAACAGGAACAAGACAAGGGTGTCCACTCTCACCACTGTTATTCAACATAGTTTTGGAAGTGTTAGCCACAGCAATCAGAGAAGAAAAAGAAATTAAAGGAATCCAAATTGGAAAAGAAGAAGTAAAATTGTCACTCTTTGCAGATGACATGATACTATATATAGAAAACTCTAAAGACTCTACCAGAAAACTGCTAGCACTCATTGATGAGTTTAGTAAAGTAGCAGGATACAAAATTAATGCACAGAAATCTCTTGCATTCCTATACACTAACAACGGAAGAGCAGAAAGAGAAATTAAGGAAACTCTCCCATTCACCATTGCAACCAAAAGAATAAAATACCTAGGAATAAACCTGCCTAAGGAGGCAAAAGATCTGTATGCAGAAAACTTTAAGACATTGATGAAAGAAATCAAAGATGACACAAACAGATGGAGGGACATACCATGTTCCTGGATTGGAAGAATCAACATCGTGAAAATGTCTGTACTACCCAAAGCAATTTACAGATTCAATGCAATCCTGATCAAATTACCAATGGCATTTTTCACAGAACTAGAGCAAGAAATCTTACGATTTGTATGGAAACGCAAAAGACCCCGAATAGCCAAAGCAATCTTGAGAAGGAAAAATGGAGTTGGTGGAATCAGGCTTCCTGACTTCAAACTATACTACAAGGCCATAGTGATCAAGACAGTATGGTACTGGCACAAAAATAGAAAGGAAGATCAATGGAATAGAATAGAGAACTCAGAAGTAAGCCCAAACACATATGGGCACCTTATCTTTGACAAAGGAGGCACGAGTATACAATGGAAAAAAGACAGCCTCTTCAATAAGTGGTGCTGGGAAAATTGGACAGCAACATGTAAAAGAATGAAATCAGAACACTTCCTAACACCATACACAAAAATAAACTCCAAATGGATTAAAGACCTACATGTAAGGCCAGACACTATAAAACTCCTAGAGGAAAACATAGGCAGAACACTCTTTGACATCCATCAAAGCAAGATCCTTTTTGACCCACCTCCTAGAATCATGGAAATAAAATCAAGAATAAACGAATGGGACCTCATGAAACTTAAAAGCTTTTGCACAGCAAAAGAAACCATAAACAAGACTAAAAGGCAACCCTCAGAATGGGAAAAAATAATTGCCTATGAAACAACGGACAAAGGATTAACCTCCAAAATATACAAGCAGCTCATGCAGCTTCATACCAAAAAAGCAAATAACCCAATCCACAAATGGGCAGAAGACCTAAATAGACATTTCTCCAAAGAAGACATCCAGATGGCCAACAAACACATGAAAAGATGCTCAACATCACTCATCATCAGAGAAATGCAAGTCAAAGCCACAATGAGGTATCACCTCACACCAGTCAGAATGGCCATCATCACAAAGTCTGGAAACCACAAATGTTGGAGAGGGTGTGGAGAAAAGGGAACTCTCCTGCACTGTTGGTGGGACTGTAAGTTGGTACAGCCACTATGGAAAACAATTTGGAGGTTCCTTAAAAAACTACAAATAGAACTACCATATGATCCAGTAATTCCACTCCTGGGCATATACCCAAAGAAAACCATAATCCCAAAAGAAACTTGTACCATAATGTTTATTGCAGCACTATTTACAATAGCCAGGACATGGAAGCAACCGAAATGCCCATCAACAAATGAATGGATACAGAAGATGTGGCATATATATACAATGGAATATTACTCCGCTATAAAAAGGGATGAGATGGAGCTATATGTAATGAGGTGGATAGAACTACAATCTGTCATACATAGTGAAGTAAGTCAGAAAGAGAAGGACAAATATTGTATGCTAACTCACATATACGGAATCTAAAAATGGTAGTGATGAACTCAGTGACAAGTACAAGGATGCAGATACAGAGAATGGACTGGAGAACTCGAGGTATGGGAGGGGGCGGGGGGTGAAGGGGAAACTGAGACGAAGCGAGAGAGTAGCACAGACATATATATACTACCAACTGTAAAATAGTCAGTGGGAAGTTGTTGTATAACAAAGGGAGTCCAACTCAAGGATGGAAGATGCCTTAGAGGACTGGGGCAGGGAGGGTGGGGGGGACTCGAGGGGGGGGCGTCAAGGAAGGGAGGGAATATGGGGATATGTGTATAAAAACAGTTGATTGAACCTGGTGTACCCCCCCAAAAATAAAAAATAAAAAAAAAATAAAAAAATAAAAAATTAAAAAGAAAAAAAAATAAAGATATCATAACCTGAAAAAAAAATAATAATAATTAAATTTCCACCTTGAGCTCAAAAAATCACATACACACAGACACACACAGTGGTAGGGAAATTCAGGATATCCAGCTTCTATTTCTGACAAAAGTTCATAGAACCATGATGGTTACGTTCATGAGAGTGAATGATGTTCTCCATTGACACTATCAGTTTAATGACACATCAGCGATTCAAATACTGTCTGCAATATAACTGCTGATAAATAATGTAATGAATAACCATGAATTAAAGACCTTATATTTTCACAAGTTTTGTATATTTGTTTACTAACTCTTTTTCTTCTCCAAACATTTTTTAACACCATCGGTTGCAACACATCTTAGTAGATTCCACTTCAGGTTATACTAAGTGTTTTTTCAACTTCTTCAAAAATATTTGACCCAGAGTAGTTCCATATAAACTGTTCATAGATACTAATTAGTGAGCAGTCACCAACCTTGGTCCTAGTCTGCTCAATACTGTTACTGCCAAATTCCTGGGATGACAAGTAAGAAATTTTTGACTTGTTTTGTTAGACAGTGCAAGTTCTACCAGGAAAATCTCAGGCAGGTCTTGGAACTCAAATCTCTCCCAAAGTAAATAAAAATGCTAATTGACTGTCTGACTGTATCTCTCAAATATCTTAAAGAAATCCCATAGCTCTGCCACTTGGCACCCGAAAGATGAGCTCATTAGGAAGCTGCCAATGAAAAACTATGGCTATGAAATGACAAAGATTACTGTGACTAATCATTTCAGAGCCGAGTCCTAATTCACACATAAGGAACAGTAGTATCAATATAGGATATGATGCCAAAACAATGCCTCTGTCCATACAATGAAAGGTGATCTTTCATTTGGGGTTCAAGCTACCTTCAAGTCCCTTACTGCTCACCCCAACTTAACAATAAACAGCTACATGGCATAACATGGCCTTCTCTTCTATATCTGCTCCCCCTGCTACCCCCACGAGCTCTCCTGGTTGCACTGAGGTGTGTGGACATTGTTTGGCGCTCCTGGAAAGCACAGATCCTTTAGAGGGACGGTCCAGATCTTCTTCAAGTTTGCGACCCCCACAGTGTCTGCACAGGTAGGTATTTGTTGACTGAATCATGAGGGCTTCAGAATCACTCTCACCATCAATGGTGCTTCTCTTCTACCTGCCCAGGGCCTGACTGTCTACAGAGGGCCTTCCCATCCTCCTCCTGCCTTTTTTTGGCTCCTCTGCAGGGCCTCCAGGGAGGTTTCTGCTCTTGTGGCTGGGTGTGATGTTCATGGTACTGTAATGGCTACAATGAGGGACTGTGCCCCCAAGTACGCCCCCCCCCCACACACAGACAGGGAGTGACTTTTCCTGTCCCTGGCCTGCTAGACGAGCATGTCACAGCTAGACCAGGCAGTGGGTGCTCATCAAACAGAAGCACCCACACAGGGGTGCTATCTCCCTTTAGGAGCCAAAAGCACTGGGGTAAGGAGCACAGGTTCCTCAATCCCAGCACCCCCTGCTGTTCGTGAAAGCCACAGGAGGGGCAGGGGACTGGCAGGAGTGCTAGAGTCGCAGGACTGGACCTTGCCTCCACATCCAAAGGGGATCACTGCTCAGGCCTGTGACCTGGAGCCCAGCCCCTGGGAGTGGGGTGGAGTGTCAGGGCTCCATCCCTCATGTTGAGCAGGAGCTGCAGCCCAGCTGGACCCTGGTCCTGGCTGAGTTGGCACCAACAAAGGTCCCTTTTCACTCACAGTCTCCCCTAGCTTGTGAGGTTTACATTTTTTCCTCAAGGCTGTTGTCCTCCTTAAGCTGAAGTTTGTTCATCATTCTTGGTGACTTTAACATCCACTTGGATGACCTATACCACACCCTAGACTTTCACTTTCATTATCTCTTTTTTATGTGTGTGTGTGGTGAAGGCAAGTACAGCATTGATTGCAAAGTGGTGGCTAATGCTCAAAAGACATGAACTACCTGATGGCGTTCAGGGAAAGGATTTTAAAGGCAAGGTGAGGGAGAGGGTCATGGGGAATGTGATCAGCTCATGAACAGTTCTCTCATTGATGGGTGGTGAGGTAACCAGGTTAGGCCACAGGGGTTAACATTATCAATCTTCAGGCTCCAGTCTGTCTCTGGACTGCATGCTCACTGCTCACCACTCTCCGTCTGCGTGGGGTCTTGTTTCTGCAGCACAACTCCAAAATGCATCAGCTGCTTCTTGGTCTTTGAGATGCATTCTTTAATTTGTAATTCTACAATTCTGCTGATCTTGGAGAGTGTCCCGGAGAGGCAGGAAGCAACTGCAGCTCACCCTGGGAACACAGACACTGGCGACAGCCATTCCCAGGAGCTCCTTCCACCATGTGGACACTGGTGCCAGCAACCACCATCGTGGAATCCGCCCTCTAGCTCATCAGCACAAAAATCCCATGACTGCTTTTTTTAAAAATTAATTTTTATTGGAGTATAGTTGCTTTACAATGTTGTGTTTGTTTCTACTGTACAGCAAAGTGAATCAGCTATATGTATACAGATATCCCCTCTTTTTTGGGTTTCTTTCCTGTGTAGGTCACCACAGAGCATTAAGGAGAGTCCCCTGTGCCATACAGTATGTTCTTACTAGTTACCTATTTTATACATATTATCAATAGTGTATATATATCAATCCCAATCTCCCAATTCATCCCGCCCCCTCCTTTCCCCCTTGGTATCCATATGTTTGTTCTCTACATCTGCATCATTATTCTTCCTCTGCCACTGAGTTCATCAGTACCATTTTTTAGGTTCCATATATATGTGTTAGTGTAAGGTATTTGTTTTTCTCTTTCTGACTTACTTCACTGTGTATGACAGACTCTGGGTCCATCCAGCTCACTACAAATGACTCAATTTCATTCCTTTTTATGGCTGAGTAATATTCCATTGTATATATGTACCACATCTTCTTTATCCATTCCTCTGTTGTTGGACATTTAGGTTGCTTCCATGTTCTGGCTATGGTAAACAGAGCTGCAATGAACATTGGGGTGTGTGTGTCTTTTAAATTATGGTTCTCTGGGTATATGCCCTGCTTCAACTCTTCCTACAGTTGACTTCTTTCTTGTTAGCTGAAGTATAGTTGATTTACAATATTATGTTAGTTTCAGGTGCACAACAGTGATTTAATATTTTTATAGATTATACTCCATTTAAATTTATTACACAAAATGGCTATATTTTCCTGTGCTGTACAATATATCCTTGTCTCTTATTTATTTTATACACAGTAGTTTGTATCTCTTAATCCCCTACTCCTATTATCCCTTTCCCCACTTCCTTCACTAGTTTATTTTCTATATCTGAGTCTGTTTTTGTTTTGTTATATATATTTGTTTGTTTTATTTTCAGATTCTACGTATAAGTAATAACAGAGTATTTGTCTTTCTCTGATTTATTTTGCTAAGCATAATACTCTCTGTGTCCACCTATGTTGTTCCAAATGGCAGAATTTCATTCTTTTTATGGCTGAGTAGTATTCCATTGTGTGTGTGTATATATATATATATATATATATATACCACATCTTCTTTATTTGTTCATCTGTCAGTGGACATTTAGGTTGTTTCCATGTCTTGGCTATTGTCTGCTGTGAACATTGGGGTGCATGTATCTTCTCAAAATAGAGTTTTCCTCTTTTCCAGATATATGTCCAGGAATGGGATTACTGGATCATATTGTAGCTCTATTTTTAGTTTTTTGAGAAACCTCCATACTGTTTTTCACAGTGGCTGCACCAATTTACTTTGCAACAACAGTGTATGAAGGTTCCCTTTTCTCCACATCCTTGCCAACATTCGTTATTTGTATTCTTTTGGTGATAGCCATTCTGACAGGTGTGAGGTGATATCTCATTGTTGCTTTGATTTGCATTTCTGTGGTGATTAGTAATGCTGAGCATCTTTTCATGTGCCCGCTAGCCATCTGTATGTCTTCTTCAGAAAAATGTCCATTCAGGTCTTCTGCTCATTTTTTGTTGTTTATTTTTTAATTGAAATATAGTTGATTTACAATACTGTGTTAGTTTCAGGTGTACAGCAAAGTGAATTATATAGATATATATATAGATATATATTCCATTATAGGTTATTACAAGGTCTTGAATATAGTTCCCTGTGCTATGTAGTAAATCCTTGTTGCCTATGTATTTTATGTGTAGTAGTTTGTATCTGTTATTCCTATATTCCTAATTTATCCCTCCCACTCCTTTCCCCTTTGGTAACTATAAGTTTGCTTTCTATGTTTGTGAGTGTTTCTGTTTTGTATACAGATTCATTTGTATTATGTTTTAGATTCCACACATAAGTGATATAATATTTGTCTCTGTCTGACTTACTTCACTTAGTATAATATTCTCTAGGTCCATCCATGTTGCTGCAAAATTTCTGCCCATTTTTTTTGTTTGTTATTTTTGATGTTGATTTGTATGAGCTATTTATATATTTTGGGTGTAAACTCATCATCAGTCATATCATTTGCAAACATTTTCTTTCATGCAGTAGCTTGTCTCTTCATTTTGTCGATGGTTTCCTTTGCTGTGCGAAAGCTTTTAAGTTTAATTAGGTACCATTTGTTTATTTTTGCTTTTGTTTCCTTTGCCTTAGGAGACAGGTTAAAAAAATATTGCTATGATTTATGTCAAAGATTGTTCTGCCTATGTTATCTTTTAGGAGTTTTATGGTTTCAGGTCTTGCATTTAAGTCTTTAATCCATTTTGAGTTTATTTTTGTATGTGGTGTGAAAAAATGTTCTAATTTCATTTTTTTTAATATGTAGCTGTCCAGTTTTCCCAGAATCACTTGTTGAAGAGACCATCTTTTCTCTATTGTGTATTCTTGTCTCCTTTGTTGTAGGTTATTGACCATAAGTGTGTGGGCTTATTTCTGGGCTCTCTATCCTGTTCCATTGATCTATGTGTCTCTATCCTGTTCCACTGGTATTTTGTGCCAGTACCATGCTGTTTTGATTATGGTAATTTTGTAGTATAGTCTGAAGTCAGGGAGCATGATACCTCTAGTTTTGTTCTTTTTTCTCAAGATTGCTTTGGCTATTCAGGGTATAATTGACTTTTTATTCTCCAAGTGTCAGTTCAATGTCACCTCCTCAAAGAGGTTTCCTATCACCTCAGTCATTTTCTATCTCAGCACCATGTCCATGTCCTTCATAGAACTTATCACCATCTGTAAGTACAGATTTGCTTGTCTTCCTCACTGTAAGCTCCATGAGACATAGGCCTTGTTTTTCTTGTGCAGTGCTGTATTCCCAGCACCTAATACACAGTCACTCACTGAGAAATGGCAATGATGAGAAAGAGTGAAACTCCTGAGGAGAGAATGCAAAAAAACAAAGCCATGGCCTAGGTTAGAAACTTGCCCAGGTGCTGCCAGCCATCCTGATTGGCACCAGAAAAAGTCCCTGTGTCATAGGGAAAATGCAGGTTTGGCCAGTCATTCTCAAATACAGCAGCACATTGGAATCCCCTGGGGATTAAGAAACAATAATAACATGGCCACGCCTCCCTGCCACGTGGAGATACTGATGCAGTCTGGATGGCTCTGGCAGACATTCTCAGTGCACTATCTCAAGACTGTCACTGGTTGGAGCAGTGGGACTGTGTTTTGGAGTAGAGATTAGGCTTTGCTATAGGCAGAGAGAAGACAAATTACAAGTTTTTGTGGGCTTTTGTTTCGGGTGGTTTGTTTGTTTGTTGGCAACTCTTACTGCTGATCTTATTCCAGGAGGCTTTGCTAGGCAGTGCCTCCAGGAAAGTTCTAGCCCTGGTTTCTTTTCTTTGTCCTTCCAGGTTCACAAACAAACAAAAACAACAACCTACCTTAACCTTCCTTCACCTCTCCTAACCCACCCCCAACAAAGCTCCACCACCATCCTCTCACTTCGGCTCTCCACTTTCCTTCTCCCCCCCCCCCCCAGCTTTATTGAGATACAATTGATACATAACATTGCATAATTTAAGCTGTTCAACATGATGATTTGACACATGTATATGTTGTGAAATGATTACTACAATAAAATTAGTTAACACATTCATCACATCACATAACTACCACTTTTTCTGAGAACATTTAAGATCTATTCTCCTAGACCCTTCAAGTATATAATACAATATTGTTAATGATAGTCACCATGGCATACCTTAGATAGCCAGAACTTATTCATCTTATAACAGAAAGTTTGTATGCTTTGACCAACATTTCCCCATTTTCCAAAGTCCCCAGTCCTGACGACCACCATTCTACTCTCTGTTTCTATGAGTTTGGCTTTTTTAGATTCTACATATAAATGAGGTCATACAGTATTTGCCTTTCACTATCTATTTCAAATAGCATAATGCCCTCAAGGTCCATTCATGTTGTCACAAATAGAAGGATTTCCTTCTTTTTTATGACTAAATAATGTGTGTGTGTGTGTGTGTGTGTATCACATCTTCTTCATCCATTCATCCATCAATGGACACTTAGGTTGTTTTCATGTCTTCGTTATTGTGAATTATGCTGCAGTGAACATGGGGGTGCAGAAATCTCTTCCAGATAGTGATTCCACTTTCTTCAAATATATATCCAGAGGTAGGATTGCTGAGTCATATGGTAGTTCTATTTTTAATTTTTTGAGGAATCTCCATAATGTTTTCCATAGTGGCTGTATCAATTTATAATCCCACCAATGGTGCACAAGGGTTTCTGACTCCACATCCTAAATAACACTTGTTATTTGTTGTCTTTTTAATGATAACCATTCTAACGTGTGAGGTGATATCTCATTATGTTTTTGATTTGCATTTCCCTGATTATTAGTGATGTTGAGCATCTTTTCATGTACCTGTTAGCAATTTAGATGTGTTCCCTAGAAGAAAAATGTCTATTCAGGTTCTTTGCCCATTTTTAAATTGGATTGTTTGGTTTTTTTTGCTATTGAGTTGTATGAGTTCCTTATATATTTTAGATACTATCTCCTTATCAGATATATGGTTTTCAAATATTTTCTCCCATTCTGTAGGTTGCCTTTTCATTTTTTTATTGTTTCTTTTGCTGTGCAGAAGCATTAAAAAGTTTGACATCATCATACTTGATTTTTGCTCTTGTGCTTTTGCTGTTTTATCCACAAAATCATTGCAAAGACCAATGTGAAGGAGATTTTGCCTTATGTTTTCTTCTTGGAGTTTTACAGTTTCAGGTTTTACATTTAAGCCTTTAATCCATTTTGAGTTAATTTTCATGAGTTGTGTGAAATAAGGATCTGCTTTCATTCTTTTGCATGTGGCTGTCCAGTTTTCCCAACACCTTTTATTGAAGAGACCTTTCCCCATTGAGTATTGTTGGCTCCCTTCTCAAATATTTGTTGACCGTATATAGGTTGGTTTATTTCTGGGCACTACTTCTATTCCATTGATCTATGTGTCTGTTTTATGCCAGTGCCATGTTATTTTGATTGCTATAGCTTTGTAATATAGTTTGAGATCAGAAAGTGTGATGCCTCCTACTTTGTTCTTCTTTCTCAAGATTGCTCTTACTATTTGTGGTTCCATATGTTTGGATTGTTTGTTCTATTTCGGTGAAAAATGCCATTGGAATTTTAATAGGGATTGCATTGAACCTGTAGCTCCACTTTTCTTTCTCTTCTTTTTTACATTTTTATCTTGTCTTCTTCTTTTTCTTTCTGGGAACCACTCTGTGCTGTGGTTTCCTTACCTGTAAAATGAGGATAAGGGTAGCATTGTGAAAGTCTAAGGAGATACCACATGCCAAATTGCACCAATTTATCTTCGTAGATGCTCACAATGCTACCCTAATTGGCATGGTAGTGGTAGCTCTTCTGTTTAAGGAAACAGTTTTATTAATGTCAATTTTCAAGAATATGTATTGATATTATGTAAAGTGAGTTATTCCGGAGAAGTATTTGAGGAGAAAATCTCCACACACCGTTCCCCTGCCTTTTGCTATCCATCATTAACCAGCCTCTTAGTGAACTGGATGGGGAAGTGGCAGGGGAGGTAGCAGAAAGGCTAATTAGAGGTATTTTATTTTCACCTGAAAAATGGAGATAATAATAGTGCTTACTTCATAGACTTATTGTATTAAATGAGTTAACACATGTTAAAACTTAGAACAGAGCCTGGGACATAAAAGACATGAATTCTCAGCATATGATCCCTGCCCTCAAGTAGCTTAGGGTTCATTTGGAGAGAGAAGGCTCACGCAGTAAAAGGCAATTCACTGTACCTGTTACCTCTTATCACTACACACATAGATTGCATGTAGTGTTAGACCCTAAAAGTGCCAATAAAGTAGAGCAAACAATAAAAGCACTAAGATCACAGCAGCAAGAAATTCCTTTGGAGTTGAGTGATCAGAGATGGCTTCATGGAAGAGGTAAGACTTGGGATAGGCCCCAGAAATATGGCAGGGGATGAGTAGATGGAGCTAGAGCAATGCAGTGGGGGCAGAAGAACCTGGGCTTAGAGACAGAAATGCCAGTGTGGTGGAGGGGGATGTCAGGCCTCTTCGAAATGCACTTAAGGGGGCCCCCTTGCACATGGCCTACTGGTAAAACACAAAA
Source organism: Hippopotamus amphibius kiboko (assembly GCF_030028045.1). Taxonomy (NCBI): domain Eukaryota; kingdom Metazoa; phylum Chordata; class Mammalia; order Artiodactyla; family Hippopotamidae; genus Hippopotamus; species Hippopotamus amphibius. The sequence goes on from NC_080203.1 coordinate 32,326,731, forward strand.
CTAAAAAGAGAAAAGTATTTCCTAACATCCAGGAGCTAGCCTGGTACTCTCAGCTAGACGGTGCTGGCCTGGCACTAGTAGCAACACCAAACTAGAGCTTGGTGTTCTGTTGAACACGAATAATTTCACAGGACATCAATATCAGACAAGGCAACTCTGTGACTATGATGGATCAAGACAAAAACAAGACCACTCCATAATGCCTGAACACAGACAAAGTATGAACATTGTCCAAACCTCAGAAATGACCAAATGTTTCTTCTTCCTGGCTAATATGAGTGACTACTCCTTCTTTACCAATTACAGTGTCACCCTCACTCTAGTCTGCCTCCCACCCCAGATAAAACTTATTGAGATACTCAGTCACAGAACTGCTCTGCTTTCTGGCAGCACCCAACCTAGAGTGAACCACAGCTTCCTTTGACCCTCCCCCAAGTCACCAAACCAAAGCTCAAATCCTATAAGTTTCTTTAGCACCCTTTTCTTAAGATGCCTCACAGTTCTCCATGGTGTACATTCTCTCTCATTGCAGCAAGTGACAAACCCAGCTTGAACACTACATGTGTGTTCCTGGGAGTCTTTGGCTAGAGGGCATTGATATTATCACTAAAATGATTGAGGGTTATGGACGCAGACCTGCCACTCAGTTTCATTTCAAGAATCCCCAGACACAATCCAAGAAATGTCTGAAACATTCACGATACAACACAGCACGATAAGTGAAATGACAGAGACAATTGTAAGAGCTGTGGAGAGAGAGAAAGACTTCTTTTAGTAACAAATCACAATCCCACAATCCAGTGTGCATCATTCTTCCTTTTGTACTGATCACACTCCAGTTAGGGAGATGACTCAGCTCCTATCTGCTGTTGTTCCTACCCCAACACCTGGATAGTGTCTTTTTACTTCCCTACAAGGCTTTCAGCCATGGCTGGTTTTTCTCTAATCTCTGGCTAAGAGCCTAGGGGAGACAGGTCCAAACTTCAAGGTGGTTAAAAACAGAGCCCAACATAATTTGTTAACTAATGCTGATACAGGAGCCCTCTTGTAGCTATTTTTTAAATGCTTTAGCGGAACATCGACTTTATGTTGATGACACCCCCCAGTTCATTATCAAGTGTCATTTTTTTGAACATTCATTTGGTTCCAAACTGTTCTGACCCACTGAGGGGGTGGAAAAGGTGGTATAACTAAAGTATCTGATGCTAACCTTATTCTCGAGGAGTATACCACCTGACTGGGGAAACAGCAAATAGAACAGGAACATGAACACAGAAGAATGTGCTAATTACATGGTTCTTTGAATGCCTCATGAGCTTGTCCCATAAATGCAGGAGGAATTCTCACAGGAAGAGCTCACTGTGGGTCAAGTGAGTCTCAGAAGGCTTTGTGGAGGAAGAAGGGAGGGTAAAATACACTTTAGAGCAAAGTGGTTTTTGGGAGGGTGGAGAGCATTTCATGCTTTGATTTGTCTTTATTATAAAATGAACTGGGATAATTAATTTTGAGGGCATTGTGCAATGCTCCTTTAAGACCATTGGAGCCAACCCAGGATCTCACAAAAACAGTGTTAGAAATGTTCACTTTTCACTGTAATCCTAACTCTCCTGAGAAATGTTGCCAAGCAGCTATCTGCACATTTTGTTAAATATAAATTTTCTCACATTTGGAAAAACCACAAAATCACAAGTGTGTAAAGGCCTGCAACTTCTTATTTCAAGGGTTGCCAGGGAGGATTCCTGTATCACTGGCATCTGCAAACCCCCACCTGTCACAAGTGATGGATATTCATCCCCACCTGCCTTCTTCACTGTCACTACATTTTATTTTAGCCATTCTGACACTTATCACATAATTCGGTCATATGCTTATTTTTATAGAGATCATTTCATGTACTCTGTTCCCATGCATGTCTCTGTGGTTTCATTTTTTTCAACATATTATACACACAGGATTCCATATAGTGTGATTTTTTTATATGTCGTGTTTCTGATTGCAGTATAATTTTCTTTAGTTATACTGATGAGATATCATTAGAGAAATAAAGTGAAAACTTCTTTCCAGCATGGTTGTTAACATCATTCTTTTTTTTTAGAGTTTAAAAAAATTTTTATTTTATTGTGGTAAGAACACTTAACATGAGATTTACCTTCCTAACAAATTTTTAAGTGTGCAATACATTATCGTTGACTATAGGTGCAATGTTATACATCACATCTCTAGAACTTCTTTGTCTTGTTTAACTGAAACTTTATGCAGATTGATTAGTAACTCCGATGTCCCTCTTCCCCTAACCCCTGGTAGCCATCATTCCAAACTGTGATTCTATGAACTTGACTATTTTAGATACCTCATATAAGTGGAATCATGCAGTATTTGTCTTTCTGTAACTGGCTTATTTCACGTAACATAATGTCCTCAAGGTGTATCAATGTTATCGTATATTGCAGAAGTGCCTTCTCTCTCTTTTTTTTTTAATAACCCTCCTTGTTTATTCTTTTTATTTTTTTCAGTTTGTTTTGGTTATTTTGGTTTTGTTTTCTTTTTCTTTTATTCTTTTTTTTTTATTGGAGTATAGTTGCTTTACACTGCTGTGTCTGTTTCTGCTGTACAGCAAGTGAATCAGCCATAGTATACATATATCCCCTCTTTTTTGGATTTCCTTCCCATTTAGGTCACCATTTAGGTTTACTCAGAGCACTGAGTAAAGTTCCCTGTGCTATACAGTAGGCTCTCATTAGTTATCTGTTTTATACAGAGTAGTGTGTATATGTCAATCCCAATCTCCCAATTCTTCCCACCCCTCTTCCCCGCTTGGTATCCATACGTTTGTTCTCTATGTCTGTCTCTACTTCCGCTTTGCAAATAAGGTCATCCGTACCATTTTTCTATTTTCTGCATATATGCGTTAATGTACAATATGTGCTTTTCTCTTTCTGACTTACTTCACTCCGTATGACACTCTCTAGGTCCATCCATGTCTCTGCAGATGACACAATTTCATTCCTTTTTATGGCTAAGTAATATTCCATCGTATATAAGTACCACACCTTCTTTATCCATTCATCTATTGATGGGCATTTAGGTTGCTTCCATGACCTGGCTATGGTAAATAGTGCTGCAATAAACATTGGGGTGCATGTATCTTTTTGAATTATGGTTTTCTGTGGGTATATGCCCAGTAGTGGGATTGCTGGGTCATATGGTAGTTCTATTTTTAGTTTTTTAAGGAACCTCCATACTCTTCCTTAAAAAAAACAGTATATCAATTTACATTCCCACAAACAGTTTAAGAGGGTTGGTTCCCTTTTCTCCACACCCTCTCCAGCATTTATTGTTTCTAGATTTTTTGATGATGGCCATTCTGACCGGTGTGAGGTGATACCTCATTGTGGCTTTGACTTGCATTTCTCTAATGATTAGTGATGTTGAGCATCTTTTCATGTGCCTCTTGGCCATCTGTATCTTTTTGGGAGAAGTATCTTTTTGGGAGAAATATCTTTTTAGGTCTTCTGCCCTTTTTTTGATTGGGTTGTTTGTTATTTTTGGTATTAATCTACATGAGCTGCTTGTATATTTTGGAGATTAATCCTTTGTCAGTTGCTTCATTTACAAATATTTTCTCCCATTCTGAGGGTTGTCTGTCTTGTTTATGGTTTCCTTTGCTGTGTAAAAGCTTTTAAGTTTAATTAGGTCCCATTTGTTTATTTTTGTTTTTATTCTCCTTACTCTAGGAGGTGGGTCAAAAAAGATCTTGCTGTGATTTATGTCAAAGTGTTCTGTCTATGTTTTCCTCTAAGAGTTTTAGAGTTTCTGGCCTTACATTTAGGTCTTTAATCCATTTCGAGTTTATTTTGTGTATGGTGTTAAGGAGTGTTCTAATTTCATCCTTTTACATGTAGCTGTCCAGTTTTTCCAGCACCACTTACTGAAGAAACTGTCTTTTCTCCATTGTATATTCTTGCCTCCTTTGTCATAGATTAGGTGACTATAGGTGCATGGGTTTAGCTCTGGTGTTCTTTTTAATATCTCAATGTGTAATGACTAACTTCATTCTTTCAGTAATACAAAGGAATCTGGAGGGTGTGAAATTAAAGAAACCTCATATAAAGCCCAAATGCTTTATAAAATAGAATTAATAAACTCATTATTGTCTTTTATTGTTAAATTAATTTATCATTTATTTATTAATTCCTCCAATTTATTTCAGCAATAGGTCTCAGAAATAATTTTTTCTCTGTCTGAAGTAATATTTTCTAGTCTTTACTTTATCCAAATAGTTGAGTGGTGTTGACAAATCACTGAACATCTTAATCTTTACGTTCCCTAAAATAAATAGGAAATTGCTATTATGCTTAACCTCCTTCACCTTCCCCAGAAATACTCTTTTTGTAAACCATATATATATATATATATTGGTTTAAAACCAATATGTGTATATATATATATATTTTTTTTTTAAGCCAATATATATATTTTTAAAATATATATATTCTTTTTCAGACTCTTTTCCATTATAGGTTATTACAACATACTGAATATATTTCCCTGTGCTATACAGTAGGTCCTTGTTGGTTATCTATTCTATATATACTATGTGTATCTGCTAATCCCAAACTCCTAATATATCCCCCCCACCCCCTTTCCCCTTTGGTAACCATAAGTTTGTTTCCTATGTCTGTGAGTCTATTTCCATTTTGTAAATAAACTCATTTATATCATTTTTAAAGATTCCACATATAAGTGATATCATATGACATTTCTTTTTCTCTGTCTGACTTAAAACGTTCCTTCTTTTTCTAAGGCCGAATAATGTTGCATTGTATGTATATATGCCACATTTTCTTTATTCATCTGTTTTTTGTTTGTTTACTAGTAACGTCATTCTTGATTGATGTTTTTAGCTTTACTTTCTTGCGTTACAGTCCTCATGAGAGAGGCAGGATATATGTGTTTGTCACTTCTATTATATATGTCCAGTTTTTTTCTAGAAGATTTGAACTGCTTAATATATCCACCAACCACGAAAATAAGTTCCTATTTGGCTATACAGTTAATGAGCTTTATTGACTTTTTAATTTTATTGCAGACACGTGCATTAACTCGTGTCATTATCTTTTTGCTTTTCCTGTAAACATAGGACACAAATTACTTTGTGTATGCAGCATGAGTCCCGTTTTATTTTTTAAATGGCTATAAATGTATACATAAAGAAAAAAAAAGGCTGGAAAAGACGACAGTGGTTTCTGGGTAGTGGGATTGTGGGAAACTTTAATTTTCTTCTTTATAATTTTCTAAATTTAATTTTCTATGATGAGTATATATTACCTTTAAAATCATAAAAATATTAAGGTAAATCCAATATAATGTTTGGGGAAAGGATATTGAATCTAAAATATAAAATATTTTGCATGTTTTACAGATTTTATTTTCATTTGTTATAAAGTGTTAGTTTATCTTTTATGGATGATGATTCCATTTAGCTTTTTAGTTTTAATTTTAAGCAATTTAAATTAATTTTAGTGTGATTTATTTCCAGTATAATACTAGTAAAGTTTTGGTTTGATTTTCAGTTTTTTAATATTGTCCCATTTGTTTTTCCCTTGCGTTTAGCATAGTCACTTTTCACCAGTGTCACCAATATCAAAATAATGTATGGACCAGAAAATCAAAAGTGGGTACAAACTAATTGTGTATTGACAAGGTGTTCTTGCATAGAAATATTTTAGTTTTATTTTATATGTCTACTCTACATTGAAGAAACATGGTTACCTTATACATTGTCAAAACTTTTTCTTAAATCTAACTATTAAAAAAATCCCTTGTAGAAGAAATAGCTAAACTTTTGCTTAGTCTTTTCAAAGATAATAATCTCATTATGTTAAGTGAAATGTCAGACAGAGAAAGACAATACTGTATTTTATCATTTATATGTGGAATCGAAAAAAAAAGAATGAATATAACTGTCGATGAAAAAAATTAATCAATAGTCAATCTAAGAAAGAATGGAAAAATTTATTTGAGCCAACCTGAGGATTATAACCCAGGAGACAGTCTTTCAGAAAGCTCTGAGGCCAAAGCACAGTTATATAAGTTTTGGGGACAAAGGGTTATGCATCAAAAGGTTATACATCAAAGTAGCATATTGACAGTTGACATAGTCCAACAGGCTAGTAGTGGGTCATTATGACCCCTTACAGGATTGAGAAGGGAATGTTATCTCCCAAGGGGTTACTTTGCTGGCGCCAGGAGAAAATTGCTTTCATTTTATTTTATTTTATTTTATTTTATTTTATTTTATTTTATTTTTTGCGAGCAGAACTTCCTGTGTCTTCAAAGATGATCTAGTTAATGTATACTGCAGATACACAATGCATACTAAAGAGGAGGGGGTAGTGGCCTAAATGAGCAGAGACAGAATTTTATGTTTAAAAATTTTCTTATCCTGTCTTAAAAATAATTTTATCTCCTCATAGCAAAGCAGAAACAGACTCAGAGATATAGAGAACAAACTAGTGGTTACCAGTGGGGAGAGGGAAGGGAGGAGGGGCAAGATAAGGCTAGGGGATTAACTACTATGTATAAAATAGATAAGCCTATATTGTACAGCACAGGGAAATACAGCCGCTATTTTATAACTTTAAATGGAGTACAATTTATAAAAATATTGACCCCCTATGTTGTACACCTGAAACTAACATAATATTGTAAATCGAGTATACCTCAATAAAAAAAAAGATTTGAACTACAGTTCAAAGCAAGTTAACTCTGATTACAGCTACTAAACATATCTTCTTTAAAAAAATGTTCTCTAACATTTTGATGCATCATCTTTTCAATTAATAGCCTGCTGACAACATTTTTTCTAAAACTGAGAGTAGTATTTCCTTAATTATGAATAAATCACAGACCCACAATAACAAATTCAAATTCAAATTCATGCTTCTGTACCAATTATCTCTGAAACTTTAAATTTAGATCCCTTCTTGCACAGGAGCAACCCACTCACTGCAACAACATAGAGAAGGTCTGTGTGCCATGATTTTGGAAACTTTTGAAATATGTGAAGTATCCTTAGTAAAATATTCAGTCCTATTATCTTTATCTTATTGATAAATTGTTAACAGAAATCTATTCTGAAGGACTCCAGTCTCTCGTTGTTCAATCTTTTCAGTTGCTTCACATCATTTCCCATGTTTTCCCCCCTTAGACTTGCCTCTTGATGAATTGCTCTGGGTGACACAATACAGGTGGGAAAGGTGTCACCTGGCACTGTGCATCTATTCTTACTGCATTAAATCCAAATTTTCTTTCCAAACTGAAGTGTGGGGCAATAGAGATCTGATTGCCCTAGAAACACTGGCAAGTTCGAAATGGTCACAAATACAGAGTTGTATTTAAGCTAAAACTGGAAGCAACTACAGTATCTTCCAATAGATAAATGAATAAACAAATGGTGGTATTTCCATACAATGAAATTCAATAATACAAGTAAACAAACTGTAATTCAGACAACAATACAGATGGATTTTAGATGCATTTTGCTAAGTGAAAGAAGTCACACCATTCAAAGGCTACATAATGTATAATTCCATTCATGTTACATTCTGGAAAAGGCTAAACTAGAGTGATTGAAAACAGATTAATGGTTGCTAGCGGTTTGGAGAAGAGGAGAGTTTGACTAGTGGAAGCACAGGAGATTTTTTTAGTGTGATAGAACTAATCAGTATGCTACCGTAGTGGTAGACACATGATGCTATGCATTTGTCAAAACTCTTAGAACTTTGAAGCACAAAAAAGTAAACCTTAATATATGAAAAAAATTTTTTTCTAATCAACTGGGAGGTTGGAGATGCAGGCTAATGAATCTAGCTGTATTACGAGTACATGACATAACCTTCCTGAAGAGAGTGTGGAAAACGATGCTGACCTAAGTAACTTTGACAAATGGTGCTTTGACTGGCTAATGTAAAGCTAAAGATAAGACAGTACATTGACACTCTAGTTGGTAAAGGTGTTTCTCATGGAGGCACAGGTACAATTCTAAAATTACTATACATGTATACACTGGGCAATTAAGAAAATGGATGGCATATGGTGGGAGCCAGATTCCTACCTATACTGGGAGGTTATAGTGAGAGGCTGCAGATAAGCAAGGGGAGGAGGCTAGAATGACATATGTGATAACCAATTAGAGATATCAGTTTGAACTCCTGTTCAGCTTAATACAGGTACAGATGAAGAGATACAGAAATAATTCTTGATATAGTAGACATGGATTAGTGTGTATGCGTGTATTTCCTAGCTCTGTTCGCTAAAGAGGCCTAGAAGCAACAACACTCCAGTAGCAATGAGCACACCCAGTCCCCTGGTATTGGTTTCTAACGCTATTCTCCAATAAAGAGAACCACGTCTCCTTGGAGAAAAGACTGATTCTAGGGCTGGGGCAGGGAATACATAAGATGAGTCTGGAGCATCTTGTAGTGATAGAAAACAAGAATGTGCTAAAGGGACTTGCCTGGTGGTCCAGTGGTTAAGAATCTGCCTTCCAATGCAGGGGATGTGGGTTCAATCCCTGGTTGGGGAACTAAGATCCCACATGCCTCAGGGCAACTAAGCCCTCGCCGCAACTACTGAGCACTTGTGCCACAGCTAGAGAGAAGGTTGCACGCTGCAACAAAGAGCTGATGCAGCCAAAAACAAAAATAAAGAAATATTTAAGAACATGCTAAAAAGAAAATCCCCAAATAATGAGGGTATGTCAAAGAGACATAGGAGTGTCTCTGAAAGAGTTTCCAGTGAACAAAGCTGAAATAAGTTGAGCAAAAAAATGCATAATTAAATTATTGGATTATAATCCAAAGTATAAAATAAATATCCACTTGTCCATACTGATATAAATAATTTTATAAATAAATAAATGGGAGCGAAGAGACAAATCTCCTGTGCTGAAGAGTTCCAAATAATGTATGTAGATACTCCACCCTCAAAGAGGTAAAGTGTAACCCACCACTTTGTAAGGGTGGGCTGCTGGGCATAGTGACCTCCTTCTGAAGAGTGCAGTATGTAAGCGAGGGGAGGGGGCCTGGGAAGAGTAATGTTACAGTGGAGAAAGCTGACAAACAGTACCTCCAGCCAGGTGACTAAAGTCAACATCAATGGTGATAAGTTACATTGATAGCATGTACTCTTGATATGATGTGATGAGAAAGACACCTGACCTCTGTGGTCTTCCTCTCTCAGAACCCATAACCTCATGTTAAAAACATCAGATATATCCCAGTGAGGGACAGTCTACCAAATACCTGACCAGTAGGTCTCAAAACTATCAAGGTCATCAAAAACAAGGGAAGTCTGAGATTGTCACAGGCAAGAGGAGTCTAAGGAGACATGACAACTAAATGTAATGTGGTGTCCTTGATGGGATCCTCGAACAGAAAAAGGGCAGTAGGTTAAAAACTATGGAAATCTGAATAAACTACGGACTGCACGTAATAATAATGTATTCAATACCGATACTGATTCTTTAATTGTAACAAATACATCATACTGGTGTAAAATGCTAACAATAGTAGAAACTGTGTGTGAAGTATACGGGAACTCTCTGTATTCTCTTTACAATTATTTTTTTTCTTCAGATCTTTATTGAAGTATAATTGCTTTACAATGTTGTACCAGTTTCCTCTGTACAACAAAGTGAACCTGCTGTATTTATACACATATCCCCATATCCCCTCCCTCCTGAAACTCCCTCCCACCCTCCCTATCCCACCCCTCTAGGTCATCACCAAGCATCGATACAACTATTTTCTTAAAGTACTCTAAAATAAAAAGTTTATTTAAATAATAATTAATTGCACGTTTAGTAGGTGTTTTGTTTTTAGTGTTGTTTAGGCACTGGGAGGGAACATAGTCGTGAATAAAATGGACAAAAAATAATCTCTGACTCATGGATCTGACATTTTAGTGAGAGTGGACAGACAACGAACAAAATCACTTAATATGTTAGATGATGATAAGTGATATGAAGAAAAATAGAGGAAAGAGGTATAAGAAATGCAGAGGTGAGATTTTTACATAGGAGGTCCAAGGACAATCTCACTGAGAAGAGCATCAACATTAGGACAAGGGCAGGAAATTTTGTAAGGGCCAAAACATAGTAAATTATACATTCTATCTAACCCTCTGTTAATCAGCATACAGATCCCTCAGGCATTATTTTTGGCGGTGGCGGGGCAGGGGGGCGGGCTGTGTTGGGTCTTCATTGCTGCTCAAGGGCTTTCTCTAGTTGCAGCGAGCAGGGGCTATTCTTCATTGTGGTGGGCAGGCTTCTCATTGCAGTGGCTTCTCTTGCTGTGGAGCACAGGCTCTAGGTGGGCTTCAGTAGTTGCAGCACGTGGGCTCAGTAGTTGTGGCTCACGGGCTTAGTTGCTCTGCTGCACGTAGGAGCTTCCCGGACCAGGGATCAAACCCGTGTCCCCTGCATTGGCCGGTGGATTCTTAACCACTGTGCCACCAGGGAAGTCCTTGCTGTGCCTTTTGACTGATGTTCCTAGCATATCTTTTATCCATTTGGACCCCCTTTCCCAAACATTTTTGTTGGTACCGAGTAAAGCAACAGAGAATTGCAGGAATATAAGGGAAGTTGTGATTATCAAACTGCTTTAGGATTTTTTAAAACTTTTATTTATGGTAAGTTTAGGAAAGTAAGTAAATGTGACTTCAATAGAGGTAAATAGTGGATAACTCCTGAATTAGGAAATCTGTGTTTTTGTCCCCTTTATCTCTCTGAACATCTGTGGCCTATATTCAACTATAACTTTCACCATTAGCTGGTAAAAACATTCTTAAGCCTGATCAGATGAAGCCACTGATGATAAAATGGGCATTTTCTGTTTCTGTATATCATTAGTGAAATGTAGTATAACTTGATCAGATGGCTAGAGATCGTCTCTTTTAAATGAAGAAATCACAGGCTTCAACAGTAGTATTCAACTTTTAGAAAAGGGACAACAGAAAGTCTAAAATAAGTCAATAAACAAAATCAATCTGTATAAGAGCAAGTTAATACATAATAAATTGCAAAATTTTTAATTGTGGTGATGTCCAATTTATCTATTTTTTCTTTGGCTACTTGTGCAATCGGTGTCATACCTAAGAAACCATTATCTAACCAAGGTTACAAAGATTTACATCTACATTTTCTTCTAAGAGTTTTAGCTCTTACATTTAGGTCTTGGATCTATTTTTTAATTAATTAGTTAATTAATTAATTAATTTATTGGCTGCATTGGGTCTTCGTTGCTGCATATGGGCTTCCTCTAGTTGCAGCGAGTGAGGGCTACTTTTCGTTGTGGTGCACGGGCTCCTTACTGCAGTGGTGTCTCTTGTTGTGGAGCACGGGATCTAGGCGAGTGGGCCTCAGCAGTTGTGGCACATGGGTTCAATAGTTGTGGCTCACGGGCTCTAGAGTGCAGGATCAATTGTTGTGGCACATGGACCCAGTTGCTCCATGGCATGTGCGATCTTCCTGGAGCAGGGATCGAACCTGTTTCCCCTGCATTGGCAGGTGGACTCAGCCACTGCACCACCTAGGAAGTCCCCTTGGATCTATTTTGAGCCAATTTTTATATATATTATGAGGTAAGGTTCTAACTTCATTCTTTGCATGTAGATATCTAGTTGTCCCAGCACCATTTGTTAAAGAGAGCATTCTTTCTTCATTGAATTGTCTTGGTACCTTTGTGGAAAATCAATTAACCTTTGATGTATGATGCTTGTTTCTGGACTCTCAATTCTATTCTACTGGCCTATATGCCTATCCTTATGCTAGTACCACACTGTAGCTTTGTAGTAAGCTTTGAAATTGGAAGTGAAAGCCCTTCAACTTTGTTCTTCTTTTAAAAGATTGTCTTGGCCATTCAAGGTCCCTTGCATTTCCATATGAATTTTAGAATCAGACTGTTGATTTTGTCGAAAATGATGCAGCTGGGATTTTGAGAGGGATTGTCTTGAATCTGCAGATCAATTTGGAAAGTATGCCATTGAACAATAGTAAGTCTTCCAATCCATGAATATAGGCTGTCTTTCCATTTGTTTGACTCTTTAATTTCTTTCAACAGTGTTTTGTAGCTTTCAATGTGCAAATCTTACCTCCTTGGTTAAATTTACTTCTAAGTATTTTATTATTTTTATGCTATTGCAATTAGAATTGTTTACTTAATTTCACTTTTGGAATATTTATTACTCGTATAGATAAATACAACTGATTTTTGTATATTAATTTTATTTTTGCTATGGAAAGATTTTGCCCAGGGGAATGACTTCTTAATGCTTAACTCGGGAAGCATTATATCAGAGCTTAGTCTGAATAATCCCTAGGTTTTTCCAAGCCCTGTGCTTCTAGGGCTAATGAGGTCTTGAAATAGGAACAGTTGAAATGGAGAGGAAGAAGTGTTTATGAGAGAACCTTGGTTTTATTTTTAAGAGATTTTCTTTGTCTATCTCCTCCTCTTCTCCCTCAACACCACTACTTTAATCCAGGCCCTTATGATCTTTCCCTTGAAGTTTCAGTAACAGTGATTTTCTAACTGGTATCTCCCTGTTTCTAATCTTGCCACCACCTCCCGTCCACTCAAATCCTTTCTCCATGTTGTCACTAGAGTGATCTTTTAGATCATATATCTGATATATTGCCAAATCTTGTGGTCACTTCTTCTACCCTCTTCCATTACCTTTTAACTACATTTAACACATTTGCTCACACTCTCTTTCATGAAACACTCTCCTTTCTTCACTTCTGGGAAAGCACTCTTCTGATTTTCTTCATACTTCACCCACCTCTTACTGTATATTCCCTTTTTTGGATCCTACTGCTCTGCTCAGTCTCTAAATTTGGGCCCTGTCCTGGGACTCTTCTTCTCCATATACTGTCTCTAGCAATCTCAGCCAGTCCCGTGGCTTTAAATGCTATCAATAGTGGTGACTCTCAAATGTTTATCCCCAGGACTGACTTTTTCCATGAACCCCAGACTTATGTATCCAGCTTTCCACTTGCATGGCATCTCAAACTTAATATGTTCAAAACAGTACTCTTGATTTTACCCCCACCTCCAGTTGCAGTGTTTCCCACTTCAGTACCAAGTTGCTCAAGCCAAACACCCCAAAGTTACCTTTCATTCCTTCCATTCTTTCACCTGAAATCTCTTATCAAGTCCTATTTCCTCTGCCTTGAAAACATATTCCAATTCCATCCATTTATTTCCATCTCAACTACCACCACCTTAAGCTAAGCTGTTATTATTTCTTTCCCAGTTGACTACAATGGCCTCCAACCTGGTCTTTCTGCTTTAATTCTTCACACACACACACACACACACACATACACACACACCAGTCTCCATACCAGAGTTATCTTTTAAAAACATAAATCAGATCATGACCCCAAGACAGCCAATGGTATAATTCCAGTCTGAAGGCCAAAGGCTTGAGACCCAGGAAGAGCTAATGTTTCAGCTGAATCTAAAAGCAGGAAAAAGCTGATGTCCACGCTCATAGTCAGGCAGGAGAAATTCTCTCTTACTTTGGGAAGGGTCAGACTTTTTGGTCTATTCAGGCCTTCAACTGGTTGGATGAGGCTCACCCACACTGGGAGAGCAGTCTGCTTTCCTTAGTCTACCAATTCAAATGTTAATCTCGTCGAGAAACCCTTTCACACACACACTCAGAATAATGTTTGTCCAAATATCTGGGCACCATGTGGCCTGGTCAAGTTGACACATAAAATTAATTGTCACAAATTTTAACTTGCATTTGCTTAACATAACTTTTCAAGAACATTCACATATTTCCTTGTTGTCTTTATAGCCACTCTGTATGTCGGAAAGGTAGGTGTTAAGCCTAGGGGAAACTGAGCCTCTGAAAGGATATAACTGAGACTAAAGTCCTCTCCAGATTACCAGCTCTGTCCACTAGCTCAAGCTCTACTTCCAAGGAACAGTAGAATGTTTGGACAGTGTCATGGAAACAATAGGGACGTAAGTGATTTGAATGGAAACTGAAGGAGGTAGTCATTAAATAATCAGACAGGTCCTCATAACCTGTACATCCTAGCCTGGTTTCTCTTGTGGGTTTTTTGCCCATATGAAGGATTAAATGAGTTGCTTCAAAGTGTTGCTTTATGCTTTATCTGGGTGATGTAGAGGGTACCTAGTGCTCAACTGCAGAGGAGAAGGAGGGTGGGAAGTGTGTATGAAGATATTTTGTGGGGGAAAATCCAGATATGTACAAACACAGAGGATAGATCCATTACCTCAAGTGGCTTTTATTCAAGTGGTTTTATTCTACCAAAATTCAGTGGGAGGAGATTTATGAATAATTAGAAAAGACAAATGCAATAAATGGATGTATCCTTTCCAAACATTCCAGGATACCTATTCAATCAATATTTTAATTCTTCAATCTTTACCTTCCCCCTCTTAATTCCAACCTGTGCACGTGTTCATGTGCTCATCATAGTGGTGAATGTCAATAAATATCATTCAACAATAATTCCATAACTCCCCTATGACAGAAAAGTCCTAAAAATAGCTTTGTAAGGGTTAATGCAGGGAATTATCTTCTCAAGACACAAATAAAGAAATGTACAAATAAATTCTGACAGTCTGCCTTGTAGAGTCTGGTCAACGTAAATATCCCCTCTAGTCTGAGTACTCTTCTTCTTGGATTAGATTAGTTAGTTTAGTAAATTAAATATTAAAAGAGTTGTATGGTGTGATGTGTAACCTTGGCTCAGTTCCTTGACCTTTCTAAGCCTCCATCTCTTTGTCTATAAAAGTGGGGAAAATAAAAGTCCCTACCTCTTAGCGTTGTTTTGTGGATTGAATACGATAATGCACTGAAGTGCTTAGCACACTTCCAGGCACATAGGGAGTGGTTAAAAAGTATTAGCTGTTATTATCTAAGGCAAAACAAATGCCATTACAGCGGAAAGTACATGCCGTCCCGGAAAGAGCACTGAACTGGATGGCAAGAGTCCTGGATTCTAGTTCTGATTCTGCTACTAAATTGCCATAATGGCCTCGGGTAAATGACAAAAATCTCTCTGGACCTTAGTTGATTCACTTGTAAAAAATGAAGATATTGGACTAGATGGTTTCTAAGGGCCTGTCCAATTTTAAATATCATTCGACAATAATTCCATGAATCCCCTAGGAGAGAAAAGTCCACTCTTTCTGCCTCCTACTAGCCCAAAGGAAAGTAAGACTAAAATGTGTAAGTTACTGGATTAAAAAAAATATCCATGAGATGATCAGAGGAAAATTTGCACAGGCTCCTCAGCAGTACTGCAGCTCTTTTCTGCCCAGGGCTGTAGTCTGTCATGAGGGGTGGATGACAGCGGGAGCTCTGCAGCAACCTGCAGGAGAAGGTTGGCACAGTCCAGGAGTGCGTCATGAGCACATCAAACGAGGCCGTGGAGCCCACGCCTTGTCATCGACATTTATGTGCCTCTACCCTTTGCATTTGGAACACATGGGGGTGCTTCAGAGGCACCCACACAATAGTTCTTTGATGACTACGTCTGCAGCAATTAAAACATCACACTGATCTTGCCTTTGCCTTTGTGTGTATGAACCATTATCGAAAATTTGTTCCTGAAAAAAAAAAGCTCTCTCCAGAGCCTGGAAGTCTGTTGA
Source organism: Hippopotamus amphibius kiboko (assembly GCF_030028045.1). Taxonomy (NCBI): domain Eukaryota; kingdom Metazoa; phylum Chordata; class Mammalia; order Artiodactyla; family Hippopotamidae; genus Hippopotamus; species Hippopotamus amphibius. Next base: position 32,342,426 of record NC_080203.1, read on the forward strand.
TTTCTCATCACTACAATCTGGGCTTGAAAGGCTATGTGGGAAATTGGTCCTTATTGATTTTTTTTTTGGGGGGTGATATTAAAAGCACACTCAGTCCTGAAATTGTCTCTCTGAACCTGTTGTAGAAAAGGCTAAGTAACATTTCATAGAAGCTCACTTGCAAGCTTCCCTTTCTCTGGAGGAAAAAAATTTTAAAAAAAAGATGACGTTTAGAAGGAAGGAAATATCTCGATTAATGTGCTGTTTCCAGAGAAAGAAACTAGCAAAATAGCCTTCGATTTGTGGGCTGGTCAGTTCCATTGGTTGAGTATGATGTTAGGGCACCCAAGGGACACCAATAAGGGATGTCAAGTGTGCAGGGAACCCGGGGGCACCCAGGTGGCCAAAGGACAGGTTCTACTGACAGTGAGGAACAGGATCGTTTCTATACTGGCTGGACAAACCATTGCATTAGCATAAACACGGAGACACCACTTCCCCTCACAGAAGTCTAACAAGCTGAAGGTAGTTAATGCGTAACCCACTCCTTATCGTGTACAAGAGAGGCACAGAGAGAAGCCCATGCGATATTTCATGCACAGCTTTGTGGGACATGTGCCCTTTGATGTGGTCAACACATGCTTAGGGTCAGTCCTTCGTTTTTAGGAGTGAGAAGTTAGGTTGGATCGGTGCCTCTTCCTCCAGGGTGATGAGGTTCTGAAGAAATGATTCTCAACAATCAAGCTCCTAATAGAGGAATTTCCAAAAATATTTCCAAAATAATTTGGGGGAATGACTTAATAATGACTCACACTCATTCAGTACTTATGTGTGACAGAGACTCTGAAAATTTCTTTCTATGATTGATCTCATTTCAACTTCAAAATAATCCTCTGATACACCCTGAGGTACTATTTTCTCCCCACATTGTAGCTAAGGAAATTAAGCCTCAGACAGAGGAAGTCATCTATAGGTGATAAATGACAGAACACTGTGACTCCAAAGCCATCATGACATTTGTCATAATAATAATAGAAGACACAGCCCCTTCCTCGAGTAACTAGGAAGAATATGGGGAGGGGATAAGGAAGAAGGCTTATAAGCAGAAAGCACAGTCTCTTTCCTTCTGCCTATGACTCAGCTGCAGCTGTGACTCATAGAAGACTGAAGGTCACTCCGCAACTTGGAAATGACCCTGGACTTCAGTATTAGAGCCAACACATGAGTGCTGCGGCACTGGTTCTTATCCCAAACTGACCTCCCTCACCACCACTCCCATGGAGTTAAACATTCTTCCGTCACCCACGCCTACATTCTCTCAGACAAATGTGATCAAAGACACAAATAAGGTGCCTGATTGTGCTGTTTGGTGGATGGGAAGGGCAGAGGTGGGTTCTGAGACACAACGGAGGTTGACAAAGAAGCAATTTCTAGGGTCCAAGAACTGGGCAGCCTCCCCTACCGGTCTCTCAACATTCATGTGGCTGGTGAGAATGGGGAGTTCTGGCCTCTCTGGTGGGGCTGATGTTGATCTGGTGACAGACTTTCCTCCCACAGGATGCTGAGAAAATAGAATGCATCTCCTTCTCTCTCTCTCCTTCATCGTATTACCCAGACTGGAAACAGATTTCTCTAAGTCAAACCGCGTTCTCATCCGCAGGTGCAAAATGAAATAGCTGCCTTATATAAGGCTCTGCAATTCCCCACATTAAGTGAGAGTGGGTTGATTCGTCTATTTACATCTGGTTTTGCAGAGGTGTCACTGAGATAAAGGAAACTAGTGGTGGGTATTCATTTCCAGAAGTATTAATCACCAATTTTCTACCTGACACATATAAGCATCAATGGGAATTTCCGGTTGTTGTCATAGGTGTGGGATGGGGGAGAATGAGGGCTGCAGGGGACGTGCCTACCCAGGCCTAGGTTTGTTGTTGTTGTTGTTGATGTTGTTGCTGTTGTTTCTTGGTTTTTTGGTACCAGCCATCATGCTATCCTGATCTTCCTCTATTTTCTTGCCTACACATTGCTTTACTCTCAAGTACATCTGGCTTGTACTCATCTCCACCCACCCTCCCCGCCCACCCCACCCCAGAAAAAAAGGAGGGCTGCCCATTCTTGCCAGGGAACCAGACCAGCAGGGATTACCTAGTCTGAGTAGCACCAAGCTTTTCAGAATGAAGCCTTGGACATTCTGCTTTCTCAGGTTTTGTCCTCCCACTCTTTAGGGCACGCCCCACCCCCATCCTGAAGACATGTACACAACATGTATACTCCCAACTCCCACTTGCCACCCCAAGTTGAAGGCCCTCCTAACAGTAGGAGCATATGATGCAGCCTCAGGCATTTGTAAATACCTACTTGTCTCCTCCTTGATGAGTGGGCTGAAACCTTCACTTATTCCAGTTATATAACCATTGGTCAGCCAATTCCCATAAGGCCCTTCTCTGACCTAGTTGCACCTTATAATTTAATGATTTCATAGGTTACAAGAGGTGCGGCTGCCAGGTTGCTATAGAAACCTTTGCTCCACTGACCTTTTTTCCCCCTAATAAAATGTTAAAACAAAGTTAAATCAACTATCCAGTGAGGGATTGGGTATATTTTAAGTATAATGTGCTCCTTCACACTGGTGAATGCTTGAAAGCCTTCTATCGCAGACAAATTCAGGTCATCTCCTGGGGTTTTTTTGTTTTGTTTTGTATTTTTACATGTTCAATCAAATAATTCTATTGAGTTCCCCAAAAGGAGAAATAATAACCTGAAAATTACCCCCAATCATGTGTGCTCTTGCCAAACGACTGACTTCCCTGTCCTGTCTAGACTCCACAGGCTGGAACAGAGGAGGAAGGACCAGGGAACTGATAAGATATGGAAAAGGAGAGTTGGAGGTATCGAAGTCTGGCAAGCCTGAGGTCACCTCGCAAAATGTTCAGCTAAAACTATGTTCTAGGCCCAAGGGATTAGGCCACCAAAGCCCTGAATCCTGTGCCTGGGAGACCAATGAGCAGAGGTAGTGGCCCAGGCAACTGGAAGTCAGGCCCCAGGCAGGTGGCTGAAAAACAGCCTAAGTCCCTAAGAGCAAAAATTGAACTTGTGGCTGAATAACTGCCTTCTGATATAATGTTGGGGATGGTAGATGCCTCCTGTCCAGGAGTGGTGGCACCAACGAGTAGCTCGGGAGAGCTATATAGACCCCCAAAGTTATCCTCAAATAAAAATATTTAGGACTTCCTAGGTGGCGCAGTGGTAAAGAATCCACCTGCCAATGCAGGGGACACGGGTTCGAGCCCTGCCCTGGGAAGATTCCACATGCCACAGAGCAACTAAGCCCGTGCGCCACAACTATTGAGCCTGTTCTCTAGATCCCGCGAGCCACAACTACTGAGCCCATGTGCCGCAACTATTGAAGCTCATGCGCCTAGGGCCCGCGCTCCACAACAAGAGAAGCCACTACAATGAGAAGCCCACGCACCACAATGAAGAGTAGCCCCCACTCGCAGCAACTAGAGAAAGCCCGTGTGCAGCAATGAAGACCCAATGCAGCCAATAAATAAATTAAATAAATAAATAAATTTATTAAAAAAATATTAAAAGCTTCCTTTGATAGGGACAATCTATATTTTAAAATATTGCGTAAAGGGTAAGAAGGACCATATTTGGGGACTTCTGGTATTCCTGTTCCTCTGCCATTACCACCTAAATAGAAGTAGTATGCTAGTCATATAAACAGTTTCAAGACAGCCCCCTGGCCACACGGAGTACCCCTGCTTCTTGGACCAAATCCCCACCTCCCATTAGTAACTATTCGTTGCCCTTAATAGACATATAGATAGTCTTTCTTTATAGCTATTTTAGAGCTGCCCCTTGGTCTCAGGATGACCCTTGGTTTCCAAGTAATAGAGAATCAAAGTTTACACAAAAATTATGTCGTATTTTCCTTATTTACCACTCTTCATGGCTGAGTTCAAGAAGGGCTTGGATGGGGTGGAGGGGGACACATTCTAAGGCAGCTTTCATTCCCAAGACAGCCCAGACTGAGCAGGGCTCACAGCTTCCTTACTCCCAGGACCCCACTTAGGGCTGAACAATGTCTGTGGGCTAGCCAAAGCATTAGCTAAGGATGAGGAATGGAAAAGAAGGGACAAAAGGAAGTAGGAAAGAGAAAAGAAAAAAGCACCTCAGGTCAGGTGTTCCTCTTGAGAGCATCTCTGATGGCTGGAGCACTGCTCAAAATTGCCTCAATCCTGGGAACTCTGAGGCCATCACCCAGCCAACTTTGAATGTCCCTGACACCTATGACCTTTTGCCGTTGAGTTACTCTCAGGATACAGATGCAGACCTGAATCATAGCTGTCATTGGTCTTAATTATAAGCCACAGAAACCATCTGTAACTGATATAGGAAGAAAATATATTTATTTAAAGGTTCTTGGTAGCTCATAGAATCCTTGGGAGAGGTAGGGAGCCAAGCTAGCTGTAGAGCCAGCCCTCCCAGGACATTCCTACCGTTGCCTTCAATGGGCACTAGACATGGCAACCTGTCCTCTTAATGCTCTCACCATTGAACTCCAGGACTTCCCTGATGGTGCAGTGGTTAAGAATCCACCTGCCAATGCAAGGGATATGGGTTCGATTCCTGGTCTGGGAAGATCCCACATGCAGTGGAGCAACTAAGCCCGTGCGCCGCACCTACTGAGCCTGCCTCTAGAGCCTGTGAGCCACAGCTACGGAGCCCACGTGCCACAACTACTGAAGCCCGCGCACCTAGAGCCTGTGCTCCACAACAAGAGACGCCACCGCAATGAGAAGCCCATGCACCGCAATGAAGAGTAGCCCCCAGCTCTCTGCAACTAGAGAAAGCCCACGCCCAGCAATGAAGACCCAAGGCAGCCAATAAATAAAGTAATTAATTAAAAAAATGGAACTCCATTGCTTCTACTAGAGAGGCTCTACCTCTCCCATTACTCGTCAATGGGAACTTCCCCAAATATTGGAAGGGAGTTTAGAGTCTGGGAAATTTAAAAAAAAAAAGGGATGGAATTCATTCGCTAGGGCTGCCTTAACAAAATAACACAGATCTGTGGCTTAAACAATAAGAAGTTTATTCTCTCGCAGTTCTGGAGGCTAGAAGTCCAAGATCAAGGTGCCGGCAGGTCTGGTTCTCCTGAGGCTTCTCTCCTTGGCTTGCAGGTGGCCATCTTCTCACTGTATCCGCATATGCCCCTTCCTTTTCTTATAAGGACACTGCTCAGATGGGCCTGGGGCCCACCCTAATGGCCTCATTTTAACTTAATTACCTCTTTAAGGGCCGTATCTCCAAATACAGTCACATTCTGAGGTACTGGGAGGGGAGTTTAGGGCTTCAACATATGAATTTTGCAGGGGACACAGCTCAGACCACAAGAGGGACAAATGTTTGTTTCCCCAAGTTTGCCACCCTGCCTTGGACACTATTAGTTTGGGCTGACTCCCTACTCCATGGCCTGGACCCTTCTAGGGGCAAAGCAGGTTGTCTTTCCCTCCCACAGTCTTATCTAATACCAGCTACTTTTCCTTCTCTACCAGTCCTCTGTTGAGGTCCCAGCAAGCTTTGTGGCTGCACTTACCCAAATTAAAACACCTGGCATTCTTAAATCTCCTGATCTGATATTCTTCTAGATGAACTCTTGAACTTCAAACTCCCTCCTCTCATGGCAGCTAGTTCCTATATAAGTATCAATTCATGTCCCAAAGACCAGATGGGTGGAGATATCTAGGTAGATTTGACTATCATGTTCCTCAAGATAAGCTCTGAACAAAATGATTTAGAACGTGGTCCTGCAGCCCTTGAAGGGATCACCATGTATATGCACCACTGTTAACATAAAAAAGGTTAGGTACGGAGGCTGTGTTTTCATTATCGGAAATACACTATTTTCTTTTTGCGATGTACTTCTAGGTCAATGAGGAGTGTTAACCCAAGAATTTGTCTATCTAGTGCTCATTTTGCAAAATTCCGTAATTCTGTTTTGTAAATTGATACTCATTAATTTCCCCCAGTGGATGGCTATTATTAGAAGCAACCCGGTTAAAAAGAGTAAAATGAGGTTGTTTTATTTGTGAGCCCCCACATATACATCTCTGGACTCAATCTGATGACCTCTTCTCTTTAGCCAAATAGACAGAAAGTTCTAGCCTTTGGCCCCACAGCTAAGGGATAGGAGAGATGGGGAGAGGTGTAAGGCTACTCCTGGCAAAGGAGGGGTTTTGAATGGTGGAAGCCAGTGGAGGATAGAAGGAGAGTCAGAACGAGACTTTTAAAAAATATATCAACTTGGCTTCCTGAAGTACGAGTTTTGTTTTTGTTTTGGCAAAGCCAAAATCTATGGGAATCAGAATCAAAATGCAAATGTATGTCGGGAAGCCATAAAGAAACTCTTCAGGAGAATGAGGCAGAGCCCGTTTGAGGGAGTTGCTGGGAACTGTAAGCTGGGCCAGGCAGAGATAACGAGGCGTGCAGTGTTCAGAGGCTGTTGGGGGAAGGGGGGCGCCGAGAACAAAAGATCAGAACAGTGTAGTGCGAGCCTCAGAAAACAAGGACTCAAGGTGTAAAGGAGGGAAACCGGGTGGAAATATAACTATGGATCCAAGATGGGAGCACTCAGGTGTGGTGGGACGAGGACAGAGGCTACCAGATGAGTAAAACAGAGGGGAAACCAGGAAGTGAGCATCCGATTGGCTTTAGCTTAGACCCTAGAATCAGAGAAAGACTCCTTTAAGAAGGGCCCAGGTCAGAAGCCAGAGAGTAAATAGAACAGGATGGTCCACAAATACACGTCAGGGAGTCTAAGAGCCCCCAAATATATGTATCTATGTATATGGCTTTTAGCAGATTCTCAAAGGCAGAACGACTTCTGTGCATTTTCTATTTACACAGAATGGTCCCAGAGAGATTCAATGAGTACTAACATTTGCTTGTTTTCTGGGTAAATTCTAGGCTGTAGCCAAATAGTTAGCATGCCAGGCAGACCAAGTCAGAGGGAGCTGTGGAGTGCAGTCCTCAAACTGGTCAGACTGGGAAAGTTGGGAGTTTGGGTCAAGTTCAAATTTAGCATGTTGTCCTGATATGCTGAACCACCACCAAATCACTGAAATATTATGGGGATCTCGTGTTAACCTCGGTGACCTAAAACATTTATGGCTTAGAACTTCCTATTAAAGAGTGTGGACTTTAGTGTGCAAAAAGTTCTTATACAGAGTCCATATGAATGGGCTTCATTGATTCCAAGGAGGTCTGTAAACTGTATATATGCACAGTGTATTCAGAATTGTGTGTGTGCCTTTTTCTAGAGAACAGATACATAATGTTCTGTGTCTGTGTGTGATACAATAAAGGTGATAACTGGTGAGATACAGCGATATAATGATGAAACAACAAGGTCCTACTGTATAGCACAGGGAACTATATTCAACATCTTGTAATAAACTACAATGGAAAAGTAGCTGAAAAAGAAAATATATACATATATACATATGTATATACACAATCTGAATCACTTTGCTGTACTCCAAAAACTAACACGATATTGTAAATGAACTATACTTCAATTTTAAAAAGTTAGAAAAAAAAGAATGATGAAATAAGGTTAAACTATCTGCTTGAATGACCAAAAGAGTCGAGACAAGGTTGTTTCAGTCTGGAAGGACTTTCAAGCTTGTGCAGTCCCTCTGGAAACTACAGTGCAGGTCGGAGCTGTGAAACCGAGTGTGAAATTGACAGTAGTTATGAGAGGCCCTCTGGGCCAGAAGCCTTATGTCAGGTCAGGGCAAAACATGGCCGGGGCAGCTAAGAAAGCCATTTGATCAAGGCTTTACATTCACGACCAACCTCAGTGTTTGAGGTTGTCTCACAACGAGGCTATTTTTCATACATTCACGGAGTTTCACTGATAGGTCTGGACAAAGACAACATTCATCATACAACTTAAAGCATGTGTCCCATTTTCAGATGACACTGCATATAGTGCAATACAAATTACTGTTTATATAAGTACTGGATTTAGCTTATGAATAGTAAAGTCATACTGTATTAAACTGTTCTGTAATTAAATGTGTGAATGTGTGAATACAAATTTTGTATCCTTCTCTTTGGCGTTTCCTTGGTTTTTTTTCCATATACTCTCTATAAGATTTCTTTTTAATTGTGGTAAAAAGCACAGAACATAAAATATACCATCTTAGTCAACTTTAAGTATAAAGTTGAGTTGTGGTAACTATATTCATATTGTTGTGCAACAGATTCTTAGAACTTTTTAATCTTGCAAAATAAACTCTATCCTCATTGAACAAACTCCCCACTTCTCTGTGAATAGCAAAATTATATTGCATTAAGCTGCTCTGTGTTAAATGTATGAATGTGCTACCACAAATTTTGTAATGTTATTTTTGGCATTTCCTCGGATTTTTTGTTTAATACATTGGAAGGATCATAAAATGGAAATGGTCTGGGACTTTCTCAGCTTCTGTGATTTTCTCACTTAATGGTCAAGTTCAGCCAGACATCTAAGCCCCTAGGAGTGCCATCCAGCAATGGCCAGGCAGAGAGACCAGGCTGGTCAGAGAGAGGAGAGGACAAGTTCCAGCCAAACCAGGGGGAGAGCTGTGAGGACAGCTTTGATGGGAGAAAGCTCCCTGCCGTGGTGAGAAAGGAGCACTCTGCAAGCAGACTGGCTGGATTCCTATCTCCCTCCACGGCTTGATTGCTCTGTGCCTTTGAGCAGGTTCCTTAACTTCTCTGAGCCTCAGTTTCCTCTTCTAATGGTATTTGCCTTCCAGAACTGTTGTGAGCACTAAAGTGCACTGCCTGGTACATAGTAAGCACTCAATATATATTACCTGCTACTGTGATTGCAGTAATGATTATGATTATAATTTACTCTTGTGTAGTGGTGGTGAAAAGTGAATCTCTCTAGCTGGGAGCTCCTGAGTTGAGGACCTGTCAGTCAGTTTTGTCATGACTTTAATGGGATGAAGTTGAGGATTCAACTGCTTAATTCCACTGAAATCCTAGGCCAGGGGAATAGTTTCAGGCTTGTGGTTTGAAGGGGGTAGGTGTGGAGGGATGACCTTAAACAAAAGCATAGAGGGGATTGTTGTCCATTATGTCCATTTCAACAGCCACTGAAAAGGTTGGTCTGAAAATGTCTTGTCAATCACACCATCTTGGCGTCCCCAGAAGACCTCTGTTAAAGCACAAATAAATTATCTAAAAGCCCAAGCCAGAAACCTGGACTCCTAGCATTTTGCATGTCCACATGAATTCATTTTCAGGATTGCTTTTTCCTGAAAACAGCTATTGGCATTGGGGGGAAGCTGAGAGATGGAGAAAGGAAAAAGACCCAGAGCCAGGGCTATGCTGGTAAAAATGTAGCAACCGGCTCCCTGGGAGAGAAGCCCTAATTTCTAACGCGCTGTACATCTCCCACCATGGCTGGTTTCGGCTACCAACCTGACATCACTGAACGTGGGCTTGGAAGGAGGTGCTCAGCGAGTGGCATATTTCTATAGCATTTCCACCTACAGATGCCGGAGAGCTAAACAACTTCAGTAGCATGGATGAGAGGGAAAAGTAGTACAATTAGGAAGAGATAAACTTTGAGTATCCATTACTTTGTTTTTAACATAATTTATTTCATTGTAAGTTTATATAACTCATTTTAAAATAACGGCTGTGTTTAACAACCACCTTATAAAATTTCTGAAATCTCAACAGTTGGTTTTCGTGAGCCAGAATGAGCTAGCTCCAGCGCCCCACGGCCAGGGCCCTGGGTTATGTTTGGTTGATCAAGGTGAGGAGATTCATCTGGGTGCATTGTCCCAAAGCCTTCAGATCTTATAAATCACAACCCTCCACTCCCTCCCTGCCTACTCCTTTCTTTCCCCACTCCACCCTGGCCTCCCCACTTCTGAAGGTTCCAGTCACTCCTCAAAGCATGTCCGACTCACAACCCCCCACTTCTCTCTCTCGTCCAAACCCTAATGGGGCTCCTGGGCTCAGTGGCAGGAGTCAGGCTGTGCCAAGAAGACTCCCGTGGCGGTTACCCCATGAACCCTGACTTGGCCGGCAAGCTGAGCTCTCATACGTTAGCCCTGCCCCACTCCCAGAAGTCTGCTGCACAGGCCTCCCCAGAGAGCAGCTGGTGGTTTCAACCAGGATAAAATAAAAGTGTGAGGCACTGGGCCCTGCTTCCCTGTCAGACACTGCCATACCTTGAGCCCTGGGCTCTGCCGGGCTAAACTGCCCATAACGTTCCACGTGATTGGCCGATGCTCTCTTTATGGGCCACTAGATTTTTTTTTCATGTGTTTCTTCTGCCCGGAATGTTCTTCAACCCCTCTCCAATCTTTCATCTAGAAAACTTATCATCCTTCAATATTCAGCTTTTTTTTTTTTTAATTTATTTATTTATTTTATTTATTTATTGGCTGCATTGGGTCTTTGTTGCTGCACACGGGCTTTCTCTAGTTGCTGAGAGTGGGGGCTACTCTTCATTGTGGTGTGCAGGCTCCTCATTGTAGTGGCTTCTCTTGCTGTGGAGCACGGGCCCTAGGCGTGTGGGCTTCAATAGTTGCGGCACATGGGCTCAGTAGTTGTGGCTCATGGGCTCTAGAGCACAGGCTCAATAGTTGTAGCACACGGGCTTAGTTGCTCCGTGGCATGTGGGATCTTCCCAGGGCAGGGCTCGAACCTGTGTCCCCTGCATTGGCAGGCAGATTCTTTACCACTGCGCCACCTAGGAAGTCCCCAATATTCAGCTTTTTGTATCACCTCCTCCAGGAAGCCTTCCCGGAATACCTCCCCAAACAAGATTAGGTGCTTTTTCTTTTGAGGAAAGTAATGCTCTGTGTAATGCTCTGTTTTCTTCCCTAGGCTGTGAGCCTCTCAAGGGCACACACATGTGTTCTTCTCTGTAGCCCAGTGCCTAGCTTATGTGTCCTGTAAATACTTGTTCCACTAATAAGTGAATGAGTTGAAGGTGCTACTGCCCTTGCAGGACCTGGACTAAGAATTACCACTGTCGCCGAGCCTCTATTTTGCTGCCAATTCCTATAGGTGGAAAGGCCTCTGGTGAACACCCTCCTGTCTGAACTTTGAAGTAGACGTGAGCATCAGAAGACCCCCCTTTTCCACTTATTTATTTTTCGAACATACGTCAAAGATTTTATTTAACTCATAATGAATGAGGGAACCAGTAATATGTCACAATCTGATCTAAGGAGAATTCAAAGTACCTTTTCCTACTTTAAAAATCCCTTCATCTGTGGATTTACAGCCCTCTATTGCTGACGGCCAACGAAAACCCTCCCCTTCAGGCATCTGGCCCTCAGCAGGAAGGACTAGGTAGACAGCCTTCTTTTCTTTGTGAAGCTATTTCACTAATAATGGGGCTTTAAAAAAACATTCAGGAAAGATGGAAATGGACCAGGCACTTGATGGCATTATTGGACCTATGAACCAACTTTGGAATCTCTTGCTTCTGGTTTTCCTATTAAATGAGATAAATGTCTATTAGTGGTGGGGGTGGGTGGATGGTTGCAGAATGCAGGAAACCTAAGGTCCAAGAAATGAGGAGAGTGGTGGGCTTCACGAGAGGCAGTCTAACGACCATGGAGTCAGACAGCCTGGATCCCAAGCCCAGCCTCCCTGCCTCCCAGCTGCGTGGCCTTCAATAAGTTGCTTTATTTTGCCGAACCACAGCATCCTCCTCTGTAAAAGATGGGTGATAACAGCACCTACCTCAGGACTAAACAAGATAATCTGAAGCACAGCACCCAGCACATCATTCACATTCGGTACATGGGAGCTGCTCTTGCTGCTCTTTTGCTGTCACCTTTAGTGCAGGTCCCCCGAGCATCCACCAGCGGAGTTGTTCTCCTGGGTCTGTAGCACCGCGTGGTGGGCAGCTCATAATAGCGGTTAAGGGTGTGGACTCTGGAATCACATTGCCCAGGTTTTAGTCCGTATGACCCTAGGCAAGTATCGTAACCACCCTGTGCTGCAGCTTACTCCCCTGTAACATGGGACTAGAGATCTACTTCATAGATTATAGCGGGGATCTCATGAGAAGCTAAATATTTAAACACCTAGAAAAGAGTCTGGCACGCAGGCAACACTCAGTGCACAGTTGCTGGGTCTTTGAATGCCTAAGGATGTAAGAACATGACTCGTGCTTCCTGAAGACATGACTGCAGTCTTGGTTTGGACATAAGTGGCATCCTCAATCAGGATGGAAGATCAAATCCAGTCACCATGAAAAGAGGATGTGTGAAGTTCTGCCCAGAAGGCGATGAAAAGGAAGTCACTTCAGTTGTCATGATTAACCATTTCCATACCCTTCTTTCCCTCCCTCCTTTCCTCCTTCCAGTTGGAACTCATCTCTGTAGAGACTGCTGAAACCGAAGGGCTTAACTCCATTTGTGGACTTCATGCTCCCCCAACCCTCTGCCCTGGTCCTCTGATGAAAGCACTCACTGGGGCTTACAGGAGGAGCACGTGGTCCTGAGATGCAGTTGCATGCTAGGTGTGGCAACGGGCATCCTGGTGGGCCAAAGGGGCAGTGATCTCCCCTGTTCCCGAGACCGTGTTGAATATTTCCATAATGCACCTCTAAAATCCAAGAGAAGCAAGATTTCTATAGTGAAACTAGACTTCTGTTAAGTAAGCTATTTTGGGACTTAACTTCGTTGCACTTGTGGTATCCAGAAGTTGTTGATATTGACTTACTGGGAGATAGGCAGTGTTCCGCAGGAGGGGTAGAGGGTGGCACTTCAATAACCGGTGGGAAGGGTTTTTCAGGGCTTTCTAACACAACGACATTGGCTGATACATGTGTATAAGTGGACAGAAAACACGGGTGGCCAGTCAATGTGAGAATCATTTGACATGGGGAAATCAGTAGCAGAAAGCTGGAAAGGGTGGGAGAGGTGGGCTCTGAAATATAGAGGCAGGGCTCCTTGGGGCCTCCACCTTTCTGTCTTGACCAGGGCGTGGCTCTGCATTGGGCTGACCATGGACAAGTCTGGCTGGGAAGTTTCTGCATTGCCTGGAAGAAACCAGTCCCTTCCCATCCCACCTCAGCCACTCCTGGGAATTAAGAACTTATCAAATATAAGAGGAGAAGGGAAAGTTTAAAATCTGGGAGCCTGTGCATTAAGGGCATTTGTCCTTCCTTTCTCTTGCTCCTATCTTATTTTGAGACTGGGAGTTCCTTCTAGGGAGGCATCTTTGGCCCCGGAGAACTCAAAGGGTGGATCCCAGAAGAGAAGAAGCAGAAGGTGTTGGCTCTGGCTTTGCTCAAACAAGACATTCTTTTTAGATGATCCAATCCAGTCCTCCAGAGAGAATTAGGCAGGCATCCTGGGCAGAAGAACTGCCTTGGAGGGAAGATTGTGCCTTTGGCCAGCATGAGCTCTATCTCATGAGAACCAGACAGTAGCGGATAAGGCACAGAAGGGCGAAGTCGAACAGAACCAAGCATTCCCTCTGGGCCCTGGTTAGCAGTTCTGATTTTTCTCAATGACCGGAAAGATCCTATTACAAAGAACAAGGTCAGGCCCAAGTGGAGTTTTCTATCATTTCAGTTTTTTAAAAAATTGTTCTACTCCTATGCCTTTTTTTCTTCAGTGGTAAAATAGAACCTGTGTAAAGTCCTCAATGGCACGAGACTGACATCTGTATGGTAAAGGAGGTGAGATGTTGTTGAAGCTCTCGGTGCCGGAGTCAGCTCAGTCAATATCGCTCATTGTCCTAGTCAGTTTTACCAATTTTCCTGTCAAAGGGTTTAAGCTATGGGCCTTAGCTTTAGCCTATTGTTGAGAAGCCATTTAATTGAAATAAAAACGTGTAATTTGCTTTCATGAACATTTTATCATGCCAAAGAAAACAAAGTAGGTAGTGCGCTCTACTTTAAGCAAACCGAGTGTACGAATGGATTGACAAAGTAGGGGCAGATTATTAGCAAAAAGTTTCAACAAAATTAGTGACAACAAGCTTTTCTGGTGCATTTTTAAACAATTAGTTTAATCAGTTCACACCTGCCTCACTGTCACATACATAAGAGCTTGCTTTCTGAGTGCAGGTCTATTTCCTTGAAAGATCTTCTGGTCAAATGTATCACAACCAATAGGAACAAGAACAAAATAGATGTTCTGAGATCGCTTTCCCTCCTATTCAGCTTCCAACAAAAAGATGCTGAATTTATTTGGGCAATTCTTGCCCTGAAGTATGGGTAGAGTTGTGTTAGATACAAAGTGAGACAATAGGAAACATTTTTTAATGAACAACAAGCTTTCACAGAGACTGTCTATATATCACATTGTTATTACAACATAGATGAGCTGAAACTTCTCTTGTACAGATTTAGAGGAAAGACGACCCTAAAGAGACATCAAGCATATAGAGGTAGTTGAATAGCAATACGGGAAAAAAAAGAAAGCGTTATCTTCATTCCCCTTTCAGTTCATTACAGTGCAAGAGTAAAATGGCTGCTTAGCAAACAACTGGAATTACAAACACAAAGACACATTGGCCACTGTTTAAATGGCTTGCTGGATATTTTAATCCTGGCATTACTGAGAACTGCATAAAACGACGGAACTAGTTTATCTAAGGTAAGCTTATGATGCCACGTTGAACTATTTGCTCTCCTTTGATTTTGTTGTTATTATTGTTGCTTTGACTATAGATAAATGTCGAGCAACTTTAAATGATGCATAAGCTACACTGTTGCTTTGTAAACTTCTGTTAATCACATTTGCTGCGACAAGGTTTTAAATGGCTACACGGTCACGAAGCAAAAGCTTTAAAATGACACCAGGAACAGAGATTACAGGCACTTCTCTCTCAAGGTTAACTTAGCGCATTTGAAAATACCCATTTGTAAGGGAAAATGTCTTCATTTCACCTCTGGATGTGCATAATCCAGATTATTAAATAATCAAACAGTGGGAGCTATCATTCTAAGAGGAACCAAATGTGTACATTTTACCTGGCTCCTCTTCCTTCTTTCTGCACTCAGGAAAGGCCACAAGTTGCAGCCCGTGCAGCTGGCTGCTTCTCAGAACTGTCTTCGATCAAATCAAAACCTCATTCCTCAAGCCCAAGAATAGGCTGAAAATCTGTCCTTTTCCCTTATTTGGGCTGCCTTCTATTTGCATCTTGATTACATACCTCTGCTATGATTCTGCCTTAGGAAACAGAAATGGATGCAAAGTCAACATGTTGGGAACTCAAGGAATGAGTCCCTGAATAAAACTCCCATCTTGGAAATGGAGTTGGTGAGGGGAAACACAGTCCCCAACAGGTTCCAGTCCATCAACAGTATTCGATCTAATGACAGTAAGAGACTTCTGAGTGCTGTGAACCAGCCTCAGAGCTTCACTACTCCAATAGCCAGTCACAGGGGACTATCTGAGCCCAGTCCGGCTCCACAGGCAGAACTGGAAGCGCCACGCGCGCAGTGATTCGACTAGCCCCAGCATGCTGCAGCAGCAAGGGACTAGAAGCAGTCGGCCTTCAGAAAAGGCAAATTGTTGACATAGTCACTTCTCTACCCCACTAAGTAAGGGGCAAGCACTCTTTTCTCCAAGTTGTCTACAGAAAATTAGTTTTATCGTTTTTCATTTTCTACATTTTGCTGGTTATTAGCTAGCAGCAATAGTATAGTACAAAGCAGAAAGGCATAATGTCTGCTTCATACCTAATATATATACACACATGTACATATACACACACGCATATATATATATATACACACATCTATATACATCTATATACACATACACACACACACACACACACATACACACACAAATAACCTACTGGTAAAAGACTAGGTCAATCACAATAAACAGGAAAACTAGCTGAATAAATGGCACTAACTACCAAGGGGGAAGTCTTGTCCTTCTGGCCTAGATTTAACATTATGTTTTTCTTGTGTATGCTCTTTATTCCCAAGCTTTGCAGCAAAATCAATTTACAAGCAGTGAAATGGTCATGTCCAATTGATTACCCCATTCAAGTACATATCAAAGAAAGCCAAGGCTTAGCCTTGCACCTTGCCTCCCACCACTACTGAAACAAAAGCTTGCTGTAAAACAATCCAAATGTGTATCCAGGCTACTGAGAGGAAAGTGCAGTTCTGCCTAGCCAGGATCTACATTTGCTGGATTTCGACCCTCACTTATCAACGTGAAATATTCGATGATGTGGAGTTTCATACATTTTGGAGAGCAGGAAGTGATGGGTTGGTTGTTCTAATGGAGCTAGAACTTAAGGCTTCCATTATATCAGAAAGTCTAGACTTCCAAACGCTACTTTTCAGCCCTCTTGAATGAGGAAAAATTTGCTGGCACCGGATTCTGACTCTCATTTGTTTTCTACTCTTTTAACTTTTCACTTTCCCAAACAGACTTGACCCCCAAAAGAATTACGTGTAATTCATCAAGTTATGGTCTGAAAATCAGAGGTGTGGATTCCCCCAAACAAGTTTAAAGGAATTGGAAATTGGTATTGTGTGTAAAGGTAGGGTTTTATGTGAATATCGCCCCCAATGATATTCTATAACTATGAATAATCTAATCACAGCTATCATTTGTTGAATGACTCTTATGTGCGAGGCACTATGCTAAGTGATGTATATATATTATCTCATTTAATGTTATAATAACCCTACACGCAGTACTTATCCTCATCATTTGCTAGATGACAAACGGGTGCTCAGAAAAAGTGAAATCACAAAAGTAACACATCTAGCAATCCAAAACACCTATGGCCCTTTATGTTGCATTTACACTAGACAATAGGAAACTATTGTACTAAGACTGTGTTATGACCACATCGTTGAGCACCAGGTGGAGAGGGAGCCTTTCATTTCCTCCTCCCTGAGCCCTGTAGAGTCCGCCTGGGCAGTAACCACGCCTATACTTCCATTCTTTACTGGCCCAATTGGGCTCCAAACATCAAACCCGCCAACATAATGTTCTGACAAGACGGTGTTCATTAAGAAAGTGCAGAAAAGGTTATTTGGTTTCTGCTTACGTGAATCTCTTTTTTGTTGCCTGGATCATCTTATGCCCCCTTTTCTATTTCTGGCCACAGGTGGTGATGGAAGAAGTCAGCCTGATTACTTGAGGCATTAACCTCTCATGGGAACAGAGTGAATGGGCTGTGTGAGTCATGTACTGCAGCTGTCCAGAGTCACATGGGGGGAGGCTAATTTGCGTGAAGGTAGGAACAACACGACTCACTTCTTTCCTGTCCTAATCTTTTCTCTCTGTCATTATAACACTCCCGTTTTCAGGTTGTCCTGGCACTAAAGAAATCAAACTGGCACTAAGCTAGCTAAACAAGACCTCACTCTTACCCCCTTACCATTATTCTTCCCCTGTATTGAAATCTTTGGCCCATCGCAACGAGGAGGAAAGACCGTGTTTAGATAAAATCATGGATTAATTGTCTGCCTCCTTTGAAAAGATTTAAAAACCAAAAAGATAGTTTGAGGGTTTCTTAAAGGGTTCTACCTTTTTTCCTGGCTTCTTTCCACTTTTAACAATGAACCGTCCTTCATCAAGTGTTTCCACACATGCTAGCCAGGCCCTGATCCGCAGAACCCTGAGAAGAGGTGGGGTACGGATGCTAGGTGGGCATGGCTGTGACGTGCCAGACTGAAAACTACTACCTCTGAAGGGTTAAACATTATCCTGCCTAAAAATGCCATTCCTAACTGCACTGGGGAGAAATTAAGATATAATTGGATGGCTGAAATAAATGCCTACAAGAGATTGTAATAAAAGACACTGCTCTAATTCATCTCTTGATTCCAGAAAAATAATTCCTTCATCCTGGCTCTGTATAATACATAGAAAATGGATTATTTTTATTGTACCCTGGCTTATTCCATAACCTATGCCAAATCCCTTAAGTGTTTTATATTGTTGGACTCAAATTGAAAGCAAAGTTCAGATTTTGCTTTACAGATTCTTCTGTAAAGATAGATGGTCTCAGCATGATTGTGAACTTCCTTTAAGCACCCAATTGGATAGATATGAAAATGGTTCAAGAACTGGGATCAAATGTAGCAAAAATGGTGAAAGCAAAAATCACACATTTCTAGTATTGTTACTTCCCCCTAGGTACATGGTAAGCCACATCAATAAATAAAGCAGTATTTTTCAGTAATGCACACTTAAATAGTTACAAACATACATATAGAAAAAAAGGATACTGTAGTGCAAAAAAATAAATTAAAACAGAAAGAAGTATGAACATTATTTTACACAATGCTGTATAAAATCTGAACCACTTGGAATGAGACCTCAAAAGTCAGTGAAACAACGCAGCAATATGATTAGTAACTGGGCATCACGTTTCAACCACACAGTCATTCATCTACGAAAAAGACAGAAAATTAAAGCAAAACCACTTTAAACTTTGAGAAAATTTTATGTCAAAATCAAAAAATTTTTTTTTCTTCTGGGCTCTTAAACAACCTCTGCTGTGCATGTAGTTGTGCAGCATGTCAAGAAGCATCTTAAGAAAGAAAGTTTCAAACAGACCACGTTCTTTCAGTCTTTCTATTTAATTTCTCTCTGGCAGCACAATACTTCTGTTTGATACTCCCTTCTAAGATGTTATTGCAATTAGATATATTTACAAGACGACTCCCCCATGGCGGTGGGGAGGCGTGGGATCTCCTTTTCAGCAATCCACTCACTAGTTTTGGTTTCGGGATATAAAGGCCAATACTCTCCGAATACCGTTCAGTCTGTCCTTTAGGGACCTCATTGCTAGGAACGGGAGCTGAGCTCGACTTTCCAATGGAAGAACTGCTAATGTCCACCAGCACCAGGCCGGGCCATTCGGGTTGATCTGCAACAGAGAAACACAATGGGTTCATCCCATTCCTGCAGAAGTGATCCCAGTCTGCAGGCTTCCAAAGCCACCAGGAAATATCCCAGTGGAACTGCTTCTGTGTGTGGCAGAGACTGCTAATTCCCCACCCCCCCCCATATCTATTTCCCTTTGTCTTAGCTGGGCATACAGCCACGGGGGGGTGGGGGGGAGGCTACATTTCTCAGCCTCCCTTGCAGCTAGGTGAGGCCTAAGACAAAGTCCTGGCTGATGAGATGTAAAGGGCAGTGATAAGTGTAACTTCTGGGTCATGCTCTGGGAAAGGGGCACGAGCCCTCACTTTCTTCTTTCTCTCCCTTTCCCCAGCTAGAACATGGACCTGGTGATGATCAGCCTTCTTCAATCAGGAGGATGAGGGCAACACTCAGAGGACAGTAGAGCTTTGTCAGGAAGGAGCCTGGGTCTCTGAATGACCTCACGCAACAGGGCTGCCCTGGCCCTCCATCTCCATGACTTATGCTCTCTATCTAGTTTAAGCTACAGTCATTTTTGGTAGTGGTTAAAGCAAACACATCAATTTGCTAACAACACACCATACCTTCTAGCCAGTGTGATTTTATAAGCTGAACTATGTACTACAGTCGGCCCTCTGTATCCATGGATTCAACCCACTATGGATCAAAATTGGTTGGTTGAATCTGTAGATGTGAAACCTACAGCTGCGGAGGGCTGACTGTACTCACTGTACTATGTCATTTTATAGAAGGGATTTTGGTATCCACGGGGCCACCTGGAACCAATCCCCCATGGATACCGAGAGGTGACTACTCAGCCTCTTCCACCTTTTAGATTCTGTTTAGGCCCTTTGGCCTGATCCATAGAGCAAATGGGTTTTCAGTCCTTATGACCCCTTAGGCTTTGCACGTCTCTTACCTCCCTTCACTTCTCTGTTTCTGACTGAAGGCAACAGAGTCCACATATGCCAGGTCACTATATGGGCCTGTAGCTAGCTTCTCCCCTAAAACCAGAGCCTATGATTCACAGCCCCAAAGCACAGCAATCCACTTTGCAAAAATTCCAATTGGAAAACACAGTCACATAGAAATATATTCCATCCCAGGTTTCCTCTAATAAAGCGCTTTCCTATCCCACAGTAATGCTGCACCCAAATTCTGTTTGTCAGCAGCGTCCCAGGCACACATTGTAGACATTGGTGACTTCTTTCCTACGAAGCCCCAAATGAGCTTTCTGCCCACACTCTTCAGAAGGCTGGCTTTAGGACTGCCAAGAACCACATTCTGGTCAAACCACCTACACGCAGGATTGTTTGCCTCCAAACCGGTCACCCGATTCTCCCCCAACCCTCACTGCCTCTTTGCTTCTCTGTGCCTCTAGCTTCGTTTGGATTCTTCTTGTCCATCGCTTCAGTCTGTAACATGTTCTCCCTCCTATGATCAGTTCTGAATGTTAGGTTGACAAATCCTGAACTGTATTTCCCAGGATCATTAACAAAGATGTTTAAGCTAAGAAACATCCTCCAGAGGCTTAGAACATTCTTATTAATGGGACTGCTGGGGCTACAGCATTGACTGGATCAAACTGGATGGGATTTTTTTTTTTTTTTTTTTTTTTTTTTTTTTGCTGCTGCTGCTGCTGGTGCTACTGCAAAGCAACATAACAATCCTAATAAGAAATGAAATGAAACCCAAGATTTCTGCTTTCTGTGTCACTGAGCCCTGATGAATCACTCTGTGGAAGATGCTGTTACCACTGCTGATCACTATCTTCTGCCTGACTTGGGGGAGAAAGCTGTCCAGAAGGTGAAGGGGAACATTCGACTTGATCGTGAGCTTTCTCAGAGCTCTGCCGTAGTTCTGAGTCACAGTGACCCAGAGCCAGGAGCTGGATCATCAGGAAGCACTAACTGGCTTTTCTCCCTCCAACATTCACGATGCCTTTGAATGGGGTGGAAGGAGCCACCTTTGTGGTCTGGAGAAAACAAGACGCTTCAGCGCATTAGGGAATAGGCTGGTGTTTTACAGCCTCAGAATGCAAAAGGAAGAAGGGACTTTAGAGACCTCTCGTCTACCTCTCTCATTTCAGAGATGGGGGAAAAAGTCGAGAAAGGAGAAAGGACTTGCCCAAGGTCTCACAGCTAGAGCGGTAAGTAGGACCAGTCTTTAGGCACGGAAGTCAGAATATACAGATTCTATTTTACTATTGTGATAGAGTCAGGAATGAGGATAAGGAAAGACTCAAGGAAGTTATGGAGCAGATTATGTAAGGAGCCAGGTCAGAATGTGGAAAGGTGATGGTGGGAAAATACTTGACTAGGATATCTCCAGCCTTGTCCTAGAGAGAGAGGACTCCCTGATTTACACCGGACAAGCAAAGCTTGGTGAAACTTAACTATCTCCACTTTCCTGGAGAGCTTCTGATCTGCAGCTTGATCTCTCAAATGGACCCGTCCCTCCAGGAAATAGACTGATTCAGCAGAATCTAATGAACTCTTTTCTAGTATAACTCAGTCAAGGGTAAATTTAAGGATTGGGTCAGTTTTCTCAGGAAAACTTGCTCATCCCTGATGAGGACAATGGCAAGGGT
This sequence comes from Hippopotamus amphibius kiboko, assembly GCF_030028045.1. Taxonomy (NCBI): domain Eukaryota; kingdom Metazoa; phylum Chordata; class Mammalia; order Artiodactyla; family Hippopotamidae; genus Hippopotamus; species Hippopotamus amphibius. The sequence goes on from NC_080203.1 coordinate 32,363,897, forward strand.
CTAGACCTGCAGGGCTAAGCATGGAGGGACCTGGGGGTGAAAGATTTCTAAGGTTTTGCAGTTGGTACCCTGTAAGGTGGCTGGCCCTAGATCCTCACTCCTCGCTCCTGCAGCAATGGGGGGAGAGTTATGAAGCCCCTGGAAATGGCAGCCTTTGGTCTCAGCTCCCTAGGTATCCTTCTCTTAAGCCTGTCACCCTAACACACTATCATGGTGTGAATCTGGACTCCCATTAAAGGTTCTCTGTTGATGGTGCCTGTGCTCCCATCCTCTCACTTAACTAATCTCTCAAAACCTGTCTTGGATCCAAGTTCCTACTGCTCTACTTTAGTTACTCCAATTCTGACTTGGGGTCCTTTTGTTCTTACCCATGATGCCCATTGTCCAGCCAAACAAGACCAATTTGGATCCATCTTCCCCTCTACACTAAATGTGCTGGATGGAAACCACACACCCATCTAATCACAAACCCTAGGCTCTCTCGTCTGGTGGGGGCAACTGATTACAGAGACATTTTTATATACCTGGGGATCAGCATCTTTCTCGGGCATTGGACCAAAATGGTTGAGTATCCGATTCTTCAGTGATGATTTGAGTGAATGAAACCATGATGATGCTTGCTCATAGACACAGTTATGTAATCCCAGGAGCTCAACACAATCCTCTCCTTGAACCTGAAAGTATCAAAGTGGAAGTGAGGCATTCTGTACCTTCTCCATCACACCCAGAGGCCCTTCTGACACCTGCCTCTTTGAGCATCCATCCTGTCACCCTATGGGAAGGCTCACCCTTCTGGCTTTCTCCTGTGTGGTGTGTGAAAGCCTCCTCAGCCAGATGATGGACTGTGTGTAAATACTGCTGAGGGTGGAGGACACAGAAAGGTTCAGCTGGGTAAATAAGCTGAAACAGCCAGACATATAGAAAACCAGCGACGCCAACTGGCTTGAGTGGAGGCGTGCTGTTAAACTAGGTTGTGACCATTCACGCCTCTCTCCTTTTCATTTTTTACATCTACTTTCCCACTGCTCCCTGGGAAGAGGGACATGAATGTGTCTCTGTCTCAGTATGTAACTTTATCTTCCAAGTCAAATACATTTATTCGCTGAGCAAATGTTTATTAATTTTGTACTATATAGTGAATGTAAATATAAATGCTTATGGGATTATTTACCTCTTCTTCTACCCATTAGTTCAAAAACCCAAGGATTAACTGGACGTGTCATCTCTCTGCCTTATGGGATGATGGATTATTAGGAAGGGCTCTTGGCCAGGTTACACGGTTAAAAATAGAAATATGCATGTGACTCTACAATTATCTCAAAAGAAAAAGGTTTAAAATAGAAAGAAACTGAAAAATGAAATACATATGTATGGATCCAGCTCCTGATCTTGGTATCCCTGGCAGAGACCTAACTCCTATGCTGAATGGGCCCCAGGGATGGTCTGGCTTGGTATCTCTTATGCATGAATAAAAATCAGCAACTAAGCAAGGAAAGCCCGGACCGTGGGTGCGCTCACTGCCATTCCACAATTGAACAGTGAGCCGGCAGCATGCAGCGTGGCTGCAGCAATCGGGGAGAAATCCCAAGGTCCCCATCAGTGCCGAGAAATCCTTTTGCAATCATCTGGGTCTGTCAAGCTACAGGGCTAGCCTGGCTTCGGGATTCTTGGCACTGGTCACCCTCACCTTTTGGTCTTCAATGTATTCGATGTCGGCTGTGTTGTAACCATCCCGCTGGCCCTGATGGAGGACCTTGAAGCGCCTCTTGCCTATGCTGTCGACCACTGAGCGGCCATCAGCAAAGAACTGGACATTTCTGATCTCTAGGATGCACCCGTATTCTGCAAACCTGTTTATTGGGGATGGAGTCAAGAAAGTAAATTCCTGATGAGCTGTTTCCCTGGCCTGCGTACCCCACCCCCATTTCTATAACCCCATGTTGTGCCATGAGGGACTTCTGCCTTCTTGCCTGTCCCAGGGTCTATAGCCGTGAAAACAGCACAGGCAGTGCCTGTGTGAAAAAAAAATCTTCATGTTTAACTGCTACCGTTTATTGTACTGTGCTCAGTACTTTCTGTGCATTAGTAAATCATCAATCCTCCCAACAAACCCAATGAGGTAGCCACTATTATTGGACCCACTTTACAGATAAGGAAACTGAGCCACCAAAAGGTTAAGTAACTTGCCTGAAGTCAAACTTGCTCCAAGGTTAGAGCCAGAATATGAACCCAGGCAGTTGGACCCCAGGGACCATACTCTTATAAAACAAGTTTTTGAGTTATACCGCCTGTTTAACAAAAGGTTGATCCTGGGGTTCCTTTAAAAAGGCGGCCTCTCACGTGTTAAACTAGGGGCCGGAGGGACCCTGATCCTTACAAATGCTCCCGGGAGGGCCCCAAAGTAAAACAGAAAACGTTTTCCACCCAACTTCCCTTTACTTTCATAGCTCCTCACTTACCCTTTGACAGGATCTCCAAGGCACATGCCAAACTGTCGTGTGCCTGTCTCAATGCATCTACGAATCATCAGACGGTAACAAGGCTCGAAGATGTGCAAGGGACAAGGAACGGTGGGATAGGCCATGGTGCACACGAAAATAGGCACATTCTTATTTAAGCTGTCAGGAAGAGTAAATGACATGCATTCACAGCATTGAAGCAGAACACAGAAAGGTTGGCCAAATTTCACCATGTGGTTCCCCCACAGGAAGGCAAGGAGACATCAAGCTGATGGCTGATAGAAACTACTAAAATGTGTCTGATGCTGTGGGCTGAATCCCATTATCTGGTGCACAGGTTAGCCTAAGGGCTATGATTAAAACTGACATTCTACATATTCTAACTTGGGTAATGAAGTTCTCTAGTACCTTAACCTTGTCAGTGATGGTTATACCTCATATTTTTCTTTCTTTCATGCTCTTCCCTTCGAACAATCTGCCCAGGTGTCTTGCTGGCACTATGGGGAAGGGTGGTAAAAGTGGACCCAGATCTCCAGAGGAATGGTGGGAAAACCTCTGCAAGATCCCCGTGAGCATCACACATTTGCAAAGCCCCCAGAGGATCTGCATGGCAGGCCCAGCTGCGACGAGGAGGGAGCAGAGGAGAGGCAAGAGTAATGTAGCCCAGTGATGCTCAAATGCGCCTGTGCATCGGAATCACTGGAGGCCCTTAAACACAGACAACCAGGTCACTGCACCACCCCCTCCCCTCCCAGAGACACTGGTGTAGTAGCTCTGAAATCGAGACCTACAAGTCTGCCTCTCAACATGTGCACACGAAGATTCAGACACATGGCCTGACAGGGAACCACCAACCAGGCCAGCTCCTCTTGGCTCACTGTTTTTTGTCTAGTAAATCCAATACAGGGACACCTGAACCTAAACTTCCCAGTAGATAGAAGATCATCTGTCCAAATCTCAAAAGGATTCAATTTAGGATTCCTTTAAAGAGAACCCCTTTAGTATATTCTGGTGTCTGTTAATCAGACATTAAATGATATTTGAAAAGAGGGCTCAGAGAGACTCAGGTGAACTTAAGAATCAGAAATAAAGATAAAGATGCCTTGAGTAGATCTAATATGTTAATGAGAAAAGAACGATTTCATTTCTGGCTCCCCAGCAAAACAGGTTATCCAAAGTGAGAGGCACAAACACACTGGAGGCAGTTTAGAAATGTTCTCTACAGGGTGGGCATAAAACCAGAACAGCTTTTGCCATCGGGAACTTTGCCCCCAGAATGCTGCACGAGTTCTACTGGGGATGGGGGGATGGGAGGGCAGCAGTATGAGAGACAGAAATTAGTGATTTCCTCCTGCTTTTTCTGCTAAGTGAGCTGTTCTTCCGGCCAGGCAGAGAGCTTCGAGCCCTACTTTCATCTCCAGCCCTACTCTCTACCTCTCACAATACCTGCGATGGAAGAGGAAGTGTAATAAGCAGCAATCTTACTTTTATTAAGTGCTGACTATGCACTAGCTCATTTGATCTTCATAACAAGTCCATGAGGTAAGCACTATTATTATCCCCAAGTTGCAGATGAGGAAACTGAGGCCCAGAGAGGTTAAGTGACTCGCCTAGGGTCATGAAGTATGCTCACTTTGTGGCAAAATTGCATCATAAGCCCAGGTCTGGCTGACATCAAAGTTCTTAACCTTGCAGAACCTCCTTATGTATCTGAAAACCATCTTCTGGATACAGCTGACCCTTGAACAACACAGGGGTTAGGGGAACCGACCCTCCGCACAGTTGAAAATCAGCATATAACTTAGAGTCAGCCCTCGGGATCCGCTGTTCCTCTGTATCTGCGGTTCTGCATCCGTGGATTCAACCAACCACGGATTGAATCGTGTAGTGCTATAGCATTTACTATTGAAAAAAAATCCACATATAAGTGGAACCATGCAGTTCAAATCCATGTTGTTTAAGGGTCAACTGTACTTCATTAAGTTCCCCTGATTAAGTTATTCCAATTTACTCCTGCCCATGATACCGAGTTACTAGTGCCAATATGTGACCTGGTCAGTGGTTCAGCTTAGGTTTCCTCAGTGGTGTGCTGGTAAATGGACAACTGGCTTTCGGCAGGGTGGGGGGGAAGCCCTTGTTATAGTATTTGCCAGTGTCCATGGTGTAAACACTCTCGCTGTGGCCAATTTCAAGTTACCAATATCATGGTATCGCTAACTGAGGAGTTAGGAAGAAATGTGCACTTTCAGTTCTATGACCTGGTATGAGTGAAACTGAAAACAGCAATGTGCATATGCATACTTAGAAAGTTCTTCCATTTCCTCTTCATAAAGCCTCCTTCGTTCCTTGAGTTCTTCTGGAAGGAATTTAGCTATTAGCTCTTCCATTATGACATTTTTGCTATATTTTCTTGACGCCAAGCACTATATGGGGAACAAGGCAATTAGATATTATGCAGTCATCAGAAAAATACAAAGCACTTCTGATGTAATCAGTAGAACAACTGAATGACCTGCATGCTGGAGTAATTTAGACCCACACACTGGCAGCTGATACTATCATAATGTAGATAATCTCTGGAGGTTAGAGTTTAGCTTAAAAAACACATGCAATGAATTACTTTTATACTTAGAAAAAATATTTTAACAAGGGAAAAAGACCTGCATTGAAGTTTTAAAAATCTCACAGCTTTCCTAAAACACTGAAATTGAGATCATGTTCTTGTTAAAAAAAGGGGAGAAAAGCCTTTCCTTTCCTGTTTCTTATTATTGTGTTTATAAGCTCCCAGAAATGATCTCCATCTGGGATATGCTGAAAGTCCATGGTCAAAAGGTTCAGGGAAGTAAAAAGCAATTTTCAATCATCGACCCTTGCCTGCCCTGGCCCACTTCCAACCCCGCCTCAATGCCTGGCTTCTGGATATTTCAATTCTATATAGTATATATATTTTATCTCCTCTAACTTTAGTTTTTTTAAAAAAAAAAAAAAGCTAAATACTGGTGATTTCGTTTGCCTACTTTTTTTTTTATTATACCATCTAGGTATCATTGAATTTATGTTATAAACCCTGATTTCAGAACCTAACTTGGGCTCAGTTGCCAATTGTCACTATTACTCTCCTCCCAAACACCGCTAGCCCATGCACATCCAGGGATCTGTAAGGAGTGGGTGTTTGTGTGACCCAGACAATGGGAATAAAAACATCTGCAGAGAATTGCTGGCTATGGAAACTACCCACACAGGCCCAGCAGGGGGAGCTCCTGAGTATAAAACTGCAGGCTTCAGACATTTTTTCCTTTCCCAGAATGGGCTACGTCTGTCTATTCCGCAGTGAACATGATCGGAATAAGATATTTCTCTCTCTGGAAAATGGTGCGAGTGTGACTCTGTGTGACTACACAGAGACAGGTGGGAATATCTTCTAATCCCTAAGTCCAGTACCCCACAGCCTCTGCCTCCATGATGCCTTCTCAGCCACTGCCACTGCCAGGCTGCAGGAAAATCGGCTGCTTTGCCCAGTCCCAGTCTTTGGGGAAAAGCAATGACTCAGGAAGTAGCCTATCCAAGAAGGAGGTGACTCCTCCTCTGATGCTAAAACAAAAACCCAGGAAAGGCACATCCTAACATTTTAACTGCAGATTTTCCTTCTTTCTGCTAATCTGAATGTTGCAGTGTTACCACAACACAAATGTATTATTTAAGTATGAGGACCATGGGCTTCTCACCTACAATCAGGACAGCATATCCCACCTCTTTACCTCAGCCAGATACATGACACTGACTCCCCCCCCTCCCCCAGCCCAATACACACCCTCAGAGCTATCTAGGATGATTATCTCACTCCCTTGCCTTAGTTTAAATGCTGGGGTGTTGGGAAAGCTCAACGCGTGACTTCTCTGGATCTACACTCACCTAGAGATAGTCTTGCATCATCTCCAACCTCTCTTCAGGGATGACAGGGGTCAAGGAACATTTATACTGATTGTAAAACATGGCACACGAGTACCCGGGGGGAGGAGTCGGGGGGACAAGATGGATTCCCACATCTTCTTGTGCTATAGAAAATTACAGCAAGCCCACTTGAAAAACAAAGGTGGCAGTTTGTGTGATTCATTTTAGAGGACCTGGAAGCCCCAGAGATTTTCAAGCAGCCAAATATCTGCTAATAAGTACAATAGCAGCTGAGGAGTGGGGCAAGCACCACAATAAAGGTCTGTGAGGTCTTCCTGGGGACCTGGGAGTGATCTCTTCAAAGCACGGAATAAACATTGATGATAAGGGGACATCGGAGCGCATCTAGTCCAAGCCCAGGGAGGACAAAAGGTTCACCAAACATGACAGTGAATCAGGTGCCATGATGGGATTAGAACCAGGATCCATGTTTATCATCATTTTCATCCATGTTTACCAGCATTTTGATACTTTTGTTTCCAACACAAATTAATTTCACTACTGACAGTTCATAAAAAGCTAGATGTTGCCTCATTTCCCTGGAGGACTTTGTGGAGAGGGGAGGGGTGGCTCTAAGACAGGAGAAATAGATGGTCTGAGGGGGTGTTTTGCTCTAGCACAGTGCAGTGGTTTGGGATCCAATAGGATACTGTCTTCGTACCCAATTCCAAATAAGCTAACCCACTCAAGAAAGAAGTAACGTTTTACCTGTGAAAGACCATCTTTGCACAGTGGACATTTCGCATTGTGATCTAGGCATCTTTCAAGGCATTTTAAGCAAAAGGTGTGTCCACAAGGTGTTGTGACTGGCTCATAGAATAATCTGAAATTTATGAATCAAAATGGAAGAAAACTGCAATCAGATCAAACATAAAAGACAGAGCTATTCAATGTTAAGGTTTTATAGTATTATTTGGGAAATTCTATGGGGGTGGGAGGGGGTTCTTTATCCTTTTTAAGAAAAAAATCCCTGCTGTTGTTGCACTTCAGAAAAGCATTTGTTTTTTATTTCTGAGCTGGATTTAAATGCATTAAATAATGCATTTATTAAAATTTAAGACATAGCTAGATCATTTTGTGACAGTTCTAGTCAGTCTCTTCCAGGGCATCCAGATTTTTTTCCCTGTCAGGTCCCAGAAAAATGAAGATGAATCCCCAAAGTGTCTGAAGAGATTCCATTCTAAAATACTTAGCCAACCTGTTCACCTGAATATATGTAAAAACACATGGATAAACAAACACACAGATAAATACACACACACACTCCCATATTTAAGCACTTTATATTATATTACCATGGGAAAAGACTAGGCTTATTTGCTAACGTTGATTCCATTTTTCACCTAAGCAATGTTTACAGCCTGAAGGATCTCAAAACTGCACCTGTAACAAACAAAACTGCCTTTTATATGGATGGGTTATTTTCCTAGGGACAATAGAGTAACATTATTAATGTGCTTACTGATAGACAGACAGACAGACAGACAGACACATACATGTATACATGTGTATGCATACACATACTTTAATTAGATCCTATTTTAATTGCTTCGCAGGAGCTATTTTTTCAAAGCAATCTGAGGATCTTTTAAAAAGCTGTTCTGTACATTCAGAGATTCATGGATTTATTTTGCTTAAAGAAAGGCTCACCTGCAGCATGACCACTGGACGGGGGCAGCTGAAGATGATGCTTCAGAAGCGGAGCTCGCACTCACCAAGAGGACAGAAAGAAGGGAAAGACGCCTGACCAGCCTGTTTTGACCTCACAAGAGTGTTCAATTGAGAGGAAGAGGCTGCAGGCTGCACAGCCCCCTCGTGTGGCCAGGAGGTGCACCAGCAGCCTGGCCCACACAGCCAGGCTGAGCAGACGAATCAAAACATCAGAGCTGAAAAGTACTTGAGAAAAAAAATCGAACCCACCAACCAGAATGAAACTGAGATCCAGAGGGGATGAAGTCACTGATCTAGGAGTACACAGCCAACTGTTAGCAGATGAAAGTCTTTCCAACTTCCCCTTCCAGTCATGTGTCTTTTCTATTAGAACAATGATTCTCAACCATTGTTGTGGGTGAGAATCATGTGGGTTGCTTTTTCTTTTAATAGCTTTAGAGATGTATTATTGACATGCAATAAACTGACATACTTAAAGTGTACAATTAGATAAGATTTGACACATGTACACACCTATGAAACCACCTCCACAATCAAGATAAGGAACACGCTTGTCACCCCCAAATGTCTCCTTGTGCCCCTCCCTCTTGCTCCTCCCCAGGCCACCCCCACCCCTGCCATCACCTGGGGAACTTTTAAAAACTACAGAGGCCCAGGATCTCACCTACAGAGATACAGATCAGTGGGTCCAGGGTAAGGGCCAGGCATCAGGATTTTTAAAGCTCCTGGAGCGGTTTTAATGTGCAGCCAGGATTGGGAATCGTCGTATTACACAATCCGACTAACCTCTGCATAGGCGAATCTACCCTATTGGTCTCCAAACCTAATTATCAGAGCCCCCAGAGGAGCTTTAAAACCACAGACCTGGCAAAGTCTCACTGGATAAAGTTTACAATTCAAGGGGAGGAGCAGAGATTTGATATTTTTAACAAGGCAATGAAAGTCTGGACTAGGAGAGAGATTTTTCATGTTTACTGTTTTCTATTTTTTAAATGTATCAATCTGTTTGAAAAGTAGTTAACTTGTTTCAGTTAATAAATTTTAGTTACTAAATTGGCCAAAAAGTAAAATTAATTTTCAAAAAACATCTTTGACGGAGGTCCTAACCAGTGTACTAAGTCAAAGAGAAAAAATGTCTGAGGCCTGAAAAGGGAAAAAACAAATCTGTCCTCATTCACAAATGGCATGATGATGAACTTTGAAAATCTAAAAGAATCTATAGAATGATTATTAGAATTAATAAGAATTGATTGAATTAGCAAGGAAGCTAGATAAATACACACAAACACATACACACAATTGTAGTTCTATATACCAGCAACAAGCATGAGAGAATACATGTTTTTAAAAGGTGACATTTACAATTGCTTTTGAAAATCAAGTGGCCGGAAATAAATTTAACAAAAGTTTATGAGACCTCTATTGAAAGAAACTGTAAACATTTCATTGACAGAAAGTAAAGAAGAGCTAACTAAGTCCCAATAAAAACCCCAACGGGTTATTTCACTTGTTTGTTTGTTTTTCGTGGAACTTGGCAAGTTGATTTCTAAACTGTATAAGGCAAGGCAAAGGGCCAAGAAGAGCCGAGACACTTTTGAAGAGCAGCAGTGTAGGAGGACTTACTCTACCAGGTATCAGAACTTATTACAAAGCAGTAGTGATTAAAACAGAGTAAGAGTAGCACAAGGACAAATAGATCCGTGGAATAGAATAGAAAGCCCAGGAATAGACAGAGACCCAGATTCTTGATTTATGACTAGTGTGGCACTTCAAAGGAGAGGGAGGATTTTCAATACATAAATAGCATTCTCAATAGTGCTACTTGGGATAGTTGGCTATCCATAGGGGGCAAAGAAGTTGGACTGCCTCTCACACCATACACAAAAATCAGTTCCATGTGGGCTGTAAAAATAAATGTGAAAGCAAACAGTAAAGCTTTTAGAAGACAAAACAGAATATCTTTCTGACCTCCAGGGGGGAAAAAGATTTCTTAAACAAGATACACACAAAAAGACACTAACTGTAAACGAAAAGATTGATCATTTTTATTGAATTAAACTTAAGAACTTGTTAGCACATCAAAAAGTTCCATTAAGGGAGCAAAAAGGCAAGCCAGAGAGGGACAAGATATGTGCAGCACACGTGACTAACAAACGACTTGTATCTAGAATGTACACAGAGCTCCTACAAGTCAGTAAGGAAAAGAGATAACCCAATCGAAAATGGACAAAGAGTTACATGTGCACTCACAGACATAAAAACTGTTCATAGGGACTTCCCTGGTAGTGCAGTGGTTAAGAATCCACCTGCCAATGCAGGGGACACGAGTTCGAGCCCTGGTCCAGGAAGATCCCACAGGACACAGAGCAACTGAGCCCGTGCGCCACAACTACTGAGCCTGTGCTCTAGAGCCCACAAGCCACAACTACTGAGCCCACGTGCCTAGAGCACGTGCTCTGCAACAAGAGAAGCCACCGCACTGAGAAGCCCTCGCACGGCAACGAAGAGTAGCCCCCACTCTCCGCAACAAGAGAAAGCCCGTGCGCAGCAACAAAGACCCAACACAGCCAAAAATAAATTAATCCATTTTAAAAAAGCTGTTCATAGTAAAGTTCCTAATAGCCCTAAACTAGAAACAATCCAAATATCCATCTAGAATATAACTGATTTTGGTTGATTCACACAATGGGACACTATACACTAATGAAAATGAACAAACTTCACCTACACGCAATAACATGGATAAATCTTCATCCTGAGGAAAAGAAGCCACAAAAATAGAATACACCCTGGACCATTCAACTTACATAAAGTTTTTTTTTTAAATAGGAAAAACGAAATTACACTGTTTAGAGATACATACATGGCTTCAGGGGCAGTGGGGAGGGGTCGTGATTTGGAAGCGGCACATGGGCAGCTTCTGGAGTCCTGGTAATGTTTTATTTCTTGGGCTGAGAGGGATTGCATGAGTATCCTCCTTTACGATACTTTGTTAAGAGAACACATTCATATTTTCATGAACTTTCCCACTGTGTCTATTTCACAATTTAGAGTGTTTTTCAAAATTGTGATTTGCAGGCTGATTTTGAGAACTACTGCTGTGATCTAACTACTAGAAACCGCCAAACCAGACAATCTCATTTCCTCAGTAATGTGAGACCTATGAATCGGAATGCTTTTCATACATTATTAGATGACGCTAATGACGAAGACTGATGAATCTGTGTCTGCAAAACGATTTTTCTTGAGAATTTCAAAATGGATCCTTTTGTTCACTGAAGAATGTAATCCACGTCCCCATAATAATGATACAGCTAGCCAATTAACTGCAATAAATACTGACATTTAATGAGTAGATGAATGAAGCAGACACAAAAGAATACAGCAACTCTTTGCAAGAGCTATGATTAAAGTCCTCCTGATGTGAGTGGTCACAAACAAGAATGCTGCCACAGATGCTGCATAATTATTGCTTTGAAATAATTCAAGGTTCAGATGCTTAGACTATATCATCTTTCAAGACGCAACCCAATCCTGTACCCAGGCTGACTGAGTACAGTGACTGGAAACAGATGGAATATATTTCTCTTGCTATTCCTGGAAGTGTGCAATACTGTTTTTCATATACATTAACTTTGTACAGTCATAGGCAATAATTTGATTAGCTCCATTTTCCTATTGAGGAAATTAAGACTCAGATAAATTAAATAACTTGCCCAAGGTCACACAGCTAGCTAGTACGTAGCAGGGCTTGGGATGTGAAATCACATGTGATTCACAAGCCCATCTTCTTTCTCCACTATATGACACATCCACGACTGTGTGTGTTCATCTATATCTAAAACAAACACCATCCACGTACATATAGGTGCACACACTCACACATCCTTTTCTCTCTCCCTCTGTCTCTCTCCCTTACCTTCCCCCACCGCCAGAGAGAGAGAAACTGAGACAGACAGAGAGACACAGAGAGAGAGAGAAAGAGAGAGAGACAGAGAGACAGACAGAGAGAAAGAGAGACAGAGAGAGAAAGTGGATGATAGATAGATAGATAGATGATAGATAGATGATAGCTAGATAGGGCTAGAGATAGATATATACTCAAACTCCTCTCCCTTCTATTTACCAGTTTAGGTAAGGATTTTGGAAAACACTTCAGGGGGCATTTATAAATCAGAGTAGGGCCAGATTTTCTTACAAGAAAGCATTTTACATTGTCACAGTGATGGAGTAAACAATAGCAATAATAAATGCTTTCAGTTAGATGTCAGCCCGGATAAAATGTTTGGCTTGTCTGGAAATAGCTATCTTTTCCCACCAGTTACATCCTTGTATTGTGCTCTTTTGCTGCTATCAAATAAGAGCAAAGAGGGAACGAGGAGGAGGGAGACGGTGGGGCGTGGGGGGGGGGGAGGTGGGGAGGGAAAGAGAGAGAAAGAGAGAAATGAACTGATTCCTTAACACTCAGCTACTTGAATAGCTAAAACTAGGTTAAATATAAAGCTTTTCATTTCAATTGACAAAGAGGTCACTGGGCCATTGGGTAACTGGTTCAAATATCAAACATTCCTGCTCCACATCTCAAAATATCCTTGTCACCCCAAAGGTGCTGGTGCACAGCAGCCCCCGAGGTGGCCCCCAGGGCTAGGGTACCCGGAGCAGGGAAATCCCCGGGGAGGATTTGCAGTCACTAAAGATTGAGGGCCAGAGCTCTGAGGTATTGGAATTCAGAGAGCCACTTCCCCCAGCAGAGCTCTCCCCATCCAACAAGGGAGACTCGGACACTGGAAAGTTTCTCATCAGCTCCTCCTCCAACCGTTGTACCTTTTGCTCTCTCCACCATTTTCCCCGAGGAATTTATAAGCTGCTCCTGATTTTTTCTCTAGAATCAGAACAAATAAATTCACACTCTAACTTGTCTCCTACCAATGCAGCAGCAGGGCACTGGATTTCCTTCTAGAAACCTGCACAGGAGCTACAAATGTCTAGTTTCATGACCCGGCAGATTGTCTGAAAATATGTCTACCCTTAAGCCCTCTCCACCAAAGACACATGAGGGTCATAACAGAACCTAATAATAATCCTAATAACAATTTTAAAAAGAAAAACACCAGAGAGAGGTAGAAACAGGAACTTTTCCAAGACTGCAATAATTCAAGCTAAAGCATATATTCGAAATGGCCTCTGTCAACATGTGATTTCTGACTTGGAGATGAGCCCTGTTGGAAGGGGAACTACATGCTTTTGAACTAGGGCTACAATTTTAAAAGCCTTGTGATAAGAAAAAAAAATCAAATTGTACACTTAAAAAATAAATCAATAAAACCAAGTTAAAAAAAAAAAGAGCCTTATGATCAGAAATGTTCTCTAGACTTGGAAGCCTTCTTTTCACCATAAAGCAGCTAGAGTGCCCCCTGTAACTTACCAGCCCATACAATAGGCAAAGATGGGTTTTTGCTTTGAAGTCTCATTTAGAACAGAGGGGCAGGATAAGGAAAATAATGGCTTTTTAAACTCAGAGCGAGCCAACTACAAGGGGGTCTTATCCTCTCGGTGTTTATTTCTTGGACCAAATTTCTAACCCTCTCTGAGGCCCCCTGTTGAGATCAGGGACAAACAAGATGAAAGGGAGAAAGGAGAGGAAAGGGAACAAAAGAACTTCAACCTCAGGATTCTCAGCCCTCAGGGAAAACACAAACAGGATGAGCCTGCGTGTTTGATTTTGCATCCCAGGGATGTCAGGAGGAGTGTTAAGGAGGATAAGTACACCAAGGACCTGGGCTTTCTCAGCGAGCTGAATCAAGTCTATCAGAGTTTGACATCTGAAAGACCATGGCTCACATCACGGGCTGGGAGCCACAGTGGCGTCACCTGCGGAGGCCCGGAGGCCCATTTCTCTGCTTGGAAGCAGAGTTTGTCTATCTCATACCTTGGCTCTGGCACGACCCACCTGCTACATTGTGATGGGGAGGGGGAGGTGGCAAAAGGGAACCGGTTATACAGCCCATCCTACCCTCGCCCACTCCACCTAAAACTCAAGACAGTATATGGAAGGCTTTCTTCAAGTGCTGCTACATTCCTTACCAAGTCTGTCTGAGCTTATGAGCAAATCTGACAACTCTTTCTTAAGAGAAAGAAAAAGTGCATGTGCTGCCTTACTCATCTTTATTCGGAGGACAAGAAAAGTCATTCCGAGTACAAGTGCCTGGGATTGACATGGAAGGCATATGTGCTTGTAAGAGGGCAAGAAAACATCTGAGGAGCCTCCGTTGGCTGCAGCCATCTGTGTGGCAGACCAAAAGATTTTTCTTGGCGTCTCTTCTTTTCGTTCAACCATCTTAACAACTTTTGTGCAAATATCTCAGCCTCCTTTTAAAACTCTTTTTGGGGGGAGAAAGGTCACATTTGAGAATGTACTGAAAGCTGTGGACCTTGTCCTGGAAAACTCACACACACACACACTTTTACATATAACTTCAGGGAATTCCTAGATCTATTAGAATCCATACACAGAACCCCCTCAGGGGTCCAAGGACCTAAAGTTAAAGAACCTCTGTGTCTGGGAAAAAAGTTAACATTTATTGAGTACTTATTATATGTCAGGCACTACTCTAAGTGTCTTAAATAGATTTTCTCGGTTAATCATAACAACCCCCTAGAGCAGGTACTACTGTTCTCTATTTTACTGAGCAGCTCCTCTTAGCCACAAAGCCATGGCTGTGAAATGAAACGAGTGAAAGTAATTTTTCTGCACGGACCACAACTGTAGCAGTTTCCTTTTTGTGTATGTTGGAGGGTGGACACACATGTGGATAATTTGTGTCTCCAGAGACCTGAGAAAGTAGAGGTGATGTGGCAGCGGGTGGAGGAGGGATGCTTGGCCAAGCAGTACCTGCCCACTACTGACTAATGCGTAGGGCACAGAACAAAACCTAGTCAGGCCCTCTCCTCGGCTTCCAAAGAACAGGTCTATGGTGCTGACATTGGCCCTTGAGCTTTGAGATCTTGATCGAGTAGCCGGTTGAGATTAGTTCCAGGGCCACAAACTTAAACACCTACAAGGGGCCAGGAAAGCAATGCAAATGTGAGAGGAAGGCTGGTGGAAGGCGGTGGCCACGGGCGGGGGGTTGTGACCAACTGCAGTGTGTGTCCTGTCTCAAAACATTCACCTTTAACAAGCCCCCAAATCCCATGAAGGCCAAACAAAAGACATCCAGCCTGTGGGCCATCAGTTTGTGCCCTCTGAATAGACCGTTTCCTTCCCACTCTCTAGGAATTTCCAAGTTAGGAGTGCGGGGAATGCAATCTGTAAACCAGGGACACAAGCTAGCCCGTGTGACAGTTAACGTCGTGATTTCCATTTTGTTAGAACCACGCACTTCCATGCTCATCAACCGAGCAGTAGGTCACTAGCAGACAAGTCTAGACATCAGAGGGGAAGAACACGCAGGTGGTAAGTGACAGTACACATCACATACCTCATACAGAGGGAGCATTCAAGGTCAGAGGCGTCAAAAGATGTGAGCGGAGCACTGAGAGCGGGTATGGTCCCTGGATCAGTGTGAGGATCTGCGGTTTAGAGGGCAGAAGTTAGAGGTGAACCAACCTTGGTTTCCCAAACAGCACTTCTGAGGCAAAAGAACCCAATTATTTTTTCAGTCTGCCAGAGAGTTGATTTAGTGGCTGCGTGAGCCATTGAGAATGGGGTACCCGGAAACAGGCGCTCGCAGGCTTCCAGCAGCCCCATAGGAAGAGACATGTAAGTCAGGGACCACCCAGGAGCCCTGGGGGCTTCATTCAAATGCAACAGTCCCTCAACAAACAGCAGCAGCAGCAGCAGCAGCAACTCAGTGGACTTAGCCAGGCCTTCAAAGCTGACACTGGATCTTGGCACTGCTAGCCGCTCTTGGAAAGATATCAAGCTGCAGCTGCTGCTTCTCAGATGCCTACAGAATGAGCGGAGTGAGGCCTGATCACACTGCCCTGGTCTTACCTTCCCAGAATGGGGATGGGGGTAGGGGGAGGTTGGCCTGGAAGGAAGTGACACCATCGAGGGCATGAGATGTCATTACTTGATGCTGTGCTTGACCATAAGCCCTGGATTTCCCTCCTAATTTGTATCGAGCCCCGGCAGGATGCTAGGAACTGTGCTTGCTCTCACAGAAACCCCACGGCCACCCTGGAGGCGGCCGAGCTGAGAGCCGGGCCCCCTTGCAGAGCCGCAGAGCCCTCACATGGAAGGTGAGGAACCTCCATATACTGGTAAGCCCGGGCCCTCCTCCAAACCCCGTGTTTCCCGGGCAGAGTCCGCACCTGGCTTAAAGACTTTCTTAGGCACCTCTGGGTCTTGGGGTGCGGTTTTGCAGTGCTTCCTTTTCTTCTCCTGGCATTTGCCAGTCTTGCTGGAGGCAGCTTGGGGAGAGGCAGTGGTCCCCTCCTCCTCCTCCTTCTCCTCGGCTCCATCCTGGTCTTCCGCGTGGTCTTGCTGTCCATATCCTTTCACTGTTACTGGGTGCATCGGGCTGCCTCCGTGCCCCCTGGCAGCTGCCACCTCCTGACTAGAACAATGTGGGCGCTCCGGTGTTTCCTGGAGGAACAAAGAGCCAAACGTCAGAATCTACTAACGACTCACATGGTCCTCTGATGTTTCTCCCCAAGGGGACACCGAGAAAATACCGCACAGTCCCAATCATCTAGAGCACACACAGCTGAACTGAGGGGCAGTCACAGGGCACAGGCAGCCCCAGATGGGGCGGAGCCGAGGAACTTCCGTCTGAGGCAAGGACTGAAAGGCATGTGGGGAGAGAGTCCTTGGGCCGCGATGAAGGCGAGAATGACGAATGCAGCGCCAGTCCCCGCTCCTCTCCAAATCAGTCCCCAGTCACCACCTGAGGGAAACCAAGGCATGCAGGACAGCGAGGGTAGATTCTGCCACTCAGCACTTCCTCTCACCTTCACTGCCATTCCGGGCCATCCTCGAGCCCCACACCCAGCTCCCAAAGAACTTTCGGGAAGGCTGTGGCACAGATGTGCTCACAGGCCTGCCAAGTGCCCTCACACTCCAGAGCTATGTGTTATACTGGTCAAACAAACTAGGGACGAGGTAGTCCTTTCACTAGATTTTGGGTGAAAAGCCTGAAAAAGAGACAAGATCATTTGGCAAAACAATCAATAATGTCTCTAGCTTTTTAAAGAATTCTTGTCCAAGCGAAGGATCTAGAAAATGGACCTAGAAAAAAAATCCAATGACAAGGTGTCTATGCAGGTTTACCTGGAGAACCCCTCTTCCTCCACATCCACAGCACATGGGTCAAAATGCTCATGCTTTTTTCTGCCCTCCAGCTCCAACCAAAAATAAATTGATAGATAGATGAAAACTGGGGAGCGCACAGCTGGGAGAAAATGATGAGGTGAGGAGAAAAAGGACATGGGTTTTTCTGAGTCTCTGACCTGGGGAGTTCAGGGTTTCCTCAGCGCTATGCCACTGCAGCTTCCTCAGCTTTCCGTGAGCCCCAGGCACAGTCTACATGGTCCACTGCTTTGCAAGGCAAAGTTTGGGTGGAAACCCAATCCCTGCTCCCCAGCTGGCTCACATGGGAAAGCCAGGAGTGCTATTTTCCTTCACTTCAGATTGAGCTGCAATTAGAAGCCACTCTAGGCACTTCAGTTCATAACTAAGGTTTTCAAACTTATAATAATGATCTCAAACAAGTACTGAAATACACTAGGGGTGCTTTGACTTCAGGGGATACTCTAAGTCCTGCCCCGCCCCCCCTTTCTGAGTCAGGCACACCTGCATTTTCTTCATTCTCCAGAGCAGGGAAAGAAGCCAGGGAAATGCAAGATTCTCACCTGTCAGAGAACCCAAGAAGCCACAGAGACCCCAGGGCTCACATACAGGGGCGGGACACAGGGCACAGATGGAGGGCAGGCAGATGCCCCGAGGTGCCTAGATCTTCAGAGCTCAACTCTGCCTTCACGTCTGTGCTTCTGTGCCCCAGCTTTTGCCCACTTGCCCTCTGCTGGGAAAGCCATGGCCTGAAGACCATCATTTTCAAAGACTCAAATACCTGTCTTCCTCCCAGGAACTTAACACTTCCTAAGTCGCTTCCCTCTCCCCGGCTCCAAATATGTACTGGAAGGCTACTTACGTGTAAGACACGGTGCAGGAATATGAAATTACCTCCACTTGGGGATCAAATGGAGTTGTCTTTGCACAAGGAACTCAGCTGGTGCTCAAAGACCAGCAGCTTGCACAAACAAAAAGCAGGAAAGGAGGGGCTGTCAGGCCCTCTTCCCAGGCTCCGCCCCTAAGCTGATAAAGCCACCCCGACCGAATGGCTCCAGGGGAAGTGGGCCAGTTCCTTTCTAGTTCTGTGGACTCTCTCTCTCAGCTGGATCTGACCAAGAACTGAAAACTGAACATAATAAATCATCAACCCCGGGCCCCTGCCTCAAATCCAGTTTTTATCTTTAAGAAATAGCTGTCTAGCAAAGAATGCAGCCACTAGTAACTCCATGTCTTCTTTCTCAGGAACCGAATGAAGTAGAAGGGTGAGGGCTCACTCCCCACGTTTGCCCACAAAACAGCCAAACGAAGCGTCACGAGCGAGCTGGGTGAGTGGAGTTTTACCTGTGACAACTCTGGTAGATTATGGCTGGTGCCTTCAGTAGCCAATGATTCTACATGTTCCTTTAATCTAGGGTGAGGTGCCAACAACTTCAGGATATCGGGAGAATGTTCCTGAGAAGCCCCCGGGAATGATGGTGAAAAGAAACTAAGGAGAAGCTGTGACATAAAACAGAAGACTTCACTACTTAAGTTTCTACAGGTGCTCAGGTGAAGGGCGGGAGGGGAGGAAGGGGCAAAGGGCACAGCTTGCGGGGCCAAACTCTGGGGAGGAAAGCTTGGACCAGAGACCCCGCCACAGTGGGGCTTAGGAAAACTCCAAGTTCCCATGCCTGGCTCCCCCAGGTCTGAAGTGTGGCCCGAGAATCTGGACTTTGAAAAGGCACTACAGATGCCTTTGTCACCCTAGCCGGAGGCACAAACCACCATTTGTACCTGCTACCATTCCACAGAAATCTCGGCAGAGGGATTTCAAAACCTACGCAGGAGGAAAGAGGCAGAGGTGCGGGCGGCAGAGAAATGTCAGCTGGGGGACCTGCAGTCGTGTCCGGGACACCCCCATGGGTAGAAGGTGACAAATGTCATCGAGGTTCCTCGATGTTTCTTTCCTCCCTGCCGGCCCATTATGCTCCCTCTGCCCTGGATCGTGAATCACTTCAGCAGTGAAGTGTTAGGAAAAGTAGAACTCGACCTTCCTCCCTCTTCTCCCAGCCTCTCCTCCCCCTTTCTGGCCTTCGCTTTCCAGAGAATGTCAGGTAACTTCAAGGACTGGGGGCAGGCCGGTTCCAGTCGATGGCTGGCTTCCTTTGCAATTGATAAGCTGAGGGCAGTGGGGCGGGGGCACGTAGGAGACCCAGAAGGGACTGGGAGTTAAAAGATGTGTGGTTGGGTGGAGGCTGCAAATCAGCTGCCCACATCCTTGCTTCAATGCTCCCCTGTGAAAGCGCCAATTATCAATATACGTATGTATCTATTGTACGTAACACATAACACGGGAAGGCAGGTCTCACTCTTCTGAAACACATTCACACGTTTACCGCTGAGACGCACTGAAGGGCGTTCCACCCCTTGCTCTGGGTAACAGGGTATTAATTGATCAGGAAAATCTGACCGAAACTCTGAGCCAACTCTCTCTGGTTTGATTTGTTCTTTCACTGCCCCCCAGCAGTCACTTCATGACGTTCCTTCTGATGCCAGCACTTTCCACATAGTCAAGCCCTGCTCATCCCTCAAGGCTCAGCTCTAGCGCGACCTTCCCCTACTCCCCCAGCCTCCCTGATGTCTCCTGTCCTTCCGTGTTCTCGACTGCACCATAAGACAGCACCTTATACTACACAGTCTTGTGTTAGCCTCAAATTGCGTCACAGATGTCAGTCTTTCTCTCTAACCAGATGGTCAGCTTCTGGAGGGCACATGACAGATGTCCAATAAATACTCATCACACCGGATGGAACTGAATTAAGACACTAGCCATCCCAGGGCTCAGGGAGAGGCCTAGGGTTCAGGCCCAAAGTCCTCAGACAGATGCTTCTGTTTCCTCCCAGCTCTAAGTTGGGAACGAAGTGAGGTGGGGAGGTACTCACAGTGCCCAGGGCCATAAATGCCAGCTTTCAGAGGCTCCTCCTCTACGGGAGCCCAAGCTGGCTCTCCAAAGCCCTCCTGAGTGGCCCACCAGGACCAACCCACTTCTGAAGCAGTCTCCCTGGAATTCTCTGAAAAAGAGCAGCGCCAGCCACAGGGCATCCCAAGGTATAAGGATAAAAGGGCAGAGCGTGGTGGGAGGGGAAGAGAGGCAGCGAGGGAAACTCGAAGGACACAAAGACGAAGTAACAGCAGCACTGAGCTTCTTTCTTCACTACCTAAGATCTCATCCCAGGCCTTCTCAGTGGCTTTGTTAAAACAAATGTTGGGGTCAACTCTCAGTGGCAATGAGCATTCCACACACGAATGGAGGTCAATTCCACTTCAGCATCAGCCTTTGAAGGGCCCAAATGGGTCAAGAGGGCAAAAAAGAATCTGACGTAAAAACAAACGTTAAAAAGAAACCCAGGCCTGTGAGTGGCTAAGGCAGCCAGTTAATCCCAAGTGAACCTGGACCATCTCTGCCGGATCTTTAGCCCTGGAACGGGAACGATCCAGTAAATAAGCACAGCAGAGGGTCCTCAGTGTTCTTAAGTAACTGCCATGCCCTCACCACACTCAGTGGAAATTCGCCTCGAAATTCTCACCCTAGCTTCAGAACCCTGGAACACTCGCCACAGGCAAATGCACCCTTGTATTGTCTGCCATTTATATTACATTACATAACAAGTGCAAGGTTGTAAGGTCCTGGGGGACTGACACTGTGGCTTATGCCGCTTTGGGTCTCCGGAGCCTAGCACAACGTCTTGCCCAGCCCCGTTAAGGCGGCTGTGGAAACGACACTAGGTGGTCTGTGACATCGGGCTGGAAAGAGGGATCAACCCAACTAACGATAGCAGAGCATCTCAGGCCACCTGGGAAATGGACAAACGAGTATAAAGAAACCACCTGCTCCCGGGCCCAACACCTGCCCCTTTTGGCCTTTGCACACACTGTCCCCCAAAGTCAAGGCTCTTGTAATCGCCTCTGTCCCTCCATCCCAGACCTGCATCACTCTATTGCTGCTCCCCTCGCCACCAGCCCCAGCGCTGGATGCTGAGACTCCTGACGCGGCCTGCTGGGACAGCGGGATGGTGGAGCCACTCACAAGGCAGACTCTGGAAGCAGGTGGAGGTGGGTTTGACTACTCTTCCACCAATCACTAGGTGCGTGACCTCAGGAAAGTCACCAAGCCTCAGCTTCCTCATCTGTCTCATCTGTAACATGGGATAAATAACAGTGTCTACCTTCATAGCGACGTTGTGGGGATTAAATTATATCTTCCCCATAAAGCCCACAGCACAGTGCCTGGTGCGCAGGAAACGCTCAATAAGTGTTAGCTCGTATCGTTATTATTACTCACACTATGGAGTACGGTTAAGATTTGGGAAAGGGTCCACAGCTTGGAGCAATTCTCTGCCACCAGTGCTCCTACTAACCAGGCCAAAGCAACTTCCCAGAAAAGAAACCTTCTGTGAGAGGCAGAACCTCCAGAGCTCAGCTTCCCCTAGTTCATTGATTTTGCTAGAGATTCCTTTCTGGAGCCTTCAGAAACCAGTCCTGTCTCTTGCTCCCTTTCTTCATCCACTGCTCCGCCAAACTGCATTGGGACAGAGGCACTTGGGGAGTGGTGATGAATAGGGAGTGGGAGAGCAGAGGCCACCACTGACTGTCAGCATCCAACTTCCAGGCCAATTAGCCAGACACCACGAGAGCACACTGCAGAAGAGTAAGCAACAAAGCCCACGCACTGAGGATGCTTGAGCCTTCACTAATGCGCCCAATATTTCATACAATTTGAAAAAGTAACAACCACATTCTCCCAGGACTCAAGAGCTGGAATGACTGTTTGGATTATATTGCAATGGTCCCCGATTTATATGGTGTATGTGTTTTATTTCTAGCCAAGGAGCTGAAGGCTGGTGTTCTGCATATGGCAGGGCAGATGGGACCCAACACCCCTTCTGAGGGGTGGCTGCCCTGTGTGGCTGGTGAAGATGTGACTCAGCCAAAGAAAACTTCTACAACTGCAGGCAGCCTCACACCCAGGACCTCTTGGCAACAGCCAGAATCTCCTCAGTGGGCCTCCATCCCCATGTTAACTTGTTTGGTTTTACTTTGTTTTGTCTGTCTTCCCACTGACAACCCAGACCCTGAGTCAAAGAAGCAAGAACATTCCTCACAGGCTTCTACAGAAATGCAGGAACTACTCAATCTGATTGTACATGCCAAAAGGATGGTGCTTCCGGGCCATCAATCGGCACTTGTGTCTTGCTGCTGTCCCCTCAACCCAGGGAGCCACCCACTCAGGACCCCCAATCCTAGGAAGGGCAGTTCCCTCACTCCCCCAACTCGCGGAGAAGACAGAGGGGTGGGAGCCCACTGGGCAGCTGGACCTGACGTCATCTCAACTCACCCTTTGGGCTTCAGCTCTTGCTCGTTTGTTCTTTCCATCGAGGGACACACAGTATAGAAACTCCCTTAGTGCTTCCTCCACCTTGCCTAGGGTGGCTAAGGCTTGTGCTTTCCTGAAGTGTGCCTGGAAGGAAATATGAGCATTCAACCCCATTCTTAGCCACCTCTTGACGCTGCTCTCATTCGCAACACCAGCTAAATACTTCGTGGATGTTCACTGTCGTGTGATGGATTTTAAAAAGACTATCTTATCTACAGCCCTATTATGTAGGCAACTGTTCTGAAACCCATTGTCAAGGAGATAAAACTGAGACCCAGGTAAGTGACTCGCTCAAAGTAACCCGGGTGGTAAACTGTGGAGTCAGGTTTTGAGCCTGGGATCGACTGATACCAAAGCCCAAATTCTCAACCACCATGCCATACTACCTCCCTCACCGCCTCCCTCCCATCCCGCCCCACCGTTGTATTAGAGGAGGTACCAAATGTAACAAGAACCCCCATTTGAGCACATACTAACCAGCTTTCAGGACCTGCCCAGATAGGCCTTCCTGTTATTTAGTCTGTCAAGCAGAGACCTAGTCCATGTTACTGGCTGAGTGACCACCCACAGTCACTCATCATTTATCAGAAGAGGCCCAAGTAAGCCAAGGCACGTGATCTCTCCAAGACCTCAAAGGTAGCTAGTGGCAAAGCTGGAACCAGAACTGTGCCCTTCCCCGCAAAGCAGACCGCCCTTCGGAGGGCCAATCAGGGGCTGCACAAACGCTTTGGTTCCAGTGGGCTCAGCTCACATCTGCTCCCTCATCACATCTTGAAATAGTATAAGAAGTTTTAGGGCTCCTCAGGGTCCAAGCCCAACTGCCCTGGGAGAGAAACCCTAAGGGATAGAAGAGAAGCATCCTGGGGAAGAGGGAAGAAAAAGGAAAGAGGTGGGAAGAGGGCTGCATTCTCTCCTCGCCTTAGGACGGGTGGTCCTGGCAGCTTGGCTTGGAGGCTGCCCCTCAGGGGCCTGCTCCCCACTCTCTTGCCTCCACGGCTGACCCCAAGTCTAACTTAGTGAAGGAAACAACCCAGGGTGCAGCTGCTGGGCACTCTAATATGCGGGGCCTCCCCTTCCAACACGGCTCTACAGGCCCCAGTGCCCTCCAGCTCGGGCCTGGCTACAGGGGCCAGCTGGGATCTGCCTTCTTGAGGAGTGGCACCTGCTCCAAGCTTCTTGGCGGCCTCCCCCCAAATCCTCCCTCCTTCTGGAGCCAGATGCTGATGGCTTGTTGTGTCTCCCAGCAGTGCTTGCCAGGGGCCCTCAGGAGAACAGCTTGCATGACATTTCAGAGCGGCTAGAGGGGATACGTGCTGGGAGACTGGAGAGGCTTTTGGGATCTGACCAATCATTCCAGGTAGCAACCCATGTACTCCACCTGCTCAGGGCAGCCAGCAAATCCCACTGGGAGCTCTACCACCTGCAGGAGAGTCTGAGAACCACTGAGCCCTGGCTGGGTGGCTGGAATGGGGCTGCACGAGGTGAACTCCTCCCATAGGGGCATTTCATATAGAAATGGTGGGAAATACGCAAATCGGGGTGTGAGATGGTTTCAAATCAGAAGCATCAGTTCAAGTCTCCTCTCAACCCCCAAGTCAGTAGAGTTCTCTCATCACTGCCTCTCTGCTCACTCCAGCACTTTGGGGAAATGAACTGTTTAATATTTCCACCAACTTTTCCTTCACTGGAGAAGTCCTTTTCCCATTTCATCCAAAATGGTCCCCTGCTTACTTAGCCTTGTTTCCCACTGCACTATCGAGGCCCCCACCCTTTGGGCCTGGATATAGGATGGGAACAGAAAGCGTTGCAAGAGAAGTCCTCTTACCCCCAGGCAGCTCACTGGCCTGCACTGCTACAAGGCCTGAAATGCTCCCCCTGAAGCTCCTTTGGATTAAGACTCTGGTGACTTTGAATAAACTTTAATTGCATTCCTTGGGAAAGAAAATGTACTAATCCATCATCACTCATGAAAACCTTCTCATAAGAACATACGAGACTCACCCTGACATTAATGGCCCAGTATGCAGCTCCACAATGTTTTATCTGAAGTTCCCAGATCCAAAAAAAAAGTCTGATAATCCAATATTTTCATAAGCTTGACATCAAATGTCATTAGGTGGCAAAATTTGCCCTAAAATGATGTGTGTTACAGTCTTTGTCCCTCTTAGTATGAATTTTCATGTAATGTGCTGCGGAAATAGTGTGTTTGACTACGGGGTGCTGTCCAGAGCTAATACCTGGTCTTCATGAAACTGGAAACATTCTGGATTCTGAACATATCTGGCCCCATGGGATTCAGATAAGGGATCATGGACCTGGCCTTGGATGAGCTGGGTGTGTTAGAGAGAGCCCTACACCAAAAGCCAGCATCACAGCTCACAGAACAGCCTCTTGGCCACGCTCACTTGTAACCCTCACTGCATCCCTGTGAGGTGATCAGGGCAGATAGCAAGATATTCGTTTTGCAAACTAGGACACCTAGGGTTCAGAGGGTGGAGTGACTTCTCCATGGTCACTTAGCTTGCAGGTAGTAGAACCCAGGCTCAAATCTAATCTTCTAAGCAAAATATCGACATGTGGCTGAGGGCCAGTCCTGAGGCCTGACAGAGATGCAGAAAGTGACACTTTGCATCCTAGCATCTTGAGAGATGCTGAACCTGTCTTTCTCCCCACCCCTCCATGTGACCTACATGTTTAGGGAAAGCGGCAGGCTGGCTGACTACATTAAGGACTTGAGATGGCAGAACCAGCCAGCAATACTTCTCTCACCCTCCTCCTTCTACTGTCCTGGGAAAATGATGATGATGGTGGTGGCAGCAAACACATATAACGCTATATGCCAGGCATTGTTCTAAGTATCTGCATGTATTAGCTCATGTAATCGTCACAACAAACCCTGCTAAGTAGATGCTTTGAATATCCTCAATTTACAGATGAGGAGATGAGGCACAGGGAGGTTGGGTAATTTGCCCAAGGCCACACAGCTAGTAAAAGTAGCAGAGCTGGGACATAAACTCAGGCAGTCTGGCTCCCAAGTCCATGCTCAGGAGAAGCACAAAGCCCAGGCTGCTCTGCAGGTCATCAGTCGCAGATCAAATTGGGGAGGAATCCAGCTCCCTTGCAGACCTCTAAGTCACCCTTTGTCAAGGGACCCCCCAGCTCCGCTGCAGAGCCTTCTCCCTGCTCCGAGTGAGGGAGGCAGTCCTTCCTGCCAATTCCTGTCTACAGTATAATTCCTTCCCATCCCTCCCATCCCACACTCACCTTAAACCCCATGGGGCGGAGCTTACATGCTATTTCTGCATCATGCAGTGCGTCCTCATGAGATTCCAAGGTGAAATAAATTTGAGACCGGTTGCTGTAAAGCAAGTGGTCATTTGGAGCTGCCAAAATGAGAAGAAAAAAAAAACCCTTGAGCAAAATGGCAAGTTATCTATGACTTTTCTACTAGGGACCCAAAGGGGTAAGCTCAATCTCCAGCCCTAATATTGCCCTGCCTTCCACCCCCCACCCGTGCCCACCCCCAGCCACTCTGGGTCTGAGCTTCCCCAACTGTAAAGAAGTCATTTTTTCCCCTCTCTCAAGCAGTTCCTCAGAGGGCCTGTGGCGTCAGTGGTGCATTAGCAACTTTGACATAGAGGAAACGCTAGTGCCCTGCTTCATGGCCGTGGCTAGCAACTGGCAGCCTGGCTTCTGGGTGAGGTATTGCTCAGAAGGAAACAGGCCAGGGAGGAGGGAGAAGGGGATGGCCAGAGGTGACCCCCATCCTTGCCACCAGGAAGACAAGTCCAAGTTAGTCTCCCAGTGATGTCAGCAATGTCTCTGTCTACAAACCCCAGCACATAGGAAGTTCTTCTGAAGAAAAGAGAAATGCATTTGCAAGCCTTCATTGCCTCATTACAGATGGGCAGATGTGAATGGACAAGACTTCTGGGAATAAAGCGAAGTTGGCTCTCATCAATACTCTGAACCACTAGATGTCAGGGCTGGAAAGGCCTTTAGAGATCATTTGGCTCAGTCAACCCATTCTTCAAGGAAAGTCAAGCCCAGAGAGGGGAAGGCATCTGCTCAAAGTCTAGCTAGCCGGCCATACTGGTTGCTAACTTGCCAGACCCTGAATCTCGGGTGGGAGACAGGTCCCTTTTTTTTTTGTTTTTTTTGAAGGGGAGTGTAGTACTTAGAATAGTAAGGAAGAGAGACTGGCCATCTGCCAGCACAAAGATACTCTTTGCTGGGGAGGCCCCTTTCCTCTTAGAAGGGTGAAGAGGTGGACATTTTTCACCCTGACTCTACTGGCGGTGCAAGGAAGAACCCCCAGAGAAAAGAGGTGATGGCAACAAAGGGGGAGGAGGAGGAGGTCAGGAAGGGGCTTTCCTGGCTCTTGGGGGTTGGCGGAAAGGAATGGAACCTCCCTTGGAGACCTGGGCTTAAGCACCTCCACCTCTCTCCTTCATACCACCCTGCTCGTTCCAGAGGGACTGGGCTCTAGCTTCTGCTGCGGGAAGAGGCTTTGTTGGTCTTTTTCCCCAAGGGGTGTGCAGAGGGTTCACTTAGGTGCCCATTACTTGTTCTTAAGACATCAGTCAAGAGTTTACAGTCTCCTCTGTCCCTTTCCTGCAGCACACGCCAGCTCGGTGGCAGCTCACACTGCATTGCTTGGGCACACGGGGTGGGGGTGGGGGTCGTGCCACTATTCCCCAGTCCCCCCTTTTTCCTCCCCCTCCCCCATTAGCTGTCGCAAGCTCGGGTGGAGAGTCAACACGTGGAGACTCCAGCCCACCCCCTCCTCCACCCATCCAAGTGGGGCAGGGGGCACCCTGGGATCCCAGAGCCTTGTCTGCCCAGCCCTGTCGCCTCCTCCCCGGCACGCTTCGCCAGACACCGCGCCCCGCCGCCCAGCTCCTGGCACCCGGCCCGAGCTAGGCAATACCCATGGCTCGGCGGCCACTTCCTGGGTCCGGACGTGGGGGGTCGGGGAGTGGGGAGTCATTCACTAGGGAACGACTAGTGCGCCCTAGTGCGGCCAGAGGCGCGGGACTGCCCACCTCGCCCTTGAGGCCGCAAAGCCCACCCATCCCTCCTCGGGCGGCACGGGAAATCGGGACAGAGGTTGCCTCCGTGGCAGCCAGCCCACGGTCCCCGGGGATCCCTGAGCCGTCGCCTGGCGGGTCGCCCTCTGGGGCTCTCGGGCTGGGGTTCTAGGCGAGAGCGCAGGCTGCGGGAGGGCGGGCGGGGGAGCATCTATTTCAGCTGAGGATCGTGTGATAGGAAGCGGTGACAATGAGTCACAGGGCAGCGGGGCGCGAGCGCTCCCCCCCGCCCCGCCCGCACACGCTCGCGGGATGGTTTCCGAGGCGAGCAGTGGCCCACTTTGGTTACCTCAGCCGTTACACAATCCCGCCCGCGCGGAGGAGGGGCCGCCCGGCCCGGGCCGCTCGCGGCCCTTATGCAACCAGTGCTCTCCTGACCTAATTCCACGCCGGACCCACCCCACCGGGAGCCGCGGCCCCGGAAGGGACAACTCCCGGCCGCCGCGGCGGCCCCGGGCCGGGCGGGAGCGGCAGACGCAGGCGCCGACCGAACATCCCCGGCGGGCGGGAGCCCAGAGGCCCCGGCGCGCGAGTGGGAAGGGTGCGAAGTTCCCCTCCTGGCCCGCAAGATGCGGGCAGGTGTAAGAGGGGCCCCGGGCGCGCGGAGGCAGGAGAAGGCGAGCCCGAGAAACAGAGACGGTGACACCGAGCAAAGAGCCAGAGTGACAAAGATGCGAAGAGAAAGAAAAAAGAGAAACGGATTGACACAAACAGAAGCAGGGACTGAGACACGCAGAAACACACACGCTAACCGGAGACACAGGAAAAGACAAAGAGCAGGGAGATAGCCGGAGACCCGGAGAAAGGGCGACGAGCCGGGAGAGACGGAGAAAAAGTCGGAGGCGGAACTCCGGAGCCCCCCTCCCCGACTCCGGTCGCGGTGCATCCCACGGTCCGCGCGCCCTCCTCCGCCCGGGGCCACCCCCCAGCACCCCGCCGGGCTCGTGCCCCCGCCCGCCCCGGCCCCGGCAGTACGGTGGGCTCACCCAGCCTGACTGCCTCGTTGTACTTGAGCAGCGCCGCCTCCACCTGACGCTCGCGGTACAGCCGGTTGCCCTCGTGCCGGAGCTGCGACGCCCGTGCCGGGCCCGGGAACAACTTGCCGAGGAGGCCGCTGAGCACCACGTTGACCCGCAGCGGCGGCGGCGCCTGCTGTCCAGTCCGCCGGGCTCCGCGCGCCCGCCCGGTGGCCACCATCAACGCGGAGAGTTTGACCCCGCACAGCGCACAGCGCCGGTCGGCTGCCCGCCCGCGTTCCAGGCACAGTTTGCAAAAGGTGTGGCCGCAGGACAAGGACACGGGGTCTGAGAGAAACCCATGGCACTTCCGGCACTTGAAGCCGTCCCACACCTCGGTGGCCTGGGCGGCGACGGCCGCCCCTGCCTCTTCCGCCGCCAACGCGCAGCTGGCCCCGCGGCTACCGTCCGGGGGCCCCGGCGCCGGATCCTCGCCTTGCGGGACGTTCTCGGCCAGGCAGCGCACCAGCTGCTCCAGCTGCTCGGCCACCAGCTGCTGCCGCTCCGAGAGCTGTCGGTACACCTCGAGGGCTTCCCGGAGGCGCCCCCCAGACGCCAGGGCGTCGGCCTGCGTGAGCAGGACTTTGCACTCCGGCGTCGAGGTCCTCGGAGGTTGCTCCTGCTCCGGCGGCTGAGTCGGAAGAGGTGCGGGGCCTTCCGCAGCCGCCTCCGGCCGGGGGCCCGTGTCTCCGCGGGCCGCTGATGCCGCCGGCTCCGCCAGCTCTAAGTTGTTGCTGCTGAGCTCGGCGGGCAAGCTAAGCATCTGTTCGGCCTGAAATGAATCCATAAGGAGAATGATACGCGTGGCGAAGAGGCGTTTAGGGGCCGGGGACGCGGAGCAGGGAGCGGCGGCTGGAGAGAACCGGGGCTGCCACGGCCGCCGTTCTGCCGCGCGCCGGTCCCTGCCGCGCCTCCGCGAGCTCCATGCCGGCTGCCCCGCGCCGCCTAATAACTGTCTTGTCTCAGCAAAGTGTTATATAAAACGGCACCACGTGACGTGCCGCCACGCCGCTCATTGGCCGGCGGCGGGGCGATTGTTACAAAACCAGACAGTTTTGTAACAGTGTTGCGCTTGCTTCTTTTGGCTTCGCTCTTCTTGGCTTCTTTTTGCCGTTGTTTGTGTTTACACTCTGTCTTATTTCCCCCTAGCAGTGTGGTTCCTTTTGGGAAGAGGGGGAGGGAAAAAAAAAAAAACCTAGAGTCTTCTCCTGGGCTTCTCGGTCTGCAAACCCTACCCCATCCCACCTCCAAACCCGTCAGCAAACAGGTCCCCTCTGCCAGCCGCTCGCTAGCGGCCCCTCCTCCCCTCAAGAGGCCGGTACCTCGAGGCGCGCAGTCCGCCAGGTCTTTGGGGACACCGGAGGCTTGCCTTCTCAGGGGCGACGGCGGCTGTCTGCGAAAGGAAGCGTGTTGGGAGGGTCCCTGGGCAGCCCCCCACCCGGTCCCGGCCCCTCACATCCGGCGTCCCTGGCCCCCTTCCCCGGGGAGTCCCCCAA
This sequence comes from Hippopotamus amphibius kiboko, assembly GCF_030028045.1. Lineage (NCBI taxonomy): Eukaryota > Metazoa > Chordata > Mammalia > Artiodactyla > Hippopotamidae > Hippopotamus > Hippopotamus amphibius. The sequence goes on from NC_080203.1 coordinate 32,394,285, forward strand.
AGGTAGTGAGTGCAGTTATCCGAGGGCGCTTGGTCTCCTGTGCCGGAGCGACTCGGAGCAGCGGGCCCGGCGGGCTCAGCAGTTTGGCGGCGCTCGCTGAGCGGAGAGGGACGTGCGGAGAAGATGCGCTCGTCGGCTCGGGCCCGCGGGAGGCCCCAGAGCAGCCCGCTTCCTCGCCTCCTGCGGCCGGCCCGGCTGCCTGCCGGTTTGCCGCCCGGGAGGGGAGCGGAGAGTTCCGGCACAGGCGCGTCACAATGGGGGGCTGCGCACGAGCTGCGGCGCTTGGCTCACAGTGGTTAGGGGCCTCGAGGGCGCCCCGCTTACTTCCGGAAGGCCAGAGTGAACAGCCCACACTACGTCTCCCTCCCACCCCCACACTTCGGACGGGAGCCACTCGCACAAATAAGCGGACAGGCTTAGAGACCTAAAGGAGTAACACACTTCCCCCAGGGTCCCGCGGCTCCAAGCGGGGAGGTGGGGTCTGCGCTTGTCTCTGGCTGCGGGTAGTGCGTGGAGCCGTGCCCAGCGCAGAGTGCTGCCGCAGAGGCCGGAGGACCTACCATAGGCGCCTGTTGTGGTCAGTTCTTAGCTGAGTGACCTTGGGCAAGTGATCTAAAACTCTGGGAGCCATCGTTTTGGCTTCTGAACCAGTGTCAAGGATGACAAGTTATGTTTAAGAGCTGGGAACCACAGGCTCTATCCCGGCTGTGTCTCTTTAGGTCGTTAATCCGCCTTGAGTCAACACCAAGGTCCCAGAGAACAGGCACTGTGCAGGGATCCTTGGAGCCTCCCTCTGAGACAGGACAGGGGGTCAGAAGGGAGAAGGGACACGGACACATGGGAGAAAGGGACCAAGAAAAGAAACAGAGGAACTCAGGATGTAGCCAAGAAGGCACATATAAGAAAACTGCGCTTGCAGTTCTGGCTTTGTCATAACTTGCTGTGAGATTTTGGGAGAGTCCTCCCAACAAGGTCTTAGTTTGACAGGGTCTTGTCCTGATGTCCAAGGTTCCCTCCAGCTTGAACCTTGAGCGACTTCTATCCTAAGACTAGATGTCATGATACCCAACTCAACTACTTAAGTGCAAAAGACTAGTCCAGATGCTGTGGGAGGTGGCAGCTTGGACAAGGGGGTGAAGTCAGCAGTAGTAGAAGGGCAGGGGTAGCTAGACGGCTGTCCTCTTCTTCAAGGTCAGGCCTGAGCACGATTTTGAAGCTAGGGAAGTCAGGAGACTGGCCAAGACGTGGAGGAGAGGGCTAGGCCAGGCAGTTGGGAAGAAGCTGGGGCTCCTGCTGACTTGCTGTCTAAGGGGAGCTCCTTTCACCTTTCAGTTTCCCCTGTTATTGAATGGGGTCTATCTTAGTCGGTTCAGGCTGTTACAACAAAATATAATAGTCTGGGTGGCTTATAAACAACAAACACTTATTTCTTACAGAGAAATTTATTTCTGGAGGCTGGGAAGTCCAAGATCAAAGTGCTAGCAGATCCAGTGTCTGGTAAGAACCCTCTTCCTGGCTCAAGACAGCTGTCTTTTTGCTGTAGCCTCACATGGTGGACAGGGGCAAGGGATCTTTGTGAGTCTTTTATATAAGGGCATGAATCCCATTCATGAGGGAGTCCTCATGACTAAATCACCTCCCAAAGGCCCCACCTCCAAATACCATCACATTAGGGACTGTTTCAACATATGAATTTCGGTGAGGGACACAGTCGGTAGCAGGGTTCCCAGCATTAATTCTCTGCCTGTCCCTTCTGGCACCTGTGAGGAGGGATAATCTGTGGGACAGGTAAGGAGATGTATATGAAAGGGCCATGAGATGGATAATGATGAAAACCTCTTAATTCAAGAATTTTATCCCTTTGATAGGTTTTAAAAATAGATATCGGTTATCCAAAATTGTCTTCCAGGTGCAGATTTGGGATGTGCCTTGCTCCCTGAACCACCTTGACAAGTAAGCATCCCCAGACTTGGCTTCCCTCCCTTACCTGTCATGGCAAGGAGGCAGTGAGAAGGCCAAGTCAGGCAGTGGGTTTCACTCAGTGCTACAGACTTGGAGTAGAGATGCTCTCATCAGGTAGTGCCTCTGGGCAGCTGTGGGTGCCATGGCTAACCAGGAACTTAAGAATGTTAAAAGCTGTCAGGGGGATGCAGGGTGCAATGGTGCAAAAGGCAGCACCATCCACTCACTGACCAGACCACAGGAGAGTTTTACATTGCATTTTCAAATCAGGACTGCCTGTAGGATAACACCCAATGGGTTTCTATTGAATACTGGAGAACATTACCACAGTGCTTGTCTTTCCTTCTTTTTTTAAACAAACATTCCATTGGTATTCATTTGTGGACCGACTCACAAATCTGCTCAAAACTTCTCTGCCCTTAAACATTGAAGTTCTCTAGAACTTGACATGAGGGGAGAGGAGAAATTGACGATGCTTTTTCAGATGCAAATGTTCCCTTTAGAGGGCTGGGTCCTTCAAACCTCCATTTATTTTGCTAGGATCCTTTCCTGGCTAAGGTTAACCCGAAAAAGGGCAAGAGTTGATCTGCCCCTCCTTTTCAACTGATTTACAGCAAGTTTTCCAACTGGGCTCTGAGGATCCTCTCCAGGGCCCAGAGGAGACAACAGGCAGGGCTCAACTCTAGCTGCCCTCAGCCAGGGCAGCCTTGCATCCAGCTGTTTCACCTAATGAGCTTTGGGGCTGATTTCACTGAAGAAAGGCTTGCCCTTCCTTAAAATTAAAAAGTTTGAAAACGGTGGCAATTTTCACCTCTTTTAACATATTTGTGGAGCATCTTCTATGTACTGTTCTAGGTCATGTATTTTATCAAAGCAGAACTTGGCTCCCAGGCCCTCCCTTACAAAGGGTAGCACAGCTTTTCCCCATACATTCTTGTCCCGGCCTCCCAGGCCGACTAGAGGGCAAGGACTAGTATGTTATGTCTTTCCTCTCCTCCTTGGGGGATGGTATTTGATCAGATTGTACTGCAGTGGACATTCTGACCCTGGGAGTGTGCAGAGGGACAAGAGGAAACCCAGCTGGAGTATGTCATACCTTTGCCCCGGGTTGTTCACAGAGAGAGTGGGCATGCAGATAATTAAGGGTTAACAGTCCTACACTTGGGAAGGACTGGTAACAGCTCTGGGATGGAAGAATCCAGTCAAAGACAGGGAGCTGCAGTGAGGAATGAGTGACCGCTCGCTCCCTCTCTCTCTCCCCCCCCCCCCACTCTCTCTCTCTCTCTCTCTCTCTCTCTCTCACGCTATGGATGGAAGCTTGGCCAAAGCATTTACTTGTTCTCTACTTGAGTTTCTCATTTTATAAACTGAGGGGTGACCCATCAAGTATGTAGTCCTTACAGGGAAAAATAAGGCCTGGTGGGCATTAAAGACACTGACATGAAAAAGGCTGCCCCTTACTATCTAGAGTAGCCAAAAAATCCAGAGCTAAAAGAAGCTTTACAGATCAGCCCCGGTTTCACAAATGAGGGAATTGAGGCATAGAGAAGGCAAGCGACTTGCTGCAGGTCATAATGGGAGTTTGTGACAGAGCCAAGATTGGAAGCTAGGGCTCTTGCCTCTTTGTTGAAAGTTCTTTCCATGTGACTAGAAAGCTTCCAAAGGACACAGAACGTCTCCCAAATAAGTAAGAAATCATTTCAGATTTCCAAATTACAAGATTTGCCATTCAACAAGTATTTATTGAAGAGATACTAGGTGCTAATGGAGCAGGCATCCGTGGGGCAAGAAGAGAAGGGTAGGACACAGCTTTTATCCTCCAGTAGCTAACTGAGGAAACAAAAGGCAAAGATTTGAAACAGTTAAGTAAAAATAACAAGCAGTATGTGAGAAGTGCCAAAATTGGGGGAACAGCGAGTCCAAGGGAGAGCTCAAAGGAGCCAGAATGCAATGCTTTCCGTCTCGTAGTGAAGGTTCCTTTACGCTGAGTTGGAGAGGATTTAAATAGAAAAGTTAAAGACCACCCTGCTGCTCAAACCAAGGGGGTTCTCTTCACACTGGGGGCCACTTGGCCGGGAGAAAGGAGAAGAAATCCAAGTAGGCCAGGCTGGTCAAGGCGCAAGAATTTGTATTTTTAAAGGCCACCCATGTGATTATCATGCTCAGCCAGGTTTGGAGTTCACCTGTGTAAAGGGTAATGCAGAACAGATTGGATAAGGGCACCCCAATCCTCTCCATAGCTCATCCAGTTTCCCTGGGGGTGGGCGCGATAATTCTTGTCTACATTTTACTGAAGGGAAAACTGAGGGTCCAGAGACTTTCGGTGGCGTGCTCAAGGTCATTCAGTAAGTAGCGGGGACTCGGTTTCCTGACAACCAGTAGAAACAGAAAGATCACAATATACCATCCCGAGGAAGATTTTGCTTCATTTCTCTGTAAGACAAGTCAGACCCGCTTGGTTAGCCAGAGAGTTCGTTGCCCAGAGTACAAAAAGGAGCAAGTCTCTGGAGCTGCCAGGTGTGTGGGACAGAGCCCAGGGGGAGGTTAGTCGCTGGGAGCTGGGAGTTCTAACTTTGCTGTGTGACTCAGCCCAAGCCACTTCCCCTCTCTCTTTGTCCTTCACCTATTAATAACGATGGCCCACGTCACTGCTGGGATAGCTACCAGTGATGGAAAATGCACAGCGCAGTTAGTCCCAATGTGATTCCTGGGAACAGAAGGGGTCCACAGTTGCTCAACAGTCTGCCGACTGTTGTGAGTAAAATATGTGCTGGCTGCCTTCGGAGTAGAGGCATTTTCTTCCCAGGAAGAGGGTGGGCTAGAGGCCTGAGGCTGGACTCTGCCCTCTTCGGGGGCACTGACCAATGTGAGGCTCTAGAGATCCTGGCAGAGAGCAGACGGGTCTTTGGGGGAAAAAGAAAGAAAAGGCAGGTTATCTGGAGGGAAAGCAGCAAACATTCGTCAGAAGGAGATTATCTGAAGACATTGGCAGGACTGGGGAATGGTTAAAATCAAGGCTTGGATCTTCTTTTATAAACTGTGGTAAAATATAGAGAATGGAAAATTTACCATTGTAGCTATTTTTAGGTGTACAGTTTAGTATTAATTCACGTTATTATGCAACCGTTACCACCACCCATCTCCAGAACTTCTTTTCATTTGGCAAAACTGAAATTCTGTACCCATTAAAAACCAACTCCCCATTCCCCACTCCCCCCAGCCCTGGCAACCACCATTCTACTTTCTGTCTCTGTGAATTTGACAACTCTCGGTATCTCAAATAAGTGCAATCATATGGTATTGTCCTTTTGTGACTGGCTTATTTCACTTAGTGTAATGACTTCAGTGTTCATTCATGTTGTAGCATGTGTCAACATTTCCTTCCTTTTAGAGGTCGAATAATTTTCTGTTGTATGTATATCCATTTATCCATCAGTGGACACTCGAATTGCTTCCAGGTTTTGGCTGTTGTAAATAATACTGCTATAAACATGAGTATACAAATACCTCTTCCAGACCCTGTTTTTACTTCCTTTGGGTATATACCCAGAAGTGGAATTGCTGGATATATGGTAAGTCTATTTTTAATATTTTTGAGGAACCACCATCCTGTTTTCCATAGAGGCTGCACCATTTTACACTCCTACCAGCAATGCATGCATTCCAGTTGCTCCATATCCTTGCCAACACTTGTTTTCTGTTGTTTTCTTTTTAATAATAGCCATCCTGATGGGTGTGAGGTGGCATACCATTGTTGTTTTGATTTGCATTTACCTAATGATTAGTGATTTGAGCATCTTTTCATGTGCTTATTGGCTACTTGTATATCTTCTTAGGAGAAATGTCTAAGTCTTTTGCCCATGTAAAAATAGGCTTGTTTGTGGCTGAATGAAATTTTGCCATTTGCAACAACAGGGATGGACTTGGAAGGTATATGTGAAATAAGTCAGAGAAAAACAAGTACTGTATGATCTCACTTATATGTGGAATCTAAAAAATATATAACAAATTAGTGACTATAACATAAAAAAGCAGACTCACAAATATAGAGAACAAACTAGTGATTACCAGTGGGGAGAGGGGAGGGGGGAGGGGTAACATAGGGATAGGAGATTAAGAGGCACAAACTATTACGTATAAAATTAGCTACAAGGACATATATTGTACAACACAGGGAGTATAGCCAATTCTTTAAATAACTATAAATGGAGAATAACCTTGAAAAATTGTGAATCACTATATTGTACATCTGTAACTTATATAATATTGTACATCAACTATAACTCAATAAAAAATAAAAATGAAAAAAAATCAGGTTGTTGTTTTGTTGTTGAGTTTTAAGAGCTCTCTATATATTCTGGATATTAATCCCCTATCAGATATGTGATTTGCTAATATTTTCTCCCATTCTGTGTCCTTATCTGAAGACTTTGGCAGAACTGGGAAATGATTAGAATCAGGGTTTGGATCATGAACTCAAAGTATCTGGATTCAAAATCTGGCTATTTGATATTGGGAAAGCTAATTAACCTCTTTGAGCTTGCCTTAATTTTTTCATCTGAAAAATGGGAATAATGCTTATAATAGTGCTTAGCTTGCCATAATAAGGAATAAATGAGATCACACATCTAAAATCTCACCACAGAATCTAGCCCAGGTTAAATGCTCAATAAGTGGTAGCCTTTATTAGTATTGGGCATAAAAAGGAAATAGAATGATGTAACTGAAATATGATATTAGTTATTATGAAATGGGTGAGTAGGCCAACAGTATTAAGTAACCAATCTGAACACAGTAATATTACATAATACTTATTAACACTGGTGTAGCAAGTTGCAGTTTACAAAGCATTTAAACATGCATCATTCATTCAATAGACTCTGCTGGAAACATAATGAGTAAGAGACAGTTCTGCAGAACTGAGTGGGAGAAACCAACAAGGCAAAAGGCCGTTTCAATCAGGGCGATGATTGCTAAGAAGTCAGAAGCATGGGATGCTGGGGTGCACAGAGGAGGAGCAGGTCAGGCTGGGGGAGGACTTCCCAGGTGGGTGGTATGGATACCGGATTCTACAGGATTACAGGGTTAGGGGGAGGATGGGGTGTGGGAAGGCACTGAGTGTTCCAGAGGAAAAAGCTACTGCAAAGGCTGGAGGTGAGAGAGGCTGGCTTATTGGGGAACAGCTATTAGTTTATTATGGCTGGAGGCTGGAACTTAACAGAGAGGAGTAGTGTGAGATAAACCTGGAGAGGCAGACAGGTGCCAGACCATGAAAGGCCTTGCAGACCAGGGCAAGGGCTTAGATCTTATCCTGAGAGTAATAAGAAGCTATTGAAGGGGCTTCCCTGGTGGTGCAGTAGTTAAGAATCCGCCTGCCAATGCAGGGGACATGGGTTTGAGCCCTGGTTGGGAAAGATCCCACACTCTGCAGAGCAACTAAGCCTGTGTGCCACAACTACCGAGCCCGCGTGCCGCAACTACTGAAGTCTGCACACCTAGAGCCCGTGCTCCACAACAAGAGAAGCCATTGCAATGAGAAGCCTGTGCACCACAACGAAGAGTAGCCTCTGCTCGCCGCAACTAGGGAAAGCCCACGCACAGCAGCAAAAACCCAACACAGCCAAAAATAAAAAAATAAGTAAATTTATTTATTTTTTTAAAGAAGCCATTGAAGGGTTTTAAGATTCGCCATGTAACCGGCTTTGCCTTTTAGAAAGATCTCTTTGGCTACAGTTTGTAGAGTGGAATGAAAAGGACACAGCATGGGGCAGACCAGGTAGAACAATGAACTAAGGAAGGAACTATGAGGACAGAGATAAGTGGAGGGTTCAAGAGACATTTAGGATACAATGGAGCAGATATGGGGACTGATTGGATGACCTCAGTTGACTGTGTGGGAACAACTCAGGTATTAGCATCATTCCTTCATTTGAGATGAGCAACAGAGGCTGAAGATGGTTAAATGATTTGTACAAGGTCCCAGAGCTGGAAAGAATCTGATCAGGACTCTGTCTTTCCACCCTGACATCTCCTGTTCACTCTTCCTGAATATGCTGTTAGACGAGTTCCTAGATCTTTATGTGTAAATCCCCTTTCAGGAATTCAAGTCCTGTTTCCCCATTGACTGCTTTGCAGCATGTAATCCTTTCTGAGGCACTTTATCTGAGTTTTTAATTGGTTGTCAGTGTCCTAAGGCTTCACATCTTTGAGCTTCAAGACATTCTTTTCCTTCCATTGTACTTAGTGTTTAAACAGCAGCCCAGAAGCAAACCCTTCCATGCCAGGGAGGCTCAAAAGAAGAGTCCGGGGCTCTGAAAGAGTGAGCCCAAGTCCTAGGTTGGTCACTAATTAGCTGTGGGATAGAATGAGTCACTTTCTACAGACTCCTATCCGAAAACCCAGGGGAAGAGAACAAACAAATGCATAGTCACTCGGATTCAATACTTTTAGAATCTCTTAAAATAAGTATACCTTCAAATTGTGAAAAGCCACTTTCTCATGAATCTGTTTGGTAAAGTGAGTTTCTGACTGCATACGACACTCATAGGTGTTAGGGATTTTCCCTGACACTCAACTGTTTGCTCACCAGGGAGTATGTCCCTGCTCTGTAGTTGCTGAGCACGGTGTTATCAGACTTAAACTGCCGACCAAGATGCATGGGTATGTTTGGTTTTCTCTCAGACACTTGTCCTGGTAAGATTTTTTCTTTTTTTGGTGGGGGGAGGTGCAATTCTCTGTTATAAAACCAGCAGGAAGAGGCAAAATGAATGAAGAAGGTGAATTTACGGTTTATGGAAAAAGCCCACCACGCACTCTGCCTATCCTGAGGCATGGAGGAGACGGGAAAAGAGCAGTACCTGTGAGTGGCAGGGCCCTGCACCTGGACTGTGAGATGACAAAATTATTCTTGCTTCAAACCCCACAAGCTGGGCGAGCCTGTGAGTGACAAGGGGCCTTTGTCGGTGCCAACTTGGCCAGGACCAGGGCCCGGCAGGGTTGCAGCTCCTGCTCAACAGGAAGGATGGGGTCCTGACACTTCACCCCACTCCCAGGGGCTGGGCTCCAGGTCACAGGCCTGGGCAGTGACCCGCAAGGTCAAGTCCTGAGACTCCGGCACTCCTGTCAGTCCCCTGCCTCTCCTGTGGCTTCCACGAACAGCAGGGGGTGCTGGGCTTGAGGACCCTGTGCTCCTTACCCCAGTGCTTTTGGCTCCTAAAGGGAGATAGCACCCCTGTGTGGGTGCTTCTGTTCGGTGAGCACCCACAGCCCGGTCTGGCTGTGACATACTGGTCTAGGAGGCCAGGGACAGGACAAGTCACTCCCTGTGTGTGTGTGGGCAGGGGGGGGGGTGGCATGGAGCCTCACCTGGGGGTGCAGTCCCTCATTGTAGCCATCACAGCACCATAAGCATCACACCCAGCCACAAGAGCAGAAACCTCCCTGGAGGCCCTGCAGAGGAGCCAAGAAAAGACAGGAGGAGGATGGGAAGGCCCTCTGTAGACAGTCAGGCCCTGGGCAGGTAGAAGCGAAGCACCATTGACGGTGAGAGTGATTCCAAAGCCCTCATGATTCAGTCAACAAACACCTACCTGTACAGGCACCATGGGGGTCGCAAACTTGAAGAAGATCTGGACTGTCCCCCTATAGGGCCTGTGCTTTTCAAGGAGAGCCAAACAATGTCTGCACACCTCAGTGCAACCAGGAGAGCCCGTGGGGGTAGCAGGGGGAACAGATACAGAAGAGAAGGCTTCCCGAGGCAGCGAGTTTGGGGCCGGGATGTAAAGGAGAGCTCTGGACTGGTCTTCAAGGAGTGTGCCCTGCCATGCCCGACAGGAAGCGGAAACCCCTTCCAGCTGTTGTGGCCTTGGGTCCTTTCCCTGTTCCTCCCTGCCCTGACCCTGATGATGGATCTGCAAAGGGAAAAGACGTGGCCACTTCTATTGACTAACAGGGAGTGGCGTGGGGAAAAGAGAACACCTTTCCTCCAGGAAATCTGTCATCGTTGTCCAAGTGTCTTTGCCTCTAGACCATGAACTAGGGCAAGCCACAAGTCTTGGGCACCTGTCAATCCCCAGCCCCTAGCACAACTCCCAGTATATAGTAGGTGCTCAGTACATGCTCAGTGAATGGTTGAATAGCTAGGGTCTGGAACATTTGTCCTGTAACTTCAAGTGGACAACCCAGCTTTTCATGACCCAAGAAGACACTTGTTTTCTCATTAAAAAATATCTGCCTGGGAGCATTGGATTTTGCAGTAGGCAAAGGAGCTGCGCTGTTAGTCACCCTTTTCACCACATGACTTCCATCAAATCCCCCAGGTCTGCCCTCTGGCCAGGACAACACCCCCTTCCTTCCCCCACCCCAAGACTCAGACTTTTCTTATTGCCAAGGACTCTCTGAGGCCTCATGTGCACTTTAACACACTCCCTATGAAGACAACATCCTGCCTTTACTGCCCCATTGTCAGGGGATGCTGCTGTCTTTTGAAACTCAAGTTCTCTCTCCTCTTGGAAGCCTTTCCTGAGAAAAGCCTACATATTGTGACCCCTCCTGCCTCTCCTGGTTGCACAGTTGAATGAGTCATTCATTATATTATAGATAAACATGCTTGAGTCATAGAGATATTTCATGTGCAGCCTTTTCTCCCAAATAGATGGTGAGCCTCTTGTTGCCAGAGACGGTAGCACCTGCTTTTCTGTCCCCAGGAATGTCTCCCAAAAGGTAATGCACAGAGTTGTGCAGTAAATACTTGCTGATTGGGAGAAGGCAGAGAACCAATCTGGACCTTTCAAGGATCCTCAAGCCCCAGACATTCACTGCGGCTATGACTCAACTAATCTTCAGCTCTCAAGTTGCCCCAGAAGCTGCATAGGCAAGAAGCAATCCTGTTCCAACCTCAGATTAGTGATCAGGAAATCCTGGTTATAGACCTGACTCTGCCACTAACTAGCATGAACTTTGGTAAGCCGGCTGCTTTTGGCCTCGGTTTCCCCAATTAAAAAAATAGGAGACTGCTACTTCTAAGATGATGTGGTAGGAATTGTATGTACCCTCCTGCATGAAACAACCAAAAAAATAAAGTCAGACAATATGAAGCAACAATTTTCAAGACACTATATATTAGGCAACAAAGGACAGTGATCCCAGAGAGATAGAAAGCAAACAAGATGAGCCCTGTGAATGACCAGCTTATTTTTAAAACAGCTTTATTGAGATCTAATTCACATACCACACACATTATAACAATTATAATTCACATTCATCCATTTCAAGTGTACAATTAAATGGTTTTTAGTATATTCACAGACATATGCGACCATCACCAATTTTAGAACATTTTCATCACCTCAGAAAGAAGTCTCATACCCTTTAGTTTTCTATTCCCTATTCCCTCCAGCCGTAAGTAACCAATAATCTACTTTCTGTCTATAGAGTTCCTTATTCTGGACATTTCAAATAAATGGAACCGTATAATACGTGGTCTTTTATAACTGGCTTCTCTGACTCAGTATACTGTTTTCCAACATGCATCATGCCGTAGCATGTATCTGTAAGCACTTTGCTCATTTTATGGCCAAATAACATTCCATTGTATGGATACAGCATATTGTACTTATACGTTCATCAGTTGAGGCACATTTGGGTTGTTTTCACCTTTTGGTTATTATGAATAATGCTGCAATAACACTTTTTTTTTTTTGGTGGACGTATATTTTCCTTTCTCTTAGAAGGAAGATATTCTTCAATTCTTGGAAGAGAATTGTTGGATTATATGGTAACTCTATGTTTAAACTTTTCAGGAACTACCAGACTGTTTTCCAAAGTGGCATTTTACACACCCATCAACAGTGGTTTGCAGTTCATTGTGGTTTTGATTTGCATTTCCCTCACAATGTTGAGCAACTGTTCATATGCTTATTGGCCATTTGTATATCTTCCTCAGGGAAATAATCATTTCATATCCTTTGCCCATTTTTTAAATTGGGTTATTTATGTTTTTATTATTGAGTTGTAAAAATTCTGTATATAGTCTAGATACAACCCCCTCATCAGATTAATGATTTGCAAATACTTTCTCCCATTCTGTGGGCTGTCTTTGCACTTTCATGAGTGTCCTTTGAAGCACAAATGTTTTTTATTTTGATGATGTCCAATTTATCTATTTTTTTCTTTTCTTGTTCATCCTTTTGGTGCAATAAATAAGAATCCTTTGCCAAGTCTAAGGTCATAAAGGTTTACCCCTATGCTTTCTTATAAGAGTTTTATAGTTTTAGATCTTATATTTAAGTTTTTGATCCATTTAAAGTTGATTTTTGTATATGGTATGGGGCATGGTCCAACTTCATTCTTTTACATGTGGCTATCCAGTTGTCTCAGCATTATTTTTTGAAAAAACTATTCCTTCACCATTGAATGAACTTGTCAGTCTTGTCAAAAATCAGTTGACCATAGACACACAGGTTTATTTCTGGAGTCTCAATTTTATTCCATTGACTTATATGTCTGTCTCTATGCCAGTTCCACACTGTCTTGATCATCATTGCTTTGTAGTAAACTTTGAAATTGGGAAATGTGAATCCTCCTGCTTTGTTCTTCTTTTTTAAGATTGCTTTGGTTATTCTGGGTCTCTTGCAATTCCACATGAATTTTATAATCAGCTTGCCATTTTCTAAAGAGAAGCTAGCTGAGATTCTTATACGGACTGCATCAAATCCATAGATCAATTTGGGAAGTACCACCATGTTAACAATATTAAGTCTTCCAATCCACGAGCATGGAATGTATTCCCATTTATTTAGATCATTAATTAATTTCAACAGTGTCTGATAATTTTCAGAGTATAAGTTTTACATTCCTTCTCTTAGCTTTATTCCTAAGTATTTTATTCTTTTTGATGGTACTGTAAATGGAATTGTTTTTGTAATCTTCTTGGATTGTTCACTGTAAGTGTATAGATACACAATTGATTATTGTATATTGATCCTGTATTCTGCAACCTTGCTGAACTTTGTAATTCGTTATGATAGGGGTTTCGTTTTCTTTGTGGATTCCTTTAGATTTTCTACATACAAGATCATGTCATCGGCAAATAAAATAACTTTACTTTTCCCTTTCCAACGTGGATGCCCTTTATTTCTTTTTTTGGCCTAATTGCCCTGGATAGAACTCCAATAAAATTTTGAGCTGCAGACATTGCTTTGTTCCTAATTTTAAGGGTAGGAAGCATCTATGCTTTCACCATTAAGTATGATGTTAGTTTTTCATAGAAGTCCTTTCTCAAGTTGAGGAAGTTCTCTTCTATGCCTAGTTTGTTAAGTGTTTCTATCATGAAAGGTTGTTGACTTTTGTCAAATGCTTTTTTGCATCTATTGCGATGATCATGTGATTTTGTTTTTCATTTAATTATTATGATGTATTATATTAATTTATTTTCAGATGTTAAACCAACTGTATATTCCTAGGATAAATCCCACTTTTCATAGTGTATAATTCTTTTTATATATTGTTGGATTCAGTTTGCTAGCATTTTGTTGAGGATTTTTGCACCTATATTCATAAGAGATAATAATCTGTAGTTTTCTTTCCTTGTGATGTCTTTGGTTTTGGTATGAGGGTAATATTCACCCCATAGAATGAACTGGGAAGTGTTCCAGCCTCTTCTATTTTTGGAAGAGTTTGTGAAGAGTTAGTATTAGTTATTTAAATGTTTGTTAGAATTCAGTGGTGAATCATCTGGGTCTGGGGTTTTCTTTGTCGGCAGTTTTAAAAAAAATTACTAATTCAGTCTTGTCACTTGTTATAGGTCTATTCATATTGTTTTTTTCTTCTTGAGTCAGTTTCAGTAGTTTATGTCTCTAGGAATTTGTCCACTTCATCTAATTTATTGGTATATAATTGTTCATAGAATTCCCATATAATCCTTTTTATTTCTGTGAAGTCAGTAGTAATACTATCCCCTTTCATTTCTGATTCTAGAAATTTGAGTCTTCTTTTTTTCTTGGTCAATCTAAAGTTTTATCAATTTTGTTGATCTTTTCAAAGAACCAGCTTTTGGTTTCACTGATTTTTCTTGATTGTCTTTTTCTATTATCTAGTCCAGTAATTTCCACTCTGATCTTTATGATTTCCTTCTGGCTTGCTTGAGGTTTAGTTTGCCCTTCTTTCCCCAGTGTCTTAAGGTGGAAGATTTGATCGAATCCTTCATAAAGTTTCCAGGATAGAACGTGGGGAAGGGGAGCTGAGGCAAAGCTCGGAAGACTCCCTGGGGTGTAGACACTGATCTGAGAGTTCAGGGAGCCAAGTCAGGTAGTGCTTACACATTCTGTCCTGGTTTGTTTTGGGTTTGTTTGTTTGCTTTTGTTTTGGTTGTTTAAAGTGAGAGGGTAAATCCAGTCCCTGTTACTTGGTCAAAGTGGAAATTGTGCAAAGTCTTAGTAAGTATTAATAGAAAGCTTTACTTAAATTTCAGAATGGCCTCTCCAGAAAGAAAGAAAGAGAGCAGGAGAGGAGTGAAGGAGGGGTGGGGCAAGCATTTGTGTTGGTGGGCAACAGAGACAAGGCTGGTGTGGTCATCAGGTGGTAGAAGCCATCAGATACACAGGGTTCCAAGTTACAAGAAGAAAATGTACTGTTCTTCTTTCCTTATTGAGACATAGTATATATGCACATAAGACTTATGTGATACACATAAGACTTATGTGATAAGACACATGAGATATAGTATATACACACTTATTGAGATATAGTGTATACACACATAAAACTATTTTCTTAGATTTAGAAAGTCACCGGTGCAGGTTAATGTTGTATAATTGTTAATTTTCTCTTATTTTATTCTGTAGTTAGGAGGAGTAGGAAGAAAAGGATGGAGGAAAAAAGAAAGAATCTGTTCTTCACTCTTTAGGTTTTTTGTTTTCTAGAAGCCCAAGGGAATTTTATCAACACTGATATCACTTCAAAGTTCATCCCCCCAAAAGTGATAGCCACTGATATCTGACTTTTATCCTCCCTTCTACATATATATTTGTCAGCATTTGTTCAAGTTAAAAATAAAAGCTTGTTTTCCGTAAAAGAGCTCGAGTATGAACAGATTTCTTTTTAGGTAAATAACACCGAGTAAAGTCTTTCCTTACATTATTTGATTTTGTTTTGGCCCACCTTACTTCCTTTGAAAGCCATCACCTTCTGTCATTGGGTAAACCTAGTTTGAATTCCTTTATTGCTATCTAATATAAATTAAAATGGATGTTAAAACAAGTTTTGTAAAGAGACAGATAGACATCTAGCCTCTAGCACCTTGTTACTATATATGGGGTCCATTTATCAACAGCAACAGCAATACCTGAAAGCTTTGTAGCTATGCAGACTCTCGGGCCCTCCCCGGACCCTCATAATCACATTTTAACGAGGTTCCCAGGCAACTCCTATGCACATAAAACTTTTAGATGCATACTGCTCTAGAAAGCACCATTATCAAAGGAAACCCAAGCGATCATCCAGGTTTGCCTAGAGGCCCATGTAATGTTGAAGAGCAAGGCCTAGATTTTGGTTTAGAGAGCCATATGGGAAGAAGCTGGGCTTCACCTAAGGTGGACCAGGCTTAAGTCACCAGTTTGGGACTACTGCAGGTAAACAGAACAGGACAGAAAGGGTTGGGCTGGGGTGGAGATTAGAACTCACAGAGGCTGAGACACAGAGAAAGACCTAGAGAGGCACAGATGGAATGGTGGCAGTGGAAAAATGAATAAGGGAAACTCCAATTCCAGAAGGATACAAATATTATAATATCATTTATATGGATTTTAAGAACATGCAACACAATTACTATATATATATATAATTATTGTAATTGAATACAATACAATACATATGTATATATAGTAATTGTACGTGTGTGTGAGTGTGTGCGTAGGCATACATGGGAATGATACATCCAAATGTAGCATATATATAAAGACACGTATGGGAATGACAGCACACATTTAGGACAGTGGTTAACTCTTGGGAGGTGTACTAGTCACTGAGCAGTAAAACCAATTACCCCCAAAACTTAGCTGCTTAAAACACACTTTCAGGAATCCAGGCATGAGTTAGCTGGGTCTTCTGCTTCAGGGCCTCTCACAAGCCTGCAATCAAGGTGTTGGCCAGGGATGCCACTTCAACTGATGGCTCTACTGAGAAGGATCTGCTTCCAAGTTCAGTCACATAGTTGTCGGCAGGATTCCGTTTTTCACAGACTGTTGGACAAAGGATTCAGTTTCTCATAAGCTGTTGGCTGCAGGCCTCCTTGAGTCTCTGGCATGTGGGTCTCCCCATAGAGCATCTCGCAACACGGCCTCAAGCTTCATCAGAGTAAGTAAGAGGGCAAGAGAGAGTGCCAGCAGGATGGAAGTCTTTTGTAACCTAATCACAGAAGTGCCATCCCATCACATTTGTCATATTCTATACATTAGAATCAAGTCACTAAGTCCAACTTAAATAGAGATTTCTCCAAAGAAGACACACAGATGGCCAACAGGCACATGAAAAGATGCTCAACATCACTAATTATTAGAGAAATGCAAATCAAAACCACAATGAGGTATCACCTCACATTGGTCAGAATGGCCATCATCAAAAAGTCTATAAATAATAAATGCTGGAGAGGGTGTGGAGAAAAGGCAACCCTCTTACACTGTTGGTGGGAATGTAAACTGGTGCAGCCACTATGGAAAACAGTCTGGAGGTTCCTTAAAAATCTAAAAATAGAGTTACCATATGATCCTGAAATCCCATTACCGGGCATATGTCTGGAAAAGAGCAAAACTCTAATTCGAAAAGATACATGCAGCCCAATGTTTATAGCAGCACTATTCACAATAGCAAAGACATGGACACCTAAATGTTCATCGACAGCTGAATGGATAAAGAAGATGTGGTATATATGTGTATACAAACACACATACACACACACACACACACACACACACACACATATAATGGAACATTACTCAGGCATAAGAAAGAATGAAATAATGCCATTTGCAGCAACATGGATGGACCTAGAGATTATCATACTAAGTGAAAGAAGTCAGGCAGAGAAAGACAAATGTTATATAATATTACTTACATGTAGAATCTAAAAAAATAATACAAATCAATTTATTTACGAAACAGAACCAGACTCGAAGACATAGAAAACAAACTTCTGGTTACCAAAGGGGAAAGGGAAAGGGGAGGCATAAATTAGGAGTGTGGGATTAGCAGATACACATCACTGTATATAAAATAAACAACAAAGATTTACTGTGTAGCACAGGGAACTATATTCAATATCTTGTAATAACCTATAATAGAAAAGAATCTGAAGCTGTACACCTGAAACTAACACAATATTGCAGATCAAGTATAGTTAAATAAATGATTTTTTTTTTAAAAGAAGTGTACAACAAAGGGAGATCAACTCGATGATAGGTGATGCCTTAGAGGACCGGGACGGGGAGGGTGGGGGGGAGTCGCAGGAGGGAGGGGATATGGGGATATGTGTATAAATACAGCTGATTGACTTTGGTGTACCTCAAAAACGGGTACAAGAGTGTAAAGTAATTATATTCCAATAAAGAGCTTAAAAAAAAAAAAAAGAAGGGCGCCAGGGATTATAATAGCTGTAGCAGTGAAAACTTCATCCATAAGCGTTAGGAAGTTCCAGGTGAGGCTGGAAACTTTCGGCATCATTAGTGTCCAATAAGGGTCTTAATCATATGCATGCTCAGAATGCAGCTCTTCCCAACATCAACACACTTTATGATCACTCTACTCATGACCCAGGTAACAGAATAAAATCCTTCACTTTAGGACCAACTGTTAATAGCCTTTGGGGGAAAATGAAAATGACAGCTGTGTGCTCGTGCTATACAACACCGAAGGTATCTTGTCCATTCCCCAAATGGTAATTACAAACTTTAAGCAGGAAACTCAGTTCAACTAAGCAAACCTGGAACAAATGCCAAGTATAGCAGGCAGTTCCAGTTACCACTGCCATATTCTCTCTCCCTTTCTTAAGAAAACACGTCTGTGGCTCTGCCACAGATCTCTTAAGAATTGGCATGGTAACCTCACCTTTTTCTCTCGAGAAAAAGAAACCTTTCGGTCCACACCCCACCCCCTGCTTTGCCCCTTGGGCCCAGAAGCATAGAACATGCCATGTTGGAAAGGCTGCAGGCCGATGCTGTCTCACTTTGCAATTACTTTAATTCCCCCAAAATAATCCCTTGACTTTCAACTTCTCAGAGGAGAAACTGAAAAGATGAGGAAAGGGAAGAAACACATATAACCACATTGTCTCACATTATGTTTATTACCTCAAGCCCATTTTCTTCACAAAGTGAAGTTTTTGCAGAATTCATAAAGGAGGGCCTTAGGCTCTGAAAGAGTTTTAAAGTACTTTTTAAAAATTCCCAGAAATAGGATTTACCAAATGTTCAAAAATAATTATGATGACTCACAATCGTGAAGAAACAGTTTTCTGTCTTTATTACAAAGTTATTTTTAAAGTGTTTCTTCGTGAATCATACAAAATAACTGATTGCAACATAAATTGTCATCTTCATAACTATTTCTGAGACAGGGAAACTCTGGTTTCAAAAAAGGCAACCAATATTTTAATTGAAAAAACTAATTTCTGCACAGTAAAAGAAATGATACATCAATGAAACAATGCACCCCCAAGTGTAAATTATATCATTATTTAATGTTACTATGCTTAAATTTGGATGCAATTCTAATCCATAGTAAACCTCTAAACACTCTTGGTAAAATGGCAAATCCTTTCAGATTATTCCATTCTTTCAGGATCAGAGCAACACTGTATCTTAGTTTTTGAAACTGGAGCCAATTTTTTTTTAAACAGACAGACATATTGATGATAGAGTCTATGAATTCTCTGTCCAGACGGGTTTCTATTCGGAGTGAAGTAAGGAGCACTGAATACTTTCACAGGAACTGACACCACATACCATTTCTTTGTTTTTTAAAAAAAAAAAGGAAGTATTTTAGTAAAAAAGTGGGATCTCTACTCTCAGGTCCTTCTGTTCTCATCACTACCATGAATATCAAGCATCTGGTCGTACTGACACTTCTATTCTCAGGACAGAATATTCTGAATGGAGTGGAGGGCATTTGGTGCTTATAGAACTGTACTGAGATGCTCTTGATATTAGACTCCTCCCCGTGTCAGCTGTTCCTGCCATCGTGACAGCTGGCATTTCTGAGAGCACCCATCAAGTTGTATTACAACGTAAATTACGGTCTATATTTCCCATTAGACTGCGAACTTCCTGAGGGTAGGGATGTGCCTTTTTTTTTAAGTATTATGTTTAGCATTTTCTAACACAGTGCCTCAAACATTGTTATGATGATAACACTTACTATGGACCAGGCCTTGTATTCTAAGCACTTTGTGTGATTAACTCAACTAATCCTCACAACGACCCTATGTGGGAGGTACTATCCCCATTTTACAAATGAGGAACAACAGGTTGAGTAACTCGTCCAAGAGTATACAGCTAACTTAGCTGCAGAGGCAGGACTGGAAGCCAAGCAGTCCAGCTCCAGAGTAACGCTCTTAACCTCTAAATGGCATGCTCTGCTCCCTAGAGTAGGTGTTCGATCATTTTCAGGACAAATATTTGTTTGATTTCTTTCTAAACACATATTCCACCTTAAACATATAAATGAACATAGTCTTTCAAAGATACTGCCCTGGGAACCTTCTATTGCTCAAAACCTTTTGTAATTCCTTCCTTGGAATTGTTTTCAGAGCCAGTTTATGAATCGCAGAAGAAAAGTAGTCAATACATTGTGATCACAGCTCATCTTTAAATAAAGACAGTGTTATTCAGTTTGATGAATACCTTACTTGCCCAACATGTTTCCGAATAACATCTGTTTGCCAAAAATCACATTCTCCAGTAAAAGAAGAAAGATTTGCTATCATTGAAGATGGTCCAAAAATATGACGCAGAGACATTTTTCAATTAACAAACATTTACTGAGCAACTGCTTGGCCCCTGGGATACAAAGTCAGACAAGTCATCTTCCCTACCTTCAGATAAGGGCGACATACAACCCAGTGTGACAAGTGCTGTGACAGATGTAAGCACAGGATGCTCAGGGAGTCCAGCAGAAGAGCAGCAAACCCAGACTTGGGGGTGAGGGCCAGCTTCCTGAAGGAGGAGATGAGGTCTAATTTTAGTCCCAAAAGACAAGGAGGTCTAATTTTAGTCCCAAAAGACACCAATAAAACAAGGGCCTGGACTCTCAAGGTGGCTATACTAACTGGGAGATTATGTCTTTGGATGGGTACACCTTCTCAGGTTTGTTTTTAGAAGATAATAATCTTATTACTTTAAGTTCACACCTGGTACTCAAGTTGTTTTTGTTTTTAAATGAGAGCTGGAAACATGTGTCGAGGATAGTTTGAAAGTTGCCTAATTTTAAATATGTTTGAGTGTTGTTTGCTTTTGTTACTGAGCCATTTACGGTTCTTCAAGTTTCCCTGAAGAATTCTGCTGATGGAATAAACAGAAAACAAACCAATATCTAAGGAAGTCCCTGTTATCATAATCTACTTGTATACAGTGGGCACATGATGATGATCTGTATAACAAATGAAGTAAGGACTAAATCCTTAATACTGATTCTCCCTAAGTGAAACAAAATAGTTTGTTTCCTTTATTTCCAGTTAGCCAAGGTAGGATAGGATAACCCACACATGGGGAGAAATGGCTACTCTGGCAGAAGCTTATACTTTTCTCAATATATCAACTTGGAAAACAGTAACTTGCAACCATGAGCAGTGGGAGATATGGTGATCCAAGACGGGCTTGCTCTATTTCTGTGGCTTATCCGCCCTTAAAAACCAAACAACCCCAGGATCACACAAAACTTTCTTCAGAGAGGGGAAAGGGAGCTTGGGAGGCAGGTAAGTACTGTCCACCATGGGTGGGTGAGGTACTTAGAGATGATGAGAGATGGAGGAAAGTGCTATCAATACCCTAGATGCACGCTCAGGCAAGAGTTTGAAGGCTCTCTTCTCTGTAATCCTCATCTGCTAGGTGGCCTGACCCTAACTCCATGGAATCGTTAAAGAAAGCAAGACATAGGACACATAATGAGGAAGCTGGGATGAGGCATAGGATGCTGCCTGGGAAGAGCAGGCCTTTCTCGGATTTAGAGTGAAACGATAGTGAGTAGGAGGACACACTGGGCACTCAGGAGACAGGAACATGTGGTGGCCAACGGGCACCAAAGACAAACTTCATCTGCTTCACAAGTCTGTCTAGAGTCCGGCCCAGTGAGCTCAAAAAGCAAAGGGTGGGCTTCCCTGGTCGCACAGTGGTTAAGAATCTGCCTGCCAATGCAGGGGACACGGGTTCGATCCCTGGGCTGGGAAGATCCCACATGCCGCACAGCAACAAAGCTGGTTCACCACAACTACTGAAGCCAGCGCACCTAGAGCCTGTGCTCTGCAACAAGAGAAGCCACTGCACTGAGAAGCCCATGCACCACAACGAAGAGTAGCCCCCACTAACTGCAACTAGAGAAAGCCTGTGCGCAGCAACGAAGACCCAATGCAGCCAATAAATAAATAATTTTTTTTAAAAAAGCAAGGGGCAAGAGATGGTAGGAAGAAAAACATATCTGCCCACCTACTGTTTATTTACTCATTTAGCACATGAGATGTTTAAAGAACTGTGAGAGATAGCTGAAGGAGCTACAGAAAAGCAAGTAATACAGTTCCTGCCCTCAAGCAGCACTATACTAGAGGTTCTGGCCAAAGCATTTGGGTAAGAAAAGATGTGCAAAACCTGTATGCTGAAAACTATAAAGCTTCGCTGGGAGAAACTATTGAAAAGTTAAATAGTGATTTATACCTTGTTCATGGGTCAGAAGACTCAATATTGTTGAGATGATCATTCTTCCCAAATTGATTTATAGATTCAATATAATCCCTTTCAAATTCCCAGCAGGAATTTTTATAGAAAATGACAAGCTGATTCTAAAATCCATATGTAAATGCAAATGACCTAGAATTGTCAAAGATACTTTAAGAAAAGAACACATTTGGAAAGTTAACACTACCTGATTTTAAGATGTATTATAGGGAATTCCCTGGTGGTCCAGTGGTTAGGACTCGGTGCTTTCACTGCCAGGGCCCGGGTTTGATCCCTGGTCAGGGAACTAAGATCCCACAAACTGCACGGCACAGCCAAAAAGAAAACAAAACCAAAGATATGTTATAAAGTTACACTATAATCAAGACAATGTGGGATTGATGTCCAAAGAGAAAAATATATTAATGGAACAGAACAGAGAGCCCAGAAATATACTCACACAAATATAGATAACTGATTTTTTTTACAAAGGTGTAAAGGCAGTTCATTAGAAAAAGAATAACCTTTTCAATAAATGGTCCTGGAAGTACAAGATATTCATATGCAAAAAATAACTTGGATTCACCCTTGTACCATATACAAAATGGATCACAGCATTAAGTATAAAAACTAAAACTGCAAAATTTCTTGAAGAAAATTTAGGAGAAAAATCTCATGACCTTGGGTTAGGCAATGATTTCTTAGATATGACACCAAAAGCCTAAGCCATTAAAAACATATAGATAAATTAGACTTCATAAAAATTAAAACTTTTGCTCTTTGAAAAATAGTTAAGATAATGAGAATGACAATAGACTGGAGGAAAATGGAAGAAAATGACTGGAAGAAAATGTTTGCAAAGCATACATCTGATAAAGGACTTGTATCCATAAGATATAAAGTACTCTAAAAACTCAAAAATAAGAAAATAGACAACCCAGACAATATAAAATGGGCAAAAGATTTGAATAGACACTTCACCAAAGAAGATATACAGGTGGCAAATAAGCACATGAAAAGCGGTTCAGCATCATTGATCACTAGGTAAATGCACGTTAAAACCAAAATAACACTACACATCAATTTGAATGAGTAAAATTAAAAAGAATGGCCATACCAAGTGTTGCTGAGGATGCCAATAAACTAGAAGTCTACTACACGGCTGGTGGCAATATAAATGGTACCACTTTGGAAAACAGTTTGGTAGTTTTTTTTAAAAGTTTAACATACACCCATGAAATGATTCAGCCACTCCTCTCATATATATTTACCCAAGAGAAAAGAAAACATTATCCATAGAAAGTCTTCTACACAAATGTTCATAGAAGCTTTATTTGCAATAGCTAAAAACTGGAAACCCAAACATTCATCAACAGGTGTACGGATAAACAATTAGTTGTATATATAACCACACAGTGAAATATTACTCAGCAAAAAAAAAAAAAAAACAGGAATGAACTATTGAATCTCAAACATGGGTGAATCTCAAACTAATTATGCTCAACGAAGAAAGCCAGAAAAAAAGATATACGATTCAATGTATGATTCAAAATATATAAACTCTAAAAAACGCAGACTAATATAATGTGTCAGAAAGCAGATCACTGATTGCCTGGAGACAGAAGGGAAAGAGGGCTTACCAAGGGCACTTGGGAACTTTGTGGTATGTTCATTATCTTGACTGTGCTGATGGTTTCATAGGTATATACATATGTCAAAACTTAATTGTATGCTTTGAACATGTGCAATTTATTGTATGTCAGTTATACCCCAATAAAGCTGTTGAAAAGAACTGACACATAAATATACCCACTGATTTTTTTATAAAGGTGAAAAAGCAATTCAGTGGAGTGTGAGGAAAGGCTAAGGTCTGACACCTACAGCCAATAAAAACACAACGAGCCCTTCTTGGATTCAGATTATTACTTACGTGGAAAACGAAAGGAAGAGTAGCCACATGTACCAGCAACCCGTGCTTCCTGTCCTACATACCAAAAAGGCGGTGACCGCAAAACAAGAAGTGCCTCCCATCCTCTCGTGTTCTGAGTGGATCACAAGGAGTTCTGCTAAGACTCAGATAAACTGCAGGTCAAGCCTTTGCCTATGTGACCAATGTCACCAGACTGCCATGACAGAGCTGTTCCCCTACACAGAAAAGCTGCAGATCCTGTCTTGAACAGGCAAAGTTATTCCACACCTGTAGTGCACTGATACAGAGAAAGCACATCCCTGTGTGGCTTCAGATGGTTCAGATGACGCCTCTGAACTCTATTGAATGCGTATATTTTTCCTATCACTTTTGGTCTGTAGCCTTGCCTGTAATAAACCTCAGCTGTGAGTAAAGCCTGCTAATGAGTCTTGTGAGTCCATCCAGCGAACCACTGAAGCTGGATGGTTATTGAACCCCAGAAACGTGGTTATTGTTTTTCAATAAGTGGTGCTGGGGAAACTGCACATCCATAGGCAAAAGTATAATGTAATAAACCTAGACCTAAACCTCATAACTTACATAAAAATTAACTCAAATTGGATCACAGATTTAAATGTAAAATTATAAAATTTTAGAAGAAAATATAGCAGGAAATATTCATGACCTAGGGCTAGGTGAAGAATTCTTACACATGACTCTAAAAGCACAATACATAAAAGAAAAAAAAATCAATACATTGAACTTCCTTAAAATGAAAAAAATTTGCTCTGTGAAAGACCCTGTTAAGAAGATGAAAAGACAAGCTATGGACTGGGAGAATATATTTGCAAATCACATCTCTAACAAAGGATTTGTATACAGAATATATCAAGAACTCTTCAAACTCAACTGTAAGAAACCAACCACCCAATTTTTTAATGGGAAAAGACTTGAACAGACACTTCACCAAAGATGATATACGATGGCAAATAAATGCACGAAAAGATGTCCAACATCACTAGTCATTAGGCAAACTCAAATAAGAACCACAATGAGATGCGACTACATACCTATTCAAATGGTTAAAATGAAACACTGATAACACCAAATGTTGATAGGGATGCCAATATACTGGATCTCGCTTTCATTGCTGGTCAGAATGAAACGTGGTACAGCCACTCTGGAAATCACTCTGACAATTAAACATAGAGTTATCCTATGATCCAGCAGTCCCACTCCTGGGCATTTATCCCAGAGAAATGAAAACTTATGCTCACACAAAAACCTGTACTCAAATGCTCATACAGCTTTTATTTGTACAGCTTGAGACCTGAAAATAAACCAAATGTCCTTTAACAGGTGAATGGTCAAACCCACTGTGGTGCATCCACACTATGGAATATTACGCGGCCATAAAAAGGAACAAACCATTGATATATCCAACAACTTGGTTGGCTCCTAAGGGAATTATACTGAGTTGGGGGGGGAGCCAATTTCAAAACATTACATACTATAGGATGGCATTTATATAACATTCTTTTTTTTAAGGAATGATTTTTTAAATTTTATATTGGCATATAGTTGATTAACAATGTGTGAGTTTCAGGTGTACAGCAAAGTCATGCAGTTATACATATACATGTATCTACTCTTTTCCAAATTCCTTTCCCATTTAGGTTGTTACATAATATTGAGCAGACTTCCCTGTGCTATACACTAGGTCCTTGTTGGTTATCCATTTTAAATATAGCAGTGTGTACATGTCAATCCCAAATTCCCTAACTATCCCTCCTCCCCACCCTTCCCCCCGGTGACCATAAGTTCCTTCTCTAAGTCTGTGAGTCTGTTTCTGTTTTGTAAGTTCGTTCGTATCATTTCTTTTTAGATTCTGCTTATAAGTGATATCATATGATATTTGTCTTTCTCTGTCTGACTTACTTCACTCAGTATGACAATCTCTAGGTCCATCCATGTTGCTGCAAATGGCATTATTTCATTCTTTTTTATGACTGAGTAGTATTCCATTATATATATATGTGCCACATCCTCTTTATCCATTCCTCTGTCAAAGGACATTTAGGTTGCTTCCATGCCTTGGCTATTGTAAACAGTGCTGCAATAAACATTATGGTACATGATTCTTTTTGGATTATGGTTTTCTCTGGGTATATGCCCAGGAGTGGGATTTCAGGATGATATGGTAGCTCTATTTTTGTTTTTTTAAGGAACCTCCATATTGTTCTCCATTGTGGCTGCACCAATTTACATTCCCACCAACAGTGCTGGAGGGTTCCCTTTCCTCCACACCCTCTCCAACATTTATTGTTCGTGGATTTTTTGATGATGGCCATCTTGACTGGTCTGAGGTGATATCTCATTGTGTGAGGGTGAGTCAAAAATTATCCGCACTCTGGTTGAAGTAAAACTTCTATGAATTCTACAGCCAGAGTGCAGATAATCTTTGACTTGTCCTTGTAGTTTTGATTTGCATTTCTCTAATAATTAGCGATGTCGAACATCTTTTCATGTGCCTCTTGGCCATCTGCATGTCCTCTTTGGAGAAATGTCTATTTAGGTCTTCTGCCCATTTTTTGATTGGGTTGTTTTGATGATATTAAGCTGCATGAGCTGTTTGTAAATTTTGGAGACTAATCCCTTGTTGGTCACATCATCTGCAAATATTTTCTCCCAATCTGTGGGTTGTCTTTTCGTTTTGTTTATGGTTTCCTTTGCTGTGCAAAAGATTCTGAGTTTAATTAGGTCCCATTTGTTTATTTTTATTTCCATTACTCTGGGACAAAATTATAGAGATGGAAAACATATAACTGGTTGCCAGGGGCTCGGTGTAGGGGAGGGGAGAAGTAACAGTAAAGGGGTAGCATGAGAAATTTCCTTTGTGGTGATGGAACAGTTCTGTCTCTTGATTGTGGTGGTGAAGTGGTTATACAAACCTGTACAAGCAATAAAATGCCATATAACCACAAAGACATACCAAAAAATAAGTGCATGTAAAAACTGGGGAAATCTGATTACAGTCTGTAATCTACTTAATTATATTGTGTCAATTAATTTTCTGGTTTTGACAATGACTGTAATTATGGAAGATGTCACTAATGGGGGAAGCTGGATGGTGGGTACATGGAACCTCTCTGTAGTATTTTTTGCAACTGCTTGTGAGTACACAATTATTTCCAAAAAAAAAAAGTTACAAACTGATACTCAATTCAGTCATTAGAAAACTTTTATGTTTGGAACAATGTGAGCTGGTGAATCTATATTTTCAACTGTAAATTTTATGAAATCTAAGTACAGATCAAGTACTTCTGGTGAAATTTATCCTCCAAATTGAAATGTGCTGTAAGTGTAAAATACACACCAGATTTCAAAGACTTCATATAAAAATATCTCAATAATTTTTATAGTGATCATATGCTGAAATGAAAGCAGATCAGATTAGGTTATACACAATATATCATGAAAATTAGTTTCACCACTTTTTTTTAATGCAGCTACTAGAAAATTAAAAACTAGTATTCACATTATATTTTTATTGGATAGTGCTGCTCTAAGGTATCACAAATGTAAAAACTGCAAGAAGCAGCTATCACGCTTAGGCTGGGGTGGGGGTGGGTTGGGGGTAGAGAAGAGGTTGTGATTACTAAAACTTGGGAAAGGAAGGCTGGAATCTCCACAACAGGGTCATAAGATTGACTTAAATTCCTTTTTAGATTGTTATAAAGTTTAGGATTTCTACCTTTAAATTTTGGAAGACCATGAAGAAACTGGTTAAATATGTTTTAGAAAAGCAACCAACAGCCTCTCGTGAAATTCATGTTGAGTGTTGGCTAAAGAGGCCAAAGAGAATGGAAGGAAGAACTGTACTAGTGTCTCAGCAGAGCGGCTGGAAGGTCTTCTGGGACTTCACAACTCTACTTCCCAGGGGACAGATGTTTTGGACAGTGAAGATGTTTCGGTCTCTCTGTCTCTGTGTGTGTCTCTCTCTCTCTGCACCAGTGCCCATGAACAGGCCCTCTTATATCGACCTGAATTCTCACTCTGCTCACTGATCCACTGGAGTGCAGATCTTCACCCCTCGCTTTCCTTTCACTTGCTTTCTCTCTGTCAAGACCTCACTTAGGAAATACTAATTTAAAGAGACGTTACCTCCCTTTTCAGTGTTACCAACTCTCAGTTCCCTCTTCCAAGTGAGGCTCAAAAGGAGTGACATATAGTTCATAAGTACTAGAGGTCAGAGTGGGTTAAGGCACACAAAGAGATTAAACCACTTGTATCTGAGATCAGCTGCCAACCTCCGAAATACTGCCCTCAGTAGCTTTCCACTATTCCTGAAATTCTCACCAATTCTCATTCTTAAAGGGCCTTCCAAAGGGATCCAACTAGGTTCCGAGGCTCTTGGAGCAAAGCAGTGAAGTACAACAGTTCACATTTGGCTTTAGCACAGTCCCTGCTCAATAACTGGGGAGTGATTGACTGAAGCTCTCTGAACTTTGGTTTCTTCATTCGTTAAAAAAAAAAAATCCTTTCTCTTCTCTGCGCCCAACACCTATTTCTTGGAACCTCTGAGCAGCCGGCATTTATCATCCAATAACATGCAAGCTGACAAGGTTGAACATGGTTTCTTTTTCTGTGGTATATACATTTAAAAAAATAAATTTATTTATTTATTTATTTATTTATTTGGCTGTGTTGGGTCTTTTTTTGCTGTGCACGGGCTTTCTTTAGTTGCGGTGAGTGGGGGCTACTCTTTGTTGCGGTGCGCGGGCTCCTCATTGCCGTGGCTTCTCTTGTTGTGGAGCACAAGCTCTAGGCGCCTGGGCTTCAGTAGCTGCAGCACATGGGCTCAATAATTGTGACTCACGGGTTCTAAAGCGCAAGCTCAATAGTTGTGGTGCACGGGCTTAGTTGCTCCACGGCATGTGGGATCTTCCTGGAGCAGGGATCGAACCCGTGTCCCCTGCCTTGGCAGGCGGATTCTTAACCACTGCACCACCTAGGAAGCCTGGTGTATACATTTTAATAACAGTATCTCAGTAACTTATATCTGATATATATTTGTAAGCTTTCACTGAATCCTCCCACCAGCTCTGTGTGGTAGCCTGATCATATATCTATCTCTATCTAACTGGCAAGAAAAGGTCTAAATAAGGTTTATACGACTTGCCCACCATTGTGGGATAAATCGATGGTAGAACCAGGATCAGAGATCATATCTCCTCACTTCTGGCCCACTGCACTTTCCTAGAGTGAACATTTCCGATCTCTCTGTTTCTGGAACCTCTGTGGTTTATTTTTGACCATCTGGACAGAAAAAGAGGGGAATCCCCGGTTTTGCTCTAAGCATAAAACCATGAGCCTAGGGCTTCCTAGGTGGCGCAGTGGTTAAGAATCCGCCTGCCAATGCAGAGGTCACGGGTTCGATCCCAGCTCCAGGAAGATCCCACATGCTGCGGAGCAACTAAGCCCGTGTGCCCAAAAAAAAAAAAAAAAAACCATGAGCCTTGCCTCTAGCTTATTATATGTGCTGTGTGCTCTGGCCCAAGCCCTCTTCCTCAACTTGGGAAGCCCTTTCCATCGAAAGTCTACCAACCCTTCACCATCCGGCTGCAGACCTTCTCTGGGCAGCCTCTCCCCACAAAACTCACACTCCTGTCATTATTCCCTTAGCACCTGAGAATCCAGAACCCTCAGTTAGTTGGATATTCTTTGTGTGTTAGGTGGTGGGGTTTTTCTGAAAAAAGAGAAAAATGACAACATAACAATCAGAGGTTTAATCAAACTGCCAGATTTTAGGCTATGACCAGGATCAATACTGATGAAATAAAAATTCACATTTTAAGGCAAGTCAAGAAAAATGTAAACATAAAATTTTCCTCTGCCCTCTGGCCTCCTCCCTCCCCTCTAGTGTGCACTGTGTACCTGCATTCTGCACAAACCAGACCTCCCCAATGGCAGAGATACCTGCTCAACCATAAAGAGCATTGTTCTCCTGGTGCCAGCAAGATCACTTCTTAGGAGACAACATTCCTTCTTAATCTTGTAAGAGGTCACAGTGACACATTACTTGATAACTCCTTAGGGGGTAACATTCCTTCTTAATCCTATAATGGGTCACAATGACCCACTACTTTGTACGTGCAGATCTGATCTGTGCAAACCATCAATACATTTGACGTATAACCCTTTGTCCTAAAAATGGATATAACTGTGCTTTGACCTCTAATGGGCAGAACAGTTCTCAGAGCTCTCTGAGAGACTGTGTCCCAGGCTTTAATCCTCACGTTGGCCTGAATAAAATTTTCCATCCCTTTCATAGACTGACTATTGATTTTTTTCATCAACAATAAAAATTCAGTTCCATTTCTTCCACTTTGTCTCCCTACTTAAAATTCTGAAAAGTGATTAGCCTAGAGATCTTGCAAGATCCGCATGGAAGAATCAGTGGTCATTAAGCTGTCCTCCTTTATGGAGGAAAATGGATTCAGATATTGTAGAAAGATTGGCCACCTGAACCCAAATGAGGTTTCTCCTTAGCCCTAAGTTAATCAAAAGATTCTGCCTTAGGAGCTTCCATTCCCCTAGTATTCTAGGGGGCTGTAATATTATCTGGATGTGATATATATGCCTATTTCAGCTTTTCAAGTAGCATCTTCTACTGCTCTTGGGTGCAGGAAGATGGGTACGTAATTGATACCTGGGACATTTTCTGTCACAACACTATCCAAAGGTGATTTGGGCATGCCTGATAACTGCATTTTTCATTCATTTGACAAGTGAAATTTATAACAGAAGGGCTCAAAGCTCTGGGATACTGGGAAAGAAATTTGCATCTCTGACCGAAAGGTCAGAGATCCGAAGAGAATGGATGGCCTTAGGGAATTCTGAAGCCCTTGTTCTAAGAAAAGGAAATGAAATAGCGTTCTCTTACATTTTGAAGGATGATAAGATGACTTAGGATAACAAGACACACTTCAAAGTGATGAGCTATCCTATTTGAGCTTCAGCTACAATAAAACTAGTGGTTGCAAGGACCAGAATCATATGCTTATTAGTTATGTGACTGGAGAGCTCCAGGGCTATCTATCCTTTAGAGGTAAAACTCATGGGTGCCCTAGCAAAATGAGGTGGCATATCCTGCTTAACAGCAGGGGACCATTTCTGAAGTCGTACACACTAAGATATCTTTATACATCCATGGCAGTCTACAGATTTCCACAATAGTTCAGTTCAACAAGTATTTCTCAAATGTCTATTTTCCAGGCACTGTGCTAGTTGCTACAGATGCAGAGGTAATAATAACTAGTTGTAATAGTGAAGCATTACCAAGAGTTTTTGGGGTTTTTTTGTTTTGTTTTGTTTTGTTTTTACTATGTCAGACCCTCTGCTAGAGGTGCTTTAGATATCTCATCTCATTTCATTCTTTCCATTGGCCTGTGAGGTATTCTTATTCCCACTTTACACATAAGGAAAAGGAAGCATAGGAAGGGTAAATAATTTGCCTAAGGTTACACAGCTAGTACAGAACAGAGGTGGGACTTAACCCCTGCTATGTCTAATTCCAAACTTCATCATCTAACCACTATACCGTAACTCAGAGACTATTAAGCTTTAAGACCCTGACGGTGAAGCAGCAAAGACATACTCAAAGAAAGAATTTCAAACTATTATGCTAAATGATGAGATAGAGGTATGCGTACCGTGCTATGGAAATACAGAGTATGGCATATGGATTTCTATAAGCACAGATGCTGGAGCCAGACAGCCTGGGTTTGAAGTGTGACTTTGTCACTTATCAATTATGTGAACTTGGACAAGTTAACCTTCTATATGCCTCAACTTCCTCATCTGAAAAGAGGGATAATAATAGAACCTAATTCATAGAGTTGTCATGAGGATGAAAAGTGCTTAGAATAGTTCCTGGCACATAAGTGCTATTTATATGTTAAATAAAATAAACAAGCTTAACTCTGAATAGGGTTCCAGGGAAGGCTTCTTGAAAGGGCTGATGCCTGAACTGAGTCATAGAGGATAAGCAAGAGTTAGCCAGGTGAAGGAAAGTGGGAAAAGTGGGCTAGGCAGGTGGGGAGAGAATCATCGGTGGGGCTACACTACCAGCAGCTTGGTAATTCTAGACTAGAGTGTAAAGTGCAGAAAAGAAAGTGGTAACGGGAAGGTCTGGCAAGGCCTTGTATGTCACTTGAAGGAGTGTGGACTTGATTTTATAGGCAACAGGGAACCATGAAAGGGAAGGGTTTTATGCAGGAGAACAACATGGACAGATGTACATGGGAGGGCAGATTTGTTATACAGCCTAAAATTTACTTTTAAGAAACTCAGCACAGGGACTTCCCTGGCGGTCCAGTGGTTAAGACTCCGTGCTTCCACTGCAGGGGGTGAAGGTTTGATCCCTGGTCAGGGAACTAAGATTCTGCATGCGATGTGGCCAAACAAAAACAGACAAGAACTCAGCACAGACAGTGCAAGTTACACACACACCTATACGTGTACATGAATATATACTCTAGGGACAGTTAGTATCTGAAGCACCTCAAAGAGGAACACAACTGAAGCAGTGCTTAGTTTGCATCTGGAAGACTAATGATGAGTCCACACTCCATAGGCAGCTACTGGAAAGCTTCAACCAATCTACCTAAATCTACACAAGAGGGTTTGCTCATTTCTGTAAGGGATGTTAGAAATACACTTTCACTGGCTAAATAA
The DNA here is from genome assembly GCF_030028045.1 of Hippopotamus amphibius kiboko. Lineage (NCBI taxonomy): Eukaryota > Metazoa > Chordata > Mammalia > Artiodactyla > Hippopotamidae > Hippopotamus > Hippopotamus amphibius. Next base: position 32,426,808 of record NC_080203.1, read on the forward strand.
ATAGCGTTCCAGATTTATGGACTGACACTCTTGTCTGCCCTTGCATGAATGGGGCCTACAACACTGGTGATCCCAGAGTGGCATCCTAGGTCTAGGCATCCATTAGGTCCTGCCTCTTCACACTTAATGGATGAGTCTGTTGCCTGATCTGACCAGAAGTTTAGCTAAAATGCTATGGCTGGAGAATTGCTAAATGTGCTCCAAGTGAACCTTTCCTGAGTAGGGCTTAACAGATCTTCTGAGGACAGGCTGCAGGACTATGTCTAACTGCTAATAAATGTACGCTTGGCAGAATTGGGTCGAAGTCCTGTTTTTAGTGGAACATACCACCTGGTATGGAGATTGTAGGGGATGAAGACTGCAACCCACAGCTATCTCTACTCATTGGAAGCTGCTGATGTTTGCTGAAAAGTACCTGACGGTGTGAGAGGCTAAACGGGCTTAGATCCATTTGCAATAGAATTAAACAAGGGCAAGAATGGAGGCAGGGAGACGAGTTAGGAGGAGGCTGCTGCAAGTGGTTCAATCAACAGATGATGAACAGCTCAACCAGGGCAGTGACCGTGAGTCAGAAGAAAAGAGAATGGAGTCAGAAATATTTCAGAGGTAAAATCAGGAAGTCTTGGTGAGCCCATTGGATGGTAAGTTCCAGGAGCAGTTTGTGACAACCTCCAGGTTTCTTGTTTGAGTAACTGGGTAGACTTGGTGACATCCACTGATGCAGGGGCAGTATTATAACCAGAGGAAGAGAAAGATTGGGGTGGGGGCAGGGGAAAGCATTTTAATTATGATTTGGATACGCGGAGCTTAACATCCACATGGAGATGACCAGCAAGCATTTGGATAATATAAGCCTGAAGCTCAGGGGCAAGTCAGGGCTGGAAATGTAGATGGGAAGTCGTCAGCGCACAAGGGCTACAGAATACTTCAACAGTGATGGATCCTCAGCTACCATAATACAAAGTCAGTAGATGATGTTTAAAAAGTGTTTGACAAGAAATAGTAGAATGTGGAAAACAGCATGGTGGGTCCTCAAAAAAAAGCAAACACAGAATTACCATATGATCCAGCAATTCCATTTCTGGGTATATACCCAAAAGAAATGACAGCAGAGACTCGAACAGATATTATACACTTGTGTTCACAGCAGCATGTTTGTAATAGCCAAAGATGGAAATAGCTCATATGTCCATCAATGAATGAATGGATAAACAAAATATGATGTTGTGTGTGTGTATAAAATAGAATATTACTCATCCTTAAAAAGGAATGAAATTCTTATATATATTACAACACAGACAACCCTTGAAGACATTTGCTAAGTGAAATAAGCCAGACACCAGAGGACAAATATTGTATGATTCCATTTATATGATATACCTAGAGTAGTCAAATTCATAGTGACAAGACCTAGAATAGTGGTTACCAGGGGCTGGGGAGGAAGGAAATGAGAAATTATTGTTCAATGGATACAGAATTTCAGTTTGAGATGATGAAAAACTTCTGCAGCTGGATACTGGTGATGATTGTACAACAATGTGAATGTACTTAATGCCACTGCACACTTAAAATTAGTTAAAATGGTAAATTTTGTGCAATGTATATTTTACCAAAAAAATAATGTTTTTTTGGATAATCATATTCTTTTAAATGACTGAGGTAAACACCATAAGAAACACTTCAAAGAAGGATTGCAGAAAAGGGGTGGACATAGGGTCTTCTACTTATCACTATAAGCCTTTGGTATGCTTTTATTTTTTAACTATATGCATGTATTACATTGAATAAGAACATTTTAAACTAAAAAAAGGGTAAGAGATCACTGAGGGTGAGGTTGAGGAGTTGGTGGAAGAAGAGGTACCTTAGGGTAAAGGTTGTAAGAAACAATAACCCACTAAAATAAGGTAATGAAAAGAGAGGGTTATTACACGGATACAGAGAATCACACAGGAACTTGAAAGTCCTCTGGGTGCCGTCTCCTGTGCTAGCTCTCCTCACCCCGTCTCCCTCCTATTCCTCTCACAGCTCCTCCCCTCTCTCCCCTCCTTTGTCCGCTACTCCGCATCTCTCTCTGGCTCATGATCTCTTCCTTGGTTCTCGGGGAGTGTCGCCTTTATTTCCCACACCTCCTCCTCTGCCCGCCAGTGTCTTCTAGTCACTCAACCACTCGTACTGTAGCGTCAGCCTCTGAGTTGGTGCGACCTCCAGCCTGGTCCCCTGCAGTCTGCCTCTTCCATCTCACTGCATTCCTGGGGGAGAGAATGGTCTTCCGCAGACACTGCAGCCACCTCCTGTTTAGATATCCATCCCTAGCCGTATTGGCTGTGTCCCCGGCTTTACCATCCCTTCCTGAGAGGTGACAGGTTGGGATGTACTGCAGTAAAGGAGATTTAAGCTGGCTGTGAACCCAAGATATAACTACTATCAATTAAGATCCTTGAGGAACAGAGGAGTAGGAGAATCCGGAGAAGAAAAACCAGGGAAAAGAGAGTTTCAAACAGGCAAATGGTTGAACCGTGTTAAATGCCGCAGAGCAAGGTCCCTTAAAATAAAGACCCAATGGTGTCCGTTGAGTTTGGCATTGGGGTGAATGAAAAGGAATGATGTAGAACATCAAGTACGGACCATTCTTTCAAGAGGCTTGGCTGACCAGGGAATAGCTGAGGGGGTGGAGGGAGGACACAGGTTAAAAAGATTTTTCTTTTTATTAAAATGAAACAGAGGTTTTGTTGTGGTTGCAAATGCAGCATGGTGTAAGGGAAGGGCAAAGTATTGTGAAGAGATGGATCGGTGAAAAGGTGGGTGTTGAACTGAAGAAGGGATACATTATCCGCTGAGATAGGCAGAACATCCTACGAATTGCAGTTGTAGGTGTTCAACTCTGAGTATGTCTTATATTTGCCATACAGACCAACCCCAACTGCGGAGCTACTCTTTTTTTTTTTTTAAGCTCTTTACTGGAGTACAATTGCTTCACACTGTTGTGCCAGTTTCTGCTGTACAACAAAGTGAATCTGCTGTATTTATACATATATCCTCATATCCCCTCCCTCTTGCAACTCCTTCCCACCCTCCCTATCCCATCTCTCTAGGTCATCACCCATCATCGAGCTGATCTCCCTGTGCTATGCAGCAGCTTCCCACTAGCCATCTATTTTACATCTGGTAGTGTATATATATGTCAATGCTACTCTCTCTTTGTCCCAGCTTCCCCTTCACCCCGCCCCCGCCCTGTGTCCAGAAAGAGAAAAACAAATACCATATGCTAACGCATATAAATGGAATCTAAAAAAATCATACTGATGAACCCAGTGACAGGGCAAGAATAAAGATGCAGATGCAGAGAACGGACTTGAGGAGATACTCTTAATAGAAGAAAAGAGGGCCAAGGGTATAACCTAGGAGAATGCCAACACTTAATGCAAGTGAGGGTCGACTCCAGATCTGACCATCCAGGGTGAATGTTTAGTTTGGGTCTAGCTTTCCCTTTTTAACACCTAATTGGCTTCATGCCCCAGGAATGCCAACTAACTGCTTTTACGAATTATAATCTGAGTGGAAAGTATATAGCAATAAAGTCGTATATCCTATTCTGGAAAGAGGACTGGCATGGGAATCATGAGAGCTGCCACCTTCCCTCTCTGGGTCTCTGTTTCCCCGCGTGTCAAAGCGAAGGGCTGGTCTCAGTTGTTTCTGTGGCTCCTCCAGTTGGAACACTCTGATTCTTTGACTTCTGGCTAATCTCCACTTTTCTTGTCGCCGTATTAATGCTCTCCTACATAAACACAAATGGGTGGAAGCTGACCACATTCTTTTTCAAGCTCGTGATAACAGGGAAAACAAATCCAAAGAACCTGGACAATCACAAAATATGATAAGCAAAAGAAAAGGAGAGTCAAAAGGAAAAAATATGATTGGCCTCTTGCTACTAACGTCAGCGCCCAGCTGTGCAACAGTAACACTGTGTTCCCTTGAGATCAAATCAATGGCTCAAAAGTGGAAAACTCAAACCACTTTTTTTCTCTGGTCAAATCAAGATTTCCTACTCCAATATAAAACAAAATTTTTAAAGAAAAATAAGGAACTAAAAAAAAATCAAGATTTACTCCCTACCCCTGCTAACTTCTGAGGAGATAGTGAATATTCTCCTCTCTTCACAACATCCCTCGCAGTTGTCATAAGCATTAACAATATTTTAATACACGCGAAAGAAAGGGTGTGGAACTATTGTTCTCAATTCACCGACTATTCTTATCAAACTTTCAGAGCTTCACGGGGGAGGGTGTGGAATAGACTAGGGACAGTGTGCCCTGCCCACCTTCTCCTATACTGCCAGCTAGGAATCGTTTACCAGTGTCAGCGCCTAGGTTCCTCACTCCTATTCTGAAGTTTAAAAATACTTAAGAGTGGGATTGTGAAGAAAGAGCATGCTGTCGTTCCTACAAAAAGATGGTACAAATTTACAATTTGTGTGTAAGTCATACCCTTTCACTTCTTTTTCCAGGGTCGAGGATGGGATGATTCAGTGCCATCTACACCCTCTCAACCCTCTTGTGACCAAATGGCTTTCATTTGTGCCCAGCTGGCAAGGGATGGAGGTAAAAGCAGTGGCTGAGAAATTAACCTGATAATTTCTATCAGACCCAGGACCATGAATCAATCACACACGCCTGGAACCTCATATGAAAGTAGTTTAGCCAAGCGCTTTCACTAAATCGACCATGTCACCTGCTCTACCACCCAGGCCACGTGCAGACATAGGCTGAGTCCCCAAACCTCAGTACTGAACACCACAGGCAAAGGCTCCCATTTGGAGAACTGGTCAAGTTCTCAGTTTCTGCTTCAATCTGTGAAGCTGAGTCAGTCCCCTGAGCAGGGCACGGGGGACAGCACTCTGCCTTCTGTTTTTTGTACCAAGGCAGGTAGAGGCAGGAAGATGGGGATTGCTCAGCTGCCAGCCTTTTCAGCAGATGGTATCACCACCATGAGATAATTAGCGTGCAGTCCCACAGGGGGGCTGGGTATAGAGACTGAAATGGAAAATCAGATGAACAAAAATGTAGGGGAGGCTGCTGCCCCAGCTGAAAATGTTCATGCCTCAACCTGAGAGGCTCCGACTGCACCAGCTCCAAAGATGCATTTCTTTCCCATTCGCATTCAGGTCTCGCATTCAGGTCTCAAACACCAAACTAGCTTCCTACTTTATTTCTCTCCTTCTCAGCAAGCACTTCCTCTGCAACTGTTACTTTGCAAAGGTTTGGACTATCTTACGGCTCAGTTCTCCCGCTCCCTGGGCCACACCTCAGCACACCTGCTTGGAGCACAGATACCACAGATACCGTGGCCAGAAGCCCTTAGGAAGGACACTGCGCCCGCCCCAGCACCTCTGCCGTCCATCGGTTGCTTCACTTATTTAACCAAGGGCTGCTATCATTATATGGTTTGAATCTGTTACACATCAAGATGATAAACTGCGCTTTTGCCTATTCCTTTGTTGTTTTAAACATTCTTTTGATGCACGAAGAGCCACTTACATGTACATAAAGTAAGCGGCCGTCTGTTTTATGAACCGTTAGACTGAAAACGTGTCAACTCAAGCACAATCTACCAATTTACTAATTGTTGGCCTATGGCTAATTAACAGAAATTAGCTGTGTTACTGGCAGACATACCAGCCATTACTTCATTAGTTGTACGTGTCTGGAGTGGGAGGCGGTCGTAAAATAACACTGGTAAAGAAGACCAAGGCCCTGGTTAACCGCAGGCAGAAGGGGCACTCGCTTCCTAAATGTGGTGTGCAAGGGTTGTCCTACCACGCTCAGTGCCACACTAAGTCCGGCCACCCAAGACTGACTCCCCTCCATCACAGGAACTGACTCAACTCACCCACCACCTGAAGTCTCCCATACTTGGCAGTCGAGTTCCTTTTATAGGAGGGGAGAAGAAAAGGCTATAAACACAGAAGGGGAAAATGAATAAAAAAGAAAGCTCTCCTGCGATCAGAAGGTGCCTTTCTCCTTAGCTCTCTGGCTAAGTACACTGGATTCATAAACACTCTTTTATTGAATTGGGGTTCAGAGCTTTTACTTAGTGTTGACTTAGTAGGTAGATAAGACAGAAGCAAACAAGGCATCTAGCGATCCGACTCAAGAGTGGGGCCCACTAGGGCAGGATCCGGGTATACTTATGAAACAGGCAATTTCTGTTCTTAGCATGTCCCAATTCTTCTTTTGACGTGTTCCCCTCTTTTCAGCCCACCTCCCTGGGTTCCAGTATCTCCTGCTGCCACTTGGCCATGCAGGGTTATCCCCTGACCTTACCTCTAATGTAAGCTGGAATTCCCAGTCCTGGGCACTGAGCACCATGCCAGACCTGGCCCCCACCCCAAACCAGAAGGTTTTGTTCCAGTCCCTCAGGGCCAACTTCATAATGGGATATTCTTATAAGTGACATGTTTGCATTTTTTTTTTAGAGAGGGCTGATGGAATTCCTTAGCCTAAATGAGTGATTCTAACAGCAGAAGTTTCCGGCATGATTAAACCTTACTAAAAGACATCTTGGGATCCTCGGGAGGGCAGTTTAAGAACTCCTTCAAACGCTACCTTCTAGGTAATTGTACTCATTCTTTTGCATGGGACTGGTTCTAGAATCACACAGAGACTCCTGGGCAAGAGGCATATGTCTAGAAATCCACTGGCCACTGCTGTCCTTGTAGGTTTCTCAAGTGGTGAGAGAAGTGATTTGAGAATAGTTCGGGCAGTCAGCAGTGCTGCTTTCTGGTTTTAGAACTCTATAATGCTTGTTTAGAAATTATTATCTACTTCTTGCCTCTCTACTTTTTTTTTCACCAGAAGAAACAGATTAAGAAGTGGATAAGAAAAACATTAATAACTCTCAGTCATTTGACAGAAGGTGATTTCATTGCACACAGATTATACTGTTGCTACACTATGACAAAGCCTGCTTAGTTCGGAACTAATCAAAATGAGAGAGCAATTCTTAAGTGAAAAGGGATCTTAAATGAGCTACTGAAAGATACAACAATGTTATGAATCCCAAAGATATGATGCTGAGTGAGAGAAGCCAGTTTCTTTTTCTTTTAATGTTTATTTATTTATTTGGTTGCACCAGGTCTTAGTTACGGCAGGTGGGCTCCTTAGTTGCTGCATGCACATGGGATCTAGTTCCCTGACCAGAGATCGAACCCGGGCCCCCTGCATTGGGCGCATGGAGTCCCAACCACTGTGCCACCAGGCAAGTCCTGAGAAGCCAGTTTCAAAGTTACCTACTGTATGATTCCATTTCTCTAACTTTCTCAAAAGACCAAACTACAGTGATGGAGAACACATCAGTGACTGCCAGGGTTGGGGCGGGGGGAAGGGGGGTTGCGTGTGTAACTACAGAGGGGCAGCGTGAGGGAGTTGGCGGGGGATGAATCCTGATACAGTCTGTATCCTGACGGTAGTGATGATTACATGAATCTATACACATGCTAAAATTCATAGACCTGTCTACCAATAGTCAATTTTTCTATACATTAACTTAAAAACTGATAGTGGGTTGGCCCAAAAGTTCGTCCTACAAAAAGTTAGTCCTACAGAAAAACCCCAAACAAACTTTTTGGCCAACCCAATACTAAGGGAAAACTTACTATCCCCCTTGTTTGTTTACTCCTCTGTGAACTCAAGTTTCCCCTTTAGAAAATCAAGTGATACGTTCAAGATGCTCCGTCTGAAGAACATGCATGAGAAGGGCTTTTAGGAAAAGATCATAAAGACCCTCTGAGCTCCTCCTAAGGAAGGTGTTGAATCTAAGCAGGCGGCAGAGCATATGCTTGGAGGCCTTGGCCAAGCAATGGAATGGGGTTTGCAGCCAATCATCCACAGCCTCTCATTTCCCCTCAGAGTTTCTCTTGCGGCCTGAGCCCACTGGCTGACTGACCAGGGTTAGAGGTGGCTGGTGTTCACTGTAAGAGTTAACAGGCCCATTCAGGCCTCATATGTTGGCTCCACGAACAACGATCAGGCCAGTGATTCCTATTTTGGAAGGGCTAGGGTGCAGACAGGTTGGAGATACCCTATGTTGATTTCCTAGCGCGGCCCTCTGATACAAAGATTTACATAGCAAACGCTGGCTTTTTCAAGAAAGTGATTTTCAATTAAATTTGGTTACTGAGAATTCCCAGAAGGTGAACAATACCTCTTTGGATTATCCGAGGCTCCCAAAGGGGCTGCATCCCCAGGTTGGGGGGAGTCGGTGTTCTTTATAACTATCCAGTCTGTAGCCAGGTGGCTTTCAGGCCCGCACAATGAGCCAGGTTCCATCTTGTTTGTATATTTAGTTGTTTGCAATTTTATTGCATGTGTAGGTTCACGAATCTACCAACACGATCAGAATTGTACTATCACCACAAGGATTCTTCCTGCTCCCTTTGCAGCCACACTCACTTTCTATCTGCCCCACCCCCTACCCCCTGGCACCCACTAACCTGCTCCCCATCACTAGGTTTTTGTCATTTCAATAGTATCATGTAAAAAAAACATACAGTATGTAACTTTTTTAAGACTGGCTTTTTCTTACTCAGGAGGATTCCTGGGAGATTCATTCAAGTTACTACCTGAACCAAGACCCCATTTCTTTATACTGTTGAGTAGTATTCCATGCCACGGATATCCTACAGTTTATTTAACCATTCACCTGTTGAAGAATAGTAGGAGTGATCTAGTTTCTCCACATCCTCGCCAGCATTTGGTGTCACTATTTTTTATTTTAGCTATTCTGAGAGGTGTATAGTGATACCTCACTGTGGTTTTCATTTGCACTTTCCTGATGACTAATGATGCTGAACATCTTTTCATGTGTCATTTGCCATCTGTATATCCTCTGTAGTGAAATGCTGTTCATATCTTTTGCCCATTTTCTAACAGGATTGTTTGAGTTTTGAGAGTTCTTTATATATCCTAGATAAAAATCTTTTGTCACATATGTAGTTTGCAAATATTTTCTCCAGAGTATAGCTCATATTAATAGGATCTTTCAAAGAACAAAACTTTGTAATTTTGATGAAATCCAATTAATAGTTTTTCCTTTTAAGGATCACACTTATGGTGTGAAGCGTAAGAACGCTTTGCTGAGCCCTAGACCATGAAGATTTTCTCCTGTGGCTTTTTTTTTTCTACAAGTTTTATAGTTTTACACTTTAAGTCTGTGATTCATTTTGAGTTAATCATTGTATACGGTGTGATGTTTAGGTCAAAGTTCACTTATTTTGCCTATGGATGTCAATTGCTCCTGCACTATTTGTTGAAAAGGCTATCCTTCCTCCACTGAACTGCTTTTACACCTTTGTAAAAAACCAAATGAACAAATTTGTGTGGGTTTATTTCTGGGTTCTCTATTCTGTTCCATTTATCTGTCTGTCTACCTTCCACTGCTACAATACAGGCTTGATTACTGTAGCTATATAGTAAGCCTTTACATTGGTTTATTCTTTTTTTTTTTTTACCATCTTAACCATTTTTTAAGCTCTTCATTGGAATATAATTGCTTTACACTCTTGTACCAGCTTTTGAGGTACACCAAAGTGAATCAGCTGTATTTATACATATATCCCCATACCCCCTCCCTCCCATGACTCCATCCCACCCTCCCTGTCCTGGCCCTCTAAGGCATCACCCATCATGGAGTTGATCTCCCTTTGTTACACACCAGCTTCCCACTAGCTATTTTACACTTGGTAGTGTATATATGTCTATGCTACTCTCTCACTTCGTCCCAGCTTCCCCTTCGCCCCCCATCCCCCCAACCCCATGTCCTCCAGTCCATTCCCTGCATCTGCATCCTTATTCTTGTCCTGTCACTGGGTTCATCAGCACCATTTTTTTTTTTTTACATTCCATATATATGAGTTAGCATACAGTACTTGTTTTTCTCTTTCTGGCTTACTTCACTCTGGATGACAGACTCTAGGTCTATCCACCTCATGACATATAGCTCCATTTCATTCCTTTTTATGGCTGAGTAATATTCCATTGTATATATATGCCACATCTTCTTTATCCATTCATCTGTTGATGGGCACTTAGGCTGCGTCCATGTCCTGGCTATTGTAAATAATGCTGCAATGAACATATGGTACATGTTTCTTTGTGGATTATGGTTTTCTCTGGGTATATTCCCAGTAGTGGGATTACTGGATCATATGGTAGTTCTATTTGTAGTTTTTTAAGGAACCTCCAAACTGTTTTCCATAATGGCTGTACCAACTTACATTCCCACCAACAGTGCAGGAGAGTTCCCTTTTCTCCACACCCTCTCCAACATTTGTTGTTTCTAGATTTTGTGATGATGGCCATTCTGACCAGTGTGAGGTGATACCTCATTGTGGCTTTGACTTGCATTTCTCTAATGATTAGTGATGTTGAGCATCTTTTCATGTATTTGTTGGCCTTCTGTATGTCTTCTTTGGAGAAATGTCTATTTAGGTCTTCTGCCCATTTGTGGATTGGGTTATTTGCTTTTTTTGGTATGAAGCTGCCTGAGCTGCTTGTATATTCTGGAGATTAATCCTTTGTCCATTGCTTTGTTGGCAAGTATTTTCTCCCATTCTGAGGGTTGCTTTCTTGTCTTGTTTATGGTTTCTTTCGCTGTGCAAAAGCTTTTAAGTTTCATGAGGTCCCATTTGTTTATTCTTGATTTTATTTCCATGATTCTAGGAGGTGGGTCAAAAAGGATCTTGCTTTGATGGATGTCATAGAGTGTTCTGCCTATGTTTTCCTCTAGGAGTTTTATAGTGTCTGGCCTTACATGTAGGTCTTTAATCCATTTGGAGTTTATTTTTGTGTATGGTGTTAGGAAGTGTTCTAATTTCATTCTTTTACATGTTGCTGTCCAATTTTCCCAGCACCACTTATTGAAGAGGCTTTTTTCCATTGTATATTCTTGCCTCCTTTATCAAAGATAAATCTTAACCATTTTTTTTAAAAAAGACACATTTATTCAGCGTCATGATCAGACTATTACAATCTTAACCATTTTTAAGTGTAGAGCTTAGTAGTATTAAGTACATTTGCATTATTGTACAACCAATCTCCAAAACCCTTTTCCTCTTGAAAAACTGAAACTCTATACCCATTAAACAACAACTTTCCTTTCATGTCCTTCCCTATTTGTCTCTGGCAACCACCATTCTATCTTCTATTTCTGTGAACACAGAAGAAAGTAGGTACCTCATATAAGTAGAATCGGACAGTGTTTCTCTTTTTGTGACTGGTTTATTTCACTTAGCATAATGTCATCAGGGTTCTTCCATTTGTAGCATGTGTCAGAATTTCCCTCCTTTTTAAGGCTGAATAATATTTCATTGTATCTGTATACCACAAATGTTGTTTATCCATTAACCTGTCAGTGAACTCTTGGGTTGTTTCTAAGTTTTGTCTATTGTAAGTAGTACTGCTATGAACATGGATATACACACATACCCTGCTTTCAGTTCTTCTGGTTATATGCCCATAAGTGGAATTACTGTATCATATGATAATTCAATTTTTAATTTTTTGAATGGTTTATTCTTTATAAAAGTTTATTCTTTATAAAAATCATTTTAGCTACTCTAGGTCCTTTGCCATTCCATGTAAAGAAAAATTTCTTTTGGCTGCACCACACAGCTTGTGGGATCTCAGTTCCCCAACCAGGGATTGAACCCGGGCCACAGCAGTGAAAGCCCAGAATCTTAACCACTAGGCCACCAGGTAACTCCTTCCATAGAAATTCTATATCTGCAAAAATCCTTGCTGTGGTTTTGATAGAGATTTCATTAACCTGTAAATCAGTTTGGGGAGAACTGACATCTTTGCTATGCTGAGTCTTCCAATCCATGAACACAGTCAGTCTCTCAAACTAGTAATGCCTTAAGTTCTCTCATCAGTCTTTAGTAATTTTCAGCATACAAATCCTGTACCTGTTCTGTTAAGTTTACACCTAAGTATTTCATTTTCTTTGGAGCACTTATAAATGGTGTTATTTTTTATTTAAATTTCCAGTTACTATATGGAAATGTAATTGATTTTTGTGTGTTGATCTTGTATCATATGGCCTTGCTGAAATCAATTATTAGTTCTAGAAGGATTTTTTAAAAAGATTTCTTGTGATTTTGTATGCAGATGATCAAGTTTTCTGCAAATAGAGACAGTTTTACTTGGTTCTTTCTAATCTGTATGTTTTAAAATTTCTTTTACTTGCCTTGTTACTCTGTCTAGAAATTCCAGTATGATGTTGAATAGAAGTGATAAGAACAGACATGCTTGCTTTGTTCCAGTCTTAAGAGGGAAAGCATTCAGTCTTTCACCATTAAGTACAATGTTCGCTGTATGTTTTTTGTAGATGTTCTTTACATGGTTAAGGAAGTTCCCCTCTATTCCTAGTGTACTGAGAGTTTTTATTATGAATAAATGTTGATTTTTATCAAATGTGTTTTTCTGTGCCAAATGATATGGGCATATGATTTTTGTTTAGTCTTTTGATATGGTAGACTATCTTGACTGATTTTTAAAATACTGAACCAGGCTTGCATATCTTGGATAAATCCCACTTGGTCATGGTGTAATAATTCTTTTATACATCATAGGTTTCATTTTGCTAATGTTTTGTTGAAGATTTTTCTAAGTTCATGAGATATTTGTCTATAGTTTTCTCCCTTTTCTGCACTGCCTTTGTCTGGTTTTGGTATCCTTTTGGGACTCTGATATGAATGTTGGATCGTTTGTTATTTCCTACAAGTCTCTGAGGTTCTATTTTTCTCCAGTCTATTTTCTATCTGTTGCTCAGATTGAGTAAATTCTATCAGTTTATCCTCAAGCTCATTGATTCTACCCTCTGTCATCTCAACTATACTATTGAGCCTATACAGCAAGTTTTAAATTTCTGTTATTGTATTCTTCAGTTCTATAATTTGTTTGGTTCTTTTTTTATAACTTATTTGCTCAGATTTTCTATTTTTTTTCATTTGTTTCAAGAGACACTGCAATTGCTTATTGAAGCACTTTTGTGATGCTGCATTAAAATCCTTGTCAGATAATTCTAACATCTGATTCATCTTGGTATTGATGTCAGTTGATTGTCTTTTCTCATTCAAGTTGTGCTTTTCTGGTTCTTGGTATGATGCGTGATTTTTCATTGTATTCTAGACATTTTGGCTACTATGTTAGGAGACTATTTAAATCTTTTACTTTAGCAGGCAGTCGATGTTTAGGTTTAGCACACAAGCCTTAGCCTACTTTTGTAGGCTGTGTTTCACTGACCATTTACTCTTCAGAGCCTCTGCAGTGCAATTTTGGTCTGCTTGGTTAATGTGATGCTGATGGGGCCCTCACTGGTCCCTGCTGGTGCTGCATGAGGGAGCAGAAGGTGCTTCAGCAGGCTGTGTTGCCTGGTGTCTCTAGGTGGAGGAAGCTGAGTCTCTCGTCTGTAGAAACAACAAATCTTCCCTGGCTTTGGTCACTCTGGTAGAACCACCCCCTTGCCAGTGCTGTATGCCCTCCTGGTATCTCTTTTGGGGGAAGAGGATCCTTAAGTCCATGGGGACAGAGGCTTCCTGAGCCAGACTACTTGTAGTGGGATTTCCCCTTGATGGTTGCACAGTATCTTTTGGTGGGGCAGGAGAGTCTCTGGCCTGGTGGGAAAGGAAATCACTTCCCCTAGCTGCTTATTGTCGGTGGGGATCCCTGTTAGATTCCCTTTGCTGGAGTTGTCATGCTCAGTTGGTGTTGTCAGCAGGACTCCCATTCAATCCAGAGGGAGAAGGAGCCTACCTGAGTCATCTGTTGCTAGGTTGGGTGCTGGGAAATGCGGGGCCTGGGTTGCCTTCTTCTGTTGGGTAGTAAGTCATAAGGCTACCATAGAGTTCCTCCAGTCCTGGAATTCCTAACCATTCTGCCTTCCTCTTTACGTCTTTGAGAATCTTCCTTTGGTTGCCATTTGAATTATTTCTAGGATTCATAATTATACTTAGCTGGGAGGGGCAAGGAGAAATGAGTCTGTGCCATCTTGTCCAGACTGGAAGTAGAAAACCAATTTTGCATTGGTTTCTGCTGCCGCTTCTCCTAGAAATGACTCAGGCTTTCATCTGCCACCCTTTCCTTGGCAAAGAGCAGCTTAGGAGGCTTTGCTTTGGTTAAAATAACAAGCTCCCAGTTTGGAGAGTTTTGTTTGTGTGTATGTGTGTGTGCTGTTTGTTTTTAAGAAAGGCTGGCAGAGATCCGCCCTGAAGGAGCAACTGTGTTGCACTCTTGATAGGACACTGAGTCACCTGTGGATCTGTCTTGCCTATAAGACACTCCTATGCCACTGCACTCACAGGATCATATTTTGAGGAGTCTCAGAACAACCAAAATTTGGTATTTCCAGACAGGATGGAGGCAGAAAATAAGATTTTAAAATATTCTCCTTCCTTTGAATAAAACCTTGGCGTATCAGTGTGTGGCATACTCTATGCAGCACTGGTCCCCAAGGGAAACAAGATGCCACTGGAGAAGACTACCTGTTATAGTGGGCTGAATCATGGTCCCCCAAAGATGTCCACATCCTAATCCTTGGCATCTGTGGAGATGTTACCTTACATGGTAAAAGGATTTTGCAGGTGTGATTAAGTTAAGGGTTTGAGATGGGGACATTATTGTGGATTATCCAGGTGGGCCTATTCTAATTACAGAGTCCATATAAGAGAGGGACAGGAGGGTCAGAATTAGAGAAGGCAACGTGAAGCAGAGGTCAGAAAGTGAGAGAGAGATTTGAAGCTGCTATGTGCTGGCCTTGAAGGTGTAGGAAGGGGCCAGGAGCCAAGGAATGCAGGTGGCTTCTGGAAGCTGAAAAATGGCTGATTTTAAACTTCTGATCTCCAGAACTACAAGATAATAAACTGGTATTGCATTAAGCCATGAAGTTTGTGGTTATCTGTTATAGCAGCAACAGGAACTAATACACTGACAGAGGGCAAGTGACATGATCAGGGTAGGAGGTCAGGGGGTATTGTAGAGTAGTGGGAACATGGCTGCTATACAAGGACATGCTGAAAACATAAGACTCCAATCTGGAAAGGGGAAACCTGAGAGGAGCCTGATTTGAACTCTAGACCACTGCTGAAAAATAGAACTTTCTGTGATGATGGGAATGTTCTGTATCTGCACTCTCCAATATGGTAGCCACTAGCCACGTGTGACTACTGAGAACTTGAAATGTGACTAGTACTACTGACTTACTCAATTAATTTATATTTAAATTGTAAAAGCTACGTGTAGCTAGTGGCTACTTGTATTGGACAGAGCAGGTCTCTACCATTAAAAAAGAGTGTGAATAAGATAAATGCAAACTTATTCATTAAATTCTTCAATGCTAGAAAACTAGCTTGCCCAAAATAGCTTATATTAAATTAAAGAAGTACCAACACTTCTCTGGAGATCAGATTTCTCATAACCTCTGCCATAATATAACCACAAACCTAGAAGAGAAAAAAAACATCTAAACAGCACGTCAAATTGCTATCATAAAATCCATGAACTTCACAGGAGGTGTATGGGGTCAGTCCTTGGTCAAACACATGTACATTAGAAGAACCTAGAATATGTTGATCTCAGCCTCTGACACCAAGAAGAGTAAAGCTGGAAACTAAACGACACAGAATTTCAAAAGCACAGAAATCTGGGACCTATTTAATAAGCAAAGACATATTCCTACATGCCTCAGAGGTCCAGGGCAAAAGTAGATGGTCATAATGGCCATTCTGAGTCACAAAGCAAGGTTATATTATGTTCTGAATCATCTGCTTAAGAAGGCAAACAGTGAATGATGTAATCTTAAGAAAAACTCAACAAAAGAAATGGGTAAATGCAAAACAAAACAAAACAAAAGTATCCTCCCAGTGTCATGCAAAACCCCTACTTTTAAGGTTCCAGCCACTATGCTATACTGTCCACACCAGGTCCTCCTCACTGTCACTTACACAGGAATGATATGCACCAGAGTTGATAACTCACTTCAAGCACACTCTCACCATTACCATCAACACCACTCTCACCTCATCCTTCTGCCTTACCTGCCACGCAACCTCCAAATCTGGATCAATGCAATCATCCATCACTGCTGTTTCTATGTCCATTCTGCTGAGCCCTGGGGGAGGAAATAACACAATGGTACAGACAGGATCATCTTGAAAAGCATGGTCTCTGTGGAACATTACATAGCAGTTACATACGTAAGAAATCTATACGTGTTGATACAGAACAATATTCAAGGCACCTTAAAAAGCAAGCGATAACACAGTTCTGAGTATGGCAATCATCAAAAAGATAGATTCTAACAAGTGTTGGTGAAGATGTGTAGAAACTGGAATCCTTATAGGCTGCTGGTAGGAATATAAAATGGTGCAGCCACTTTGGAAAACTGTGTGGCAGTTCCTCAAAATGTCAAACAGAGAGCTACGGTATGACCCAAGCAGTTCCACTCCTTGGTATATACTTAAGAGACATGCAAATACATATCCACACAAAATCTTGTAACTGAAGGTTCGGAACAATATTATTCATAATAGCCAAAAAGTGGAAACAAGCCAGCGTCCACTAACTGATGAACAGGTAAATAAAATGTGGTCTATATGTACAATGGAATATTATTCAGCAATAAAAAGAATGAAGTTCTGATTCATGCTGTAACATAGATGAACCCCGAAAACATGTGCTAAGTGAAATAAGCCAGTCACAACAGATCATGTATTACATGCTTCCATTTATATGAAAGTCCAGAATAGGCAAATCTGTAGAGACAGAAAGGAGATTAGTGGTTGCTTAGGGTTATGGGTGGGATTGTGGACAAGGGGGTGATAGCTAAAGGGTACAGAGTTTCTTTTAAAGGTGATAAAAATGTTCCAAACACTGACTACAGTAGTGGTTGCACATATCTGTGAATATACTAAAAGCCACTGAATTCTACACTTTTAATGTGTGAATTGTATGGTATGTGAATTATAGCTCAATAAAGCTGTTATTTTTTTTTTAAAAGCAAGTGCTAGAATAATGCATGTACTATGAGTTCATTTACATAAAACCCCAAACTACATATGCATGCAATATAAACATTTGTGAATGTACATAAATATATAGAAGACGATTTGGAAGGCTACCCACCCATCTGTTAGCATTGCTTACTTCTGGAGAGGGAAGCAGGACTGCCTTCTGTACTATCACACTTTCCTGTTTCTCCTCCTACAGCCCTAGTTGTTCCTTCAAGTCACTTTTGTAAGCGTTCCTTCCTCTGCACATCCCTTTAGAATCTCATTTTACTCTTCAGGGTCTCCTTGAAGTGATCCTAAGACCATACATTTCCCATGGCTTCAACAACCTCCATCCATATCCTGAGTCATTCATTCAACAAATATTCATTAAGCACCTACTAGGTACTGTGCTAGTACCTTTGATTCCTTCCTCTCCCTCATCTTCCATCCCTCATCAGCAAATTCCACCAGTTGTCTCTCCAAGAAACATACTCTATCTTTCTACTTCTCTCCATGTCCGTGGCCTCCACTGTAATGCAAGCCACTGTCATCTCTCCCAGATCACTGCAACAGTCTCCTCCCTGGTTTTCCTGCTTGCATAGGCCATTCTCCACACAACAACCAGAGCCAACTTTTAAATACATAAATTAGCTCATACCACTGTCTCTGCTTCAAGGAGTTCCAAGGACTTCCAAATACCCTTTGTATAACATCTAAGCTCTTTACTTTGACCTAGTCAAGTATAGATAGAGTCCTTGCCTAAATCTCTGATCTCATCCCATCCTTGTTTGCTATGCTCCCAGCTATAATTCGCTCCCTCTTGAGGGTCTTTGCACTTGCCTAAAGTGTTCTCTCATCATCCACGTCTCAGCTCCAGTGTCAGCTCCTCAGTGAGGCCTTCCCTGACCATCCCAACTAAGTAGACCCCAACCCTGATCACTGTCTCATCACATCTCATGTTTTACTTTCTCCCAGCACTTACTGTCACCTGCAATTGTTTCATTTATTGGTTTGCTTGTTTATTCTATGTCTTCCCTGCCACTTGAATGTAAGCACCATGAGAGTGGCAACTCTATTCGCCTTGTTCCTACGGAATCTCTAGCATCCAGCACCTAGAAGGTGCTCAATGAATATTTGCTGAATGAATAAGTCAGGACATGGATGGAAGTTGTTGAAGCCATGGGAAATGTATGGTCTTAGGATCACCTCAAGGAGAGCCTGAAGAGTAGAATGAGATTCGAGATGGGCCGCGAAGGAATTCTTACATTGGCAACTTGAAGGAACAACCAGAGTGCCTGACTCTCAGGTTTTTGGCTGAAGCAACTAGACAGATGGTGGGTGCCATTCACTGGGACTGGAAGACAAGGGGAGGAGCAAGCAGGGTGGGGGACTGCTTCCAGAACTGAGTTCCGGACATGTTAAATTTGAGATGTGTATGAGTCACCCAACTGGAGAGCCTAAGTAGGTGGCTAGTTACAGAAGTCTAGATAGACCTCAGTGAGGCTGTCAAGGCTAGAGATGGAAGTTTAGAAATTGAATTCATCAATATAGATACAGTATTTAAAGCCCTGGGAATAAATAATCTAGGAAGAAAGCAGAGAGTGCGAAAAAAGGGGGCCTGATGCAGAGTTCTAATGTCTCCCACATTTGTATCTCCAGTCCTAACCTCCTTCTTACATGAGTTCCAGAACCACTATCAAATGCCTTACATAAACCCAATATGTCCCAAAATGACTCCATTGACTTCCTCTTCAAAACTGGTCCTCCTTCTATATTCATCAGTTAGTTGGATTTCTTCGTAACATCTCCAGTGCCATTCCCCACCTTTTCATCCCCGTGACAGTTACTTTAGGTCATCAACCTCATCATCTCACGCCTGGATGACTACAGTAGTTTCTAGCTGGTATCTCTGCCTCCAGTATTGCCCCCCGGCCCCCTGACTGCTGCCAGTAGGGTCCTTCTAAAATCCCTTGATCATGGTACTTCCCTACGTAAAACCTTTTGATGGTTTCCCATTGTTCAAGATAAAGTACAAATTCTTTTTTTTAATAAATTTATTTATTTATTTATTTATTTTATTGGCTGTGTTGGGTCTTTTTTGCTGTGTGCGAGCTTTCTTTTAGTTGCGGTGAGTGGGGGCTACTCTTCGTTGTGGTGCACGGGCTCCTCATTGCTGTGGCTTCTCTTGCTGCGGAGCACAAGCTCTAGGCACCTGGGCTTCTGTAGTTGCAGTGCATGGGCTCAATAATTGTGGCTTACGGGCTCTAGAGCACAGGCTCAGTAGTTGTGGCACATGGGCTTAGCTGCTCCGCGGCATGTGGGATCTTCCTGGAGCAGGGATGGAACCCGTGTCCCCTGCATTGGTAGGCGGATTCTTAACCACTGCACCACCAGGGAAGCCCTATATTATCTTATTGTATTTCTATGTTCATGTAGCTCTCTCCCTGTGCTTACCTATAAGCTTAATGAGGGCAGGGATGGTACTTACTTGTCTTTGTTTTACTAGCACCTAACATAGTGCCTAGCATATAGTAATCACATCAGCCAATATTTATCAAGTGCTTATCAGTGTCAAGTAATTCTGTAAGTGCTTTACATGTATTGATTCATGTAATCTTTACAACAACCCTGTGAGGCAGGTACTATTATTATGCCCAATTGACAAACAGGAAATAAAGACAAAGAGGTTAATTAACTTTGCCCAAGTCACACAGCGAGTAAGTAATGGATACAGCCCAGTCAGTCTAGCTCCAGAGTCTGTGCTTGTAATCACTAGTCTCTCAGCAAATGCCTGTTCAATGAATGGGAAATTGGAAATGTGGGACATGTGATTTTTTTTTCATGTCATTATTCTGACCTCGACTATTTCATCTTTTCTTTCATTAAAAAATCTCATTTCATTCAGAGCTCAGACACAATAAAGTTACAAAATCAAATAACAGATCCTGTGCTATGGAGCTCAAGGGAGTCAATAAGGGCAAATGTCATTATCCTCACACCTCCAGGCACTTAGCAAGTCAGGTTGATTTACTGATGTTCAGTGACTAGGGCCAAAGCACAGAAAAATAAGACAGGATGAAACATCATAACATCAAAGCATGCTGACAGCAACCATTTACTGAGAGCCTCATAGATGCCAGGCACTTTGATGAGAGTTTTACATGGATTACCTCATTTAATCTTTCCAACGGCCCTCTGTGATGTCCATACTGTTAGGCTCTCCATCTTACAGATGAGAAAACAGGCTCAAAGAGGTTGGGTAACTTGTGCAAGGTTGCAGAGTTAGTCAATGGCAAACCAGGATTTACGCCAGGGCTGCCGGCTGCAGTCTGTGCTTTTAAAGCCCTGTGGTGACTGCCCCACTCGACCGTGTCAACCGTGACTCTAGGGCTGCGCAGCCCCCATTGGACAAACACTAGCCACACATGGCTAGGTCAATTTATTTATTTATTTTTAAAATTTTATTGAAGTATAGTTGATTTACAGTGTTGTGTTAATTTCTGCTGTACAGCAAAAGTGACCCAGTTATAGACATATACCTTCTTTTTCATATTCTTTTCCCTTATGGCTTATCACAGGATATTGAATATAGTTCCCTGTGCTATACGGTAGAACCTTATTGTTTATCCATCCTATATGTACTAGTTTGCATCTGCTAATCCCAAACTCCCAATCCATCCCTCCCCCACCCCCTTTCCCCTTTGATAACTGTAAGTTTGTTTTCTATGTCTGTGAGTCTTTTGGTTTTGTAAATGTTCGTTTGCGTCATATTTTAGATTCCCCATATGCGTGATATCATATGATATTTGTCTTTCTCTGTCTGACTTCACTTAGTATGATAATCTCTAGGTCCATCCATGTTGCTGCAAATGGCAATATTTCATTCTTTTTTAAGTCTGAGCAACATGCCATTGTATATATGTACCATAACTTCTTTATCGATTCTTGTGTTGATGGACACTTAGGTTGTTTCTACGTCTTCGTTATTGTAAATAGTGCTGCTATGAACATTGGGGTACATGTATATTTTCAAAATTATGGTTTTCTCCAGATATATGCCCAGGAGTGGGATTGCTGGATCATATGGTAGCTCTATTTTTAGTTTTTTAAGGATCCACCATACTGTTTTCAATAGTGGCTGCACCAATTTACATTCCTACCAATAGCGTAGGAGGGTTCCCTTTTCTCCACACCCTCTCCAGCATTTATTGTTTCTAGATTTTTTGATGACGGCCATTCTGACCGGTGTGAGGTGATGCCTCATTGTGGCTTTGACTTGCATTTCTCTAATAATTAGCGATGATGAGCACCTTTTCATGTAGGTCAATTTAAATTAATTAAAATTAACTACACTAAAAATCCAGTTCCTCAGTCACACCAGCCACATTTTAAGTGCTCAAAAGCCACATGTGGTTAATGACCGCCATATTAGAGAGCGCGGACAAAGAACACTGCCCTTATCACAGAAGGTTTCATAGGTCACTGCGGCACCAGAGTGGCCTGGCTATGACAGGGTAGGTTCCGTGAGCTTCTTCCAAGCGCTGCCCCCTTCTCTCCACCCTGCCAGTCTGGCTCTTCTCACTTCAGAGTCTTGGGGAAACTTTGAGGCATATGCTAAGGTAGTAACTTTCATTATGGTCCCTTCCACCATTCACTTCCTCGGTAGTATCACCCTTTCCACCCACTGCCCGCAGTTCATCCTCAAGCCCCATCCCGGTTGTCCCCTCCCCTCTCCAGTTCTGGGGAGACAGAGGTCCCGTTGTTACTCATTCTCATTCTGGCCTCCAACCAACCCAGATGATCAGGTGCAGGACAGACACTTCATAGCCACAAGGATGAAAGGTCCCCCGGAAGCAGAGATCCCTGCCTGTCATCTGCAGCCACGCCCTGTCTCGCCACCTGCTGCCGGCTCGGCTCTCCAGAGGGAGGGCTTGCCCTAACGCTGGCCCAGCCGGCTGCTGAGGTGCAGCCTCCTGTGGCCACCTTGACCCCAATATGATTTTGGAGCTGGTGAGAAGGACCTGGAACCTTTTTAAAATTTCGTGTTAGCCAATGTCAACAAAATCTGATAGGATGCTAGAAGGCAGGCTGGTTATATATAATCTGCTACGCATACACGGCAGAGCTGGGAAGAAAGGAGACAAAGCAGCCAGGGATAGTGGAGCTAAATAAGATACACTCAGTTACCATGGTCGTGGAGAACAGACACGGCTGCTTATTAAAGCCAGTCAATAATCGCGAAGGCACTCTGGAATTCATTATGTGATGCAGCCGTACCCTACCTCTGAACCCCAACAGATTTATCCGCCTAATTAATTTTTCTCAGACTGATAGTAAAATGAGTATATTTTTTCCATGCTGATTCTAACTGATGGATAGAGGAAGTGGGCAACGGCGTGCAGACTTAGAAGGGTAATGACAGCCTAAAATGATCAATTTGCCACCAAAAATCTCAATGTAGGTATTTGAGAGTCACCTGTACACACTGTCCAAAGAAGGATTCTGCCTGTCAAAGCAATTAAAGAGTTGAGCCACCTAAGACTCTTCTCGGAGGCCCACATCGAAGATGTAGGCAACAGGCAAGTCAAGCTGGGTGTCTCTTAGTCCATAATGCCGGCAGTCACAAAATCAGAGACACCCTTCTGGTTCCCAAAAGGTCCTCCTGCAGAAGCAACTTCACTCCACCGCACGCCACTTAACAGCGGGGGCTGCAGTAGGGAAAGGAGGGGTGGGCAGGCTCTGTCCCCATCCCCGTGACATGGGAGCCACACTGCCTCTGAAAACACAGCTGTAAAACGGGGACAGTAAGCAACACTCAGGGTTCTGCTTCAGTGCTGCTTGAAGTGGGGAGAGCGGAGTGATAACGGAGCATGGAGAGGACGAGGAGCCAGAAGACAGAATCAACGTTCCTGAAAGCAAGAGTACTCGCGAGACGTTTATTGGTTTCTGTCTTCCCTCTGAAGGGGAGAAAGTAGGTCAACACACTCAAAGAGCTGTGACCAGGAACAGTGGGCCTGAGAAGAAGCCACCAGCTGAGCCCTGCCAAGATGAAGCGGTGAGAGGCACGCCTTTTGCTTTCAGGCATTTGGCTGAGGTCACTTGGCCTTGGGAAAAACTCAGGCTGTGGATCCCTTGGTGTGTATTCTCTGCGGGCCCTCGGATTTGGGTGCAAGGGGAGCCTCGCATTTTAAAACCGACATCTAAATGGTTGGCGGGCGTGAGCTGGCAGGCAGAGGAATGTTTATGAGCAAACTGCCTGCTTTGGCTTTCAGACAAGGTGGACAAGGCTCGGGGCAGCTTGGCTAAATATAGACAGCACAGGGGGCCCAGGAAGCAGGAGAGCTCAGTTTCATTCCCAGGTCTCTCGGTTAACCTGCGGCAAACTCCCTGAGTGTCTTTCATGGACTGATTTGTTCTTAGGGAGGCAGGAGCACTGAGGAAGTTTTCCCAGGCCCAGAGCAGGGGGTCGCACCGAGTCTGCTGCATTCTCTTGCCTCATCTTCCCTCAAATGATCCACGTTTGGGGGAAAGACTGGCTGTGAGTAGGTGGGAGGTGGAGGAGCTGATACACGTATAGAAACAGGACAAAGCTGTATGACCCACTGGCAGCCACATGAGGCCCCCTCAACAAGGTTGCTCCCAGTCAGAGCCAGAAGGAGGCTGCCTAACCCCTGGTCTAAAGGTAGAGGTGGCAGAGAAGCATACCAGAGGCGCCAAATCAGAACTCCTGCTGCAGAGTGCACAGCTATAAGGCAAGCAGTGTGAAACGCAGGAATTCAGGCAGGTGATTTTAGTAGGAAATTCAAAAACCAGGCAGTTCCTGCCCTCTGTCACTGCCCACATGCCATTCCTTTCCTCAGCATGACTCTACTTGCATGGAAGCAAAGGACCCAGACCAAGGTGGCTGCTTGTTCAGTCCATTTAGGCGGCAGTGTTCTCAGGAAAAACCTGGACTAGCCATGGAGCAGGGGAGGCTGAGCCCAAGGAAACGCTTCAGTATCTCCCGCCCCAAGGCCCTTGGCCCTACCCTCATTCCTGGACACTTCCGCCAGAAGTCAGTATATCCCTGGGTGGCAGGAATAGCTGGGAGGAGCTGCTATTTTTTTTCCCGATTATAAAATTGAGAAGTGATTACTGTATACAATTAAGAGCATAAAGAAAAATATAAAGTAGAAAATTTTTGAAATCATTATAATTCCATCACCTAAAGATTGCTACTATTAATAGCCTTTATGTAAATGTGGAGTATTCGGGCCTGGATTGAAGCCCTGGCTCTATTGCTTACTTACAGTGTGACTTTGGACAAGTTACATAACCTTTCTGAACCTCAGTTTTCTTATCTGCAAAATGAGAATTATCATAGCACTCACCTTAAAGTGTTGTTGCAAGGACCCGAGAATTCACATAAAGAAGTGTAGTCATCCCTGGCACATAGTAAGTGACCCACAAATACTGGCCACTATCACCATCATTCTATGTGACTATATTCAAAACCATCCATGTTGATGGCTGCATGATATTTCACCTTGTGATGGTACTATTTCCTGAGTGTTAAACATCTATGTGGTTTCCAAGACTTCAGTATTACAAAACTGCTGCAAGGAACATTCTTGCACATAATCTCTGATCATTTCCTTAATGTAAATCTCTTAGGACTTCCCTGGTGGTGCAGTGGTTAAGAATCTGCCTGCCGATGCGGGGGACACGGGTTTGAGCCCTGGTCTGCGAAGATCCCACATGCCACGGAGCAACTAAACCCAAGTGCCACAACTACTGAGCCTGTGCTCTAGAGCCTGCAAGCCACAACTATTGAGCCAGTGTGCCACAACTACTGAAGCCCATGCGCCTAGAGCCCATGCAACACAATGAAGAGTAGCCCCTGCTCTCCACAACTAGAGAAAGCCTGCGCGTGTAGCAACGAAGACCCAACACAGCCAATAAATAAATAAATAAGTAAATAAATAAATTTATTAAAAACTCAGCTTATAAAAAACCAAAACAAAACACATAAATCTCCTAGAACTGAGTTTACTGGGAAAAAGATTATAAACATTTTTTAGGCCCTTGTTCCAGCAAAATGGCTTTCTAGGAAGGTTGTACTCATTTACATTTCTACCAGCAGGGCGTACAAGTACCTATCTCTTCATACTTTCACCAACACTAAGTAATAACATTTTTTAAAAGTCTTTGCCAATTTGTTAAGGGAAATGGCGTTTTGTTCTCATCTGTAAGACTCTGACCATAAGGGATGATACACATTTTAGGCTAACTCTCTGTTAAACTCATACAGGAACTCACGTGTTCCCAGAGATAAAATCAATAACGAAGTCTTCAGGGATTCTGAAATGAAAACACACAAGGGACACCTGCATTAAAATAATTTACATTTGAATAGCTGATATACTTATTTTTAACTACTTTTAACTGTAAAATATAACATATAGAAAACTGCATATCTTAATAAAGCATTATAAAGTAAATACTTTCCTATTCTCATCTAGGTCAAGAAACAGAACCTTGCCAACCACCTCAGAAGCCTGACACATATCCTATCCCAATCCAAAAATCAACCACTATGATGACTTTTATAGTAATTCCTTCCTTGCTTTCTCTTAGTTTTCTTTCTTTTAGTTTGCACTCAATTTGCAGCCTGAAGCACTATACTTTAGTTTTGCTTTTTTAAAAGATTTTGTCTCTTTCCCTTAGTAACTGACATACTTGTAATAAAAGTTATGCTAGATTTATAACAGCATATAACTGAAAAAAGCAAATGCTTATTTTTTTAATGGACCTTTACATACACACAAAAACATACACAATTTTCCCCAGCCATGTAAGTAAAAAATTACTCTGCCTCAAACTTAGCATATCACTTGGATATAGTTACATGTGTTAGTTCAATTTCGAAGTAATGCTGCCAACGTCAGTATAATTTTAACATTTTCCATTCAAGCTTAAATGTCAGTTATAAGTCAGGATTCTGATTTTCCATCTTTTTCCCCCCTCAACCTATTAGATAGGTCAGAATTCTTAGTTGCAAACTACAGTATCCACTCTGCCTAATTTAAGCAGAAAGGAAATTTATTGAACAATATTAGACAGTCCCAGGATCTCTTCAGACCCATAAAGCCAGGCTCCAAAGAAGCCAGAAGCACAGTGCAAGCACACTGTGAACACTGCTCTGGCAGAAACACCACAGCCCCCTTCCCTGCAGAAGACAGAAATGCCCCGTGATGCTTGCCTTCCATTTGGAATTTCCAGGCTGCTGGTATCTCCCTTCCAACAGCCCCTAGAAGCCCATCAAAGAGAACACTGCGCTGGAGAGATTCAAGCTGCTCGATGTGGCCCCTCTGCTGCCTGATGGTTTCTGCTGTCCAGGACACTGACATGCCCTATGTTGGATACCAGAGAGCACAGAGAAGTTTTCTGCACGTTTTGCTGGTTCTTACTCAACTTTCCAGTAGAATGTAAACCTTTAAGGGCAAAGACCAGCTCAACACTTTTAAGTAGTCACATAATGATTATTTATTAATTATCTGCTACATTCACCAACAAGTATTTCTGAATGCCTACTCTGAATTTGCCATAGTGCTGGGTGCTGGGGATATAAACTGTGGACTAGATAGAAAGGGGTCTTCCCTCACGAGCTTACATTCCAGCCAGCGCTGAGTGACAGCAAATATATAAACAATCATGATTTCAGGTGAGGCGAGAAGCAAGGCTACCTTCGATAGGGTGGTCAGAGAAGGTCTCCACAAGGGACTGATGGTGGGAATAAAACGCTAAGGAGGAGAAAGATCCAAGCATTTGAAGTGTTAGGGGAAGAACAGTCCTGGAAGAAGGAATATCACATGAGGAGGAAACAGACCGACTCACTGGGTCTGGCGCTAGAGCGTGATGAGCGAGCAGGGGAGTAAAATGTTTGCATTTTAATCCGAGCACGTTGAGAAGCCATTGGAGGCTGTGCGTGGCAGGGAGTGACATCATCTGGAACACATTTTGAAGGATCACTTTGGGTGGTGAGGGAAGAACATACCATAGGAAAGACAAATAGAAACACTAAGAAGGCGAGTAATCCAGATGAAAGATGACAGCGGTTTGGACCAGGGTGGTCGAAAGAGTAACAGGTGATCACATTTGGGATACGCCTCAGAGTTAGAATCAGCAGGAATTACGGGTCGGCTGTGGGAGGTGAGAGGAAGAGGAGAATCAAGGAGGACACCCAGATCTGGGGGCTCGAGCAATAGAGCAACGATGCTGACAGTCCCTGAGACTGAGAAGAGTGGTTGGGGGCGGGGCGGTTCGAGTTCAGATTTTGACATGTTCACGTGCCAGTGTTTATGGGACTGGATGGGGTGAGTAGATAGTGACGTGCATCTGAGCGGACCTCAGAGGAGAGGCCAGGTCTTGTGTTGCCCCACACCAAGTGCTCTGAGAGGGGACATGAACTGTATCAGACACAGCTTGGAAGAAAGAGTTAACATAGAAGGTCTTGTTGATCAGTCCTTGTGTGTCTCCAGGGGAGCCTGGCATCATAACTGACCCTTGACCTACCCCCGGGACTATGGCCCTCAGAAGGATTTTTCATGTCTCTGATTGACCTTGTTTTATAACATATCTGTCCAGAGAAATGGGGCATGTTGTACCAGCTCAGGAGGACCTCTCAGGAGTGTTTAAGAAGAGTCATGATGTACCTGGTTTCGATGCTGGAGTCCTGAGTTTTGTTTCATAAATGCCTCAGACCCTGAGACTTGGTGGACTTTCCTGGGCACAGACGTGTCACAGGTGTCCCTGTAGTTCGCTGTGAGTTGCTCCTGTGTGGCCCTGGGTAGGGAAGAACTTGGAAGCCTGTGCCTGAGTGATGCGTATATTTTTCCCACTGCCTTTCTCTGTATATTTTGCTGTAAGAAACCTTAGCTGTGACTAAAAGCCGCTGCTGCATCTTATGAGTCCTTCTAACGAATCACCCAATTTGAAGTGGCTGCAGGGCCCCTGAAACACAGCCTTTGCCCTCACGGTGCTTAAGTTTTAGCTGAAGAGGACAAATGAAGAAATATGAAGCAACAGTGACCCAAGCAGGACCATATATTTATGTAGCACGGTCCGCCCGAGGACAGGGACTAAGTCTTTACTCATCTTTGCATCCCCTAAAGAGGGCCGGGGACCTGCGAGGTCCTCAGTACAAGTTTGCCAAACTTCATGCAAGAGGTGGAACTGGCTGGATGGTGAGGATTTTCAATCAGCTAAGAAGAGCGGAAAGGCCTGCCAATTGGAGAAAACGCTTGATGGGGGCCCAAAGCAAGAACAGGCAGGGTTTGTTTGTAGAAAGCTGTCCTCTCTGTCTCCCCGCTCCACAATGCCTGGTTCAGTCACCAAAGAGTGGGCATTTAATAAAGTCGGCCACTTGTCGGGTATCTGTGCCCAAGTTCGCTGCCACACCCTCTCCAGCCTCCCCTCCACTTTACTGGGCAGCGCTAAGGATGAGAGGTGAGGGCACAGCCTATTCCTCCTGCACCCGCTCAAGTCACTTGCAAGAGAGTAAACTGAGGTTTAGAGGTCTAGTTCCAAATCTCGCTACAGCACACAGTTAGCTGGGCTGCTTTGCCTGCGATTCAGCGATAAGATTCCAGATGCGACTACAATACCTCTACTAATCCTGAATTCCATGTCAGTTCCAAAAGCAAAACTCTCAGAACTTATGCATCTCTGATACGATCTTGCCCAACTCCCTGGGCAGCTTTCAAAAGAAATAGATTCATAACTTCACCACAAGAGAGGCTCAGGTGAAGGGAGATATGGAGATCGAGGAAAAGAGAAGGCACTCTCAAAAAATGGACCAAAACAACATTTCTGTCTGTATGAACAGGAAAGAGACAGGTAGGGTGAGCACTTGGACCTTAGAGGTCATCGAATGCAACCACTGCCCCTTCCCCTCTGGCAGATGAATAAGAGGTTTGTCTAAGACCGCACAGCTGATCCAGGACCAGAACCCAGTTTTCCTGACTTCCAGTCCAGTGCTTTACCACATTTTAGTGCCCCATTTGGTAGCTCTACTGCCATAAGAATCATCCCCAAAGAAGGCTGGATGCGGTAAATTTCCCAATTAGCAACCACCCCTTGGTGAAGCACATTAAGGGCCAGAACGGGGGAGGAAGGCGAGAGGCTTAGCCAAGGCATCACAATTGCAAGGGCTAAGTGAGACATGTTTCTGACTGC
Organism: Hippopotamus amphibius kiboko; assembly: GCF_030028045.1. NCBI lineage: Eukaryota > Metazoa > Chordata > Mammalia > Artiodactyla > Hippopotamidae > Hippopotamus > Hippopotamus amphibius. Next base: position 32,456,065 of record NC_080203.1, read on the forward strand.
TTTCTGGGCTCTGCAGCCTCACTGCTTCTTTGCTTTGAGCCAAGCCCATCACGCTCTGTGTCATGGGGTGGGGGGTCAGGCAGGGAGAGGAGTGAACAAAACAGACTTTCCTGCCAGCAGAGGTGTGTGGCCAGACTATTAATCGAGCAGCAAAAGGAGGGAGGAAATTGCAGAAGCATATGACGGCAGCAGAAAGCTGCGGCCCGACCAGCAGCCCTCCTGCTCGAGGCCTGCCAGTTCACAGCAGCCGGGCAGAAAGCTCGCGGCCATGAGCACGGGACAGGCTGCCAGAGTGGAATGTGCACATCAGCCCGTGCGCCCTGCCCAGACTTCTGACTCAGAGGTGGTGACGAAGAGGCTGGGCTGGTTCATCAGCACAGGGAACCCTGGTGACAGGCTGGCGGCGACTTCTTTGAGGACTGAGGTCACTTCCTATTTGGGACCCCCAAGCCCTAAGCTGCACTCCCACACAGCTCGGGCCTCCACCGCGGATCACAGGTGGCTCCTAGGCCAATAATGTGAGAAAAAGCCTAGAGGTAGTCGAGGGAGCCTCAGATGAAGTCTGAAATGTGAAGCGTCTACTGAGGACCAAATCCGAGAATGCGTGAATTCAGGATTCAAATCACATTCTTAATTCAATGCCTGAATCACTCTCACAAAACAAGACTTAGTTTCAGCTCCTCTCAGGGCTTCAGATCCTTACTATAAAAAAGCATTATATTGTCATTACAGGAAATACCTCATAATTCTGGCTTAGCTGAGGTATGGCAGAGTTAGAAAGAACTGGATTTGTACAGATAAGAGAGTCGTGTCCTTTGAACACCAAAATGTTTAAACAGTACCTTTCATGACATGAAATATACATATATATACTACATGCTTCCCAGATTTCTTAATTCACTCAAATCTTTTTCCAGCTAACTCAGGGTAATCAGAATACACATGCTTTATTAGGTTATTTTGTTTTTCCATCTCTTTTCAGAATATCAGGCCTTCAGCCAGCACTTCCCCTGTCAGTGTGTCTTAGCTTCTCACCACCCACCCCCCGCCATCCCCCACTCCAATATCTCTTCCTGTTGCTTCTAATCTGTGCAGCTAGGAACCAGATTACAAAACTCTTTAGAGCTATGTTATAAGCAAGGCACTAGAAAAGGCCCCGGGAATAAAGTTTGTGGCTTTAGTGCTATCTCTGTGTGTTTGAGGGAATTTGTGGCTATTTCTTCTTTCCGGGTTTGGGGCAAATTTCCAGAGAACAGAAGTTGCCAGAAGCCTGGCCTGGGGTTAAGTGCTGTGCTACTGAATATCTTTCTGGGATCAGGCCAGGCCTCAAAATCCCCTGTCCTCACACCAACTCCCTGGCTCAGACAGCTCTGAGTGACAGAAAATTGGGAAGAATAACCAAGAATAAACATGAGGTCGTGCCAGATTCTTCCTTCAGGAAGTGAAGTGCTGACAAAGTAGGGGCAACGTGAGCTTGGGGAATCTGCTCTAACCTCCAACAGACGAGGATTTCTGCACTGTCCCTAAAACTGTGAAGCGCTGAAGAAATTAAAGAGATGAATTCTCGTGCTTAGGCAGAACCAGAGAGAACCCCCATGACATAAAAAAAAAATGCACTAATCAATTTTTAAGCACGTGATACCTTATTGTTATAGGCACTATAGTTGTTCTGCAGATCTCTGCAACTTTCTCATCTTATACTATATATCTGTAACTTTATACCCACTGAACACCAACCCCCCCCCCCATATCGCCATTCCCCCATCCCCTGGCAACTACCATCCTTACTTTTGAGTACTTTAGATGCCTCATATAAGTAGAATCATGCAGTATTTGTCCTTCTGTGACTGACTTATTTCACTTAGCATAATGTCTTCTAGGTCCATTCGTGTGTCCAAACTCACCAAATTATATATATTAATTATTTGCAGTTTGTTGCATACTAATTACACCTTAATGAAGCTGGAGAAGAAAATAACTAAGCCATGGGCTCTACCTTCAAGCAAAACAAAAATGCACTCATCAGACATAAGGTAAATAAAGTGAATTCTGAAGTTTCTTAACTATAGCAACCCTTGAGATCTTTGAGGTCTTTCTTGAAAATCTTGGGAGAAAAGCGACACGTGCAGTTTATGATTTAGTAGCAATCGCCATCATGTGTTCCATGTTTTTGCAATTTAGAAACTATTTTCATATTCAATACTTCATTTCATAAACTGCAGAGAAGGCCATTTTCTCTCACATCCTCAGCCATCACTTGCTACTTTAAGGAGCAACAGTTGAAATTTTCTACTGTCTATTATATTATTGACAGCTAAACCCCCACTGTGTCCCCATCCTCTGTAGACGAAGATTACCACAGGGCTCGGCTGGGAGAGCAGGGTCAGGCCCCAAAGGCCCAGCTACACACAAGATATAAAAGGAGGATTGCCTAGATGGTGGGGTCCCTACCTTCTGGGGACCTCTAACCCCAGGGCGCCTGTCTCTGCCAGACCATTAACCCCCACATGATGGAGAGCAGTCTCCTTCAGCCTGTCCCAGTGTCATTTTTAGCCCAGGACAGAGGTAATAATACAGAATCCAGAGGCCAGCATTTCATTACTTTGGCCTGGACATGGAACAACCATCAGGATGATGACGTTATTTATCATCTCTGAACCTTGATTTGACCATTCTTAAGATAGAAGGGATAAAACTTGCTCCTACCTAGTTCCCAGATGTTTGGAGATGATAAATGAAGTATTACAATATTTTAGTTTTTAAGGTGAATTACTTTGAAGTCCTTGGAACGATCACAGAAGTCTGAGAGATTCTAACTGGCTCAAAGTTAATTATGTTCGATCACTTAACAGTTTTACTAGAAATCATACACAACATCTCAAACTAAAGATACGGAAAAGAGAAAAAAGCTTAGGTTTTGATGTTGGGAAGGGGGAGGAAACTTAGTGAGGAAAGTGGCAGTCAACAGCAGGAACATGAAATAGGAAAAGGAAGACATGAAAATGTCAAAGTGAAGCATTAAATTTTTGTTACTGGGACAAAAAGGAGGGATGTAAACAGCAACCATCTAATGATGTTTTCCCAGAAAGAAAACACAAAGAAATTTTTACCAGCGGTTCAATCTGGAATAACTGATAAGCAATTAAAAACACATCAGGGACTTCCCTGGTGGCACAGTGGTTATGAATCTGCCTGCCAATGCAGGGGACACGGGTTCGAGCCCTGGTCCGGGAAGATCCCACATGCCGCAGAGCAACTAAGCCCATGAGCTACAACTACTGAGCCCATGTGCTGCAACTATTGAAACCCATGCGCAGAGAGCCCATGCTCCACAACAAGAGAAGCCACCACACTGAGAAGCCTGCACACCGCAATGAAGAGTAGCCCCCGCTCACCACAACTAAAGAAAGCCCACTTGCAGCAACGAAGACCCAATGCTGCCAGTAAATAAATAAATAAATTTATTTAAAAAAAAACCACACACATCATAAAGTTAGGACTTCCCTGGTGGCACAGTGGTTAAGAATCCACCTGCCAATGCAGGGGGCACAGGTTTGAGCCTGGTCCGGGAAGATCCCACATGCTGCAGAGCAACTAAGCCTGTGCGCCACAACTACTGAGCCTGCACTCTAGAGCCCACAAGCCACAACTATTGAGCCCGTGTGCCACAACTACTGAAGCCAGCGTGCCCTAGCACCCGCACAGTACAACAAGAGAAGCCACCATAATGAGAAGCCCTCACACCGCAACGAAGTGTAGCCCCCACTCGCCACAACTAAAGAAAGCCTGCTCACAGCAAAGAAGACCCAATACAGCCAAAAATGGAAAAATAAATAAATAAATAGTAAATAAATCTTTAAAAAAAAAAACCACATCATAAAGGACATAATGCTTATATGTATGAAATAAATTTAAATGACCAACTCCAACCAAAGTGAATGCTGTACCTGGATCTTAGAAATCTTTTAACCATAATGAGCTTGGCAGTGATTCTAGAAGGTAAGGGGATGTGATTTGTATCTAAGAACTGCCTATTTGAATGAGTCTCAGCCAGGTTCAAGCTAACAAGATCCAGAGTATCGCAATGAAGCCAAAGGAGAGAAAGGGAAAACTAATCATCAGGACCCTCTTTCAGATACAGCCCCGCCTAACCCCTACCTCCTTAGGTTGCTGCCCTCCCACCCTTCTAAGCCAACCAGCTAATCAGCCAAGCAGCCACCTTGCAGGTAACTTACTGACATCTGATCTAGGGCCTACCCTGCAGAAAGATACATATGCCAGAGGGAAGGCAGCTGAGCAGCGATTCTGGCAAATGTGCACTCCTTGGATTGCTCTACACTGACTCTGGCCACTCCTTTCCTCGGGAAGACATGAAAGGCAGGAGGAGTAAATTATTTCCTGAGTTTGCTCAAGCCTGCAATTCCAAGGGAAAATAACAACAACAGAAGCAATTGTTGCAAGGGCTGGGCAACCAAAGTCACCAAGTACCACAGGATTGGTTTACACACACACACACACACACACACACACTCTAGTACACTCTAGTGGTTATGGTTCAGCTAAACACAGTAAGTCAGGTCAGGGGCAGCCAACCACTTTTTAACTCTCAAATTCCCTTCTGGGAATTTGGTCCTCACTTCTAGTGAGAAATCTGGAAACGGCTCCATTGGTCGTCCTCCTCCTGGGAGAAGGGCCACCTTAACTGTGGAGAACTCAGCTTTGGGAGGGGAGTGAGTTTCCTCTCTCAGCGATACTCATGGACACCGGGGAATTCTGCTCCCTTAATCTTGTCAGAGGGTTCGCCGTAAATTAATTTACGGTGACTCAACCCTGGGGCATTTGGACCACTAGAGACGTGGACAGCCTCCCTCAATCTTGTGAGAACTTCATAAACAACAAGTCTTACACTTTCTCATCAAACAGTCCTGCAGCTCCAGTCAGACCTGGAACCTGGGACGAGGCATCTGACCTGGGGGCAAGTCTTATGTTCACATCAGTGTGACTCTCAGGACAGAAGCAGAAGGGAGACTGTGTGCTTCATTGTGAGCGACAAGGGAGGACAAGGAATAGAACTGTAGCTGTCAAACAGGTGAGCACTGCCCATCCCCAAGCACTGGGACTTCCCTGGTGGCACAGTGGTTAAGAGTCCGCCTGACAATGCAGGGAACACAGGTTCAATTCCTGGTCCAGGAAGATCCCACATGCCTCTGAGCATCTAAGCCCGTGCACCACAACTACTGAGCCTGCGCTCTAGAGCCCACGAGCCACAACTACTGAGCCCATGTGCCCCAACTACTGAAGCCTGCGTGCCTAGAGCCTGTGCTCTGCAACAAGAGAAGCCACTGCAATGAGGAGCCTGCGCACCACAATGAAGAGGAGCCCCTGCTCGCCGCAACTAGAGAAAGCCCGTGTGCAGCAATGAAGACCCAACACAGCCAATAAAATAAATAAATAAATAAATAAGTAAATAAATAAATAAATAAATAAAACAAGCGCTGTTAGGTTGGAGAGCTGGTTTGGTGTTCACAATCCAGTCTGTTACAGAACTAGAAAATCAGCATCACTTATATGCAGTTTATTGTATGTCAATTATATCTCCATAAAAGTTCTTCAAAAAAACAATCAGCATCACTCACACATTCACTGCGAGTGGGGTGGGAAGTTAAGGGTCAGTTGGTACCCAGGGGATATAGCAGAGACTGTTAACAGTCACCAAATACACCGGGTATGCTTCTACATATCTCTTGCAGTTCGATTGGGGCGAAGTGTTTAGTTCCTGCCACTGAAATATGTGCAGAAGTGATGTGTGTCAGTGCTGGGATGAGGCAATTAAGGCTTGTGGGCTTGCAGCTGTCTTTCTCTCTGCCATGATGCCCTTGGAGGTCATGTGTGCCAGATGGCCTTGCTACAAGATTAAAGAGAGCCAACCAGTCTGCACCAAACCTTATTTACGTGAGCAACAAATAAAGCTGTGTTGTTTCTTTGTTACTGTGTCAGAGTCTAGCCTAGCCTGACTAATACAGGAGCCAAAGTAGTGGCCCCTCCCCAATGGCAGAGACTTTAGTGCATGAAGTTAAACTAGTCACACTCACAAAGCCTATGACGATGACTGGATCTCACACGTTTCCCAAGACTTTCTTCAACAAAACATCGTCTCTGAAGGAGGATGGTTCATCCTAAAACAGTAATTTCAAGCGTAAAGGCCACCTCTCCCAAGACACGCGTCTTCAAAATATCATAAAGTATCCAAAACCATGAAACCTCTTCCCAGGCACCTAGGACACCCTGCCGTTTCCCACTTTACTAACATGGTCGGACACAAACGCTGGCTTACAGCCTCTACAAACAGAACTTCCTCATAAATTCAGCTTCCCGTAAAAATCAAACAAGCGAAAAGTGGAAAAAGAGCTACGACTAAGTTTCTCTCTATCAAGACCATCTCAGTTTCGTGAGGGCCCTGGTTTAATTCACTTTTAAAGTTTGGAATACAAAAAAGAGGAACTTCCCTCACTCACCGTCTCTAAAATGTCTGGATCTTTCTCAGGGAGCCGGTAAGGCCAGCATGAGGCAGGAGGCACATCACTTTAAAGCTTGAACCGAAAGGGCTGGGGATGCTTCTAACTGGGCACTCTTCACAAGCTGCTGAGAGCCCTACCTTTCAGGGCATCTACCTACTCAGATGACAAGGACCCCGTATATGACTACTTGTTGCAAATGACCAAAACGTGTCTTTAAAAACTTGTCTTTCAAAGGCAGGTCCCGTTATCAGTGCAAGTTTGAGAAATTACATACACGTATATTTTTCTTGGGCTGGAACTTGATGGAAATGTTGATGTATTCCACCCCTAATGAGAAGGCCTGTCTGGGTGGTTAGGGGCTGCACGAAAGCCACAGCCTGAGCCCATACTCCGCAGCTGGAATCTTCTGGCGGGAGGGGATGGTCAGAAAAGTCTTTACTCTCTGACCCAGAAGGCCTCTTCTGAGCATTGCCCAACGCTCCTGTTATACAACATGCAAAATAAATAACCAACCTTAAAAGTCAGGCAGCCAAAGCTCTGCTCAATAATAAGGCCTTTTACAAGCTGCTTGTCACTTGCCAAAATCAGCTCCAGAGGAACACCAGGAACTCTGAATTCTATTGTTCTTATGAACTACTTGGGGAATATAGACAAGCTTCACTGGCTTTATTGGTTTTCTGAGACAAAAGACAAAGGTTTTCATACCCGTAGCCTGTCCTTGATCTCAAAAATATAAATATAGCTCCATCCCACCATCTCGGAGAGGTCTTTATTAGAAGTGTGAGTTAGAAAGGGGTCCTTGTCTTTTCTTAGAAAACACGCCACTCTCTGCTTTCCCTCTCACCTGATTGTTGGGGTGAGGAAGGGAAGAGAAATGCCAACTTTTTCAGAAAATTCATTGGGGCGGCGGGGGGCGGGGAGAGGGCAGGACAGAGGCATCTGGAATGCAGTCTTCTGCCTGTGAGGGCTCTCTGGCTTAACTACAAAAGGAAAGAGGAGTTTTGCTCAAGGAAAACTGATCAAAACCATTTTTGGTACACTTAGGCTGGCCTGACGATGCGTTGTTGTTGGCCCGGAGTGGTTTCTCTGGGTTTCAAAATACAGGGTGGGGCCTCTCGTTAAGGGGTCTTGTTAAAGAAGTCTGATGGGAGGACTTCCTTGGTGGTGCAGTGGTTAAGAATCCGCCTGCCAATGCAGGGGACACAGGTTCGATCCCTGGTCCAGGAAGATCCCACATGCCGTGGAGCAACTAAGCCCGTGCACCACAACTACAGAGCCTGAGCTCTAGAGCCTGCGAGCCACGACTACTGAGCCTGCACACCACAACTACTGAAGCCCGCATGCCTAGAGCCTGTGCTCCACAACAAGAGAAGCCACTGCAATGAGAAGCCCGTGCACTACAATGAAGAGTAGTCCCTGCTCGCCACAACTAGAGAAAGCCCGCACACAGCAACGAAAACCCAACGCAGCCAAAAATAAATAAATAAATAAATAAGAAAGGGGAAAAAAAAAGATCTTAATCAAAATAAACTTTAAAAAAAAAAGAAATCTGATGGGTGAAATCTGTTATAAAACTCATTTCTGATGAACCACAAAAGGGATCTGGGTACCTGTTTGATATTCTTATTCCAGGATCCTCAACCCACAGGTGCAAAGCTCAGGATGTACCTGCTCTAAAAAACCTTACTGCCCTCCCTTTGCCCCTCCCTTCCTCCGCCAGGTTCTATACACACTGACTCGTTGCCTTCGCTAGCTGATGGGTTTCCTTAGAGCAGGAGCGAAGCCTCCCTCACCTCTGCATCTCTATTGTCTAGCACGGTCCATGGAACATGGTAGGTGTTTATCAAGTCATTTATTTAGTGGTAAGATTAATCACAAATATGGTTAACATCTGAATGTTCAGTAACCGTGTTCAACTTCCCATATTTTTTCTCATTTTCCAGATGAGGAAGCTGAGGCAATGAGGGGTTAATAAGCTAATAAGTGGCCAAGCAACGACACAAACTAGGCCATCAGGCTCTAGAACCTTCATTCTTAACCACTACGCGGAGTGGTACACAGCAAGAAATAAGTGAGCTGATGAAAGGGTTATACGCATATGAAACCGTTAAACATGAACCTGGATGAATTTGACTTGGAAACCTGGTTTAGTCACACAAAGATGTATTAAGCACCTAGCGCTCTGTACCAAGCCCAGTGCTAACATAAGGGCATGGTCTTATTCCTCAAGCAGAAGAGAGACAAATAACACAAGCTTATTGAGCACTTATTACATACTGGGCACTGTTCTAAGTACTTCACACGTATTCTTTCATCTTTACAAAATCCCTATGAGGGCCCCACCACTACTGCTATTATTATTATATTGAGATGAGACAGGTGAGAAACTGAGGCTCAAAGAGATTAAGCAGTTTGCAAGAACCACCATTTAAACCCAAGTAGCCTAGCTCCAGAGCCCGTGCTCTTACCCACTACACTCTGCCGCCTCTTCCGTTTACAACCACACACGACTCAGTGTAACACGTGCGAGAAGAGAGAAAGAGAAAAAGCGGTATGGAAACCCAGGGAAGGAAATGATTCATTTGGCCTGAGACGCGGCTCACAGAAGGCTCTGCAGAACAAATGACACTTGAGCTGGGCCTTGAAGACATGAGAATCAGAAACAAGTTCAAATACAAACAGGACACGGACACCAGTAAAACCTGTATGTGTTTTCAAAGCCATCGCTACTAAAACACATAGCTAAGAAGCAAGCCTGGCTCGACACTGGCTTCTGCTGTTGAGGCCACTTCTTGCCAAGGAATGGGGACGTCATTAGTGGAACTGTGACCTGAATTTTTATGTCAGTTTTCCCACTTGGTTCAAACTCTACCTGGGGCTTTGTCATGTATCAACAGGAATTTCTTTTCCTCTCCTTTCTGTAGACAATAATAGATAACAGATAATGTTTCTGCAAGTGGATCTACAGGCTGTCCTCACTGTAATTGAGGCCAGACCCTCCAAGGTTGGCAAAGGAGGCTGGAATCGCCCAGTGAATAGGAGGACGGCTAGAGCTCACGGCCCCAACCCTTTCCACACGTGTAGATACTCTCCCTTTCCCTAACTGCAGAGGTTCTGAGTCCAGTTTTATGAAAGGCTGTCCACGGGTTTCCTTAGAGTTTGTTCCAGTCAAACCCGCTGGCAACTTTCCCTCCTTCAACATCTAGCTTCTCTGAGGATTACTGGCTCCTATGCCCAGAAACACATGTGACTACAGACTAGTGAACTCCAACGACCAGCGAGTACTCCTGGGGCAAAAGTTCCATTATCTCTCCCATTCTGAGTTTATTTCCATGTATGGTGTGAGGGAATGTTCTAACTTCATTGATTTACATGTAGCTGTTCAGCTTTCCCAACACCACTGGCTGAAGAGACTGTCTTTTCTCCATCATATATTCTTGCCTCCTTTGTTGTAAATTAATGAACCGTAGGTGCATGGGTCTCTCTGGGCTCTACCTCTCCAATTCTGATACCTTCTCTTGACCTCCCCCCACACCATTCCAGTTACTGCTTCATCTCTGTCCTCTTCTTGACAGCAAAACTCTTTAAAAGATTTGTCTATATTCCCCATGTACAATTTTCCTCCTTCTCTTCTCCCTTGAACCCACTCCAATCAAGCTTCTGTCCACTGAAAAGCCTTTTATCCAGGCCACTAGTGGCCTCTATGTTGCTAGAGTCCATTGAATATTCTCGGCCCTCATCTTGCTTGGCCAACCAGAAGCACTTCTCATAGCTGATCACCCCCTCTTCCCGGAAACACCTTCTTCACGTGGCTTCTGGGGCACCATTCTCTTCTGATTTTCCTTCCACCTTACTGGCCACTCCTTGTCAGTCTCCTTTGTGGGTTCCTCACTGTCTTCCTAACCTCTGGCTGTGGGAGTGCTTCAGGGCTGGGTCCGTGGTCCCCTTCTCTTAACTATCCTCACTCCCAGTGATTTCATCCATCTCATAGCTTTAAATACTATCTAGACACCTATGACTCAAGAATGTTTATCTCCAGCCCTAACTACGCCTGTGAGTACCAGGCTCATATAACCCACAGCTCACTCCTCATCTCCACTTAGATGTCTAACTGGCACCTCAAATTCAGCGTATCCCAAAGTTAACTTCCGATATACTCCCAACTCTGTTCTACCCACAGCCTTCACCATTGCAGTTATTGGCAACTCCATCCTTCCAGCTGCTCAGGATGAAAACCTTGGCATCGTCTCGAACAGTCACACTGTGTTATACAACTCCAGAGGACACCAGCCACATTTTATGCAATGCTATTAGTGTTATGCAACATGGTGACCCTGTTTTCCTTGATTTCTATTTCACATCCCACATCTGATCTGTTAGCAAATCCAACTGACTCTACCTTTAAGACATAGCCCCAAATCCAACATCTCCCAAATTCCACTGTTACCAGGCTGGCCCAAGCTCATCCACTTATACGTAATGTATTATCCAAAAAACAAGAGTGATCCTTTTAAAACATGTCAGAGCACATCATTCCTACTCACAATCCCCCAATGCTTCCCATCTCACGCACAGTAAAAATCAAAGTTCTTACGATGGCCTACAAGATCTTGCATTATTTGTTCTCTTTAGCACTTATCCCTATGGAATATACTACATATTGTTATCTATCTATCTTACTTATTATCTGTGGCCCACATATGAAATAAGCTCCATAAAGTCAGAGATTCAGTGGGTCTTGTTCACAGATGAAGCCTCAGTATCTACAACAATATCTGACACAAAAGCACATGCTCAATATACATCTGTAGAAGAAATAAACGACTGGGAAGAGGGAAATTTTTACACACGGGCCAGAATTATACCAAAACCCAATCTAACAACTGAAATGGCATTTGGGCCAACTGGTGTTGGGACCAAGTCAAGTCCCAAGAGATGTGATGTGCAGTTCCTACTTCCTACTGTTTGCTTTCCCATTGCTTTGATATTTTGCCTGATGAAGTCTCTCTTGCCTCTAAAAAAAAAAAAATTGACCTAGATATAATAAGGAGCTCCTCCTGGTGGAAGCAGCTCCATCACAGCAATGGCAAAGAAAATCACAGAAAACAGGCTTTAAGTTACAAAGGAGATTGCTGGGGACAAAGGAAGCGACTTCAGCACTTTGCCAGACAAGTCCTCACTAGAAACAAGAGAATCTAAAGATTAGATTCAACGTACGTGGGAGAACTTATCAACGTATTTTACTGTTGAACCTCTTTTGCATCTGATGATGCGAAAGAAAATAATTCATTTAAAGTTGAACAACCTAAGTATCTTCCCTCAAGAAATTTGAAATCTGGTAGAAGATGTAAGTCATAAATACAAATAAGTACAGGGACTTCCCCAGCGGTCCAGTGGTTAAGACTCTGTGTTTCCCCTGCAGGGGGCACAGGTTCAGTCCCTGGTGGGGGAACTAAGATCCCACATGCCACTCAGCCAAAATGAACAAACAAACCAAATAAGTACAAAGCAATGAGTATGACTGTGAGAGAGTGAATGGGGGCTAAATAAAAGGAATAAACTAAAAGCTATGACTTACCCAGGAAAAAGAAGGATTATTTTAGGTTGAGCAAATCCAGGAAGACAACTTGGAGGGGGTGGTTCTTGAGCTGAGCCTTGAAAAACAAATTTTTATTGAGTGTATTCCAGGTAAAGACCTAAATGGAGGGAAGGGCATATCATGTGGAAACCCAAGTTGACCAACGGGATTCTGTAAAGGTCACAAATTGAGTGACAACACAGAATTCAAACCCTTCCTTAAAAAGAGCAGAGAGGGATCCTCAAGAGAAAAGTCCTTGGGAGAGGTAGATACAGGAGGGAACCAAAGAAAGCTCCTTTCCTTGTTTTCCCTTGGATGAAAGGAACACTATTAAAAACTATAGCAGAAAAAAAAAGATAAAATACAATCTCCATGACAAATGGTCCAGCTTCTATACTAGAGGATTTAGAATCCACAAAACTAATGAAAAAAACCCATACAGACATGTAGGGTCTATTCTGTTCTATATTTTATCTGAAGTTAATGCCCAGAGAGCATCCTTTTCAAATGAGGCTGATCTCCCTTCTATTCCCTCCTGTGCAATGTCCTTCCCGTGGAGATGCCAAAATGTGTGTTGAATCCATCCACCCCTCTCGATCTCCATTGCCACAACCCTAGTCTGAGCCACCATTCTCTCCCCTGGTCTAGCGCCACAGTCTCCTGACTGGTCCCCTTACTTATACTCTGGCCCCTCTATAAGCCACACTACACATGGCAGTCAGATCACCTAGGGATATTTGGGGGTGAGGTAAATAACCTACGTTTCATTCTCTTTTTTTTAATTTATTTTTTATTATTTATTTATTTATTTATTTATTTGGCTGCACCGGGTCTTAGTTGTGGCATGTGGGATCTTTGTTGCCGCATGCGGGATCTTTAGTTGCCGCATGCAGGATCTTTAGTTGCCACATGCAGGATCTTTAGTTGCAGCATGTGGGATCTTTAGCTGCATCATGCGAACTCTTAGTTGTGGCATGTGGGATCTAGTTCCTTGACCAGGGATCAAACCCGGGCCCCCTGCATTGGGAGTGCGGAGTCTTAACCACTGGACCACCAGGGAAGTCCCTCACATTTCGTTTTCAACTTTTCATTTTGAAACTACAGACAACAAAAAAAGTTGCAAAATAGCACAAAGAATCCTCACATACCCTTCACCCAGATTCTCCAAATGTTAACATCTTCCATAACCACAGTACAATATTATAAATCAAGAAATTAACATTCATACAACACTATGATCTAATCAACACGGACTATTTGATTTTCTCCAATTGCCCCAACAACGTCCTTTTTCTGGTTTAGGATCGAACCTGTCTCCTTCAGCCCCTTTAATCTGGCATAATTCCCTAGTCTTTTGTGTGTGTGTATGTGTGTGTGTTTCACTACCATGACACTTTTGAAAAATACTGACTGGTTTCAATTTTGGGTTTGTCTGATGGTTCATCGTGATTCAATCTAATTGATTTGTTTTGGCAGGAATACTACAGATGCGATGTTGTGTCCTTCTCAGTGCATCCTATCAAGAGGCACATGATATCAGTTTGTTCCATAACTATTGATCTTAACTCTGATCATTTCGTTAAGGTGGTATCTGCCAAGTTTCTCCCCAGTGAAGTTACTATTTTGCCCACTGTAACGAATAAGCATTTTGTGGGGAGATACTTTGAGACTATAAACATGTATACTGTTTTTCATCATCCTTTTGCCCATTTTGTGGAGAAAAGGGAACCCTCTTGCACTGTTGAGTGGGATTGTAAACGAGTGCAGCCACTATGGAAACAGTATGGAGGTTCCTTAAAAAACTAAAAATAGAACTGCCCTATGATCCAGCAACTTCACTTCTGGGTATTTATGTGAAGAAAACAAAAACACTAATTGGAAAAGATATATGCACACCAATGTTCACTGCAGCATCATTTATAATAGCCAAGATATGGAAGGAACCTAAGTATCCACCAATAGAAGAATGGATAAAGAAGATGTGATGTACACACACACACACACACACACACACACACACACACACACACACACACGCTGGAGTATTACTCAGCCATAAAAAACAATGACGTTCTGCCATCTGCAGCAACGTGGATGGACCCAGACAATGTTATGCTAAGTGAAATAAGTCTGACAGAGAAAGACAAATACCGTATGATCTCACTTACATGCAGAATCTAAAAAAACAAAACAAACAAAATGAAAACAGACTCACAGATACAGAAAACAAATGGGTAGTTACCAGAGGGGAGGAAGATGATGGGAGCAAAACAGGCAAGGGGAATAGAGAGGTAAAAACCTACAGTTATAAAATAAATAAGTCATAGGAATATAATACCCAGCATAAGGAATACGGTCCATTATATGTAATAACTTTGTATGGGGACAGATGGTTACTAGACCTATCATGGTGATCATTTCACAATGTATGCAAATATCAAATCACTATATAGTACAACTGAAACTAACATAATATTGCACGTCAACTATATTTCAATTAAAAAAGAATTCCAATCTTGTAAGTAACCTAGAGTCATCTGAAATTGGGAATACTGACACATGCTAATAAAGCTCAGAAGAGAATGAAGTTTATAAATTAAAACATCAATTTGTTACTTTAACTGTAAAGTGGGCATTCTCTCCCCACAGGCTTGCCTACTGAGACAGTTTTCTAGTGAGCCTAATACAGGCGTTCACAAATTTTTTTTTAAGGGCCAGTTAGTAAATATTTTTGATTTTGTGGGTCATAAAATACTCACATCTGTCACAATTACTCAACTCTGCCACTGCACGGCAAAAGCAGTGACAGACAACATGTAAACAAAGAAGCATGGCTGTCTTTCAGTAAGACTTTATTTACAAAAATAGATGTCAGGGTTTCTGGACCCCCGGCCTAGAATAAGAATAAGAGGAGTAGTAGTTACATGATTCTAATGCCTCGATCACATCAGGCTTTTGTAGCCTGATGTGCCCATCGATGGAGGAGATAAACCTGCCTCCACTATCAGATTAGACACGGTGCTTAGTGGGACACTGTCAGTGTTTGCCTCTCTAGTCCTCCTTTTCTAATGTCAGCCACCCTATAAAAATCCCACCCCATCCTAAAGCCTTGAGTATAAGAAAGCTCTACTTACCTGTAAAACTCTAAGGGAAATGCCAGCAGCCTCAGTTTACATTCTGCAGCTACTTCAGTACTTCAGGAGGGGAGGGAAGAGCACCCTCCATTCTTACTTGTGTTTCCCTTGGAAAAAAAGTGACAGATTTGGCAATATTAATACTTATAAGAGGCACTAGCATGTAAGCTCCATGAAGAGAGAGATTACTTTTTCAATCAGAAAGAATCTTTTATTTTTACAAAAGCAGTGTATGTTTGTTCATTGTGGAAAATTAGAAAACAAAAATTAATAGAAACATTATATTTCTACCACCCAGAAATTACCACTGTTAACAGTTTAGTATACACCCTTCCAGATCTTACTCTAAGTATATATAATGTGTATATGTAGTTTCTACCGAAATGAGATAATGCACGTACAAAATGCTTTTTCTCAATTAACGACCTCCACCATTCCATGTTAAGAAGTTTTCATCTCATGTAAGACCCATCCATATTCATTTTCGCTTACTTTTCCCCCAAAATGTCCTAGAAAGCTAGTCTGTTCAAATTAAGATCCATTCGGACCACACATTGCAAGCTAAGTCTCTTTTCATTTAAAACAGTATCCTTTTTCAGAACAGGAATTTTGTCTCCCACTGTATCCTTAATGTCTTTAACAGTTCTTGGTACACAGTAGTAGCTCAAATATTTGCGTAATTAAGTAATTAATAAAAAACTTAGGAGATGGGGGGCTTTCACCCTCGAGCTTATCTCATCCACCCATCACCCTTTATCTTCACTTTATAGATAATAAAAATCAAGGCCGGAGAAGTAAAGTGACTTCCCAAGGTCACCCAGCAAGCACGTGGCAATTGCTTTCCATTTCTCTGTTTACTCTGTTAAACCAGGAGCTGGCAAACTTTTTCTGTTAAGGCCAGACAGTAAATAGTTTAGGCTATATAGAAGAAGCAAAATCAAGGATATTATGTAGGTACTTTGACAACAGAAAAAAATTTTCCATAAATTCTTTATTATGAAACCCAAAATATAATAATAATTGACTACACGGTTTTGTAATACAGGTCTATTAATGAAAAATGGAATTGAAGAATATTTTGTTTCATTGTGGTTGAAACAATGTTTCCTATCATCAAACTGATTGTAAATGTTCATCTGAAAAAACATTCTTAGCTGGCAGGGGACAGTTTGCCAACCTCTATCATATACTATGCTGCTTGTCTGTGATTTGCCTTTGTCTTTGAAAGTTTGAATGAAAGTAACATTCTTCCTAACTGACAACTATAATTGGGTTCTGGCTTATTGAAGTTATATGGTACTAAAGCACCAATGAGGAAAACAACTCCTCGGCTGCTCCTTTAAAATGTATATCTTGTCTCACTTCAGTTCCTGTGTTCCCTAGCTGTTGGTAACGCCTGTATTCTTTCATTTCAATGCTAAAGTAGGTTGCATTGTGACTGTGGCTTTCACAAGTAACCACGTGTTAATATTAATGGGGCTGACCAATTGAGAAATCACTGCACGTGAGGATGGTGATTGTGTGGCCTATGTCAGGGCTGATAAATTTCTCTTCTCAAATAAAAATATGCGATGCTATTTGAAGATATAGAGGTAAATATCCAAAGAGTTAAAAGAACAGAAACTGTTTTGGGGGAAGCAGGGAATGGGGAGGAAAGCTGGGGACTCCTCTTTTTAAATATAGCAAACCTTGTAGAAGTATTTGGCTTTTTAAAACTATGTACACGTATAATTTTGAGAAAAATACACAAAAGAAAACTAGAGGCACATTAAAGCCCTTTCTAGACATTGGTGGATAAGAAAAGAATAGGAGGTAGATTATCCCAAGTATGAGCAGACTCTCTGGGGCAAGAAGGAGAGAAGCTAGCTGTGGCTGGAGCAGCATGAGAAGGAGGGTCTCTGTGAGATGAAGCTGGAGATGTGGGCAGGGACCACGTCGCCTAGGCCTGTGGAAGATGCACCTTGCATATGGTTTTCATCCTCAATGCCATGTGACAGCAATCAAGAATATTAAGCAAGGAAATTCCACGATGCCCTTTGGCATTAAATGATTACTTACTCTCTGGAATGGAGAAAGGATTAAGGAGGGGTCAACTACAAATGGACAAAATTTTTAGAAGATTCTGTTAAGATCTCAGGTGGGAGCTTATGGTGGCTTGCCAGAAGGGTGGCAGTGAAGATGAGAAAAAAGTGGGAGATTTGACACGCAGAGCAAAAGGGATAATCAGACAAGTGTTCAAATAAAATGACCTTCACTTTCAAAAAAAATAAAGCCCCTTTTAGAAAAGTCTTCTTTAATACTTTCCTTTACACAAAAACAAACTCAAAATGGCTTAAAGACTTAAATATAAAATATGACACCATAAAACTCCTAGGAGAGAACATAGGCAAAACATTTTCTGACATAAATCGTAGCAGTACTTTCTTAGGTCAGTCTCCCAAGGCAAAAGAAATAAAAGCAAAAATAAACAAATGGGATCTAATCAAACTTATAAGCTTTTGCACAGCAAAGGAAACCATAACAAAACAAAAAAGACAATCTCCGGACTGGGAGAAAATATTTGCAAACAAGGGCTTAATTTCCAAAATATACAAACAGCTCATACAACTCAATATCAAAAAAAACAAACAACCCAATCAAAAAATGAGCACAAGATCTAAATAGACATTTCTCCAAAGAAGACATACAGATAGCCAACAGGCACATGAAACGATGCTCCACATCCTTAATTATTAGAGAAACGCAGATCAAAACTACAATGAGGTATCACCTCACACCGGTCAGGATGGCCATCATCAAGAAATCTACAAATAATAAATGCTGGAGAGGATCTGGAGGGAAGGGAACCCTCCTACACTGTTGGTAGGAATTTAAATAGGTGCAGCCACTATGGAAAACAGTCTGGAGGGTCCTTAAAAAACTAAAAATAGACTTAGCATATGATCCAGCAATCCCACTCCTGGGCATATATCCGGAAAAAAACATAATTCGAAAAGATACATGCACCTCAATGTTTACAGCAGCACTATTTACAACAGCCAAGACATGGAAGCAACCTAAATGTCCACTGACAGATGAACGGATAAAGAAGATGTGGTATATATATACAATGGAATATTACTCAGCAATAGAAAAGAATGAAATATTGCCATTCACAGCAACATGCATGGACCTAGAGAATATCATACTAAGTGAAGTAAGTCAAACAGAGAAAGACAAATATTACATGATATCACTTATATGTGAAGTCTAAAACAATGATACAAATGATACAAAACAGACTCACAGACATAGAAAACAAACTTATGGTTACCAAAGGGGAAGGGGGGGGAATAAATTAGGAGTACGGGATTAACAGATACAAACTACTAAATATAAAATGATAAAAAACAAGGACTTACTGTATAGCGCAGGGAACTATATTCAACATCTTGTAATAACCTATAATGGGAAAGAATTTGAAAAAGAATATATATATAACTGAATCACCTTGCTGTACACCTGAAACTAACACTATTGTAAATCAGCTATACTCCAATTTAAAAAAGAATACTTTCCTCCATCCCCCACTGGCCCCTGGCAGCCTAGGTTAGGCGTCCCTCTTCTCTGCTCCCCACAGCATCCCTTGCTCAACTCCATCAGAGCACTTACCACACAGTACTGTAATTATCTGTTTCTCTACCTTTCTCCCTGAGGGAACTATGTATGAGCTCCTTGCAAGGAGGGACCATGTATTATCCATTTCAGCTCCTAGATTAAAATATTAAAATAGGTATTCATTAAAGTGAAGTGACTGCTGCATAACACAGGGAGATCAACTCGATGATGGGTGATGACTTAGAGGGCTGGGATAGGTAGGGTGAGAAGGAGTCGCTGGAGGGAGGGGATATGGGGATATGTGTATAAATACAGCTGATTCACTTTGTTGTACAGCAAAAACTGACACAACAGTGTAAAGCAATTATATTCCAAAAAAAAAAGCTTAAAACACACACACACACACACACAAGTGAAGTGAAACTACCTAAATACCACTCAGTCTAGGCAAACTAACATCACAATGAGATACCAAACAAAAAGACAAAACAAGTGTTGGTGAGGATGTGGAGAAACTGGAACCTTCATACATTTACCAATGGGAATATTAAATGGTGCAGCCACTTTAGAAAACAGTCTGGAAATTCCTAAAGAAGTTAAACATGCAGTCACCTTATGACCCAGAAATCCCACTGCTAGACCAGGGAACAAGTGAACATGGTCTTGCCCTCTCTAGCGGAGAGACAGAGAATGAACCCAGGCTTATAGGGCAGCGTGTTAAGTGTTATGACAGAGGGCTGCTAAGGGTGCTACAGCAGCACCCGACAGGGCAGTGAAATCAAGAGAACTGAAAACATAAGTCCTCACAAATGTTCACAATAGGATTACTCATGATAACGAAAAAGTGGAAATGTCCATCAAACAATAAATGGATAAACAAATGTGATATATCCATACCATGGAATATTATTCGACCATAAAAAGCAATGAGGTACTGATACCATGCTACAATATGGATGAACTTGGAAAACATCATGCTAAGTGAAAGAAGCCATTCACAAAGGCCACATATTGTATGATTCCATTCACATGAACTGTTCAGAAAAAGCAACTATGGAGACAGAATGCAGTTACCTGATTGCTTAGGACTGGAGGTGGGAGGAGAGATTAACTACAAATATTCTTTTGGTGATCTGGGGGAGGGTGATAAAAATGCACTAAAACTGGATTGCAGTGATGGCTGCACAACTTCATGAGTTTACTAAAAACAAATGTACACTTAAAATGAGTGAATTTAATGATATGTAAAGTTTAAAGCTCTTTTAAAAAAAATTCCTCAATCTATTACATTAGTTAGTTTCTAAGTTAACTTTTTTCCTCCATGACAAGACCTGGTAAGAATTGTGGTAAATGAAGTTTCTGAGGCATTTTTGTCGGTTGGGGCTTGGGGTTGTGCTGACAGAAACATCAAAGTCAGCATCTCTGAATATTGTCCGCTGCGGTGTACAATGCGTTTCCAGTTGGGTGATCCCAGTGTATAATCTGGACAATCCGTGGTCTGCCGGTTTAAGTGTGAGTGTGCCAAGGCCCCTACTCCAAGCAATAAACTGTAGTCAGGTAACAAATTCACTTCTTGCAACTCTCAAGCCCTGTTCACAACCAGGTGAATTGTTCTATTACAGCATATCTGTGAAAATGTTAGTGGTTTTGGTTTGTTTTGGGTTTTTTTTTTGCAATTTGGTCACTGCTTACTGGGCAAGGATGTCCTGCCAGAGCAGCCGAAAGATACTAACTCCACCACCCTAGGCCCGCCCCCTGGGATACTCCAGAGGAAAGCACACCTATCCAAGGGCGATGGGGAGCTGCCAGGGATGGACAGCACCTCTGCGAGCTAGGGGAAAGACTGGAAGCAAGTCCCTCCTTTGCGTCGCGGAATGGGCAAAAACTGTCACAAAGTCAGGGTGAGGTGTCTTCCTCCCAGAGCCTCCTGGTGCCCGGGAAACTCACGCGGCTGCCTGTCAGGGTCGCCAGGAGGTTACAGATTAAGTGCGCCCGGACTTCAGTCGCTTTCGCCGCTACAGTCCCACCGTGTGGTCCGCGCACAGCGAAAGGAGGCGGCGATGGAGGAAGGAAAGCAGCCTGAGCAGGCTTGCAGCTGTCTCGAGTTCCAAGCCGCGGTCCCCTAGACCCCAGCGCGCGGCTCCCTGACCACGTGGCCGCCTCCCCTCCCCGCACGCACGATTGTGTCGTAGCGCCCCCTGGTCGCCGGAAGCTGGCAATACCGGCGCGGCGGGCACCAGCTGGTCGGAGCATGCGCGGGCGGGCGGGTGGCTTCCGGTCCGCGGGACAGCCCAAGCCGAGGCCGCGGGCTCTGCGGCGGAAATGGCCTCGCCGCTGCGATGCCGAGGGGCGCTGACCCAGACCCTAAGTGGAGTAGGTGGAGGCGGCCTCCACCCCTTCCTTCCATCTCCCTTTGGGAGAAGGACTCCGAAAAGGGCAGAATGCTTAAATAATTATCTCGAACCTGGATCCCAGTTCCCTTCTGCAAAAACGCAACAGAATAAGGCAGCTATGTTGAAGATGGTTTTGTTGATGTTCCGAAAAAATGTATTTGTAGCCGCATGGATGTGAGCTAATTATTACCTCCCTTAGCCTCAGTTTCCTCCTCTTATAAAATAGGGGTAATAGTGCCAACTTCACAAGGTGTTTGTGAGGATTAAATAAAATAATCCACCTAAAGGGTTTAGCAGACAGTTAAAGCTAGCTCTTTAGTTTGTTTCTCAGGGCTTAGCAAACTCCTAATAAGAGTAGGTGTCATCTTTCCTCGGGATTTAGGGAAACGAAAGGATTTTAACACTACAAAATTAACGCATACCTAAGGTGAATTATTCATAAAAATGTTTTGTATATGAGAATTAAAACAGTCCTTCCCCACACTCAGCCTGAGAAACGAGATCATGCCTTACTAGGTACATAAATGTGGCTTTGCTAGTTCACTGTCTTCATTGGCATTACTTTTCCTGGACTCCTCCATCTAGGCGAATAGTTTCTTCACTACAGCAACGTCCCCAAAAATCCATCAACTCTTCAATGGAAAGCATTGACAGATTGCTCTCTGAAATTCTTTAAGTCCCTCTCCTCAAAATCCTCCCCTTGAAGCTTCCACCCATTCTAGACTGTTGGTATCACGATCCTTGCCCAATCCTAGTCAAGTCCCAGAGTTGAAAGACCCTCTGCCTTAAACCATGCTTTGATTTCTCAATAAATTCTGTCCTTTCCTTCCTCCCTGAAACACTGGCAAAGCTTTGTGAGGTGGGGGTTCTCCCTTACAGAGGGAAGCAATAAATTCAACTTTGTCATATGAACAGGTATGTTGGTGATATTTGGGGAGCCAGCACTTGACGGTTTTGAAGTCCCCACTGACATCCAGTGCCCCTGAGACAGCACCACAGCTCAAGACCTTCAACTTGGAAACAGTGTGCTCCTCTGGCCTCTTGGACTTCCTGCTTGGGGCTCTCTGACCACAATGGTAAGGTACGTAGGTTTCACTTTGATTAGAGCTCTGATTCCTTTGAGCTCCCAGTTGCTGAGGATACTAGTCCTAAGGCCTACACATGACCCCTTGGATTATAGGGCCCTCTTCTGTGTTCCAACTGTCCCCTGGCTCACTCCTGACATGGCTCTCACCACTCTTTGTTTTACTCCAATAAGTTACTGCACTTAATAGTAAGCCAAGTGGGACAGAGGATTCCTGCATTGTAATTCTGAGGTCAGCCTGTGATATGGCTGGGGCCTGGGTGGTTTTATGATAATGTCTTCCTCTCTGCAGCCACCACTCTCACCCACCATCCTCTAGCTAAGCTTGAGTTCTCTCCTTTCATTCATATCTTCTCATGGTAAAAAGAGTTTTATTTTCTTTTCCTAAGTCTTTCAGATATTACATTAATGTCCCTCATTTTATTTTCAGAAACATTTCCACCAATTCTTTTGCTTTGTCTATGAAAATAATCATACTTACTATAATTAATGATCATTATTTGTCAGCCAGTAATAGCACAGAGTTTATTTCTTGTAGGATTTTTTTTGGTATGTTTTTGTATAACCCTTACTTCTCTTTTTGCCAATCTTTATTTTTTCCTTTTGAAATTATTGCACTTATTAATAGAAAAAAATTTTACTCAATAAATTATACATATATCTACACTCACATTCACAAAGTTAGAAACAGGATTTAAAAGAAGTATACAAAAATGTTCAGTATTTATCTATGGTTTATTTTTTTCTTTCTGTATATTTTATGTCTATTTAAATATTAACCATATAAAATCTTTTGTATAGTTTTGTGACATTCTAAATATTCTACTTTTATAACAACTCTAAAATTATTTAGAGAATAAAATAGTTTTACCAAATATTCTGACAGACAGAGAAGGGAAAAGTTTATGTGTCATTTCTTGGGTTTCAGAGATCAGTGATACTAAAGAGATTCTATTTTCAGTTATATTTCCCTGAGCTAAATTAGATCTTAGTCCATTCAGGATATTTAAAATCAACCTCCATCATGTTCCCTCTGGAAAAATTTAAGTTCTTTTACTTACAGATTTTCAATTAGCTTTAACCTGTGCTAGATGAACCAGAAATTGATCAGATGTTCATATCTGCCTGGTACCCCTGCCCCAATAACTGATTTTCCACGGTGATACAGTTTTTCTCATTAATGTCAACACTTTTACTTCAACTATATGATGGAAAGTTCACAGGGTTTGGTGCCAGGCTTACCATCTGTTTACTGGCATATAACACCTTAATCCTGTTGCTGTCCCTTACTGAGACCTATTTATCTCCTCTAAAATGGGGTTAATAATTCTTACTATATTATTGACATGTTCAACACATAGCAAATGAAAATACTATTCATTATTTTACTCTTTTTTTTTTACATCTTAGGTTATTTTTTTGTTATGCATGCAAGTCTTACATATTTTTATTGAGGTATAGTTAATTTATAATATTGTGTTAGTTTCAAGTGTACAGCAAGTGACTCAATTATATATATTTTTTTCAGATTGTTTTCCATTATAGGTTATTACAAGATATTGAATATAGTTCCCTGTGTTACCGAGTAAATCCTTGTTGGTTATCTATTTTATGTATAGTAGCTTATATCTGTTGATCCCATACTCCTGATTTATTCCTCCCTCCTCCCTTTCCCCTTTGGTAACCATAAGTTTGCTTTCTATGTCTGTAAGTCTGTTTCTATTTTGTAAATAAGCTCATTTGTACTATTTTTTAGATTCCACACATAAGTGATATCACGTAGTATTTGTCTTTGTCTGACTTACTTCACTTCAGATGATATTCTCTAGGTCCATCCGTGTTTCTGCAAATGGCAATATTTCATTATTTTTTATGGCTGAGTAATATCCCGTTGTATATGTATAGATATACCACATTTTCTTAAGCCAGTCATCTATTGATGAGCACTTGAGTTATTTCCATGTCTTGACTATTGTAAACAGTGTTGCTGTAAACATTGGTGTGCATGTATATTTTTGAATTATAGTTTTCCTCTTTTCTGGATACCTGCCCAGGAGTGGGATTGCTGGATCATACGGTAACTCTATTTTTAGTTTTTTAAGGAAACTCCATACAGTTTTCCATAATGACTGCACCACGTAATTATTATTCTTGATTATTCTTTAATAAAAGTGAAATAGCAAACAGTACCCAAAACATTCATATTTTATAGGGCAGTTATCTTTAATATTTACAAATGCATATGGAGTGATTGGGAATTTTAAACACCAAAACCTAAGGTCTGATGATGTTACATGGATGAAGCTCCAAAGAAACCCATCTCTCACTTTCTGCCATGCTAAGAGTGAATGGTCCAACTAATAAGTGACAGCCTGGGGGAGTGAGAAGCAAGCAGTTGTTCTAGAATGTCTCCCAGGTTTCTGATCTCAACTAGATGGTTGGTGGTTCAGCAGTGTACACTGTTCTCTCCTTGACTGATTCCCCTCCAGTAACATCTGTTTCAGGAGAGTAGCAATAATAAAGGCTGCCATTCACTGAGTGCCCACTGTGTGCACTCATTCATTCCAGCCACAAACATTTACTGAGATCCAGCTTATGTTCCAGGCAGTGTTCTAGGAGCTGCGGATACACCACTGTAACTAAGCAGACTAAAATGTTTATAGTCTAGTGGGGAGAGACAGGAATAAACAATTAATATGATAAATCAGTAGATTATGTAGTATGCTAGAAGAGAGGCATGTGATGGGCAAACAGAGCAGGGAAAGGGGAATGAGAATGCTGGTCCAGGTGTGCAGTTCTATTTATTTTTTTATTGAAGTATAATTTACAAAGTTGTGTTAATTTCTGCTGTACAGCAAAATGATTCAGTTATATATAATTCTTTTTTATATATTCTTTTCCATTATGGTTTATCATAAGATACTGAATATAGTTCTCTGTGCTATGCAGTAGGAGCTTGTTCTTTATCCATTCCATATGTAATAGCTTACATCTGCTAACCCCAACCTCCTCCTCCATCCCTACCCCAACCCCCTCCCTCTTGGCAACACCAGTCCGTTCTCTATGTCCATGAGTCTGTTTCTGTTTCATAGATAGGTTCGTTTGTGTCATATTTCATTTTTTTTAATAAATTTTATTTTATTTATTTATCTATTTATTTATTGGCTGTGTTGGGTCTTCATTGCTATGTGTGGGCTTTCTCTAGCTGTGGAGAGTGGGGGCTACTCTTTGTTGTGGTGCACAGGCTTCTTATTGCCGTGGCTTCTCTTGTTGTGGAGCATAGGCTCTAGGCACACGGGCTTCAGTAGTTGTGTCACGTGGGCTCAGTAGTTGTGGCTCGCTGGCTAGAGCACAGCCTCAGTAGTTGTGGTGCATGGGCTTAGCTGCTCCACGGCATGTGGAATGTTCTTGGTCCAGGGATCGAACCCGTGTCCCCTCCATTGGCAGGCGGATTCTTAACCACTGCGCCACCAGGGAAGTCCCTGTGTCATATTTTAGATTCCACATATAAGTCATATCATATGGTATTTGTCTTTCTATTTCTTTTTTTTTTTGGGGGGGGGTACACCAGGTTCAATCATCTGTTTTTATACACATATCCCCGTATTCCCTCCCTTCCTTGACTCCCCCCACCTCGAGTCCCCCCCACCCTCCCCGCCCCAGTCCTCTAAGGCATCTTCCATCCTCGAGTTGGACTCCCTTTGTTATACAACAACTTCCCACTGACTATTTTACAGTTGGTAGTATATATATGTCTGTGCTACTCTCTCGCTTCGTCTCAGTTTCCCCTTCCCCCCCGCCTCCTCCCATACCTCGAGTTCTCCAGTCCATTCTGTGTATCTGCATCCTTGTTCTTGTCACTGAGTTCATCAGTACCATTTTTAGATTCCGTATGTCTTTCTATTTCTGACTTACTTCACTTAGTATGATAATCTCTAGTTGCATCCATGTTGCTTCAAATGGCATTATTTCATTCTTTTTTATGGCTGAATAATATTTCATTATATATATATATATATATATATATATATATATATATATATACACACACCACATCTTCTTTATCCATTCATCTGTCGATAGACATTTAGGTTGTTTCCATGTCTTGGCTATTGTGAATAGTGCTGCTCTGAACATAGGGGTGCATGTATCTTTTTGAATTATAGTTTTGTCAGGATATGTGCCCAGGAGTGGGATTGCTGCATCATATGGTAATTCTATTTTTAGTTTTCTGAGGAACTTTCATACTGTTTTCCATAGCGGATGTACCAACTTACATTCCCACCAACAATGTAGGAGGGTTACCTTTTCTCCACACCCTCTCCAGCGTTTGTTATTTGTAGTGTTTTTAATGATGGCCATTCTGACGGGTGTGAGGTGTACCTCATTGTAGTTTTGGTTTGCATTTCTCTAATAATTAGTGATGTTGAGCATCTTTTCATGTGCCTATTGGCCATTTGTATTTTTTCTTTGCAGAAATGTCTGTTTAGGTCTTCTGCCCATTTTGTTGTTGTTGTTGTTGTTGTTGAGTTGGATGAGCTGTTTGTATGTTTTGGAAATTAAGCCCTTATTGGTCACATCATTTGCAAATATTTTTTCCCATTTTGTAGGTTGTCTTTTCATTCTGTTTATGGTTTCCTTTGCTGTGCAGAGTTTGTAAGTTTGATTAGGTCCCATTTGTTTATTTTTGTTTTTATTTCTATTGCCTTGGGAGACTGACCTAAGAAAACATTGGTACGATTTATGTCAGAGAATGTTTTGCCTGTGATCTCTTCTAGGAGTTTTATGGTGTCATGTCTTATAAGTCTTTAAGCCATTTTGAGTTTATTTTTGTGTATGATGAGAGGGTGTGTTCTAACTTCATTGATTTACATGTGGCTGTCCAACTTTCCCATCACCACTTGCTGAAGAGACTGTCTTTTTCCCATTGTATATTCTTGCCTCCTTTGTCACAGGTTAATTGACTGTAGGTGTGTAGGTTTATTTCTGAGTTCTCTATTCTGTTCCATTGATCCATATGTCTGTTTTTGTGCTAAAACCACAGTGTTTTGATTACTGTAGCTTTGTAATATTGTCTGAAGTCTAGGAGGATTATGCCTCCTACTTTGTTCTTTTTCTTCAGGATCGCTTTGGCAATTCTGGGTCTTTTGTGGTTCCATATAAATTTTAGGATTATCTATTCTAGTTCTGTGAAGAATGTCATAGGTAATTTGATAGGGATCGCATTAAATCTGTAGATTGCTTTGGGTAGTATGGCCATTTTAAAAATATTAATTCTTCCAATCCAAGAGCATGGGATATCTTTCCATTTCTTTGAATCATCTTCAGTTTCCTTTATTAATGTTTTATAGTTCTCAGCATATAAGTCTTTCACCTCCTTGGTCAGGTTTATTCCTAAGTATCTTACTTTGTGGGGTGCAGGTACACAGTTTTAAATGGGCTGTTTAGGGCCAGCCTCACTGAGGAGGTGCCATTTGACCAAACACTTGAACATGGTCAGGAATCAAGGCACAGGGACATCTAGAGGAAGAGTTACAGTAGCCAGGGCAAACATGTGAGGTGAGAGTGTACCTGGATTCTGCACCAAGATATTGAAAACTCCCTGTGCTCTGCACAGGGGTTATAAGGCTACTGGGGAGGACACATAATTATACAAGCAATTACAATGAAATGATCAGTGCTACCTAAGATATAATGAATGACCTTTAGCGGAATCAGAGAAAGCTGCCCCAAGGGAGTGCCTTTGGAGATGATACTAGAAATTTGACAAGAGTTTTGCTGGTTGAAGGGGAGGACCAGGCTGATGGACACAGCACACTGGGAGTCAAAGATAACACAGAAGCCCTGGTGGACTGGTGGTCTTCTAAGCCCATTTCTAGAGGGGCCACTCTTCATTCCTCTGATTAGGCCCAATGATCTGAAAGCACCCCCAGAGTTTTAAAAGCATAGGATTCCATTCCAAGTGTGGAGCCTAATTTAGTCAGCCAAACCTCACTTGTGGTCTTTCAAGTTGTTTCCAGTTTTCCACCATTAAAAAAAAAAAAAAAAAAGCTAGAATAAACATCTTTGTTCATAAAAATTTTTACACTCCGTTCAGTTATTTTCTTAGCATCAGTTTCAGGAAGTTAAACTGCTGGATTCAAGGTTTTCACTTTCAACCTTTGATACATTTCCCCTTTGGCCTTTTAGAAAGAATGTGTCAGTTCTCAGTCCTGCCAGCAGTGTGGGAGAGAAACTCTTTGCCCATGTCCTTACCAACAATTTGTTATTTTTAGTATCTTATCCCAGAAATTGGATATAAAAATAAACATGAGGAGAAGATGGTTTCAGGCTCTGAGATGGAAGTTTCCTAAACTGATAATTTTTTCTGCCTTGTTCAATAAAAGAAATGAGACCAAGGCCATCCTACTATGCTTAGGTCGTGAGTATGACAATTCAGAAATCCATACCCAGGATACAGCCAATAGAATGATCAGATGTTTTGTACCTGTTACCTTAAGGATGACTTTACAGCACAATAGTAAAGACTACGGTCTCTGGGGAGGGGCAGATCTGATGTTCATTTCCAGCTCCAACCTTTACTAGCTGTCTGACCTTAAGCAAGGTGCTATAACCGTGTGTGCCTCAACGTCCTGGTCTGTAAAATGGGGATGGTGAACGTGGTACGCATCTGAGAGAGCAGTTGTGAGAGGCCATAATAAATCATGATCTCTGGTCTGAGGTGAGATGCTGCAGCTGGAGATCCCTACATCCTGTCAGGATGAGGCGGGAGACCCAGCCCCGCTCTCTCTGCTTCCTTTTATCCTGTGCCTGAGATCCCTGATAGTGATGGGATTTGGGGGGTTACCTGGATTGTAAAGGACTCCTCAGACCTCATTCATGTCTCCTTCCAGCCACACACTGGGGAGCCTGTGTGACCCTCTGAGATCAGCTCCCCTGACCCCTAGCTCCCATCTGCTGTTCAGGGGAGTTGTTTGAGTTGGGGAAGACGTGGTTGGTCTTGAGCTGTCTGAAAGGATAGGAGTGCCTCTGACATGTGGGGGAAGGAGACCTCCCCTAGGGACACACAAAGCAAGGAGAAATCCACCTCAGCATTCAGTAAGTGTTCCCTCATCATCCCATCACCATCATCACCATCACTAAACTCTCGGGCATTTCTGAATCCACTCCTGTACCGGTCAGGGGCCAGCCTTGGAGTAGCTCCTGGAGCCCAACTGTCACGGTGTCAGATTAACACTGAATAAGCACTGTCTGCGTAGCATGGACTTCATTTAATTTTCCCCGTCCTTCCTTCTGCAGCAGAATAATGCATTCTAGCCGAGTAATAATAGCTACGGTTTCTTGAGAGCCTACGATGGACCAGCCCTATGCTAATCACTCATACACCGGGCACCTGAGGAAGACAGATCTTATTATCCTGAATTTACAAACCTCAGTTTCTTCATGCTTCATATGCAAATAACAACACCTACATCGTAGGGTGCTGTGAACACAGGAGAGCTAAGACATGTAAGAAGCATAGGCTCCTCACCCTGGAGTGTGACCTCTGGCTCCACCACTAACTAGCTGCGTGCCCCTGTGCAAGTTTCTTGACTTTGCAGCATGTGTCCCCACCTGAAACATGTGCTAATAGTAACACCTATTTTATGGAGTTGATATGAGGATTAAGGGAGCAAATGCATTTAAAGGACTTGGTACAGGGCGCCTGGCATTCAATAAGCTCTTAATAAATCACAGTTTTAATGATTTTGATTTTGGTTACTATTATGGAAGGATCCGGAAGAGGAAGAAGATTCAGCAAAGGAGACTGAGAACTAGGCACCAAGAAGGTCAGGGAGGGGGAAGCCATGAGAGAGGGGTGTCATGGAAACCAAGGGAAAAGAATGCCAGGAAGGAGGGAGACAGAATACAGAAGGGCACTCGGAGGCCAGTTTCTTCTGACAAGACAAAAGAGTGATTTTCATCTCCTAGCGACCAAAGAGAAATGGAGGCAGAAAGGAAGAAAATAAGCCTATAGTTCGAAATGAAGCCTTTTTTAGGCTAACCCCATTAGTCTGATCTGAATGCCCAGGTATCAGTTCCATGTCTCCTGATTAGAGAGAATACATATTTCTTGAGTAAAGAAAAAGCCAGTGTCACACAAAGTGAAACAAAAAAGAAATGTCAGGTTACATCAGAGTGGTGGAATAAAAATTTAGACAATCTGAAATTCATACAACAGAGAAGAGGGAGGAGGGAAGAAAAAGGGGGCGAATCACAGAACAAATTTCCAAAGCAGTGGTGTGTACTGAACTCCAGGCTGACTCCCGTGAAAAGGAGGGTAGTGAAATGCGCAGCATTTATTTATCTATTAGTTCAGGTTTCTCCTCTACTTGGTGCCAGAAAGAAATTATGGCAACATAAAGTGGGTCTTTGAGCAAATATTCACCAAGTGTTTATAAAGTTAAATTAAGAAAAGATGAGCAGGAAGGGAGAGGTAGAGAGGAATTAAGGGTTCAAATCTACGTGAGCAGGGAAATGTTGAGGGTCCCTGTGGCTTTGGGGGCCTGGGTGGAGCTGACTTACCTGGAGGTGAGGGAGGGGTCCCCTTTGGCTCTGGAGAGATGGAGATGGCAACCAAGGTCCCAGAGGTGGCCTAGATGGATGCAAGGAGAGGGCCTCTGGCGTCTGCACTCCTGGCCAGCTCTCAGCTAACAGGTCGCGGCAGAGAGGCCCTCCCAGTCTCCCTCTGGCCAGGAGGGTTAAGGAGGCTGAGGCTTAAGGCAAACCTGGTTTGCTGGGGGTGGGGGAGGAGTGATGGCAGAGCGAGGGAGGCTGAGCATCCACCGCCCTCCACAGAGAGAGAGAGAGAGAGGCTGGAGGTGGGGGGTGCCTCTTTCAAAGGCAGGTTCTGGGCCTGGCAGCCCAGGAAGGCTGCGCTGGCTTCTTACAGTGCCTGGCGTCTTCCCCTCTCCCCTCAAATGGTAATATAATTAGAAC
This sequence comes from Hippopotamus amphibius kiboko, assembly GCF_030028045.1. Lineage (NCBI taxonomy): Eukaryota > Metazoa > Chordata > Mammalia > Artiodactyla > Hippopotamidae > Hippopotamus > Hippopotamus amphibius. The sequence continues at coordinate 32,487,348 of NC_080203.1, forward strand.
CCCATTATCTCTCCCTGGGCACCTCAACCTGTGCCATTCCTGTACACGGAGCTCAGAGTTCTATATGAAACTCTGTAATCTGTGATTCCTACCAAGCTTCCCGACCCTGTCAGTCTCCAAGTGAGTGTGCCTGGTCATCGGGTCCTCACCCACCCTCCTCTTACTCTATGCTTAGCGCCTGACACACCATCTCTCACTGATGCGTGCGCTGTCCTCTGGGCTCTGTGGAGCACCGATTTCCTGCACAACAGCTCCTTCAGGTCCCCAGGTGTGCACATTCATTTCATCCCACCCCTGTCTTAAATGCAGTCCCCCTCCACACCGCCCCCAGCCCTGTCCTGCTCACAGAGGTACGGACTTCTACACCTATAAGAAACACAGGGGCCCTCAGGGTTCTGAGGTGAGATATGTCCCCTTTTACCACCCTCCAAAATGAGATCAGGAGAGGGGACAGGGCAAGTGCCTGGAAAGGTTCCTCGCCCCTCCCCTTCCCCACCTCCCTGGGCCACGAATGCCTACCGCTCCACTAAAATAATGTGGAGGGCTTCCGGGCTTTCTGATCCCCCTGTTCCTTCGTGCGTCCTGGCAACTATATTGCTTTTCATTCCTCCCCAGCTACTCTCAGTTCCTGGGTTGAGTGGGGTTGGCTTGGGGTCCTCGGGCTGCGGGTGTCCTCTAACGTGTAGCTTCAGGGCTTCCGGGTTGAGGTTCAGGAGCTGAGCCTCCTGGTGCTGGGCTCCCTTTCCTAAACTGGGGAGTGGGGAGAGGGCCGTGTCAGCCTGCAGGAGAGAGTCCCAGTCATGACCAGGATGTGGTGAAGCAGCGGCAGCAGCGATCTCAGAAATCCACCTGGAGGAGGGAGAGCTGCCCCTTCCCGAAGTGATCAGGAATGGAGCCCCTGGGATCTTCATTTTGGGCTATAGCCTAACACCAGACTACCCCACCGTCAGAATCTTCTGGATACGTTAGAGAAGAAAGCATTAGTGCATTGTCAACTAGTGGGCGCCATGGTTTGGCTCTGTGACCTAAGGGACAGGTCAGTTGTGGTAAGGGGCTCTGTCCATTTACCTTTGGGGAATATTTCAGCCCATTTCTTCTTCCCTTTTCTTCACCTGCAAGGTGAAGTTAATAAAACCCCACCTCGGTATAACCCCACCATTTATAGCTTTTTTACTCGTATATTTTTCTTATTCTTTTTTCCTTTCCTTCTTCCTAAAATAATGTCACAGAGACAATTAAGGGAGATGCTGATATATATTTATTGACATAGAAAGAAGCCCACAACATATATTATTTGGTGAAAAAATACAGACTTTAGAACAGCACTTATATTTGATCATTTTATCTATACATATATCTAATCTGGGTACATAGGTATAAGGAAATATCTAGAAGGACATTCAGTTGACAACTGTTATTAAGGGTTGGAGGGTTTGGGTAACTTGTACTTTTTGTACTTTTCTTATTGTTTTACTATTTAGCAATGAATTATACCACTTTCACAAAGAGAATAAAGCCATCAAGGCAAGGGGCACACACAGAAGGTAGACCCTTAGGCAGCAGGGGATTGGAAGCAAGGACGGAGGTCAGGCCATCTTCCTCCACTGTGCTAATAGTCAAGACCCTTTGTCCTCCATCCTAAAAGAAAGCCACTTTGTGGATTAATCCATGCGATTAGAAGCACCCCCCCATTTTCCCATTGCTGGACTCTGAATATAGGTTACGGTTCATTTAAAGCTGGGGGCTAGCACCTCACTGTGGCTCACAAGGGTCATTGGGTTCACCAGGGGCCTCTCTTGACCCCTCCTCCTCGGTATGTGTCAGCTCCTGCAGGGTGATGATCAGATTCTCAAACATCTGGGCCTTGTTGCTCTCATTGTCACAGGTTTCCTTTGAGTGGCCCTCCTCACCACAGTAGGAACAGCGGATTGTGTATTTTCGCTTCCTGGTTCTACGCATATCCCCAGGACCATCATTCTTATACCCAGAACCCCCGCTGGTGGAAGGAGATTGAGCCCAGGAATTGTTGGGGGAATCAATGACTAGCACTTGTTCCCGCGGTCTGGCCCTGCGTCTGGGGGGTGGAGAACCCGAGAATGAAAGTGGAGGGTCCTGAGACTCCACCAGGATCACATCCTCATCTGAGTCGTCGGGGGTATCATCTATCTCTATCACGTTGCCGTCGGCATTACTGATCACTATGGGTGGGGAGTCCCCGAATGCCACTGGGCTAGTTGCCCTCTCCACCATTGACTCGGATCTCTTGGCCCGCTTCCGTTTAATGAACGTGTCATCCCAATCCTCTTCCTCCCTAATCATCCTGATTAACTCCAGGAAACTGGGGAGACGCTCCTGCTCATTTGCATACATCCTGAGAAGATTCTTCAGCCTAAAGCGCAGGTCCCCATTCAACTCAGCCCCTAAAAGGAGCTGGTGCAGGCGAGTCTGGTTTGCATCTTTCTGAGCTATGATCCCTGCCTGAATAGCATTCTGGAGCTGCACCTCTAAACGGATCACATAAAGGGAGGCTTTCTCCCCTTGTGCCTGCAGAGTGTTAAAAAATTTACCATGAGCGGTCACACTGCTTTCAGACTCCCCAAACACCAATTTCATGGCGTGCAAGAAATCTGCCACGCTTAGGTTGGGGTTGGCCGCCTGCAGCAAACACATGACCTCCCGCGCGGGGCCCCTCAGGGTTTTCATCAAGCGCTTGAGCTTTTCCTCCTCAGACATATTCCAATCTGGCAGGACCGCATTGACTTGGATCAGCCAGTTTTCAAAGGTTTCTTCCCCCTGGACTGGCACTACCCTCCCCGAGAACAACTTCATGTTTCTCTCTGCCATGTTGGCCATTAAAGGACCAAGACTCCTCTCCAGGGACCTGAGCATAGAATGGGCCCAAGGCGGCAAGGGTGCGTTCTGCCGCTGGCTGTTACCCACGCGCGCAATGATGCTGGCCATGACGGACGATGACCGCGTTTCTGAATGTAACAAGATGCTCAGGCCTTTTACAAAAGCCTAATCTGCAGGCGTGCCGGGGACTCTGCCTTCCTCCTATCTCAGTAGGAACTGTAAAAAAAAGAAACAAAACAAAACAAAAAAGCGGGAGGAGGGGTTAATAACGGGCCGGCTGCAGCTGTATTTTCTCCCTTCCTGAATATCCTGCAGTACATTTTATATCTGCCCACTGCCCTAAAAATATCCTCCAGGAGACTGGCAATTACAACCTCACGGAGCCAGCCGGTGTCTCCGTGTTAGCAGGATGCTTTTTACAGATACATCCATCCCCTCCCGCCAGTCCTTCAAGAGGGACGGCAACTGTTGCTTCTAATTCTAAGTGTAATAGTGTATGGAGCTGATATTGGGCTCTCAAAATAGAGCACAGACGTCACAGATTTGTGGGAATAAATAAGATCTCATTAACCTCTTGGTCTCCGGTCTCAACCACACCCCCTTCTTAAAGTCCCCCCTCCCCCGCCCCCTCCCCCGCCCCGTTATTTCTCCGATTCTTACAGGAGCTCAGGAGCAAGCGCGCGCCTTTATTTCACTTCCAGCTTCGGCAACCGGTGGCCTCCGTGAGAAAGCTCGCCTCTGGGGTACAGTCGATCGCTGTCCACCGGGGGTCGCCGATCCGGGACCTCAGGGCGTCAAGACTGCGCCACCGCAGAGGGCAGGGCAGGGCAGGGCAGGGCAGGGAAGGGTCAGAAGCAGCCTCATCCCTCATCCCGCTCCCTCCCACCCCGGCCGCCCCCCCACCCCACCCCCGGCGGCCTCCGCAGTACCCAGACGGAAAATTCCTTCTCCCACCTTCTGAATACAAGCTAAAGCAAGTGCCGACCCCCCCCCCCCACACACACCCATTACATTTTCCCCAGGAAATCGTCGCCCTACCAGCTCTGCAATCAGCCGCACAGAATTCAAGTTCGGATTCGGCTTTGGTGGCCTGCCACGGAGAAAGGGAATAGGAGTTGGACACGCACACCCACGTATTCTTCCCCCAGGAAGAGATGAGGCGATAGATGCAAAGGGGGTTCAAGGCAGACAGCTTGTGATTCTCCCCCCCCAACACCAACGCACCCCTTGCCACTTCCCCCCGAAAACGCCCCCCTCTCAATCCAGGCAAATCCTACCGACTCGGCAGCAACCAGTGGAACCCCACCTCCTGCCTTAGCGCAGCCGGGCCGCCGGAGTACTCCTTGCCCTGCCGCGCAGTCCTCGATTCCCCAAACGGGGAGCCGCCCAGTCCTGGTAGGGCTTCCCCCTCCTCTTACCTCGCGGGGCAATCGCGCCCCGTTTCTTTACCTGTACTGGGCTGGTGCGCAGCGGACGCTCGGGCGTTGACAGCTGTGATTCCGCCTGCGGTCTCCGCGGCCCTGCGGGGGGAAAGGACGGGAGCCTCCTGGGCCGCTGAGCGACCCGGGACCGCCTGACGGAGCTGCTTCGCACGGCCGCCCAGGGAGAGGTAGCCGAGTCGAGGTAGCCGAGTCGAGGCAGCACAGTTCCCACGGCAGCCGCGGCTGCTTTTATCCTCTGCCCACCGAGACAAAAGAGCGTAACAAGCAGGCGGGCTCGGCCAATCAACGGGCAGGATGCAAATATGCGCCCGCGTCTGGGGCGGGGTGTGGGTGGGGATGGGAGGCGGTGAGCCGCAGGTCCCCGGGAGGTCAAGTGCAGCTTGGTTGCGGTCACTGGAGAAGTCTTCCCTTCTCCCTCTCTTCCTCCGCTGAACTCTGGGCCTTAAAGCCAGGTGTATTAAACATGAGGCGGAATCGAAATCAAATAAGCAATAAAAGTTCTTCACCTTTGTATAGGTAGAGTGGAGAGAAAAAGAGCGTTAGCGCTTTCTTTGTGCAAATAGCCTGCACAGACTTTTTTTTTTTTTTCTGTGAAGGAGGTGGCAGTACCACGTCCATTTAATAGTGAGGGGACTTGGGCACTCAGGCTCTTAACCAATACTCACTAAAGTATGCATGCAAGGCTGGCTGCTTCAATCATTTGGGGGAGCTTGTTGGAAATGCAGATTCCTGGGCCAGGCCTCTGGGAGATTCTGACTTACTAGGGCTAGAGCTGAGGGTGGGATTTTGTATTTTTAACCAGCACTGTAGTTGATTCTGTGATGTCAAGAGGATGGTGGATAATAGACCTGCCTCCAGCTTATCTGTTCACAGCATATCTATGTTGAAACGTAATGCCAGAGCGTATGTTCCTCCTGGAGTCCCTGATCTTCCTGAAATTGTGTGCAAAGATTTTGGACTCTGTAGGAGGCTGAATAATGTCCACTCAAATACATCAAGTCCTAATCCCTGGAACCTGTACATGTTACCTTATAAAGTAAAACAGTCTTTGCAAGTGTGGTTAAATTAAGAATCTTGATGTGGGGGAGATTATCCGGGATTATCTGAGTGGGCTCTAAAACTGATCACAAGCATCCTTATAAGAGAGAGAGGAAGAGAGAAGGCTGATGCACACAGAATACGAGAATGTGACGTGAAGACTGAGGTGGACATTGGAGTGGTGTGGCCACAAGCAAAGGAATACTGGTAGCCAGCAAAACACTGGAAGAGGCAAGGAAGAGAGGACAGCTCTGCCCAGAGAAACTGATGTTGAACTTCTGGCCTCCAGAACTACAAGAGAATAAATTTCTCTTCTTTTAAACCACCAAGTTTGTGGTGATTAGGTAGAGCAGCCATAGGCAACTAATACAGGCTCTGTATTTTCCTGAGTCCATAGCGTTGTAGATATTTAAATAGTGGTTAAAAACCATTCCCCTACAATCTTTTTTCAATCATATTTTCCTCCTTCCATTTGTACTTGAGGAAGAAGTGCAAGAAATGAAACACAAGTTGACTAGACACACAGTTTGACTAGACACAGCTCTTGACTACTGATATAGCTCTTCCATTCCTCAACTCAAAGACAGGTTGCTAGGTTGCCCTTCTGTGAGCTCTTGAGGGGACCTCTCCTTCACTGGATTTGACATCCCCGGCCTCAGAGGAGTCACTACATGGAAATGGTACGCAGGGCTGTCCGGAGTGAATGGGCCAGGAAGCCAGTGGCTTCGTGTATTAGTTCGCTGGGGCTGCCATAGCAAAGTATCATAGACTTGGTGGCTTAAACATCAGAGATTTACTTATTGTCTCACAGTTCTGGAGGCTGGAAGACCAAGATCAAGGTGCCCCCAGGGATTGGTTTCTCCTGCCGCCTCTCTCCTTGGCTTGCTGATGGCCGCTCTCTTGTTGCCTCTTCACAGGGTCATCCCTCTGTGTGCTTGAGTCCCTGCTGTTCAAATTTCCTCTTCTTATAAGGACCCCAGTCAGTTTGGATTAAGACCCACTCTATCAGCCTCATTTTAACTTAATCACCTTTTTAAAGGCCCTGTCTCCAACTACAGTCACGTTCTGAGGTACTGGGGGTTGGGGCTTCCACATATGAATTTTGGGGAGGATGCATTTCCGCTCACAACACTCTATTTTCCCTCACTTCTGGTTCTGGGAAAGCATGTCTCCTTTCCTTCATGTAGAGTGTGACTAGGAGGTCCTTGTGGGGCTTCAGGGGGTCAGGGTGGTGGCAGCAAGCACTGTACACATGGACTACCCAAGTGCAAAGTTGTTGCTGCTGCTTGTTCTTGATTGCTGACATTTGGAAGCAAGTGAACAATCTGATGTCCTTCGGCCGCTGTTGGATTCCTCTTTAGCCTGCTAAGGTACGTCACCTGCTCCTTTCTGCTTTCTTATTTCCAACCCCAATACTTAGAATGCCTTGGAGGAAACAATCCCAATTTGGAGATGAAGCCCTTTCCATCTCAGGATTGTGGCCTTTCTCTTGTAGATGGAAGAGTGGGGGGGGGGGGGGGGGTGGCGGAGGATGGAGGCTGGTGGAGGTAGAGAGAAGGCAGGTTGGTCACCTGGCAGAGTCAAGCGTGATGCTGGTGATAACTTATGGGTTACCTTCAGACTCTTTCTTCGGCTCCCCAGTGCTGTGAAATCTGACCCTAGCCGCTCAGCACACCCTTGTTCTAAATTTAAATAGCTTCATCACCAAATCAGGTGATCTGCAGTTGCACATGGCGGCATTGTAAAAGACAAAGACTAGATCTCAGAGCTCTGACAAAATGTTGGAAGGAAATGGATTGTGTATCAGATGCCTGGGTGGGATCATTAGAACAAAGACAGTGTCACTCCATGGAGGGCTAGGAGAAGAATGTTGACTAGTGAGCATCCCTTATCTCTGGTGTCTTGTTGCCGGGTGTCAGGGGAAACTTCCAATTGCAAAGATTCAGACTCTGGTGGCTCTAAGGAGGCCACATTTTATTTTCCAGTTGCAAAAACATAAACCTTAAAAACCTGCAGTTTAGGAGCTAAAGTTTTCAGTTGAAACAGTATTAGCTACCTTCGGCTGCTTTCCTCCTCTGTGCCAGGAATTTTCCATCTATTATTTCATTTAAGCATCTCTGACAACTTTGTTGAGATCGACATTGTTCTCTCATCGAAGCAGCTGAGGGCATGCAGGCACTTCACACTAGGGCTTTGGCTCATCGGAAGTCAAAGCTGGGATGGAGATGCTTACAGGAGACCCTGCCCATAATAAACTGGGACCCTGTGGGCGGCATCTTTCACGAAAATCTTCAACAAGAGGGTGAAATAAAGGTATTTTTAAACAAACAAAAACTAAGAGAGTTTGTCGCCAGCAGACCGCACTAATGGAAATTCTAAAGGATGTATTTCAGGAAGAAAATGATTTTAGAAGAGCTAAATGCAGGAAAGAATGAAGAGCAAGGAAAGTAATAATACGTGGACAATGTAAGCGAACATTGACGACAGAAGGAATCATAAAAACGTCTATTCTGTTTTTTAAAAATAAACTACCGTACAGTAAGAAAAGACGTCAGAAGGGGCATAAATGGAGTTAAACTTTTCTAAGGGCCTTGTATCATATTGAAAGTGACTTAGGTATTTATCACATTTACACTTTGATAAGGTAATTATATACGTAGAAAATAATGGGATGTAACCATTAAAATAATAGCAACAGTATATAAATTTCCACACTAGTAGAGAGGGAAAATAATTGAATAAAAAATATCCTGAGTCAACTTTTTAAGTCAAGAAAGAAGAGGTTAAAAAAAATAGGTGAAAAAAAATAGGTGGAAACAATACAAGTACAAAATAAAATGATAGCTTGAAACCCAAATATATTAATAATTTTATTAAATGTTTGTGGGTTAAATACTCAAGTTAAAAAGTATTGTCAAAAGAGATTAATAAATACACCCACATGCTGTTTAAGAGAGACTAATCTAAAATATAAGGATACAGATAGGTTGACAATAAAAAGATGGAGAGAGATAAATCATGCAAATAACATTTAAGTGATAGAAAACTTGTATAGCTGTGTTTGTATCAGACAAAGTGCACTTAAAAGCAGAAAGCATTATTAGAGATATAGAGCATTATTTTATAATGATAAAAGGTTCAATTCACCAGGAATGATTACGCACTTATAACAAAACCTCAAAATACATAAAGGAAAAGTTAACTTACTAAAAAGAGAAATAGACAAATATAAGAATGGAACGTCTTACCACGCCTCTCTCAGTAGCTGATCAAGGAGAGAAAAAAATGTCTCTGAGGATATAGAATATTTGAACAATATAATTAATAATTTGAGCTAATAGCCAATGTATAAAACACTGCCCACCAACAACTATAGAATACACACACAGAACATTTATAAAATTTGACCATGTACTAGGCCAGAAAACAACTCTCAATACATTACAAAAAATTGAAATCTGATCATAATGCAGATAAGTTACAAATCGATAAATATAAAAGATAACTGGAAAATCTCTGTATGTTTGGAAATTAAGATACACACTCTGAAATAACTGATGGGTCAAAGACGAATGATAGTAGAATTTAAAACAGTTGTAGTTGAACAATAATGAAATACTCATAGCAAAACTTGTGGGATGTAGCTAAAGCAGTGTTTAGAAGGAAAAGTATCTTTCAGCAATGTTGAAAGGCCAAAAGTTCATGAGTTAAGTATCCATTTCAAGATTTAAGAAAGCAAAGAAGACAAGCCCAACAAAATTAGGAAAACATGAAATGATAAAGATAAGAATATAAATTCATGACATAGAAAGCAATAAATACAAGTCAAGAATGTCCTCTCAACACTTCTATTCAGCATTGTAGGGAAATTAGGCAAGAAAAAGAAATAAACAGCATCGGATTGGAAAAGAAAGAAGTAAAATGATCTCTATTTGTAGAGGACATGATTCTGCATATAGAAAAGCCTACGGAAACCACGAAAAAATTTCTAGGATGAATAAATTAGTTTAGCACGATTGTAAGATACAAGATCAAGATACAAAAATCAATTGTATTTCTGTACACTAGCAATGAACAATCCAAAAATGAAATTAAGAAAGTAAGTCAATTTACAATAGCATCAAAAATAAAATATTTATGAATAAATTTTAGAAGTGCAAGACTCCTACACTGAAAACCACAAAACACTGTTGAAAGAAATTAAAGATCTAAAGAAACGGAAAGTTAAAAAGTCATCTTCAAGAATTGGAAGACATAATATTGCTAAAATGGCGATCTCCAGATTGATCCACGAATTCAATCTAATTCCTGTCATAGTCCCAGTTGGCATCTTGGTAGAAGTTGACAAACTGATCATAAAATTCATGTGGAAATGCAGGGGACCCAGAATAGCAAAAACAATCTTGGGGGAAAAAAAAGAATAAAGTTTGAAGATTCACACTTCCCAATTTCAAATGTTATAAAAAGCTACAGAGTCAAGACTGCAGGATAGGACTTCCTTGGTGACGCAGTGGTTAAGAATCCACTTGCCAATGCAGGGGACACAGTTTCGAGCCCTGGTGCAGGAAGATTCCACATGCCTCAGAGCAACTAAGCCTGTGCACCACAACTACTGAGCCTGCGCTCTAGAGCCCGCAAACCACAACTACTGAAACCCGAGCACCTAGAGCCCGGCTCTTCAACAAGAGAAGCCACCACAATGAGAAGCCTGCGCACCACAGTGAAGAGTAGCCCCTGCTTGCCACAACCAGAGAAAGACCGTGTGCAACAATAAAGACCCAATGCAGCCAATAAATAAGTAAATAAATAAATTTATTTAAAAAAAAGACTGTGGGGTATTGGCATGAGAATAGATATACAGATCAGAATAGAATAGAGAGTCCAGAAATAAACCCATACATTTACAGTCAATTGATTTTCAACAAGAATAACAAGATCATTCAGTGCAGGGGTTGGGGGGGGTGGAGAATAGTTTATGCAACAAATGACACAGGGACCACTGTATATCCACATACAAAATAATGAAGGGGGAACTCCTATCTCACACCATGCACAAGAATTAACACAAAATAGATCATAGACCTAAATAGAAGAGCTAAAATGATAAAACTCTTAGAAGAAATCATAGAAGTAAATATTTGTGACCTTGAGTTAGGCAAAGACGTCTATGATACCAAAGCACAAGCAACACAGATAAGTTAGAAAACATAGATAAGTTAGACCTCATCACGGTTTAAATCTTTTGTGCATCAAAGGACACTGTCAGGGATGGGAAAAGACAATCCATAGGATGAGCGAAAATATGGGCAAATCATATATCAGTACCTAGAATATATAAACTAATTTTATAACTCAATAATAAACAAACAATGCTATTAAAAATTGGGCAAAAGATCCATATCGACATTTCTCCAGGGAAGATATAGAAATGGCCAATAAACACATGAAAAGGTGCTCAACATCATTAACCATCAGGGAAATGCAAATCAAAACTACGAGACTTCGTCCCAGATTCCCCTTCCCCCCACCACCCCATGTCCTCAAGTCCATTCTCTACACCTGCATCTTTATTCTTGCCCTGCCACTGACATATATACACTACCAAATGTAAAATAGATAGCTTGTGGGAGGCTGCTGCATAACACAGGGAGATCAACTCGATGACTGGTGATGCCTTAGAGGAGTGGGATAGGGAGGGTGGGAAGGAGGCTCAAGAGGAAGGGGATATGGGGATATACGTATAAATACAGCTGATTCACTTTGTTGTACAGCAGAAACTGGCACAGCAGTGGAAAGCAATTATACTCCAATAAAGAGAAAAGAGAGAGAGAGAGAGAAACCCACAATGAGATACCATTTTATACCTACTAAGATGTCTATAATAAAGAAGACAGACAATAACCCGCATTGGCAAGGATATGGAGAAATTCGAATTCTCAAATATTGCTGGTGGGAATATAAAATAATACAGCCACTTTGGAAAACAATCTGGAATTTCCTCAAAAAGTTAAATGCAGAATTACCATACCATGCAAAATTCCACTCCTAGGCAAATACCCAAGAGAAATGAAAACATATATCAACACAAAAACTTGTACACGGCTGTTCATATCAGCATTATTAGTGATAGCTAAAAAGTGCAAACAACCCAAAATGTCCCTCAACTGATGGATAGTTAAAAGGAATGAAGTTCTGATACATGCTACAACATGGATGAATCTTGGGAACATTATGCTACGTGAAAGAAGCCAGTCACAAAAGGCCACATATTGTATGATTTCATTTATATGAAATGTTCAGAATAGGCAAATCCGAAGAGACTGAAAGTAGACCAACGGTTGCTGGGAGTTGGGGGAGGAGGAAAAAAAAGTTGACTGCTAATGGGTACAGGTTCGTTTTCTTTCTTTCTTTCTTTCTTTCTTTCTTTCTTTCTTTCTTTCTTTCTTTCTTTCTTTCTTTCTTTCTTTCTTTCTTTCTTTCTTTCCTTCCTTCCTTCCTTCTTTCTTTTTCTTTCTTTCTTTCTTCCTTCCTTCCTTCTTTCTTTCTTCTCTCTCTCCCTCCCTCTCTCTCTCTCTCTCTCTCCCTCTCTCTCTCTCTCTTTCCCTTTTGGCCACAGCATGCAGGATCTTAGTTCCCAGACCAGAAATCAAACCTATGACCCCTGCAGCGGAAACGCCGAGTTTTAACCACTGGACCTCCAGGGAAGTCCCCAGGGTTTCTTTTTGCAGAGATAAGAAAATGTTCTAAAATGATCGTGATGATGATTGTACAACTGTGAATGTATTTCAAAAAACACTGAATTGAGCACCTTAAAAGGATGGATTTTATAGATGCGCACTATATCACAATAAAGCTGTTTTAAAAAAAAGAATACTTATGGTATGGGTCCATTTATATAAAGCTCACAGGTGAGACTATATTGTTTAGACATGCATTCAGAGATGATAAAACCACAAGAAAGCCGGGAAACATTAAATATATAAATATTATATGAAGTCAGGATAGTGATTACCCTGCTGGAAAGGGAAGAGTTTTGATTGAAAAGAAACCTCCAGAGGGCTTCCCCAATGTTTTACTCCTGACCTTGATTGGCGGTTACATGGGGTTTTTTTTCTATTTGTTAAAATGTACATACATGCTGTATGCACATTTCTGTATAAATGTCCTATTTTGAATAAAACAATAAAATTAAACATTCACATGAGTTTACGTGGACTACACTAAATTGTTAAAATGGTGGACTGAGCCAGGTTATTTATTCCAGATATTTAAAGAAAACAGTTGCTGTATTAAGAGTCCGTGAGATTAAGAGAGAGCGTAGAGGTGGAGAGGGAGTAGGGCAGAGGAGGAAAGACGAGGATTTGACCTTCCTAAGGGTCCCGAGCAAAGCACTAAAGATGGGGTAATAGTGGTGAAGTATCCAGGATCTGCAGCCAAAGCAACTAGGTTCAAATTCTGCATCTGCCACTTAGTTCTTAGTTTCTGACTCCTCCTGTACCTCAGTTTCCACATCTGTAAAGGGAGTTTGTAATTGCATCTAGCTTAAATGTTATCGAGAGGATTAATGGAGATAACCCTTGTAAGGTCTTGAGAATGGTTTTTGACACGCAAGTGCTCAGTAACTATCATTTGTTACTATTTCTTCCTAAAGCTCTTAATAAGGTGAAGAAATTAATTCTGAATCCCTGTTGTATGTCTGCTAGTGTCCTACTTTCCATTTTTCGTAGATACGTGAAAATATTAAAATTTCATTTTAAAACATCTCCACTTCTGACGTTTCACTCTTTCACTGGTTCTGCTTCCTCAGCCCAAAGAAAGTTGAAAGGAATCAATATTTATTGAATGTTTCAATGTGCTAGGTGTCGTCAGGTGTTAGACATATGCCAACTCCCTTAATCTTCAAACCTATCCTGTGAATTGCTACATTCAATAGAAACTGACACTCAGAGAGGTTAAGTAAGAAGCCTAAAGTTGCACAGCTTGGAAGAGATGAGGTCATGTTTTGAAAACAGGCCCATCTAAGTCCAAAGTCCTTGCACTTCCCACTACATCATGTTGCCATGGGGTTGAACATAATCATGAATCCACAGGAGTTTCAAATAATTTTCAAAACAAACACTGCTTTATTAAGCTATTTGTATGTCTTTTTTAAAATAAGTGATCATCATTTTAGATGTTTGTTTATGTATTTATTTATGTATGTATGTATTTATTTATTGGCTGCGTTGAGTCTGTTGCTGTGTATGGGCTTTCTCTAATTGCGGCAAGTAGGGGCTACCCTTCGTTGCGGTGCACGGGCTTCTCTTTGTGGTGGCTTCTCTTGTTGCGGAGCATGGGCTCTAGGGGCGCAGGGTTCAGTAGTTGTGGCTCGCTGGCTCTAGAGCAAGGCTCAGTAGTTGTGGCGCATGGGCAAAGTTGCTCCATGTGGGATCTTCCTGGACCAGGGATCGAACTTGTGTCCCCTGCATTGGCAGGCAGATTCTTAACCCCTGCGCCACCAGAGAAGTCCCCATTAAGCTATTTGTATGTCTTGATAGGAGAAAGCATGTCCAAAAGCCTGGGCACTTCGTATACTGGGCAAGTTCATACAGTACAAATGTGCCCTTTCAGAGAAAACTTCAATCTCTTGCATTCTGTAAATAGGTGTTTGTAGAAGTTGCTTACATTGCAATGATCTAGCAGGTTTTCAAAATCTGGCCAAACCCTGGGAATATAGTGGTAGGATTCCACATCAGGGGAAATGTGTTACTAACAGGAAAGCATAGGCCACTTAATCTGAGGGAGGCCAGTCTCAAACTCCTGATGGAGAACCTGGCATCCAAAACTGTTATTTTTGTGTCCCATGTCTGAACATAGGAGAGCACCCACCCAGACCAGCACCATAGAGGGGCCCAGATAAATGTCTAAGCAAATCCGTACCGCAGCAACACCTCAAAAAATATAGACCAGACCCTCCCTGCTGGTCTGGATTGACTGGGATGACTGAAGTCTAAGTGGCCCTTTGGAACCTATTTACTATGAAGTCACAGTGCTGGGCACTTGGAAAATCCCTGCCGACTGATCTAGAGCAAAAGAGGGAGGAGGGTGGAGTCCAGGGTGGGAAGGCAGGCTGGAAAACCCTGGGTGCCCACTGGCAAAGGGAGCCTGGAGGGTTAGAAGTAGATGAGGCTGGTGGCCATTCCTGATGTGTGCATTGAAGGGAGCCCTAAACTATGGCCTAGAGGCCTGGGCAAATTACCTAATCTCTGGGTGTGTCCGTTTCCTCATCTATAAAATGGAGATACTAACAAGAGTACCTATCTGATGAAGATAGAATGAAAGTATGGGTATAAAAGCACTGTGAAAACTCTCATTACATAGAAATGTGAGCTTGTGTGTTTACTTGTTTTCTTCACTTGTGTATCTGTGGCACCCCGGGACAGTGGCACATAGCAAATATTCAGTAAACACTAGATTATAGGACTTCCCTGGTGGCGCAGGGGTTAAGAATCTGCCTGTCAATGTAGGGGACACAGGTTTGAGCCCTGGGTTGGGAAGATCCCACATGCTGCGGAGCAACTAAGCCCGTGTGCCACAACTACGAGCCTGTGCTCTAGAGCCCACAAGCCACAACCACTGTAGCCCGCGCACCTAGAGCCCGTGCTCCACAACAAGAGAAGCCACCGCACTAAGAACCCTATGCACCGCAATGAAGAGTAGCCCCCGCTCTCCTCAACCAGAGAAAGCCCATGCACAGCAACGAAGACCCAATGCAGCCATAAATAAAAATAAAGTAATTAATTTAAAAATCCCACTAGATTATAAGTATTGACTGTTTAGAATACTAGGTGCCTGTGATAAGCAAAACTATGAGATAGGCAAAAATAAGTTCTTGCACCTTCCCACTTGGAGCCCTGTCCCTTATCTGTTGACAGAGAGGTGCCCTGGAGGTATTAAATATCCAGCATTCTCATGCTACTACGTTTTCCCTCACGCAGTGCACTTGGTACCGATCATGAAAACAATGACAGCTGCCATTCATCGAGGGCTATGATATTCTCGGCACTACGCTCTACAGGCACATCCTCAGCTTGATCTTCAAATTCACCCCCATGTTTAGTGACTGTTTTTCTTGGGGAAAAATACATGTTAATGGCTCTAAAGTTTTCTTGTTTAGGCTATAAAGGCACATCCAAGTATGGGAATGGGCGTGGTTCCTGTTGGAGTTTCCATTCTCAGGACTCTTTTAAGGTCAACTCACACCCAATTTGGAAATTGTGTGAGAAGGGGCCCAGCTGACATGGCTGTGCCTCAAGCATGGCTGTGATCCATGGGGACGAGAGCAAGGACAGGGAAGAAGCTGGAGCTCTTGGTTCCTGAGGATGTCCCCAGTGTTCTGAGGAGTCAGCTAAAGACTCCTGCTGTTTGTGGCTCCTGCACCAAGGCTCTGAGGCTGTTCTATTTCTTTCACAATTGCATTGCTGGGACACAGCGGCTGTCATTCAAATCCAGGCAATCTCTTTTCGATGCTCTGTGACATTTAAAGGAGCAGGTGGAACAACTTGTCAAATGCTTGTCCAAAGCTGCTCACCTGCGCCCACAAATCCCTCCCCTCAGCCAACAGATTTTTTCCTCAAGGAGTGCTAATCTCTCTGGTTCTCGGCCCTTTGCATCCCTACAACCTTAGATGCTGGGGCCATTTCTAAGTTCAGAACCTTCTGGTAGGCTCTTTTATACTGCCTTCTACCCCCATCTTTCCCTTGTAATCTTGTAACAGTTAGAAAGAATAGAACTAGTTTTTGAAATGACTTGATTACCTTTGCTCTTCGCTAAATGCCTCCAAGTTCCATGAGAGCAGATGGAATTGACTATCTTCTCTGCTGTAGCCACAGTGCCCAGCTCTGGGCCTGCCAAAAGCAGACGCTCAATCAGTATTTGTCAAAGAATGAGTGAATGAATGAATGAACAAGTGAGAGAGCAATGTGGAAATGAATAAATGTGGTAAATGTTCTCAAACCTTTGCAGAGCTGTCATACAGAAGACAGGATTTTTTAAATTAACTGTTTATTTTGAAATAATTTCCAAGTTACAGAATAGTTACAAGAATACTACAAAGTATTCTCATATACCATCTTATGCAGATCCCAGCAATTTTAACTATTTTGGCATTTTATCACTCATTACTTTTTTCTGAACTATTTATAGGTATGTTGCATACATCATGCTACTTTATTCCTTAATATTTCAGTACACAATTTCCAAGGACCAAGACATTCTCATGGATAACCACGGTACAGTTATCAAATTTAGGAAGTTTAACGCGATACACTATTGCAGTTCTTATTCCAATTTTGCTGATCGTGAGGGAAGACCTTTTTTTTTTTCCTGTTTGGTACACCAAAGCAGAAGGAAGATTAAGAGGTAGATATATGAGGAATATAATTTTGGGCTATATAATATAAAGATTGATCTAAAGTATTCTAATGGTCTACCAATGAATGACATGACCTTTCTCCAAAAATAGGGAACTCTGTTGCTGGAGGTATTTAGGTAGAGACTAGAAGACCTGTTAGGAATGAGGGAAGAGGAGATCCCTTATGAACACAATCTGCAGAATAGGCTTCTCTCTCTTTCTGCAAACCAGGTGACTTACATGCAATATCCTGGGCTAGATTCTTTTTTTCACTTACCATTTCTAGTGTCCAAGTTGGCCCTTTGTGTAGCTGGAGTAGCCAGCCTCTTCCATGGCATGGTGTCGAAGCAGCCTCAGTGTTCCATTAGCCTGAAGCTATTTCCCTGACCTGTTCTATAGACAAGTCAGCCCTGAAATAATAATACTAACATGTATTATGTGCTTACTGGGCCAGGCACTGGTTTAAGTGCTTTGCATGTGTTAACTCATTACATCTCCCAAACCCCCCAGGATGCAGCTCTTATTATTATCTCTATTTTAACAATGAGGCATCTGAAGTTCAGCTAGATTTTGGTATCTTAATTTGGTTCAGGTTCAATGTGTTAGAACATTTAAGACGTTATGTTTTCATTCAAGTGAGTGTATATGGAGATTTTAAAAATTGGTTTACCTCAGAAAAATAGAAATGAAAGAAATCAAAATCTAGTATTTCAAGACTTCAGGAAAATTAAAATTTATTTATCTGCTTATATCTATTCTTTTCCAAAAGGGGCAGTCTAATTTGCAGTTATTTTTTTATCTCAATTTCTATGTTTCCTTATTTTCTGATTGTTGTGGTTGTAATTATTATTTTGATTTTAGACACATACTTTTCACTTTCATTGACATGCCAACTCAGGATTAAAGATTCTCCTAGGGACTGTCTGTGTAAAGCTTGGAATCTCCCTACTGCACTATCATTCTAGAAGATAGAGGAACCAGGAGGACGGTTCCTTCTTTGCCTGGCCTTGTGGGTTTCATATTTTTGAGAACAGTTAACTCCTAGCTAATTCTGACTAATCCTTCAAATTTCAGCCTAAATGTCACATCCTTAGAAAAGTTTTTGCTATCCTTCAAGAATAGGTCAGATTCCCCTGTTACCTGCTCTTACTGCACCATAAACCTTTTCTTCATAGCAATGATCACATTTAGTATGATTGTTTTTCTGTCTTTACAGTTAGACTGTAATACAACTTTTTGAGGGGTCCTAACTGTTTTTGCTCCTCAGTGTATCCTCAGTACCTAGCACACTATAGCCACTCAATAGATGTCTGTTGAATGAATGAACAAAAAGATAAAGGTCCAGTTCTATTACAGAAAAGGAGGTTAGCAAAAGAACACATCAATGATAAGTGGTGCCGATGAAGGCAAAAAGTAGGATATTCTACAGCAGTATCAAAAGTCAGGGCCAGCCAGTGACTCAGTCAAAACCAGGGATTTGGTGGGACTAGCAAGGAGTTGTGGTCCAGGCCAGAACTTTGGTCAGTAGCTACAGGATAGCAGGAGCGGCATGAAAGATCTCAATTCAGCTCTGGGCTGCCAGACTGGAAGCAGTCTGTGGTCAGGGTCAAACCTTTCTGGAAAGAAAGGATACTACAGAGCACATGCCCCCATGGTTTCTTCATTGAGGACCGAGAAATCGAGCTGGCTAAAAAGAATTCGAGGGGGGACTTCCCTGGCGGTCCAAGGGTGAGAACTAGGTGCTTTCACTGCTGTGGCCCTGGGTTCAATCCCTGGTCCGGGAGCCAAGATCTCGCAAACCCCACATTGTGGCCAAAAAAAAAGAAAGAAAGAATTCGAGGAAGAACTGTAAAAGACTTGAGAGGCGAGGTTTTTCTTGCTGGTTCTAAAATATGTCCGGTCACTAAGTGGTTTTCGCAAAGCTGCAATTCTAAATGTAGCCGCCAGATGGCAGCAGTGTGTTAGTCTTGAGCTGGAAGGTCCTGGCAAGCGCTCTGTCTTGCTGGCCTTGCCGTGACTGCCCCATAGTAAGGTTAGATTTGGGGTTTCCTCACCATGTGCCGAGAAGGCTTGCAACGTCTTCTTCCGCGAGTGCCCCCCTCATTGGTCATTTCCCAGTGTCTGGCTCCTGCAATCCCAACTCTTGAAGTCGCTCTTCTCTCACTGCCACTCCAGTGCCCTCCACCCTGATGGAAGCCATGACCCAATGGTTCCCTCCAACAATCTATGTCAACATGTCCAGAACAGAATTCTTATTTCTCATCCACCCCATCCCCCACCCCCAAACTCAAGTCTTCACTTTTCTCTATCGCCTTAAACATCTTCCATCCATTCCTGGTGAGTCCACCTCTAAAGTGTTTCAGATCTGCACCCTCCTCTCCAATTTGCCTGGCACAGGAGATCCTCAGCACCTTTTCTTTTTTTTTAAATGTTACTTGTTTATTGGCTGTGTTGAGTCTTTGTTGCTGCCTGCAGGCTTTCTCTAGTTGCCATGAGCGGGGGCTACTCTTCACTGCTGTGTGTGGGCTTCTTATTGCAGTGGCTTCTGGAGCCCGGGCTGTAAGTGCAGGGGCTTAAGTAGTTGCAGCACATGGGCTCAGTAGTTGTGGCTCACAGGCTCTAGAGCGCAGGCTCAGTAGTCGTGGTGCACAAGTTTTGTTGCTGTGCCGCATGTGGGATCTTCCTGGACCAGGGATTGAGCCCATGTCCCTTGCATGGGCAGGCGGATTCTTAAGCACTGTGGTACCAGCGAAATCACCACAGCACCTCTTGACTGAGCTCCTAACTCATCTGCTTGTCTCCATCATCTTCCTCCCACAACTCATCCTGGCACCAAGATCTGTGCCTTCACTCAAACTCCTCCAAGGATAAGCATGTCCCCTTTTGTTAATCTCTTCAGATTCTACTCACACTTCAACATGCAGATCAACTAGCACCTTCTTTAAGAAATTTTTCTAGGTATCCTCCCAGCTGCAACACCCCATCATTCTTTCCCCTGCCTGTCTACAGCATTTTTTTTCGACCTCTTTTTATAGCTCTAATTTTTAACGTTCTGCCTTGCAGGTTATTCATTGTTTATGTAGATGAATATCTCCCTCCATCCCTTAGCCCAGGATGGCCACTGTGTGGCACAAATGCTTCAAATCCTCCCCCACCAGCACATAATAAGAGACATCACTATTAGATCCTAGCTGTCTTCCTACTGGGCCCAAATTCAGTCTCAAATCCTTATGGAAAGAGTACTCTAGGCAGAACTGGTCCACAAGATGAAACAAATTTTCCATCCCTGCCCCAGACTATAAGAAACATTAAAACAGAAAGTATGTGTTATTCTTTGAATCTACCACAGCACCTCGCACATAATCTAAACTCATTTAAAGGCTTCTTGAATGAATGAATGAATTTAAAAAGTGGAATGGAGGGACTTCCTAGGTGGCACAGTGGTTAAGAATCCGCCTGCCAATGCAGGGAACACGGGTTCTATCCCTGCTCCAGGAGGATCCCACATGCCGTGGAGCAACTAAGCCTGTGAGCCACAACTACTGAGCCCGTGTGCCACAGCTACTGAAGCCCGTGCACCTAGAGCCTGTGCACCACAACAAGAGAAGCCACCACAATGAGGAGCCTGCACACCACAATGAAAAGTAGCCCCACTCGCCCCAACTAGAGAAAGCCTGCACACAGCAACAAAGACCCAACGCAGCCAATAAATAAATAAATAAATAAATTTATCTTTTTCAAAAGTGGAGTGGAGCAGAAACTGGCAGCAGGAATGCTGCTCCCAGACTCCACGGTTCAATTTAATCAGCTTTTTTTCACTCTAATATAACTACTATATCCTGCTGGTGATAGACATGGTGTCTATCAATATTTCCCAGTGGTATTCAAGGTAGCAACTTATTGAAAGCTGCATGACTAAGTGTACACTCAGCAGGTTTAAGGAGCACATACTTAACCACGCATAACTTTTCTCAGCCTAATATTCAGACTCATAAGCCTGTTCTTCTACCCTGCTTTCAGATTTTCAGTGCATTTAAAAATATCGTAGAGGGGTGGCACCAGTTTGATCTTGATCCATGCTGAAGTGCTCTTTCAATATCACATTTCCAACGTGCTTATATTGGCCCTTGTCCTGAGAGAAAAAATGATACAGCACGCATATGCTTTGTACTGCCATATGCAAAACCATTCCCTAGACACAGTACAAGTTGGTATCTGGCAGGGGGTGGGGGGGGTGTGTTTGCAAGCATGCAGGTGTTGTTTTTTTTTTTTTCCAAGGAAAACTATGTGTTGGTTGTGTAAGAGCTTTCTAATTTCAAGGCCAAACTTGAGTTTTCACTTATTTCACAGATGTACGCCAGAAAGAATTTCCAGAGTACAATTGGACACTTAACTTATGTTTAGTCACAGCAATCTGGAAAGGAAAAGAAAGGTACTTTGTGGTGACAGGGCCATTTTCATTACTAGATGCCAACATGGTATGGTTTTGAGGGCCAACAATTGTTTGTTCCCAAATCCTTGCCCCTACATATCACAAAGCATCGGTATTCAAAAATCCACCATGGTCCTTGTTGGATCCTGATTTGAACAAATTATAGAAAAAAAAATTATGAGACAATTGGGGAAATGTGAACATTGACGGGATATTTGGTAATATTAAGCAATTATTAATTTTTAAAATGTAATAATGGTATTGCAGTTATTTTTTAAATAAAAAGCGTCCTTAGTTTTTAGAGATATATACTGATATGTTTATAGATGAAATGATATAATGTGTAAAATAATTCATTGTGTAGGGGTTAGAGAATGGATGGAGGTTTAGACGAAACAAGATTTTCCATGTTGATAAATTGTTGAAGCAGGATGATGGGTACATGGTCAGTCATTTATTGTAACAATCTCTCTACTTTCATGTTTGAACTTTTCCATAATAAAAGATTTTCAAAAATCTATTATGGAGACGAGCTAACACCTATCCTTCTCAAACTCTTCCAAAATACTGCAGAAGGCGGAACACTCCCAAACTCATTCTACGAGGCCACCATCACCCTGATACCAAAACCAGGCAAAGATGTCACAAAAAAAGAAAACTACAGACCAAAATCACTGATGAATATAGATGCAAAAATCCTCAACAAAATACTAGCTAATAGAATCCAACAGCACATTAAAAACATCACACACCATGATCAAGTGGGGTTTATCCCTGGGATGCAAGGATTCTTCAATAGACGCAAATCAATCAATGTGATACATCATATCAACAAATTGAAGGATAAAAACCATATGATCATCTCAATAGATGCAGAAAAAGCTTTTGACAAAGTTCAACATCCATTTATGATAAAAGCTCTCCAGAAAATGGGCATAGAAGGAAATTACCTCAACATCATAAAAGCCATATATGAAAAACCAAAAGCCAACATCGTTCTCAATGGGGAAAAACTGGAAGAATTCCCTCTAAGAACAGGAACAAGACAAGGGTGTCCACTCTCACCACTATTATTCAACATAGTTTTGGAAGTTTTAGCCACAGCAATCAGAGAAGAAAAAGAAATCAAAGGAATCCAAATTGGAAAAGAAGAAGTAAAATTGTCACTCTTTGCAGATGACATGATATTATACATAGAAAACCCTAAAGACTCTACCAGAAAACTGCTAGCACTAATTGATGAGTTTAGTAAAGTAGCAGGATACAAAATTAATGCACAGAAATCTCTTGCATTCCTATACACTAACAACGGAAGAGCAGAAAGAGAAATTAAGGAAACTCTCCCATTCACCATTGCAACCAAAAGAATAAAATACCTAGGAATAAACCTGCCTAAGGAGGCAAAAGATCTGTATGCAGAAAACTTTAAGACACTGATGAAAGAAATCAAAGACGACACAAACAGATGGAGGGACATACCATGTTCCTGGATTGGAAGAATCAACATCGTGAAAATGACTGTACTACCCAAAGCAATTTACAGATTCAATGCAATCCCGATCAAATGACCAATGGCATTTTTCACAGAACTAGAGCAAGAAATCTTACGATTTGTATGGAAACGCAAAAGACCCCGAATAGCCAAAGCAATCTTGAGAAGGAAAAATGGAGTTGGTGGAATCAGGCTTCCTGACTTCAAACTATACTACAAGGCCATAGTGATCAAGACAGTATGGTACTGGCATAAAAATAGAAAGGAAGATCAATGGAATAGAATAGAGAACTCAGAGGTAAGCCCAAACACATATGGGCACCTTATCTTTGACAAAGGAGGCACGAATGTACAATGGAAAAAAGACAGCCTCTTCAATAAGTGGTGCTGGGAAAATTGGACAGCAACATGTAAAAGAATGAAATTAGAACACTTCCTAACACCATACACAAAAATAAACTCCAAATGGATTAAAGACCTACATGTAAGGCCAGACACTATAAAACTCCTAGAGGAAAACATAGGCAGAACACTCTATGACATCCATCAAAGCAAGATCCTTTTTGACCCACCTCCTAGAATCATGGAAATAAAATCAAGAATAAACAAATGGGACCTCATGAAACTTAAAAGCTTTTGCACAGCGAAAGAAACCATAAACAAGACTAAAAGGCAACCCTCAGAATGGGAAAAAATAGTTGCCTATGAAACAACGGACAAAGGATTTACCTCCAAAATATACAAGCAGCTCATGAAGCTTCATACCAAAAAAGCAAACAACCCAATCCACAAATGGGCAGAAGACCTAAATAGACATTTCTCCAAAGAAGACATCCAGATGGCCAACAAACACATGAAAAGATGCTCAACATCACTCATCATCAGAGAAATGCAAGTCAAAGCCACAATGAGGTATCACCTCACACCAATCAGAATGGCCATCATCACAAAATCTGGAAACAACAAATGTTGGAGAGGGTGTGGAGAAAAGGGAACTCTCCTGCACTGTTGGTGGGACTGTAAGTTGGTACAGCCACTATGGAAAACAATTTGGAGGTTCCTTAAAAAACTACAAATAGAACTACCATATGATCCAGTAATCCCACTCCTGGGCATATACCCAAGGAAAACCATAATCCCAAAAGAAACTTGTACCATAATGTTTATTGCAGCACTATTTACAATAGCCAGGACATGGAAACAACCTAGATGCCCGTCAGCAGATGAATGGTTAAAGAAGATGTGGCATATATATACAATGGAATATTACTCAGCTATAAAAAGGGATGAGATGGAGCTACATGTCATGAGGTGGATAGAACTACAGTCTGTCATACAGAGTGAAGTAAGTCAGAAAGAGAAAGACAAATATTGTATGCTAACTCACATATACGGAATCTAAAAATGGTACTGATGAACTCAGTGACAAGAACAAGGACGCAGGTGCAGAGAATGGACTGGAGAATTCGAGGTTTGGGAGGGGGTGGGGGGTGAAGGGGAAGCTGAGACGAAGCGAGAGAGTAGCACAGACATATATATACTACCAACTGTAAAATAGATAGCCAGTGGGAAGTTGTTGTATAACAAAGGGAGTCCAACTCAAGGATGGAAGATGCCTTAGAGGACTGGGACGGGGAGGGTGGGGGGACTCGAGGTGGGGGGGAGTCAAGGAAGAGAGGGAATACTGGCATATGTGTATAAAAACAGATGATTGAACTTGGTGTACCCCCAAAAAAATAATTAAAAAAAAAAGAAAAAAAAACAGATGATTGAACTTGGCATACCCCCCCAAAAATAATAAATTAATTAATTAATTAATTAATTAGTTTAAAAAATCTATTATGGAAGTGGTAGCATGGTTTGGGGGAGGCTCCTTGTAATATGAACCTTATCCAGGAATAATTATCCGCAAACATCTTGGACTTCCTTGACCACATTAATGAAGATGAACTGATCACATGTCTTAAAAGGAGGCAGAGGCCAAAAGGAAGAGGAAACGAGGCAGGGCAAGTCTGAATAGAGAGGAAGTTGGGAAAGGCCTGGAACATGGACTCTTGCCAGAGTAGACAAGCCACTGCCAGCCACTCAAAGAGAGCATTTGGGGGTGTAGTAGCTGGAGAGAGAATGCTGGAAGAAAGTGGTAGACTCAAAAGATGGAAGATATCACGTGTATGCATGTTGGTGAGGGCTGGTGGGATGCAGCTGGAATGTCAAAGCTGTAAAACGAACTCACCTTTTGGGTAGCGCTAGCTTTGTCTCCCCTCTAGGGCTTTTGGAAACATCATGGAGATAGTACATTTAGGATTCCTTCTTAGTCCAATTCTCAAGTGAAACAATAACTCGTAGAATAATTTTCTGTTTTTGTCCACATTTTCAAATCTACAAGTATTGGGTCAGCTGCTGTTTTTCTATATCTGCTTCCATTGTTGTTCTAAAAACAATCAAATGTTATCATTTTATTGATTGTGGAGGTTAGACCTGAAGGGGCTCCTATAGATCACTTACTCCTTTTCACAGGAGAGAAAACTGAAACTAAAAGAAAGGAACTCACTTGCCCAGCATCGTACAGTACGGGAACATGGTAGGGCTCTCAAAAAATATCTGTTGAGAGTGGAATTGTTAAACTTGAATTTTGGAGAGTAAAATGATTGTTCACCCCGTGGTGGGGAAGGGGGGAGGGGGGTCAGGGAAGGAAGTGCAGAGAGAAGGGTTCTGTGCCCATGAGTCTTTAGACAAGTACAGAGTGTCTAACCATCGTTCTACTTGTGCGTTTTAGTTAATATTGCTGTTATTAAAGAATAAGCAAGTCCTAATGCCCAAAGTATATTAAAAGTAGAGGTAGTAAAATAATCCCTTAATAAATGCATTTTTGTTGGTTTTTAGGAAGAGCTGTGTCTCCTGGGAGTGTACATGTTAATCCACCTCTTGCAGCTAGATGTAGTCTTGTACTTAGTCGTTGAAATACTGGAGGAGGGGTAAGAGGAAGGGTGAAGGGAAGGGCTTTTGGCTAACATCTCCACGTCTAGAATACAGTTTTAGGTTATAACCATAGGTCTATATGTGCATTTTTGTAAAGTACCAGTGTTTATTATGGACAAGGTTCATTCATTATTTTGCAACATCTAGGCTTTTTAGATGTCCTGAGGTGACAATGTATGATAAAAAGCAGAGCTAGTAAATTAACCAATTTGTAAATATCTTTGTTGTAATTGATAAAAAAGCACCATCTTGGAAATGGAATTGTTAAACTGTCTCTGAGAAATGTACATCAGGATTTGTTCATTAGGTTGGCAGCAGAGGGGCAGAGGGAAGTATAAAGGGAGGGATGTGTGATGATGTGTTCATATTTATATTTTGATGATAACCACTGATGTGTGTGCATCTCTTGGCTATGCTATAGAAATACATTGTTAAATAATTTAATGGAAACATACCTCCTTGCTAATACTTTAATAGTTTAGATTGGATAATGAATCCTCTTAGAAACATTATACTTTGTGTACTCTGCTACTTTATGTCTCAGTTTGTTTGTTTTTGTTTTTGGCACACAGGCTTAGTTGCTCCATGGCATGTGGGATCTTCCTGGAGCTGGGATCGAACCCGTGACCTCTGCATTGTCAGGCGGATTCTTAACCACTGCGCCACCTAGGAAGCCCCCTGTGTCTCAGTTTTAATTGAACATTAAGGGAATGTAGTATTTTAATCATAACTCTGCCAATATCTTTATCTAGAGGCCTGTTGCCATTTTTGTCTTTTCTGAAATTTTTGTTGCTAAGAAAGGCAGGATTACATTTTTTTTCCTTCCAGATTGAGTTGGTGTAGTGTATTCTTGGTTGTCCAAAACTCATAGTGAAGAGGAAAATTAGAAACTTGCACTCAGCTAAAAATAACTCCATGCTTGTTCTGCTTTTGTAAAATATGCTTGCTGCGCTGAGAAAAACAGCATGATCTAGCAATCCAATGTAACCATAAGATGTTTTGCTAAAAATGGAATGTTCTGCACCTACTCTTGTAAGTTTCTGTTTGGAAACTTCTGTGCTCTGTAAACCAAGTAACCAATCTACCCATGCTACCTGCAAACATGTGCACTGACCCCTATAAAAGTAAAGCTCATCCTGAGCTCGGGGCCCAGAACTTTGGAGCGTTAGCTCATCTGGGGCTGCCAGCTTAATAAACCTGAGTTCTCCAACCCTCTGAATGTGGTGCTTGGTTTCTCGACAGACTGACTTCTGCAGCATTTCTGGAAGCCCCAGGGAGATTCCAACCACGCCTGCCCCTTGAGCCACTGGACCAGTGGTTTGGCTGAGTTGGAGCGAAGGAGCTCCAAGACGAACGAGGAGGCATGCCACCTGAGGATATTCTGGGTTCTCTTTCAGACCGGTGCTCTAGCTCTCTGGACGGCCAGGCTCTGACTGGACTCATTGGAGGGATGGACCAACTGACCAGGAATGGCCACAGGATCACGTAAGGCCCTGGGTCACTGAACCCAGTCAGGTCCCATCTCTGGATGGAAGAGAAGCTTGATCACCTCCTACAGTCTTCAGTTAAAAGAGCACCAGTTAGGGACCTTCTCAGAGCTGGGAGGTACTGTGATAAACTCTGGTCTGAATGTGTGTGTGAGTGAGCACCCTGGTTCGTCCTCATTCCAGGGCGATTGTGTGACTCCACGGCCTTCGTGGCTACTGAGTCCAAGTGGGTCCTAACCTGCGGTTCCATGGTGACCTCATATGGCTCAGGGCGGTGTCTGTCACTGGGGGACCCAGTCCCTCCCTGAGAGTCAGATCCAGGCCAGGAGTTTACACTGGCCCACCAAAGCTAAGAGGCACCTAAGTTCCCTACGGGGACGCGGACAGGCAGGCACCTGAATGGTCTCCTCTTTTGAGGGGGCAACCACCCTTGTTTGTTTTTGCAACACTGACACAGGGCAGGATAGATGGGGGTAGGGAGACAATTTATTACTGATTTGATTTAGAAATTGTGTATGTCCAAACGGCCCTTTTGCCCTAGGGCCCTCCGCCAAGATTATTTTCTTAAAATTTTAAAGCTCACTCTTCCCTTCCATCAGCTGACTCTTTGAGCCAGCTAATTGAGAAATTAGGTTTTCCCTGAAAGACTTGCCCCATTTGCCAGACAGATCTGTACCTCCTTCCCTCTTGGTCCCCTGGACCAGTCTGTGCAGAATGGCACACTCTGACGTGTTCTTGTATACTTTCAGATTCTCATTACTTGGCTGCCTTCCTCTGTCACCTTTCCTTCATAATCCCCTGATTCCCCAAGGATGTCAGGCTCTTCCCTTAGGCGAGGAGTATGCATACTTGCTCCCTCCACCTGCTCAGTGCCCACAAGAGGGTCAATCATCTCAGACCCACTCCAGAGCCCCACCTGAAGTTATTCCTCTGCAAACCCCATTATGAAAAAAAACACCTCCTTTCAGCCCTGTCTCCCTGAGGCATTTAACGATCAGGGCCTTCTTCAAGGAGGCACGTACTCGTGCTGTCTGGGAATACTGGGCTTTCCAGGAGTAGCGACATCAACACTACCTGGGTTATAAGGCCCTAAGACAAGGTCCTTCCCACACGCGCCCCTCTCCTCCCTGGTCAAAGAGGGAGATGACACTTGTCAACATGGGGGGACGTTCCTCTAAGCTGACTGTTTTGGATTGTATGATTAAAAACTTTAAGAAAGGTTTTTCCGGAGACTATGGGGTTAAGGTGGCCTCGGGAAAGCTCCACACCCTGGGCGAGTTAGAATGGCCCACCTTTGGGGTGGGATGGCCCGTGGAGGGTCTCTAGACCTTCCTACGGATAGAGCTGT
Source organism: Hippopotamus amphibius kiboko (assembly GCF_030028045.1). NCBI lineage: Eukaryota > Metazoa > Chordata > Mammalia > Artiodactyla > Hippopotamidae > Hippopotamus > Hippopotamus amphibius. The sequence continues at coordinate 32,515,811 of NC_080203.1, forward strand.
GTACTGAGTGGTGACAGGGACCCCTGGGCACCCAGACCAGTTTCCATACATAGATTCCTGGTTGCAAATCACCATTCAGCTGCCTCCTTGGGTTCGGTTCTGTGCAAATAGGCAGGGACAGTGTAGGATCTTCGTGGCCCAACCAGCTCCGAGGACAAGCAAAGAAAAGCCGGCAAAGGTTATCCACCAAGAAGACCCCAAAGAAGAGCCCCCTGTGCCTCCGCCCTATATGCCAGCTGCTCCACCAGTTCCCATTCAGCCTTCTCACCCTTTACCAGACAGCCCTCCGCCATCTGTGTCTCCACCGCCTCCAAATCCAGAGCACCCTCCAAGCCCCCGGCGACCGCTCAGCCAACCAACCAGCTCAAAAGCCCACAGCCCTGCAGATGCCCTTGCAAGAGGCCCAAGGCCCACCCCAGGTCAATGAGGATGGCTCTGTCCAGCCAGGATGCCCGGTCCTTTATTATCAGCCCTTCAGCACCACCGACCTGCTCAACTGGAAACACCACACCCCATCTTACTCGGAGAAGCCACAAGCAATGATTGACCTCCTTGAGTCCATTTTTTACACCCACCAACCTACCTGGGATGACTGTCGCCATCTCCTCCTGACTCTCTTCAACACTGAGGAACGCTGTCGGATCCTGTCAGAGGCATGGAAATGGCTCCAAGGACAGGCACCAGCTGGTACAGTAGATCCTGCAGCCTGGGCCCTGGGGGCTGCACCGGACGATTGACCCAACTGGGACTTCAACGCCCCGGATGGGAAGGACTCCCTTGATAAATACCGACAAGCCCTGCTGCAAGGACTGAGGGCAGGCGCCAGAAAACCAACCAACACATCCAAGACAACAGAAGTGCACCAAAAGCCAGATGAATCATCCATGGAGTTCTATGAAAGACTGTGTGAGGCGTTCCGGGTGTATACCCCTTTTGACCCTGAAGCACGGGAAAACCAACGCATGGTCAATGCGGCGTTTGTGGCCCAGTCTCATGCTGACATCTGCCGTAAGCTTCAGAAGCTTGAGGGCTTTGCTGGAATGAATGCCACCCAGCTGCTGGAAGTCGCAAACAAGGTGTTTGTGAACCGCAACAAAGAAGCCCAAAAAGTGGCTGATAAGCGCATGAAGCAGAAGGTGTCCCTGCTGGCCGCCGCACTGGGGAACCCAGGTCTGGTAAAGCAGACTGTTCCCCCGTGGAAAGGGGAAGCCAAGAGGAGACAGCCACTGTGTCACGACCAGTGCGCCTATTGCAGAGAGACCGGACACTGGAAGAATGAATATCCCCATCGTAGAGGGACAGCTGAAGGGTCAAAGAAGTTCAGTCAACCCAGCAGAGGAAGGTAGCAGCCTGAGCCAGCTGCCCAAGACCTTATCAGCCTGCTCGGAGTAGGATTGGGATAGGGAGAACCGGGTTCCCTGATCCTGGGCCCCCAGGAGCCTACAGTTGTAATGAAAGTAGGCGGCCAATCAATGACTTTTATGGTGGACACTGGAGCTGAACACACTGTGGTAACCACACCTGTGGCTCCCCTCACAGGTCGAACAGCAGCTATCATTGGGGCCACAGGGGACAGGACTGCCCACTCATTCTGCAAGGCCCGCTCATGTCAGCTAGGAGGCCACCTAGTGACTCGTGAATTCCTGTACCTACCGGAGTGCCTCATTCCTTTGCTGGGCAGAGATGTGCTGACAAAGCTTGGGGCACAGATCACCTTTGTCCCCGGGAATCCCACAAGCCTCACCCTGGGGAGCCAACCAGCTCTGATAATGGCTGTGACCGTGCCCAGGGAAGATGAATGGCATCTCTATTCTTCAGAAAGAGAACAGACGAATCCAACTAGCCTGCTAGAAGAGTTCCCTGATGTTTGGGCAGAAAAGGGGCCCCCGGGTTTGGCCAAAACCCATGCACCCATTGTGGTGAACCTGAAGCCAAGGGCCACTCCTGTCAGGCAGAGGCAATATTGAGTACCGCGAGAGGCACGTCTGGGAATTCAGGACCACATCCAACGCCTGCGTGACACTGGAATTCTGATCGAATGTCAGTCTCCCTGGAACACTCCACTCCTACCAGTCAAGAAGTCTGGAGGGAATGACGATTGCCCCATCCAGGACCTCCGCGCTGTCAACAACACAGCGATCACCATCCATCCAGTGGTCCCGAACTCTTACACCCTCCTGAGCCTCTTACTCACCCAAGCGAGCTGGTTCACCTGACTTCTGGCTATCACCAGCCAGCCAGCCCTTGTTTGCCTTTGAATGGGAAGACCCACACACAGGGAGAAAGACACAGCTGACTTGGGCCTGACTGCCACAAGGCTTCAAAAACTCACCTACCTTGTTTGGTGAAGCACTGGCTGCGGATCTTGCTGCCTTCCCTGGAGAAGCCTTGAACGGCCCCCTACTCCAGTATGTAGATAATCTGATGCTAGCCAGTCCCACCCAAGAGGACTGCTGGAAAGGCACCAAAGCCCTATTGGCCCTACTTTCCACCATGGGGTACAAGGTGTCATGGAAAAAGGCTCAGATCTGCAGACAGGAGGTCAAGTACCTTGGGTTTGTCATATCGAGAGGGCATCAGGTGCTCGGACATGAAAGGAAGCAAACCATCTGTTCAGTACCTCGGCCAAGCACCAAGAAAGAGGTCCGTGAGTTCCTCGGGGCTGCCAGATTCTGCCGGATCTGGATACTGGGTTTCTCTGAAACTGCCAAGCCGTTGTACGAGGCCATGGCAGGGTCTGGTAAGGACCCCCTAGAGTGGGGGCCTAAACAAGAAAAAGCCTTCAAGGAGATAAAGAGACTCTTAACCAGCGCTCCAGCATTAGGGCTGCCAGATGTGACACGGGACTTTAACTTCTTCGTGCATAAGAAAAATCATACTGCACTGGGGGTCCTCATCCAGACAGTTGGGCCATGGCAGCGCCCGGTCGCATATCTGTCCAAACAACTGGATCCTGTGGCCACAGGATGGCCGCCATGTCTCCGGGCAGTAGCTGCTACAGTGGTCCTGGTCAGAGAAGCAGACAAGCTTACACCGGGACAGAATATAAATGTAAAAGTCCCCCATGCTGTTACCACGCTGATGAACAGCCAGGGACATAAATGGCTGACCAACACCAGAATGACTCACGATCAAGGACTGCTCTGCGAAAACCCAAGGGGCCGCCTCGAGACTATGTGGACGCTGAATCCTGCCACCTTCTTACCTACAGAGGCAGGAACCCCTGATCACGACTGTGAAGAGGTCCTGGATGAAATCTACTCGAGCAGGCCAGACCTGACGGACACCCCTCCAGAACCCAGAACTGGAACTGTTCACTGACGGGAGCAGTTTCGTCCAGGAAGGACAACGCAAAGCAGGCTAAGCAATAACAACAGATGAGATAATAAAGGCTGAGGCCTTGCCACAGGGGTGGTCGGCACAACGGGCTGAACTGTGGGCACTCATCCAGGCGGTGAGGCACGCCGAGGGGAAGCGAGCCAACATCTACACAGACTCAAGGTATGCCTTTGCTACTTTACATGCGCATGGAGCCATCTATAAAGAAAGGGGATGACTAACAGCAGGGGGGAAAAGGGATCAAAAACAGAGAAGAAATCCTTCAGCTGTTAGCGGTAATTTGGAAGCCTTCCCAGGTGGCAGTCATCCATTGCAAAGCCCACCAGAAAGGAACTGATCCAGTCAGCAAAGGAAATCAGTTGGCTGACCAGGCAGCCAAGGAGGCAGCGACCCAATTGAGTCCCACATTGGGCCCTGAACTGATCTCTAAGGTCCTCTTGGCACCAGAATTGCCCCCATCACCAAGATACACCAAAGAAGAAGATCAATGGGCTTTAGGTGAGGGAGGAACTAAAGGAAAAGAGGGCTGGCGGAAGCTTCCAGACCAAAGACTCTTTGTTCCCAGTGCTATAGCAGTCCAGCTGGTGAAGCAACACCATGAGACAACTCACTTAGGGAAAACTGCTCTAGAAAGTCTACTGAGCCGCTACTATTTCATTCCTAAGCTCCCAACCCTGTGTGCCCAGATCAGTGCTAGGTGCGTGACTTGTGCACGAAACAATGTCAGCCAAAGACCAAGACCCAGCCCAGGGGTGCAGACAGTGGGGACATTGCCCTTTGAAGATTTAGAAGTGGACTTTACTGATGTTAAGCCTTACTGAGGCTATCAGTATTTGCTTGTGATCGTCTGCACCTACTCGGGATGGGCTGAGGCCTACCCCATGCACACTGAACGGGCACGAGAGGTGGCCAAGGCCCTCCTAAGAGACATCATCCCCAGATATGGGCTACCTCTCTCCATAGGGTCTGACTATGGGCCAGCCTTTGTGTCTGAGATAGTTCAGATTTTGTCCAAGACACTGGGATCAGGTCAGGGGGTCACTTGGACCTTACTTGACCATCCTCACTTCTCCTGCCCAGGGGAGGTCCAAGGAACCTGTGTACATAACGAAATGACCTATTCTATTTGTCAACAAGCAGCCCAATATATCTGTTTTGACCCTCCACTTCCCCCCCAGCGAAGATTGGCTAAAGGTTCGGCACCAAGAAGGAGGGCTACTGACCAATCGGACACAAATTACAAATCTAGAACGTCTGGTGTCGGTACACTTTGATGTGTGCGCTGCTATTAACAAGAACCCCTGGACAACTATAAAATGTGGGGGCTCGTCATGGGAACAAGAGTATACACTCGATAACAAATATATGTGTGAACAGGCCCCAGCCCCATCCACCTGCTCTGGTTGCCCTTACTGGAGTTGTGTCCCATGGGCAACCTGGGAGAATCGAAGCAAGATAGCTCTCCTTCAAAAAGAAACCGTTGACCCCAATTGCAAACTAGGGATGTGTATTTCACTATCAATTTCACTGTCTTCAACCCAGGAGACTCAAAATGGCAAAACGGTCTCAACACCGGTATTTATATCAATGGGTGGGGTATTGACCCAGGAGCTGTGTTGGGTTCCAGGAGTATTTCTGTTCCACTCCGGGCTTCTACACATAAGCTCTTCCATTCTTTTTATGAAGGGATAGAAAGTGGTCCTCCACCTATTTCAGTCAGAACTAAAAACCTATTCACAGCCCCAGCAGAAACCATAGCCCAGACATTGATGACTACCTCTTGCTATGTGTGTGCAGGAACTAATATGGGAGACCAATGGCCCTGGGAAGATAAAGAATGAGATCCCCGGAGACCCTTCAACAACTCAGGGGTATTCAAGACAACCAGAGTCGGGGTTTGGCATTTAAAGACTTCCATAATCGGCAGGAACTGCCTGGCGCTGTGAGTGGGGCCCATTATTCAGTATTCCAGTAGGAAACCTCACTTGCCTAGGCCAAAAACACTATAATACAACTACTCACACTTCTGACTGGTGGGGAAGCCCAAACTATACAGAGCCTAATCCTCACCCTCTAGCAAGCTTCCCCAATTTAAAGACCTGATGGAATGATTTGTCCACTGAAGGCCAGTGGCCTGCTCCAGAAGGATTATATTGGATTTGTGGGGCTAACACATATTCAGTTTTGCCAGCCAATTGGTCAGGGGCATGCATACTGGGGACTATCCGCCCCTCCTTTTTCCTACTTCCCTTAGCCCAGGGTGAATCAATAGGGGTCCCAGTTTATGAAGGCAGAGGCCTCACCAGTAAGTGCAGGTCTCTACAGATTGGAAACTGGAAAGATGATGAGTGGCCTTCTGAACGCATAATGCAATATTATGGGCCAGCCACTTGGGCAGAAGATGGGTCCTGGGGCTACCGAACCCCAATTTACATGCTTAACAGAATTATCCGGCTCCAGGCAGTGGCTGAAATCATTACTAATGAAACGGCCAAGGCTCTTAATTTGTTGGCAGGACAACAAACCAAGCTGCATAATGCTATTTATCAGAATTGCCTGACCCTAGATTACTTACTGGCTGCAGAGGGAGGCATCTGTGGGAAGTTCAATCTCAGTAACTGCTGCCTGCACATAGATGATAAGGGCAAGGTAATAGAAGAAATAACCAACAAGATGACTAAAATAGCTCATGTCCCAGTCCAGACTTGGAAGGGATGGAATCCCGGAGAATTATTTGGGGGTTGGTTTTCTTACCTAGGGGGATTCAAAACGCTTGTGGGAATAATCCTCCTCCTCCTTGGGACCTGTCTCCTTTTACCTTGCCTCTTGCCATTATTCATGAGGATAGTTTCCAGCCTAGCTGAGGCCACCGCAGATAGGAGGGCCACCGCACACCTCCTAGCCCTAAGAGGTTATCATCCCCTGGGCTTAGAAGATCAAGAGGTTGATGCCTTATAAGATTTAAGGGGCATCAAGAGGGGGGATTGAAGAGGAAAATTAGAAACTTGCACTCAGCTAAAAATAACTCCATGCTTGTTCTGCTTTTGTAAAATATGCTTGCTGCGCTGAGAAAAACAGCATGATCTAGCAATCCAATGTAACTATAAGATGTTTTGCTAAAAATGGAATGTTCTGCACCTACTCTTGTAAGTTTCTGTTTGGAAACTTCTGTGCTCTGTAAACCAAGTAACCAATCTACCCATGCTACCTGCAAACATGTGCACTGACCCCTATAAAAGTAAAGCTCATCCTGAGCTCGGGGCCCAGAACTTTGGAGCGTTAGCTCATCTGGGGCTGCCAGCTTAATAAACCTGAGTTCTCCAACCCTCTGAATGTGGTGCTTGGTTTCTTGACAGACCGATTTCTGCAACAATAGCTTTGGGACTTTGAAATGGTAAATATTCATGATGTGTGAAAAAGCATGATACATAACTGTATGGTCTTAATTACATAAAAATGGGTGCTTAGTTGTGTAAATACGCAAACCAGACCTAGAAGGACACATCAAATGGCAAACTGCTTGTGATGATGGATGACTTTGTTTTTTGCGTCCTGTGTTTTTTGGTTTCCTATTATGTACTGTTAACTTTTAAGAAATAGATGTTATTTTAAAAACCTTAAAAATATCTTCTGAATCCAGGATTGGTATATACTAGTTTGACTCTACCAAGAAATTACAGCTGGCATAAGATCTGATTGGTTGGTGCCCATGTCACATAGTTTTAATATCACTGCTGGTTGAAAAAAAATGAATAAATAAATAGGGAAAGCAAAGTTAGATTGTCCCTAACTTACAGGCCTTTTTCCTCTGTAATTCTAGTTCTGGTCTCCACGGGCCCCCTACGTGCAGGCAGAGCAGCTCTCGGCTGTGAAGGTCACAGCTAATCCAAGTCTCCTCTTGGGGCTGAGTTTTGTCGATTGCCTGTTAGCCTCCTTAGTGCCCTGAACTCCCATCCTGAAAAAATGGTTAGTTGGACTCCAAACTACCTATTTTACTGTCAAGGAGCAGATATCCAGCATCATTTTTCCAGTTTTTAATCTAACCCAGGGGTGAGGGGAGAAAATGGAACTGTGGGGTTTTTTTCTGACAACGTGAAAAGTAAAAAAAGAAAAAACAAGAAAAACAGAAAAGGAAAGAAAGGAAAAAAAACTACTTTTGATTTTAATGATAAATAAGAGTTAAGATTTGAATTCTAAGATTCTAAGATTCTAATATTGCTAACTAGATTTATACCCTACTTTTTTTCTAAAACAGTGCAATTAGAAAATGTCATGCCATTACAAACTCAGTACAATGAAGGTTAATAGTATAATAAGATATTGTAAAAGCAAGATACATTGCTGCCACTAGGATTGTCATTTTCACATAAGAAGGAAAAAAGAATTGGTGCCAGAATGACAGTACGTGTAATCACAGCCATCATTTATTGAAGTTCACTTCACATGGCTTATTTTATCGACATTTCGAAATAAGCCTGTGAGCAAGGTCCTTTTATCACCATTTTACAGATGAGAACTGAGGGCCAGACAGATCAAGTTAAGGAAACCTCTACAAAAGTAGAATCAAAAGGCAATTAACTGAAACATGAGAGAAAGACATGAAAATTAAAGAATCAGTCCAGGACATCCAATATCCAACTGAGTTCTAGAAACAGAGAAAACAAAAAAGAAGATAGTATGTGAGAAATAATATAATGTCTCAAAAATGAAAGATGAGTTTTTTGATTGAAAGGGCTTATAAAAGCCCAGCCCAGTAAATGGAAGAAGATGCATAAGAAGGCATATCACTTAAATTTTAAAACACTAGAGATCAAAAGAGAATTTTTAAAGCTTGCAGAAAAAAGTTACATACAAAAAAAAAAAGAAATCAATAAAGGATCAGACTTTTCAAAAGCAACACTAGAAGCAAGAATATACTGGAATAATGTTTTCAAAATTCTAAAAGGATTTTGTTTCTCATTAGGAATTCTTCACCTGGTGAAAATTTTAATGATATATGAAGATATATTCAGACACAGAAGAGTTTCATTAAAATTACCTCCCATGCAATCTTTCTAAGGAAGCTAGTGCAGGATGTGGTCCAGCAAAACTAAGTCATAAAGCAAGAAAGAGGACAACCTGAGACCTAGGGAACAGAATCTAACACAGAAGAGAAGCAAAGGGAATTCCCAGGATGATAGCTGGGTAGCGGGCCTAGAAGGCAACCATTCCAGAATGGATCAGGAGGGCAGCAAGCTCCACTAGGGTTGTCACCAAGAAAAAGAAATGGAATTCCTAGATTACCTAATATACTTGACCATACTGAGTGGAGTTTAATGGTTCTGACAAAGTCTGAAGCTGAACTCATGGCAGGTGCATAGAAAAACAAATCAAACCAAATGTACAGTGTGGGGAACATAGCCACTAACTATGTGATATCTTTGTATGATCACATATTATAACTAGACTTATTGTGGTGATCAGTTTGAAATGTATAGAAATACTGAATCACTATGTTGTGTAACAGGAACTAACATAGGTCAATTATACTACAAAAACAAACAAACTCCTAGAAAAAGAGATCAGATTTGTGGTTGCCAGAGGCAGGGGGGGGTGGGAGTGGGAATTGTATGAAGGCAGTCAAAAAGTACAAACTTGCAGTTTTAAGATAAAACAAGTACTAGGGATGTAATGTACAACATGATAAATATAATTAACATGGCTGTATGTTATACGTGAAGGTTGTTAAGAGTCGATCCTGAGTTCTTTTTTTTTAATACAAATTTACTTATCTATCTATTTATTTATTTAGGCTGCACTGGTTCTTCATTGCTGTGCCTGGACTTTCTCTAGTCGTGGCAAGTGGGGTTACTCTTCGTTGCAGTGCACGGGCTTCTCACTGTGGTGGCTTCTCTTGTTGCAGAGCACAGGCTCTAGGTGTGCAGGCTTCAGCAGTTGTGTCACACGGGCTCAAGAGTTGCGGGCTCTAGAGTGTAGGCTCAGTAGTTGTGGAGCATGGGCTTAGTTGCTCCATGGCATGTGGGATCTTCCCGGACCAGGGATCAAACCTGTGTCCCCTGCATTGGCAGGCAGCTTCTTAACCACTGTGCCATTAGGGAAGTCCCTCTAAGAGTTCTTACCCCAAGAAAAAAATCATTTGTTCCTATTTCTTTAATTTTGTATCTATGTGAGATGATGGATGTTTGCTAAACTTATTGTGGTAAGCATTTCATGATGTATGGAAATCAAATCATTATGTTGTACACCTTGAACTTATACAGTGTTGTATATCAAGTATATCTCAATAAAACTGGAAGGAAAAAAAACAAATCAAACCAAAAGAGACAATTTGGGAAAAACAAATAAAGGAAGTACAGTTAATGGCACTCTACACGGATCAACTGTGAGCAATAAGCATATGGTATAAAGCAAATATTGAATATTTAAACCAAAATTTGTTGCATTTGTGGAGGAGAATTATGAGAGCACATGGTGTGTGTGTATGTGTTGGGGGGCATATATGAAAGCTAGTTTCTCATCTTCCATAGCAGAAGTTTAGAAATTATCTATTTCTAAACTTAAATAAAAATAAGAAGTAGCACTAAGTGTTAGGGCATTATTCCAAAGTAGAGTTATATGCCAAAAGAAACAGCTAAAAAACGTTAAAAGCAGTTTTTTAAAAAATAAATTTATTGGCTCACACTCCTGCAGGTCAGAAGTGCAGCCCAGCATGACTGAATTCTCTGCTCAGGGTCTCACAAGGCTGAAGTCATGACCGATGGGTCAGGGCTGGCCAGCCAGGGCTCCTATCTGGAGGCGCTGGGGAAGAGTCTGTTTTCAGGCTCGTTCAGGTTGCTGGCAGGATGCGGTTCCCTCTGACACTTTCTACATGGCCTCTTCCATCCTCAAGCCAGCCACAGCACTTTGGGTCCTTTCTGTGGTTTGAATCTCTCTTCTTCTGTTTCCAGCCAGAGAAATTTCTCTGCTTTTTGGGGCTCACATGATTAGATCCGACCCACCCGCATAATCCAGGATGATCTCCCCATTTTAAATTCTGTCATCTTAATCATATTTACAAATTCCTTTTTGCCATGTAAAGTAACATTTTCGCAGGTTCCAGGGATTAGGGTGTGAACATCTCTTCTGGGAGGAGAAATCAGGGGTAAGGAGGGGTGGGGCAGGAGACTGTTTTTTATAAGCCCTGTGGTACTCTTTGACTCTTAAAATTATGTACATGTTTTATTTTGATCAAATGAAACTCCAAAAGTTAAATCCAATGACCAAATTTTTAAGTATTGAATTCAAACGTACTCTATTTTAGAGAATGCATCAGATATAGTCATTATACAAGCAATCTGTATCATATACAAAGTCCATTTTTGTGTTTCTAGGCAAAATGACCTAAGGTCTGCAAAGCATGTTAAGAAATAATTGTTAGGCACAACCATGGCTGGGCCCTTGTGAAAATTCTGATTTGGATGAACCGCAAGGCTCTTCCAATGTATCAATTCCTTTGTTCTTACTGTTGTATTAAAGGGCCGACTTTGGTTATTTTTGGCACTTACTGCTAATGGCTAACTACCCCCTGTGGCAAGAATAAGAGATGACCATAAACATGTTTCCTTGATATGTTAAACAAAAGTCATCATCTTAATTTCTGCAGGATGTCAGAATAGAGCTAATCTAGTCCAACCTCCTCATTTTACAGATGAGAACACTGATACCCAGGGAGAGGAAGGGACCTGCCTGTGGCATTGCTAGTGCATGTAGCAAAGATCCTCACTTCTAAATGAGCTCTACAAATTATGGCCACTGTTATGAGCCTTGGATGAGATGATAAATCACTGTCTAACATCTTCATTTTATAGATGGGGAAGCAGATGCAGATAGAAAGAGATACCTGCCCAAGGTCATTTGGAACTCCTAAATTCTAATCCAGGTTTCTTTCCCTGTCCAAAGTAGCCTCCCCTGACTAACCACCTGATACCAAGACAAATCTTATTCACTTCTAAATTCCTAGTGTCTAGCACATTGCCTGGCTCACAGAGGAATGAATGCACAAATGAACCCTAAGACACTGTATAAAGCTCTCTTTGCAATTAAATAATTTAAATTGTCAGTCTGCCAGTTGATAAGAAATTTGGCAATAATTCGAAATGCTTCTTCTTTAGCCTCCTTAGGAAAAGTAAGTACATCACTGGCTATGTGATACAGCCTCTAAAGCCAGGCTGACTTGTTTTCCAATTCTCTTAGTCACAAGCTATGTGATCTTGCACACATACACTCAATCATTTTATGTCTTGGTTTCTTCATCTGTAATGTGAAGATAATAATGCAACCTATCTCATGGTCCTCACTAGGGGATTTAGTGAAATAACACATAACTTGGCACACAGTAGCTAGTCAATAACTATTAATTTTCTCTTTTTTATATAATGGTCTACCTAATAAATGCTGAAAACTAACAGTGAAATATTTTCCTGTTGCTAATGGTAAACTAGAAGTATGAATGTTAGAAAAGACAGAGAAAGGCAAAAGAATCCTCAGGAAGAAAACATCTTGGGAACTGATGTCAAAAATATCTAGTACATCCAAATGTCAGTGAAACTCCTCCTTCGCTTAAAGTAAAAGCATGCCAAGATTTTGGTATTTACAAAAAAACTTTACTGCTGGATATAATCATTAGGGTTTAAAAGAAAATAGAGTCTTTGAAATAAGTGTTGTTGTTCCTTACTTTCTTCTAAAATTATCAATATTCTAGTAGCATGATATGCTCCAAGAGCACAAAGTTGTGCTTGTAAAAGAGCAGGACTTCATGGAAATGACAAAATGGTAAATTACCCTGTGAAGCAAATGGGCTTAGATCATTCTGGCTCCGCTGCCCTGAGATGAGGTGAACATGTTTGTTGCTACAGGAATTTGTTTTCCATAGATCTCATACTGATATACAGTCTCAAGGGTCCTCAGTTAAGTGTTTTCTGTCATAATACTCAGCATGTTGATGTGTTGAGAATCAAAAGGCAATTTCTTATTCAAAACAAAACTATACTTACCAGAAGATGGATTTCCAGAATCTTCTTTGATCATTTTAGATAGTTACAGAAGTAACCTGACCAAGATCAGCACCCCCTACCCATATACCCTAGGGCTTGGATCCTGGAAAGATGCACGGTAATTAACAAATGTCGGGCTAAAGACACACTCCTAGAACTTTACAAATGAGAAAAACCCTCCTTGACATTCAAACCATTTTGCTGTAGTTACAGAAAATATGAAACTACATTACCCTCTCTTAAGAGGGAAGCTATTGAAAACTGATTTTCTTAAGTCTCAAATCTAACCTGTTTATGTGATTAATCCATAACTAGAGGTCCCTCATCATTATATACCATGACAGTCTCCTTAAGTGCACTGCACTCTATTTGAAGTGTAAAATTAGAAAGTACCAGTTCTCCATTTCCCTTAATTGTCAGAACAGTGATTTAGCAAATACTTATGTCCCTTTAGGTACTGTTTGCAAAGGCTGTGCTAACATTAAGCCAAGTGCAAGCCTTTATCAGAAAACACAGGCATGATGAGAATAGTAGGGAAGCTTATGATAAATGGTTGCAAGATAAAATAGCTGTCTTGGAATTTTTCCCCCAACTTATATTCTTTTAACTCCAATTTCTTCTGCCGCCCACTCCTCACAACACTTTCCCCAAAATAGGACAAAGGAAAACATTTGGTGACATACAAAAAGACAATATTTATTTTGCTCAAGCTTTTCTGTAAGAAGTTAAACAAAATGATCCCCAGTTGAAGGCATTACCAAAAATGTTAACATTGTTTCACGTACTCCTTCAGTACCAGATGAAGAAAACACTTATCTGAATGAAATAATAAGAATGACCATCCTTACAGTGGGTTTCCTTAGATATGTGGAGAAAAAAATCCATAAAGGTTAGACATAAAATAGTACATGAATCTACTAGTTTCCTACAGGTAGTGGGAATTCCACTGATGTATTAAAGTTTCCAAGAGCTCTCAAGACCTGGGGATCACTCTTCAGCATTTATAAAACAGCCATAGGTACTCCCATAATTCACTGCCCACTTTTCCCTCAACTATTTTACTGCTAAAAGAGCAAGATGGAAACAAAATACAATTTTCCCACTCCCAGGCTGCAGGACTGTTGCCATCTGTAGTTCCTTGGGTAATCAGAATATCAAAGCATCCCCTCCTCCCACTGCCACCTAAATAGGATGACAGGAAAAATGGCTCTGGGTGAGGCATTTAGGTGTTTTGTTTCCCAGAAATATAAGACCTGCCTAGGAAATAATCCCATCCCTATGCAGGAAAACCACATATTCTTTCTAGAGAACAACAGGACAGAATGGAAATCCCTGCCTCAATCTGACCTCAAATATAAAAGCACGGGGAGGAAACACCTTGACATCTGCCATTGCCACAAACCCCAATTTCCTCAGGAAAGCCAGGGCACAGTGCTCCTCCACTGTGGGGCAAGCATGTTGCCACTTTTGCCCAAACCTATAAAGAGCAGGGATGTCTGATCTCCCTTCCTCTAAGAGCAGGAATTGGAAGTAGCATTATCTTATTAATTTCAATGCATGAATGTTTGGAGAACTTGTGATACAGAGCTCTCAAGTTCCTACCAGTAATCTGAGTCTATGTGTGTGAGGAGAGAAACAATGGAGGGGGACATCTCATTTCCATACTTTAAATATGGAGGAAGCAGAAGTAGAGGGTATGGATACGGTGTGGGGATGGGTGAGAATGGAGCCCTAATGTGCAAAAACAAACAAGCAAGCAAACAAACAAACGTTGGAGGCTTGGATGGCTGGTTATGAATATAAGAAACAAAACCTAGTAATAACCATTTGTGGGAGTAAGGGAAAAGAGAAAGACACAACTATTCTTTTTTTTCTCAGGCAAATAGCAAAGTTCTAGGTGAAGATAATACCTCTTTTCTGTTTCGAAAATGCATATAGAAACAGTAAATGCTGAAAACCTTCAAATAAATGCAGACACACAGAAGTTACAAAATATGCAAGAATTAGTCATTGTTTCTCAGTCTACTCACACTTTTCCTGAGATGCAAATTCATCCCTGCTCCTCTAGGTGTGGTGAGCAGATTTATATTCTAACTGCTAATGACAGGTGAAAGACTACATACACAGAAGGGAATGAGGGAGAATGCAAAAGGGGAAATCGGGGTGGGAAGTGGGGAGTTGAAAGGTCTGGAAAATGACTGGTAGGGAGAAAGAACGGAGGTGCCCCAACTAGAATGTGAATTCTTTGAGGGAGTCGGTGCCTTACACCTGGGGGCCTAGCACAATCTGGACGCAGAGTAAATACTTGATTTGAGTAGCAAAGGTGAAGAAAAAACAATTCACCATTAGACACTGTGTTGTTAAAACTCTAATACCCAATAAGTCACTCTGCCTCTACTGCCCTTAAAAGCCTGCAAGTGGCTTTGAAAGATCTCAGTGAAGAAGCTTCCTCTGCTTTCTCTGTAGTCACAGCCAACATGGATGCCTGGGTCTTTCAAAGCAGAAAGAAAGCTGAAGGGGATGAAGATTCCAGACTATTAAAGAGTTTTAATAGCCACAGCCATTACTCAATGGGATCCCAAATAATAGACAACAGATTTTACCAATTTTGTTTGCTAGATGTTCTCTTTGACTCAAGTTTGACTTTACCATTTGCACCCCAAGTGAGTTCTCCTACAAATCAAATTTGTTGGTATTATTCGAGACAAAGAATACAAAGAAGGCATAGGTCCCTCAGGAAGTTGCCACAACTCTTGATAAGATTAATGCGACTGCCATCATCACTTTCTGCTTTTGTCCCCTAGTTTGAAGCCTTCGCAAAAGATGTCTGCTTCTATAATTCAGCGAGAATGACTCCACTCTGTTCTCCAAAGGGCCCATTATTTTTAGTTTTTTCGGTGCACGACTCAACATAAAGACCTGTGGCTCTTATGAGCTGCCTGTTTTCAAAGGGTCCAGTAGTTTCGGTTTCCATTTAACAAGTTCCCAGATAACAAATGGAACACGGAATGAATCTTCACAAGGTCATATTGAAGGTTAAAATAAATTATCCCCATCACTGAGAGGCTCTCTTCAGGCTTTCTATGAGCACTACAGAGTCAGTTTCTTCTTTGGTTTGCTTCTCATAGATGTCGTACTTCTTCCAGTGCTGGAAGGGAAGAAAAAACACACATGATGACTTTTCTAAACAGTGTTCTTTCCCTGAGTACTCCCAGCCAGTGCTTATTTTTAGGTCTGTGTGCATGGAACCCTGAGTGTATGTTTTCCTGTTTTGTTTTGGGGTTTTTTTTGACCTAAGAATCCTCATCTATCTGAACAAGTAATTAAACAAAACAATCAGAAATTAACATTAAAGGTGAAAAAACCATGGGATTGTTCTGTGATATTAAATAGCTATCTCAAAAGATAAACAAAGGTGGACACCTCCAAAATTGGAAACAAAGTCTTTTGAAGAAGAATAAAAGAGTGGCATGCTTTTCTTACGTCAACGGTTTCTATCTTTATTTTTTTACCACTCAAATTTGACCGCTGCTCCAGAGATTAATAGGCTCAAAAAGGCGTGAAGGTGAATGGCAATATATAAAATGTCCCAAAAGTCTTAGCGCAGTTAAAAGTTTTGAAAGATCTTGCATTTACAGCTTCATGTAACATCATTTACCAGAACAGGGAATTACACATATAAGGTAAGCTTATCCTGAACTCAATTTAAGTGTGTCTCCTATGGTGAAAGCCAATATCCTGGTCCTTGCCTTCCTTCCTTACAAGTCAAAGGAAAGGGTGAAATGTGAGCTCAGTCCCCTCTATCTGTAAAATAAAGTTTAGACTAAACCAACAGACTGCAAACTACATCTAAGGGCCAAATCCAGCAGGCTGCCTGTTTTTGTAAATAAAGTTTTATTGGAACACAGCCACTCCTATTTGTTTCTGTATTGTCTATGGCTGTTTGCATGCTACAACAGCAGAGCTGAGTTGCTGTAACAAACCAAGTGGCTTGAGAAACCAATAATATTTATTATCTGGCTCTTTACAGAAAAAGTTTGCCAATCCCTGCACTAGATTATTTGTAAGCTCCTTTTCTGCTCTGCTGTTTTCTGGTTCTATAAGCCCAGAAGAGGAAATGGAAAGAAGGAAAAACAGAAACAAGCAACAATGACGATTCAGCTGCTTCAGGTTGTGCAACTGGAGATGGACTCAGCAAGTCAGGAGGATCCAGTCTTAGAGAATGTATGGAGAGATGAGTTGGGAAACACTGCTTAAAATACCCAAATTATTCTAAATAATTACTTAACCCTGATATTCCTAGTAGAATGGCTAAAATAAAAAACACTGACAATTCCAACTGCTGATAAGGATGCAGAATAACTGGATTTCTCATACATTATTGGTGGAAATGTAAAATAGCACAACCACCATGGAAAAGTCTGACAGTTTCTTAGAAAACAAAATATATGGGACTCCCTGGTGGCACAGTGGATAAGACTCAGTGCTCCCAATGCAGGGGGCCCAGGTTCGATCCCTGGTCAGGGAACTAGATCCCACACGCATGCCGCAACTAAGAGTTCACATGTCACAACTAAGGAGCCCACATGCCAAAACTAAGACCCGGCGCAACCAAATAAATAAATAAAATGTCTTTTAAAAATATGTACTTACTGCATGACCCAGAAATCTCACTTGCAGGTATTAACCCAAGAGAAATGAAAATATGTCCACACAAAGACCTCTACATGAATGTTTATAGCAGCTTTATTCATAAATGCCAAAAACTGGGAATAGTCATGATGCGCTTGAACAAGTGAATGGTTAAATAAACTGTGGTACAGCCATATCATGAATTACTGCTAAGCAAGAAAAAGCAATGACACGCAACAACATGGGTGTGTCTTAAATGCATTATTCTAAGTGAAAGAAGCTAGACTCAAAAATCTGTGTATTGCACAATTCCATTTCCATGATATTCTGGAAAAGGCAAAACTTTAGGGACAGAAAAAACAGATCAGTGGTTGCAAGGGTACAGCATCAGGGAACAGGGTGTACTGCAATAGGACATGAGGGAAATTGGGGGGATGATGGAAATTTTCTATACCTTGATTGGAGTGGTGGCTACAAAACTGCATACATTTGCTAGAACTCTTCTAACTGTACACTTAAGAAGAGTAAAATTTATGGTATGTAAATCAAATCAACAAACCTAATTTTTTAAAAATGTGAAATGCACAGACTTCTAATAAAAAACAATCTACGAAAATTATATAATCTTAAAATAATGTCTTATTCAATAAATGGTACTAAGACAACTGGCTAAACATTTGAAAAATAAAGTGAAACCCTACCTCACAGCCTACATGGATAAACCCCTTAAGGATTAAAGACCTATATGTAAAAACCAAAACCAAATAAGTCCTGGGAAAATGTGTTAAGGAACAATTATATAAATCTGTAGTTGGAAAGGGCTTTCTATACCTAAAAAAATAAAGGAAGATTTGACTGCATAAAAAACCTTTTGTACATCATGAATCACCCTAAATACAATACAAAGGCAAACACTGATGACAAACTAAAAGATTACTAACTGATATATTAAGAGCTTTACAAACCACCAAGGAAAAGACAAATATTGCGGGGCAAAAATGGACAATGAACAACAATTTCACAAAAGAATTAATTCAAGCCAGTGAACACATGAAAAAATATAAAATTTGATAGGTAAATTTAAAACAAGATGCCCTTTTCTCATCTATCACATTGGGAAGAATTTTTTTAAAAAAAATCAGATACATTCATGTGGGCAAAAGCATGGCCAAACAACCCCTGAGACATACTACTGGTTGGCATGTAAGTCAATACAACCTCGTTGTAATCAATGCTTCTTGTGAAATATTTAAGTGTGTGTATTCTAATGCCATCATTCCCTTCATATGAAGGAATCATACCCTAGATATGTAAACAGAGTGTTTAATTTGACAGCATATATTATATATTTTTATACATCAGTAAAATAGAACTACCTCAGTAAAACAGACGTACCTCATTTTCTTTAACCTCTATATAATATTTCATTGCATGACTGCACCATAATTTATTTAACCAGTATCCTTAATAGATATTTAACCTGTAAATCCTTTCTGGATGGCAATTTGTCAATAACAATCAAAGAGTTTAAAATGTATAGACAATATGTAAATGAATAGGCATGGCTGTGTTCCAACAAAACTTGATTTATGGACACTGAAATGTGAATTTCATATAATTTTCTTCTTTAGAGTTTTTCAACTACTTAAAAGTATAATATAAACACCATTCGCAGCTTGCAGCCTGTACACAAACAACTGGCAGGCAGGAGCTGGCCCATGGTCCATAGTTTCCAGAGAAATCCTATGAGGAAGGTAGTGGATGGCAGCATAGCTTTTGCATTTCCCCAGATGCCACTATAAAAACCCCAAGTAGGAAAGGTAGGTAGCGTAAGTAGGAAAGCAAAGCCAAAATCCACAGACACAATCTGCAACAAGACCAGATGAAAGTGATGCCCCCATGAACCCTGAAATACAAGTGCGCAGGGACAAATTAGAGATACTACAAAAACAAAATGGTATTAGCTATGGGAGAGTATGGAGAGGCAATCAGCGGGGCATCTGATAGGTCTTAGAATTTTAGAACAACTCACTCAAACTTCAGCAAGCTAATTTATGAACAATAAGTGAGTCTGGCAGGGCTTTGCACTGTCAAAAGAGTGACCAAATAAATGCAAGGAGTCCACGGAACAGCCTGAGAGCCACCTGGGCCCTATGGGCCCTCAAAACCATCCAAAGCTCCCTTCTTGGGCAAAGTCCCACTCTGAAGAGAAACTGATAGGAACAGACTCCACACGGGCTAGGACAGAGACAAGAGACACAAAATAGAAAGTCCAGATAAAAGTAGATGGGGTGAACATGCAGAGCCAGATTTTAGAAAGGAATTCACTACAGTTTTGAAAAATTGTCAAAAATAATAGAAGTTGGAACTCTATAACCATGAAAATAGGAAAAAAAAACCGATCCTAAATCAAGCCTCCTTTTAAAACTTCAGGGAAACTAACTTCATGCAAAAACAAGCAACAGAATAACATTCTTACGGGATTAAAAGATGCCAGAAAGATGTCCACAAAAAAAAACAGATAAAAATTATAATCTAATATTTCAAAACTAGCGAAAGTATATTAAGAAAAAGTTATGTGAGGATTTCCTGGTGGCACAGTGGTTAAGAATCCGCCTGCCAATGCATGGGACACGGGTTCAAGCCCTGGTCTGGGAAGATCCCACATGCCAGACAGCAACTAAGTCCGTGAACCACAACTACTGAGCCTGAGAACTGCAACTACTGAAGCCCTCACGCCTAGAGCCAGTGCTCCACAACAAGAGAAGCCACGGCAATAAGAAGCCCACGCACCGCAACGAAGAGTAGCCCCCGCTCGCCACAACTAGAGAAAGCCCTTGTGAAGCAGCGAAGACCCAGCACAGCCAATAAACAAATTAATTAATTAATTTTAAAAGTTATGTGATATGGAAAAATGTGCATGATATTGACGAATATAAAAATTCAGAATAACAACAACTCAGAAATGACATGGTAAAAACCAAGAAACAACTAGAAGTAAAAGAAAATAATCATTTCAGAAATGAAGACTAGCTAGAGGAAACACAGGGGCAAATAAACACAACAAATAATACCTTAAGAGAAACAGGAGATGAAAAGGAGGATTTTTTTAATCAAAAAGAAGTAAAGGTAGATGAAAATTATTCAAAAGGATGTGACAAACATAGAAGACAGGCAAGGAAAATAAGGGAAAAGAATAACAAAGTCTATAAGTGAAGACATTTTTACTGAAATTTTTAAAAAAGATTTGAAACTACATACTGAAAAGGCATACTATATACCTTGGAAAATCAACCCAGAAGGACTGACTAATACCGACATATTCTAGTAAAATTACTGGACTTTGAAGGAAAAAATCTTTTGACAATCAGGCAAAAAAGACCAAGTGTTTTAATACAGAAAGAATATTATATTGTCAGCAGACTCTGACAACATTTTACGCCAGAAGAAAATGGATGACATATTTAAGATACCCAAGGCAAGAACATGTAAGGCATGGATTTTATATCTAGCTAAAATCACTTTCAATTATTAATGCAGGAAAATCCATCAATATGCAAATAATTCAGGAAATGTTAGTCCCATGAATCCTTCCTGAGAAAACTTTTGGAGCTTTGAAAAACCAAAATGACTGGAAGAGACATCAACGTAAAGATTGTGGGTTAGCATCAAATACATACCATACAGAATTAAGACTAAAGAGTGCCTATAGGGAGACAATATAGTATATAACGACCTTATGCACTGGAAATGAAGATCCTGGACAACTTTAAGAATGGGGAGGGAATGGGAAGAACACATGGAAAAATTGCTGTTTTCGATAATCATTAAAAATTATTTTATAGTTGGTCAAAAGTTCAGAAATTCCTTCAGTTCCACCTGTTTCCTTCTCATCTGTTAAACTCAAATAAAGATAAATATGAGCATTTTATTAAAACACAGTATATAATATAATTTGTTAAAAGTGTGGACTGGAGAATCAGGATGCCTGGGTTCAGATCCCAGCTCTAACACCTGTTAGTTAAGTTTAGATACTAGCTCTGCCAGGTAGCAGCCGTGTAACCTCAAGCAAGTTACACATAATCCCTCTGGTGCTTCATTTTCTGCATCTGTGTAGTAGAGAGAATACCTACTGCAGGATGGGGACAAGTGAATGAAGGAAGTGCTTAGAAAAGTGTCTGACACATAGCAAAAGTTCAGTAAGTATGAACTGCTATTATTATTGTTGTCACTACTATTCCATTTACCAATAAAAGTACAGTCAGCCCTCTGGAGGATATGTATAGGTTATGTGCAAATACTACATCATTTATATAAGGGACTTGAGCATCCATGAATTCTGGTAACCGAGGGAGTCCTGAAGACAATCCCCCGCAGATACCAAGATGACTGTATTTCCATTTCTCTCGGTTGTTCTCATAACCTTAAAGATGATTATATCTGGGTGATAGGATTAAGAATAATTTTTCTCTTTTGGTTACCTTTATTTCTCATTTCTCTACAATAAATATATATTTCTTTTAAAAGAAAAATTATTTTAATTTTAAAAATGCACCCTGAATGTTACTTCATTGGTTTCTGCTCATTAGACCCAATGCTTAGCTGTGTTGGACAGGAAAAAAGCAATCAGAACACTGCAGCAGAAATGGCTTCTAAGACTACGTTAATTTTTTTAATTGCCTTTTTTCATTCCTGAAACTTTGATTACTCTCATTTTCACTCATCACCAGCATCGGGGCCTTTACCTGAGCACTGCTTCAAGGAACATGTCCATGTAAGGTAAAAGGGACAAAAGCACAGGCTCTGATCTATTATTTAATTTTGTGAATTATATGTCAGTCTAATTTTAAAATTACTTGCAGAAAAAAAATAAATCCACAAAATTACAGTCCATAATTCAATTCTTACCCTGCCGATTTTTTAAATGAAATAATCAACAATAGATAATGGCCAAAGATGAAAAACATCCTAGATGAAAAAAAATCAGTGTTTGGGTGGTGAGCACAGGCTTTTAGTTGTTAGTCATCCTAGAAAAATACATATATGTATATACAATTTTTTTTAAAGAAACAAAAGTCATAGAATAATGGAACATCAAGTCTCAATTTAAGAGTACTTTCAAGATTTGGTTATTTCCCACGGTGACTTGCCCACAAAGATGAAGTGGGTTTCACACACCTAAGCATCACACCAAGCACTGGCCTTGTATGAACAGTCAACTGGTTATGTGCCCCCATCTTCTGCAGAGCAGCATTCACAATAGAAAGTTGTTCAATATGAATTGTAGATCCCCATGCCTTAAAATCACTGCAGCTTAAAAAGAAGTTGTTGAGTGTGGTGTGGAGGGGACTAATTTGGTACCATTTGAGGTGGCTATCAGTGCAAACCCCCACTTTAAAAATTGATAATTAACAGGAAAGAATTAAACATGTTTCCTGCCTTTCTAGCAGAAACCGAATTACAGAAAAGCTAAGGAGCCTAAGTTGATGACTGAAAGCAGTGCTTTGTAGAAAAGTGTCAGCTTATAAATGTAGATTAAATGACAGATGTGAAAAATCATCATTTCACAACCGCTAATGAGATTATTGATTGAAGCAAGGATACCAATTCGCCAATAAAAAGCTGAAGAATTGACAGGGTGCTAACATAACACCACACAGGTCATCTTCAGGTGGCAAGGGGAGGAAACGTGTAGATGGCAAGAGGGGACATGCTACTATGACCTTAAATTTAGTGGTCGATAACTAATTATGAGACAACTGGATATTATCTGTCTCCTGACAATTGGGACAGCTGGAAAGATTTAAATATGGACTGAGTATTAGATGATATTAAGGAATTAATACTTTTTAAAGTGCTGCCATGCTATTTTGGCTATGTAGGAAAGTGATCTTAGCTTTTAAAGATAGATACTGAAGTCAAAAAAAAAAATTCAGCAGTATTTGGAAGTCAATTCCAAGTTAAAAATCTGCTTTCCTATCAGGAATTCAAAGCTGGCACAGTAGTGAAAATATAATTGGTTTCCAAGAAGCTGGGGAAGAATAGATAATACTTTATGGATGAAAAAGAAATGCAGATGCAGAAGAGAAGCAATTCCCTCTGCAAAGCCCCCCCCCCCACCCCCAAATATGGCCAGCAGCCCAATTAGTCACACAGAAAAGGCAAACAGCAAAGCAAGAGAAAAAAAAGCTGTTGGCCAAAACGTTACTACACTGATGAACAAAACATTGTCAAAACACTAGAAACCTTAAGGAAAACTACAGAAGATATAATTTATTGGTGGCCACACCTAAATACACTTTTTAAGAACCACTACTGATGGTGCAGCATGGAAGAAGAAAGTGTTTAGAAAGGGCATGGATTATTTCTTGGGATTAGAAGTTGGTAACTTTGGGCTACAATGGCTTCTCTTTCAGGTTCTGCAATTCTCTCTCTATGTGACAGTCCTTGAGAAATTTCTCCATGGCCCCCAAAGTCCCCATCTTTAAAGTGAGAGGTTGGACTAGAATCTACAGTTTTGAAAATTTATAATTAAAGACAACTAAACATGTAAACATACACCTCATTAGATGACCTCTAGGGCAATGTTCATTCCATAATTATTCATTCCATAATCTGATGATTCTAGAAGTAAAAGAGTAGTCTTTCTGCTGCATATGCAGTTCAATTTGCAAGAACTGCTGCCATGTGGAGAAAGTAGATTATTCATTTGGTTAAAAAGCAAACATGGAAATTTGTTCTATTACCCTGTACCCTGTCTGGCATTTTTATTATACTTTTAGTTTTAAACACTGACTTTACTTAATGGTCTGCAACCACCACAAACAAAAACATCTTATGCTTCTAGTGGTCTATCTTGTCAGTGTATCTGCCTCACTAAATTACAGAATTATCTGACTCATCAGGACAACGTATTATCCTCTAGACAGCAAATTGAAAAAAAGCAATTTTCCCATCTCTGACAAAGATAATTGATCTGATTTTGCTGTCAATGTTACCATCATTCACTCTATCACCCAGGCTTGAAACCTTGAAATTATTTTTTACTCTTGCCACCTTTCATCACCCACACAGAGTCACTGAGTTGTAATGAGTTTCCTTTAGTAATGTCTCTTGCATCAATCTCCTCTGCTACCACCTAAGTTCAAATCCCTATTATCTCACAGACCTGGATGACCACAATATTCTCTTTTCCCTTAATGACTTGCACAGGGTTTCTTTTTATTATAAAAGTAATACATGCTCATTATAGGCAATTTGGAAATTTCAGAAAGGTAGAGACAGAATAATATCAATTATCCACAATCTTTCTGCCCAGAGATGATTATTTTGACCCATTTCCTTCCACTCATTGTTCTATGTATATATTGATGCAGTTTTTATAAAAACTAGGATTGCGGACTTCCTAGGTGGCGCAGTGGTAAAGAATCCGCCTGCCAATGAAAGGGACACGGGTTCGAGCCCTGCCCTGGGAAGATTCCACATGCCATGGAGCAACTAAGCCCATGTGCCACAACTATAAAAAAAAAACAAAAAAAAAACAAAACTAGGATTGTAATACACTACACATTTATGATATGGTTTTTATACTTACATCATAAGTATTTTGTTAAGACATTCAGTGCTTTGAAAACCTAACTTTTTAAAAAACTTATTCTTGATTGTTGATGTTTCCTTGGTTTCTAATTTTTCATTTTAGAAACAAATGCTGCATTGACCATCCTTGTGTCACTGCTGGATTATTTCCCTAAAATGGATTCCTAAAGAAATAATTACAAGAGCAAAGACCCTTGTTACATTTTACCAAGTTGCCCTCCAGAAAGAATACATACCATCTCACAGGCCCACCAGCGATACATGAAAAGTACCAGTTCCCTACCCATCCAGTTAACGCTGGATATTATCACTTCTTAGAAACTGATTAAGCTGGAAATTTATATCTCACCAATGCTTTGACTGCATGTCCTGTATATATCAGTGAGTCCAAACATGTTTTCACAGATATTGGGCATTTGTGTCATGGCACTTTGACTGCCTTCATTCTGCTAAAAGGGGTAGCAAACTCAAAAGCCTTCCAGGGGTCTCGCATGTTAGGTCAACATGTGAAACCAAAGCGGGAATTGGGAATGGTAGGGCTTGAGATGAACTGGCAGAGTGCATGCCCTGCTTAAGATCCCAAATTGAAAAATTTTAAATACACCATGCTGGCCAAACAAAACATCTGTGGGGGCAAATTCAGGACTAGGTTCCCAGTTTGCTACTGTGCTAGCACCTCTCTCTCTAATCCATCCCCTCCAGGTTGCTGTCAAATGATAGGTGTGGAGAGAAGGGAACCCTCCCACACTGTTGGTGGGAATGTAAATTGGTATAGCCACTATGGAGAACAGCATGGAGGTTCCTTAAAAAACTAAAAATAGGAACTTCCTAGGTGGCACAGTGGTTAAGAATCCACCTGCTAATGCAGGGGAAACGGGTTCGATCTCTGCTGCAGGAAGATCCCACATGCCACGGAGCAACTAAGCCTGTGCACCACAACCACTGAGCCTGCGCTCCAGAGCCTGTGAGCCACAACGATTGAGCCCGTGTGCTGCAACTACTGAAGCCCACGTGCCTAGAGCCTGCGCTCCGCAGCAAGAGAAGCCACCGCAGTGAGGAGCCCAAGCACTACAACAAAGAGGAGCCCCTGCTCACCACAACTAGAGAAAGCCCGTGTGCAGCATGGAAGACCCAATGCGGCCAATAAATAAATAAATAAATTTAGTGAAAAAAAACCAAACTAAAAATAGACCTACCATATGATCCTACAATCCCACTCCTGGGCATATATCTGGAGAAAAACATGGTCCGAAAGGATACATGCACCCCAATGTTCACTGCAGCACTGTATACAATAGCCAAGACATGGAAGTAACCTAAATGTCCATTGACAGAGGAATGGATAAAGAAGATGTGGCACATATATACAATGGAATATTACTCAGCCATTAAAAAGAATGGAAGAATGCCATTTGCAGCAACATGGATGGACCTAGAGATTGTCCATACATACTGTATGAAGTAAGTCAGACAAAGACAAATATTATATGATATTGCTTATATGCAAAATCTAAATAAATGATACAAATGAACTTATTTACAAAACAGAGACAGATGCACAGACTTAGAGAACAAACTTATGGTTACCAGGAGGGAAGGGTTGGGGGGGGAAGAGATAGGGAGTTTGGGATTGACATGTACACACTGCTATATTTAAAATGGATAACCAACAAGGACCTACTATGTAGCACAGGGAACTCTGCTCAATATCATGTAACAAACAAAATGGGAAAAGAATTTGAAAAAGAATAGATACATGTATATGTATAACTGAATCACTTTGCTGTACACCTGAAACTAACAAAACTGTTAATCAACTATATGCCAATATAAAATAAAAAGTTAAAAAAACAAAGAATGATATTCCTTTCTTGTGTGTGGCTTTAGTCAGCTTTTTTTCTCTTTAAGAACTTTTATTGAGATACAACTGACATACAATAAACTGCATATATTTAAAGTGTACAATTTGATGTTTTTTTTCTTATTAGTAATGTATATATGGCAATCCCAATCTCCCAATTCATTCCCCACTAACCCCCCCCGCCCCCCCCGCTTTCCCCACCTGGTGTCCTTATGTTTGTAATCTACATCTGTGTCTCTATTTCTGCCTTGCAAACCGGTTGATTTGTACCATTTTTCTTTCAAAGAATGATATTCCTAATACCTTCTCATGTAAGGCCAGCCATAACGTGACTCCAAATATGTTTCTCGGATCTCCCCTATTCCAACCCAGTACTTCTATTATACAGAGCTCTAAGGAGGTAGAGAGGTTCTTAAGGACAAACATTCTGTCTTACAGAAGGCAATGCAGCATAGTGGAAGGAAAAAGAAAACTCTAGAATCAGATACTCCTAGGTCAAATCTCACCTTATTATTTACTAGCTGTGTGACTGCAGTAAAGTTATTTAACCTCACTGAGTCTCCATTCCCTCATCTGAGAAAAGGTACTACATCACAGGGTGATTATGAAAATGGAGCACTTAATACACTGTGTACACATGGTAGACTTCCAATTGCCGGTTAGAGGAGTTGTTAGAATACTTCCATAATTCTCAACCTCCAGCATTTATCATAATACCTGGCAAAATGAAGACGCAGGGTGATCCTAAGGAAAATATCTATGACGGTGATTTTCAAAGTGTGGTCCGTGAATGATCTTGCTAGGATAGGAATCATCTTTGGGCTCCTTTTAAATTTATTTATTTTTATTTATTTATTTATTTATTGGCTGCATTGGGTCTTCGTTGCTGCACGCAGGCTTTTTTTAGTTGCGGCGAGCAGGGGCTACTCTTCATTGCAGTGTGTGGGCTTCTCAGTTCAGTGGCTTCTCTTGTTGCAGAGCATGGGCTCTAGGCATGTGGAATTCAGCAGTTGCAGCATGCATGCTCAACAGCTGTGGCTCATGGGCTCTAGAGTGCAGGCTCAGTACTTGTGGTGCATGGGCTTAGTTGCTCTGAGGCATGTGGGATCTTCCTGGATCAGGGCTTGAACCCGTGTCCCCTGCACTGGCAGGTGTTCTTAACCACTGCACCACCAAGGAAGTCCCTGGGCTCCTTTTAAATATGCAGATTCCTGGGACCCATCCCAGAGCTGGTGAATCCGAACTTCTGAAGGTAGGGCCCAGGATTCCATATTCTTACAAGCATTACAGTCAACTGTGACTCAAAGTTGAACAACCACCAGTTGCCACAGTCACTTCAGTTACAGCATACAAGCTCTTCATCAGGCACCTGACTTCTGGACCTCCCTGGCTAGTGGTGCCCTATCTGGCAGAGTTACCCACTGCCCATGACCATGACTTGGTGAACAAGTGATCCAGATGACTCCTCCTCTGACAGCATGGGAGCCTCCCTGCCTACCTTCCCTAGCCACATATCATCACTGCCACTGTGAACCACCCGTTATCACAAGAATTGTCTGGGCATTAAAGATAAATGGAAAGTATTATCAATAGTAATACTAAGCAGTAACATTTACTAAGCACCTCCAACGTGCCAGGCACACTAAGCAGTTTCTATGTATTAAATGAATTTAATCCACATAACAACCCATGAGGCAGGTGCCATCATTACCTCCACTTTACAAGTGAGAAAACTGAGGCACAGAGAGGCTAAGGAAGTTACCTAAGGTCAAATAGATGGTAAATGACACAGCAGAGATCTGAATCCAGACAATCTGACTCCAGAGTGCAGGCTATTATCTACTATGCTGTACTACTTCCCTGAATTAACTGCCCTATGCCTGAAATTACTAATTTAAGATAGATACAATAATATTGATATTTATTTCATTTAGTGTCTTTATTATTTTATTTGGGTGAATGTATTTATCAGAGAAACTTCAAACTCTTTTGTTCCCATAAGATCTTAGCTTTTCCAGCTACAAATTCTAGCATGAGAACCTGCAGCCAACTAACTCTAACAGTTTGGGTGGGTTTGCTTCCAGTTTCATGTCTTTGGGGGCCAGTTTTCCAGGCAATGGCATGAACAAAATCTATTTCAATTGTTCACCTTGTCTTTATATTTCCCCAAATCAAATTTTAAAAATTACGCAAGAGTCAGAAGACCTGCCTATGGGTTTAGTTTCATAAAGGAGGCTCCTCCCCTTGCATATTTAGATCAAATATGTTCCCGACCCCAGAGACAGAATGAAGCCCAGAGATACGAGACAGGCGAAGTATTCCGGGAACTTCTTAAATGATATGCTTGGCCTGAGATACAACATTTTATATCAGCTCTTCTTTAATCTTTTAGATAAAATGTAGTTTAAAATAACCAATTTTGAAAGGAAATTCTGACACATGCTACAACATGGATGAACTCTGAAAACATTATGCTAAGTGAAAGAAGCCAGACACAAAAGGACATATTGTAGGATTCCATTTATATGAGAGTAACTAGACTAGGCAAATTCAGAGACAGAAAGCAGAATAGAGGTTACCAGGGGTTGAGGGGAATGGAGAATTATTGCCTAACAGATACAATTTCTGTTTGGGATAATGAAAAATTTCTGGAAATAGTGAGGATGGTTGCACAACACTGTAAATGAACTTAATGCCACTGAACTGTATACTTAAAACTGGTTAAAATGGTAAATTTTAAGTTGTGTATATTTTACCAAAAATTTTTTAAAACCCCACAGCCTCCCCACAAAAATCAATTTCCAACCTCATATAGTCAGTGCTTACCAGGGTATCATCATTCTGGTCTCCAAACATTTCTTTAAAAATCTTGCCAGGATCAGGAATTGGAGGGAATATAATGATCTTGAGCCTTTAAGAAAACAGAGACATTTTTGATCAAATCTTCCAGTCCACAGAAATGGCCCACTTAAATACAGCCATATTAAAAGAAGGCTTGGACAAAAGACATGGTACACAAGTCATCTTCAGTGATAATGCTGTTGTGAAAAAATTTCTAAAACAAGCTGAGAAATTGATGTCCTAAGAGTATCAAGTGTGAGTAAAGCACAGGGCCCACCAGAAACAGACTACTTATACCCTATTATTTAAATTTTTTTCAAGCTTTATTGAGATATACTTAAGAAACAAAAATTGTATAAATTTGAGGTGTACAAAGTGATGTTTTAATATATGTGTACATTGTGAAATGATCACCACAATCAAGCTAAATAACATGTCCAGCACCTCACATAGCTATAATTGTGTGTGTGGGTCTCTGTGTGTGTTATACCCTACCATTTAAATAATAATGGTGCTTATCACAGATCAGATGGGAGCTTGCTGTTTATAATTTTGAAAAAAATAATCTGAGAACAGGGGATCACAGGCGAATTCTATCAAATATTTAGAGAAGAGCTAACACCTATCCTTCTCAAACTCTTCCAAAATAGGGCAGAAGGAGGAACACGCCCAAACTCATTCTACGAGGCCACCATCACCCTGATCCCAAAATCAAGCAAAGATGCAACAAAAAAAGAAAATTACAGGCCAATATCACTGATGAATATAGATGCAAAAATCCTCAACAAAATACTAGCTAACAGAATCCAACAGCACATTAAAAAGATCATACATGATCAAGTGGGGTTTATCCCTGGAATGCAGGGATTCTTCAATATACACAAATCAATCAATGTGATACATCATATTAACCAACTGAAGGATAAAAACCATACGATCATCTTAATAGATGCAGAAAAAGCTATTGACAAAATTCAACATCCATTTATGATAAAAACTTTCCAGAAAATGGGCACAGAAGGAAATTACCTCAACATAATAAAAGCCATATATGACAAATCAGCAGCCAATATCATTCTCAATGGTGAAGAACTAAAAGCATTCCCTCTAAGAACAGGAACAAGACAAGGGTGCCCGTTCTCACCACTATTATTCAACATAGTTATGAAAGTGTTAGCCACAGCAATCAGAGAAGAAAACGAAATGAAAGGAATCCAAATTGGAAAAGAAGAAGTAAAACTGTCCCTCTTTGCAGATGACATGATATTATACATAGAAAACCCTAAAGATGCTACCAGAAAACTGCTAGCACTAACCGATGAATTTAGTAAAGTAGCAGGATACAAAATTAATGCACAGAAATCTCTTGCATTCCTATACACTAATAACGAAAAAGCAGAAAGAGAAATTAAGGAAACACTCCCATTTACCATTGCAACAAAAAGAATAAAATACCTAGAAATAAACCTGTATGCAGAAAACTATAAGACACTGATGAAAGAAATCAAAGACGATACAAACAGATGGAGGGATATAACGTGTTCTTGGGGTGGAAGAATCAACATTGTGAAAATGACTATACTACCCAAAACAATTTACAGATTCAATGCAATCCCTATCAAATTACCAACAGCGTTTTTCACTGAACTGGAACAAGAAATTTTACGATTTGTACGGAAACGCAAAAAACCCCGAATAGCCAAAGCAATCTTGAGAAGGAAAGACGGAGCTGGTAGAATCAGGCTCCCTGACTTCAAACTATACTACAAGGCTTTAGCGATCAAGACAGTATAGTACTGGCACAAAAACAGAAATATAGATCAACGGAACAGAATAGAGAACCCAGAGATAAACCCATGCACATATGGGCACCTTATCTTTAACAAAAGAGGCAAGAATATACAATGGAAAGAAGACAGCCTCTTCAATAAATGATGCTGGGAAAACTGGACAACTACATGTAAAAGAATGAAATTAGAACACTTCCTAACACCATACACAAAAATAAACTCAAAATGGATTGAAGGCCTAAATGCAAGGCCAGACACTATAAAACTCAGAGGAAAACAGGCTAGGCGGAACACTCTATGACATAAATCAAAGTAAGATCTTTTTTTTTTTTTTTTTTTTTTACCTTCTAGACAAGGTAAGTAAGATCTTTTTTGATCCACTTCCTAGAATAATGGAAATAAAAAATAAACAAATGGGGCCTAATGAAACTTGAAAGCTTTTGCACAGCAAAAGAAACCATAAACAAGACAAGAAGACAACCCTCAGGATGGGAGAAAATATTTGCCAGTGAAGCAATGGACAAAGGATTAATCTCTAAAATATACATGCAGCTTCATATCAAAAAAGCAAATAACCCAATCCACAAATGGGCGGAAGACCTAAATAGACATTTCTCCAAAGAAGACACGCAGATGGCCAACAAACACATGAAAAGATGCTCAACATCACTCATCATCAGAGAAATGCACGTGAAAGCCACAATGAGGTATCACCTCACACTAGTCAGAATGGCCATCATCAAAACATCTAGAAACAATAAATGCTGGAGAGGGTGTGGAGAAAAGGGAACCCTCTTGCACTGTTGGTGGGAATGTAAGTTGGTACAGCCACTATGGAAAACAGTAGGGAGGTTCCTCAAAAAACTAAAAATAGAACTACCATATGACCCAGCAATCCCACTCCTGGGCATATACCCTGAGAAAACCATAATCCAAAAAGAAACATGTACCACAATGTTCATTGCAGCACTATTTACAATAGCCAGGACATGGAAGCAACCTAAATGTCCATCAAGAGATGAATGGATAAAGAAGATGTGGCACATATATACAATGGAATATTACTCAGCCATAAAAAGGAATGAAATTGAGTTATTTGTAGTGAGGTGGATGGTCCTAGAGACTGTCATACAGAGCAAAGTAAGCCAGAAAGAAAACGAATACCGTATGCTAACTCATATATGTGGAATCTAAAAAAATGGTACTGATGAACCAAGTGACAGGGCAAGAATAAAGATGCAGATGCAGAGAATGGACTTGAGGACATGGGTGGGGCGGGTAAAGGGGAAGCTGGGACCAAATGAAAGAGTAGCATTGCCATATATGCACTACCAAATGCAAAATAGATAGCTAGTGGGAAGCTGCTGTATAACAAAGGGAGATCAACTCGATGATGGGTGATAACTTAGAGGGGTGGGATGGGGAGGGTGGGAGGGAGTCACGGGATGGAGGGGATATGGGGATATATGTATACATACAGCTGATTCACTTTGGTGTACCTCAGAAACTGGCATAACAGTGTAAAGCAATTATATTCCAATAAAGAGCTAAAAAAAAAAGGAACAGGGGACATTCCTCTTTAATTTTTCTTTCTTTTTCTTACTTGTCTCCTCTTTTTTTAATGAAAAACAATTTTAATTGAAGTATAGTTGATTTACAATGTTGTGTTAATTACTTCAAAGTAATTAACTTTAGTTTAATTACAGCAAAGTGACTCAGTTTTATATATATTTTCATATTCTTTTCCATTATGGCTTATCACAGGATATTAAATATAGTTCCCTGTGCTATACAGTAAGACCCTGTTGTTTATCCATTCTATACATATAGTTTGCATCTGATAATCCCAAACTCCAAATTCATCCCTCCCCCACCCCCCTCCCTTGGCAACCACCCCAGTCTATTCTCTGTGTCTGTGATTCTGTTTCATAGATATGTTCATTTGTACCATATTTTATTTATTTATTTTTTTTATACATTTTACTCATCCAAGATGTTTTTTTTTTAATTTTTATTTATTTATTTTTATTTATGTATTGGCTGAGTTGGGTCTTCATTGCTGCACATAGGCTTCCTCTAGTTGCTTCGAGCGCGGGCTAGTCTTCATTGCCATGGCTTCTCTTGCTGTGGAGTACGGGCTCTAGGCGCGTGGACTTCAATAATTGCGGCACATGGGCTCAGCAGTTGTGGCTCACGGGCTCTAGAGCGCAGGCTCAATAGTTGTGGCACACAGGCTTAGTTGCTCCGTGGCATGTGGAATCTTCCCAGGGCAGGGCTCGAACCCGTGTCCCCTGCATTGGCAGGTGGATTCTTTACCACTGCACCACCTAGGAAGTCCCTGTACCATATTTTAGATTCCACATATAAGTGATATCATATGGTATTTGTCTTTCTCTTTCTGGCTTACTTCACTTAGTATGATAATCTCTAGTTGCATCCACGTTGCTGCAAATGGCATTATTTCGTTCTTTTGTATGGCTGAGTAGTATTCCATTGTATATATGTACCATATCTTCTTTATCCATTCATCCATCAATGGACATTTAGGTTGTCTCCATGTCTTGGCTGTTGTGAACAGTGCTGCTCTGAACACTGGGGTGCATGTATCTTTTTGAATTATAGTGTTGTCTGGACTCTCTATTTTTGCATCTGATAGTAGTACCCTTTGGTGGACCTAGGTCTCTAAATGTTGATGTGCCCCAGCACTGTCTTTTGTCCTCTTTATCTCCCTTACTTTATGAGTGCTCTCTTCCAGTCTTGGGGCTTTAAATCCATTTATATGCTGAGGACTCCCAAAATTCTATCTCCAGCCCAAACCTCTCCTTTATACTCCAGATTTATGTACACGAGTAGCTATTTAGCACCTCTACCGACATATCTAATAGGCACCTCAAACTTATCAGGTTCAAAATTGAAGTCCTCACGCCTTTCCCCTAAAGCTAGCTCTCTTCCCAATCTTCTCCATCTCAGTAAACAACTCCAGCATTCACTCAGTTGCTGAAGCCAAAAATCTAAGAGTTATCCTTGAATCCTCAATTTCCCTCACACCTTCGAAGACAAGCAGCCATCAGCAAGTGCTATTAATTCCATCTTCAAAATATACCCCACATCAGACTACTTCTTACTACCTCCATTGCTAACCTTCTGGCCTAGGCTACCTTCATCTTTCCATCCAAACATTGTAATGCCTCCTAACTAGTCTACCTGCTTCCACTCTTGCCCTAGTCAAGTCTTCACTCAGCAATACAATGATCTTTTTTGACAGTAAATCCAATCCCATCCCTCCAGTGCTTAAAACTCTCTAATGTTTCCCCACCCTGATTAGGATAACATTTCAATTCCTTGCCACAGCCTACATGATCTGGCCCCACCAACCTCTCCAGCCTCATCTCCTGTTGTTCTCCCCCTTGCACGCTTTCCTCCAGCAAGTCACACGAAGCTCATTCCAGCCTCAGGGCCTTTGCACTTGCTGTTCCTTTGGCCTAGAATGCTCTTTCTTTGAATATCTGACTGGTTTACTCCTTTAATTCCGTCCTCAAACGTCACTTTCTCAGAGAGGCATTCCCTGGCATCCTATGTAAACGAGCCTCATATCACTTCCTAGCCTTTCTCCTCAATCCAACTCCACAACTTTACTACTCCCTATGTGAAACCATAGATAGGGACTTCGCTCTGTTCATTGCCACAATCCCAGCAATTAGAACAGTGCCTGGCACATAAATAGGCACTCAACAAATGTATATTTAAAGAATATTGAAATAATGATAAAATGTTGATTCTAGAACCAGCTTAATAACCTTATTCCAACTTTAGGTATTTACTGAAAGACCACATAATAGCACCAGACTAGTCCCTATGATGAAATTGAGAAAGTAAAACATTCTCAAGGAATGAATGCCGTATCTTAGAGACAACTTGAAGTTCTCTTTCCCATAGCATTAAGTGGCAACCTGTTTTGCATTCACACTAGACAAGTCATTTAATTGGTAATGGTCTCCATTTCTAAAACTTATGATCTACCAACCAAGTGTTGACAATTAGGTATTTGAAAGAGTAGAGTGAACATAGGTCTTATTGACAATTCTAAAAATATACAAAGAGAGCACTGCCTGAGCAGAGCCCTGGGAAACTAATCCAACATTTTTCTTACCAGAAAATGGGCACAATAATACTTCTTTGCCATGCCATACTACCAAAAGCCAGGTATAGCCAAAATGCTTCCAACACACTGGGCAAACATCAAAACACACCCACAAAGAAGAATACTCATAGCAACCAGGCTAGCAGAAACTCTCAGGCCTGCCTGGGCAGCTGCCTTACCTTTTCAGATACAGCAGAAGGACTATGATTGCAGCTGCAACGATGACCGGAATGATGAGTAACGTGGTTATGTAAAATGTTGGATTGGCCTTCTGACCTGGAAAATGAAAAACAAAGAAAAAGACATGAGAAATAAAACCCTTTTAGAAATAAACCAAGCAACAGTTGTATTAGATTAATGAGATTACAGATATTTCTGCCCTCTACGCCAACATATTTCCCCAAACTCTTCAATTCTCTTATCTTTTATTATCTTAATAGTGGGGGAAAAAGTCCTGCTCTGGTGCCTAAAATTCCATGGATGAAAAAGCTCCTTAAGGATTACCTGAAACAGGATATCTTAACTGGTTTCAGACACTATCACAAGGATGTTATATTTGTTAAATATGTCATCTCATATCTTTTCTTATTGGTTACTTAGCACTACTAGAACACCTAAAATAATCCTAACAACAACTACCACTACTACTATTCCATTTTTATTTTTTATTTTTTGGCTACATCAGGTCTTAGTTGCGGCACGCAGGATCTTCATTGTGGCGCGTGGGCTTCTCTCTAGTTGTGGCGCATAGGCTCTTTGCTGCAGCGTGAGGGTTTTCTCTTCTCTACTTGAGGCGTCCAGGCTCAGTAGTTGTGGGATCCTAGTTCCCCAACCAGGGATCAAACCCGCGTCCCCTGCACTGCAGGACAGATTCTTTACCACTGGACCACCAGGAAAATCCCCCACTACTACTACTACTCTTAACTGAGCACCTACTGTATGTCTGATATCATACTAGGTAATTTTGCATGTTTCCAGCTATGCTAAAGAGAGAGATAATATTATTTCTCATTTATACAGAGGAGAAGTATAATGCTTAGAGAGGTTTAGTGGCTTGTCCAGAGGGTTTAGTAAGTGATAGAGTCAAGACTCAAACCCAGCACTGTCCAATTCCAAAGACTTTCATTAACTGCCTTGCTACAGCTAACACTTTGAATGGCATATGCCTATTTATTGGGTTGGCCAGAAAGTTCATTCGAGTTTTCCTGTAACATCTTACAGAAAACCTGAATGAACTTTCTGGCCAACCCAGTATACGCTCATCTTTTCCACTGGGGCATGAAAATCTGGAAAGCATCATCAGGGCTTAGCATTGTGTTAAGCAGCCTCTAAGATGACTCCAAATGATCCCTGCCTCCTGATATTCACACGCTTGGGTAATTCTCTCCCCTTAAGGGTGCTCTGGACTAAATGTATGAAAAGCAACAGTGATGGCATAACACTTCTGAGATGAGGCTATAAAGAGCTGTTGTTTTCATATTGAGTGTTTTTTCAATGTTCTTTCTTGTTTGGACCATGCACTTGGGGAAGCCAGCTGCCATGTCATGAGGTGGCCCTGTGGGGAGATCCAAATGTCAAGGAACTGAGAGAGGCCCCTGTATTAGTTTCCTGGAGCTGCTGTAACAAATCACCACACATTGGTTGGCTTAAAACAAGAGAAATATATTCTCTCACAGCTCTGGAAGCTAGAAACCCAAAATCAAGGTATCATCAGGGACATAGTCCCTCTGAAGGCTCTAGAGTAGACTCTCTCCTTGCCTCTTCCTAGCTTCTGGTGGCTCCCAGGAATCCTTGGTGTTTCTTGGCTTGTAGCTGCATCACTCCAACCTCTGCCTTCATCTTCACATGGCCTTCTTCTCTGTGTTTCTGTGTATCCTCTCTTTTTCTGATAAGGATACTAGTCATTGGATTTGGGGCCTACTCTAAGCCAGTATGAGCTCATCTTAACTTGATTACATCTGCAAAAACTCTATTTCCGAATAAGGTCACATTCACAGGTACCAGGAGTTGTAACTTGAACTTAGCTTTTTGGGGCACACAATGCAACTTGCTATAGCCTCCATCCAGCAGCCAGAGTGGAAATGTGGTTTTCCAATGACCATATGAATGGTTTTGGAAGTGTATTCAGCCCCAGTCAAGCCTTCAGATGAGACTGCAGTCCCAGTCAACAGCTTGACTGGAACTCTATGAGAGAGAACTTGAGCCAGAGGTATCGAGCTAATCTGTGCCCAGATTCCTGAGCCATGGAAATTGTGAGATAGTAAACGTGTGTTTTTTATTTTTTTTAATTATTTATAAAAAATTTTTGGCCGCACCACACAGCATGTGGGATCTTAGTTCCCTAACCAGGAATCGAACCCACACCTCCTGCATTGGAAGTGTGGAGTCTTAACCACTGGACCACCAGGGAATTCCCAAATATGTGTAGTTTCTCTGTTTGTTTCATTTTTATTGGAGTATGGTTGCTTTATGATGTTGTGTCCAAATATGTGTTCTGTAAGCCACTAATTTTAGAAGTCATTCATTATGCAATAACAGATAACTAATAGAACCTTGCCTGGCATATAGCTTGTTCAGTCTCTCAATTGATATGGAATTGACTATTTCAACAACCTGTCTCTCTGACTGTTAGATAGCTGTTAGAAAGTTCTTAAGTTGGTCCTGTTTTGGCCCATGGAGCCACAGAAAAGATAGCCTCTTCCCTCTTCTACCTGACAATACCTCAAATATTAGAATTCGGCAATCATGACTCCCCAAGCTTACTTCATTAACTCTTCTTACCCAAATTTTGAGATTTTTCCACATCCTGATTACCCTTTCAAGGGAAGATTCCAGCCTGCCAATGCACCTCTTACAATGTGGTGCCCAGGAAGGAACACTGTACGCTTCTGATGTGGCCAGGACACTGTGCCCCACCCTGCAGTGTTCCCTTGTTCTGGGTGCTGCACTATCACTGCTGCCTATGACTGCATATGCCTTTGGGGGGATATTTAAGGGTCCGATGTTGAGTCACTTTGAGCTTACCATCAAATAAAACCCTATCCTCCACCCCACAACACACACGTCCATAAGGCACGTCTTTCCAATTCTGTACTTGAGCCTGGCACAAAGCTTGCTCAGCTTCTCAATTAATAAATGAAACTGATTTTTTTCAAACTTAGATACAGTTTTATCTCTATAAAATGTCATCAAGGTCATTGTCCTACTCTTGATTCTGTTACCAGCACATAGGATAGTATTCTAGCATTGCACAATCAACAGGTTTAATCATGCCTGCCTTCTATATTTTTGTTTGTTCAGGTTGTTAACAAAGATAGACACACGGCAGAAGAGAGGATAACACCACTTGGATGGCAAATTTTCAGAGCTGCATATTGAAAATTAACCTTGAGTGATTTAACAATAATTAAGCAGAAAATGCATTTCAATTGTAAGTATTCTCTGGCTGAGGTCAAGAATGAACAGTCCTCTCCCACCATTTTCTATTTTCTGCTTCAACTTCGTTTCCATGCATCAATGGTTTAAATTTTAATAAAATCCCATTCTCTTACCTATACTCATCGCTTGACTCCAATTACTCCAGAGTTTGTCATCTTCATAGCATAACTTATTTGTTTTGACTCTTATTCTGACTGTGTTCAAAGTATCAGGAAGGACACCAGGGACCATGAAACAAATTGTACCCTTAGATATAAAATAAAAGCACACAAGGAATATTACAAGCTTATTCTCTTTCTCTGCTTCTGAATCCTAAATATAATTATTTGCCAAATTCTGTATATGATTAAGACTTTGTATTGCAATAAATTATCTGACTTTAACTCCTGAAAAAGAAAATTGGCAATAATCCACGGAACAAAGCAGTTTGTTTTTCTCCAAGCAGTTCAAATTTAGGATATGCTCGCCCTGCCCCACCCCCAATTACTCTATGAGCTTAAGCCCAAATTGCTAAAGTTGAATTTACTGACCTCTAGGTTTCCTTCAAATTCTGAATTCTGACATTTGGCCTCTTCAACCTTGAAGATATTTTTAAAAAATGAATACATTTAAAAAGTTTTAAAGACCACATTTTATATCATTTAATCGTTTTAACAAGTTTTCTTTCATCCCATTATCAGAGGACAAGGTGCAGTGAAAAAAGGTAGGTTTTTAAAAGTAAGTGGACTATATCCATATGCAAAAAAAAAAAAGAATCTTGACCCCTACACCTCACACTATTTACTAAGTCAATTTCATATGGATTGCAGATCTAAATGTGAAAGTTAAAATAAATGAATAAATAAATACATAAATGCAACAAGCTTTTAGATGAAAA
The DNA here is from genome assembly GCF_030028045.1 of Hippopotamus amphibius kiboko. Taxonomy (NCBI): domain Eukaryota; kingdom Metazoa; phylum Chordata; class Mammalia; order Artiodactyla; family Hippopotamidae; genus Hippopotamus; species Hippopotamus amphibius. Next base: position 32,555,358 of record NC_080203.1, read on the forward strand.
CACAGAACATCTTCATGACCTTAAAGTAGGAAAAGATATCTTAAATAGGACCAAAAAAACATTAACCATAAAGGAAAAATTTTTACAAAATCACCTATATTAAAATCAAAAACTTCTTCTGTTCATGAAAAGATATCCTATTAAGGAAATTAAAAGGTAATGCATAGAGTGAGAAAAGATATTTGCAATTTCTGACAAAGGACTTGCATATATATTACAACATGTATTTATATATAATACACACACATACATATACCCCATAAATTAATAAGGAAAAGACAGACCACCCAATAGAAAAATGGCAAAAGACTTGAACAGACATTTCACAGGAGGATATTCAAATTGCCAATAAACATAGGGAAAAGTGCTCAATTTCACTGGTTATCAGGGAAATGCATATTAAATCCACAAGATAACAACACACACACCTACCGGACGATGCCAAGTGTTGGTGATGATGTAAAGCAACTAGCGCTCTCAATTTCTGCTCTTAGTAGTGTAAATCGGCACCACTATCTGGGAGAATGTATTATCTACTACAGACAATTGTATGTAACCCGATGGCCCATATATGCCCAACAGAAATGTACACACATGTCCACCAAGAGACAAGTGTGCAAATGTTCATAAAATTCCAAACTGGAACCTATTCAAATGTGTATCAGTGGGAGAATGGAGAAATCAAATGTGGTATGTGGACATGAGGGAACAAATGCAATGAGAGTGAACCATCTACAACCACAGGCAACAATATCAGTGAATCTCAGAAACATAACATTGAGCAAGAGAAGGCAGACACACAAAAAAGTAAATTCTGTATAAATCATTTACATAAAATTTAAAAAGAGGCAACAAAATTAATCTATGGGATTAGAAGTCAGGATAATAATTGTTCTCTGGGAAAGTAGTGACCAAAAGGAGTCATGATTGATCTTCTAGGGTGCTGGTTACAGAAGTGAAAAATCATTGAGCTGTACATAATGACTTCTGCAATTTTTCTATAGTATACCATATATAAATAAACAGTTAAGCAAAGAAAAATATTATGCTCCCCTGTTGAGAGTATAATACATCAAAAATGACTGGGCTAAAGAAAAGAAAGTTAAATGCAAAATTCTCCTCTAATCAATTTGTCTCTCGCTGTCTGATGTAAAGAGAATAACCAGTTCCTAAAATGTAAATATTTCAAAATCAACATATGAAAATCTGTTGCTTAGCTTAAATAGTCTACTTCTGGCCAACAGGTCCATGAAAAGATGTTCAACATCACTAATCACTAGCGAAATGTAAATCAAAACCATGAGATATTATCTCATACTTATTAGAATGGCTATCGTCAAAAAGATAAAAGAGATAATAAGTGCTGGAGAGCGTGTAGAGAAAACGAAACCCTCACACGCTATTTTTTTCCTTGAATTTCGTGATGTTTATTTGTCAGCTTTTAAAAATACACAATTTATTGTGATTTTATCATCTTAAATGTTCATTTTTTAATCTAGTTAATTTTTTAAGCTCTTTATTGGAATATAATTGCCTTACACTGTTGTACCAGGTTTTGCTGTACAACAAAGTGAATCAGCTGCATCCACACATATATCCTCATATCCCCTCCTTCAAGCGATTCCCTCCCACCCTCCCTATCCCACCCCTCTAAGTCATCACCCGTCATCAAGTTGATCTCCCTGTGTTATGCAGCAGCTTCCCAGTAGCTATCTATTTTACATTTGGTAGTGTATATATGTCAACGCTACTCTCTCACTTCGTGCCAGCTTCCCCTTCGCCCCTCCCCAGGTCCTCAAGTCCGTTCTCTACATCTGCATCTTTATTCTTGCCCTGCCCCTTGTGCACTACTGGTAGGAATGTAAACTGGTGCAGTCACTTGGGAAAACAGTATGGAGGTTCCTCAAAAAATCAGAAATAGAACTACCATATGATCCAGCAGTCCTAAGGAAATCCTGCCATTTGTGACAACATGGATGAAACTTGAGGGCATTATGCTAAGTGAAATAAGTCAGACAGAGAAAGACAAATACTTTATGATCTCACTTGTATGTGGAATCCAAAAAAGTCGAATTCACTGAAGCAGAGAGTAGAATGGTAATTGCCATAGGCTGGGCAGTGGGGGAAATGGGAAGACGTTGGTCAAGGGTACAAACTTTCAGTTATGTACTCTGGGGATTTAATGTACAGCATGATGATTACAGTTAATACTGTATTGTACAGAAACTAACACATTATAAATCGACTATATTCCAATAAAAATGAATAAAAAATACTGTACTGTATACCTCAAATTTGCTAAGAGAGATCTTAAGTGTTCTTACCACACACACAAAAAAGGTAAGTTTGTGAGGTGATGAATGTGTTAATTAACTTGCTTGTGATAATCATCTCACAGTGTATATTAAATCATGTTGTACACCTTAAAATAATCACACTGTACAATCTAAATACATATAATTTTTACTTGTCAATCATACCTCAGTAAATATGGAAAAAATAGTCAACCTCTATCAAAGAGATGTTTAAACATGGGACAAAGACCAGAACACACACTATGATCTTTGGCATTCAATGTCACTCACTAAATGGTTCCTACCAGCACTTGTGAAGAGTGAAAGGCCAACTGAATGATGAAAAGCCATCTTATTAATATTTCATATAGGGGCAGAGAAAAAACTACTCGGCGTACTACTGTACACCAGTGCTGGCCATTTGGAATCAGAGGCCTGCTGGGGAATCACAAGTGCCGACTACCACTTGAGGGACCAGGTTGTAGGCTGATGTCCTCCCTCCCCTGGACCACCTCCCAGAGATATATATATATATTCCAAAGTCAGCAAATCATTGTGTAAATTGATAGTTCTGGGCTCTCGTTCAAATGTAAATCTCCTTGTATGGTTTATCAGCTGCTCAGATACTTGCGGGAGAAAAGGAAAACAAGGACACAGACCACTAAGTAGATAGCTGGCAGGGATGGAGGTGGTCAAAGACAAGTCACTTCTTACTTTGTGATTCTGTCATGAGCTACCTCTGACCCAGTGCCATGTGATGGCACCAGTTCATGTTCCAGCCTACTCCCCCCTCGTAATTAGAACACCAGGCAAAATAATTCCTCAAAAAGTCTTGCAAAAAGAAAAAAAAGGGGGGGGTGGGGTGGGGTCTAACCAGCAGAGCTCAAAATCAGTGAGCACACAAAAAACTGATGACATTCTAGGGGAGGAAACAGCTGGTGAACATCTGCTAAGAGAGAGAACATTAAACTCAAGTGTATAAACAGCGTTAATTCCAAATTGACTATAGTTCTGGTTTTGATGGATAAATTCCACAGTATTATGTGTTCTCTTCAGTTGAGAAGTTTGTAAAAAAAAAAAAAGTAACTCAATTCAATAAGAATTTATTAAGTGGTGGCTATGCACATGGTCTTATACCAAGTGTTCTTGGTCAAAGCTTAATATATGGAGACTAATCTCTGAAGTCATACTTACTAGCTATATGGCCTATGGCAAGTTACTTAACCTCTCTGAGCCTCAGTTTCTCAATAAAAGGTAGGTTAAAAGAGAACATATTTCGTGGATTTTTATGAGATACTGTATGAGAAGTACAGAGTAGAGTATATTTGTAACACATCATAAACAATAAGTGACGGCTGTTACTATTAAGAGGAAGTATTGAGGTGGTCCCCTGGGGTTAAGAATAAAAGCTTTGGAGTCAGACTTTTGTGGAAATCTTGACTCTATCACTTACTAGAAATGTGACCTTAGGAGTAACCTCTGAGACTGAGTTTTCTCATCTGTAAAATGGGGACAAAACAACAGGACCTAGATCCTTGGGGTTATCGTGAGCACTAAATAAGACAATTCAGATAAAGTGCTTATTAAAATAGCTAATACATAGTAGTTGCTTAATACATGTTAGCCGGTATTAGTTGCAGGAACAGCGCAAAGTAAACACCACCTAACTCCTCCCTACAGGAGCTTATATTTTTTTAGTAGAGATCACGGGTGACTAGCAGGACGTAATTCAGTGCCAAGTGAGTAATATAAGCAGCATGTGTCTCAGGATTTCAGACAGAAGAGAGCAGTAAATGCTGGAATAGCCAAGCACATTCGGCTTCCAGATAACTCACTTGGTTGTAAATTCAAGCCTCATCCCCTCCCCACTTGAAGCCCTTTGCTTTTTCCCTTTGCGGCATTATTTGGGGACTGGTTTCTGGTAAGAATAATGATTATTCTATTTCAGCAAATGCCTTCATTTGCAAATGCCCAGAAGAGCTCTGCTCAGCTGTGGACCTGGTCACTCCCTCTAGAGTTACAGCCTGTCAACACTGATAAAGTTTAGATTTTGAAACTTCCATGATTAGCTAAATCAAGCGGACCCAGGAATTTGCCCACGTGTGAGATACAGGACTCCTCTAAAAGCCAATATAAAACACTTGGTTTCTAACCTCTAAAACTCAGACGCACACAGGGCCCGGGCAAGTGGCACACAAGTGAGTGGCGCAGTCCCTGTGGTCTTAAGGTGCCACCTTATGGCAGCTACACCCTCAGGTACCATAGTTGTAAATCTGGGCAAAAAAATCAAATTTAATATACAAGCAGACAAAACCCCACTTTGTCTGTGGTCCAAACAAAAATGTTTGAGACCCGAGTTCGTGACTTCTGCTCTAGAGCTTAACAATGGGACTGAGGCCCTGAGGTTATGCCACATCCTGTTAAGCGCAGTGCCCCACAGGGACCGCTGATTAGCATGCTTTGTATTAGATTCCAAATAGCGTAAGTGTACATAGTCCAAAAAATACTGACTACTCAGTACTGCCTACTTTAGTTGCCACAAACTCCAAGAAAACTGAACGGCTGTACTGGAGCCTCCAAGTATCTACATACTCTGACCCCGGCTTCATGCCCAGACACCTCTTCCTACTATATTTTGGTCACACCAGTCTCCTGTTTCTCACACATGCCAAGTTCATTCCTGTTTCAGAGGCTTTGTACCTGCTGTACCCTCTAGCTCCTGTGTGCCATTCTGGTCATCACTTCGGATGATTAGCCTACCTAATATTCCCTCAGCCCTTCCCACCACCCCATTTAATTTTCTGCACAGCATTCCTTTTCTCAAATTAGCTTGCTCATTTACATTTATCTTCCAGTAGGTGAGCTTCGTGGGAAAAAATTTTTTTGTCAGGTGTCACGTGCACATAAAACAGTGCCTGGCACATGGTAGGCACACAATAAAAAATTCTCGAACAAATGATTTAAGGAATGGCTGGAATCTTGCAGCCAATACTACCATAAACTGCCAAGCCTTCCGTCATGCCCCATTTCAGAGCAGTTTCATCACCACCACCATCATCGCTATCATCACCAACAGGGGACGAATCTAACAGCTACATTTCACTGACGTTTCAATTTATTACACTGTAAGAAATTCAAGTGAAAGAAAAATATCCAAATAACAACAGCTATCTAAAAAAACTTACGTAGAAAATATCATGTGTCTCAGCTTGGCTGTTATTGACTTCTACTTCATAAGAGAGGCACCTGCTATAAAAATTCTGTGGATTCTTCCACTGCACGTATAAGTCCCCATTTTGGAAGGAGAGATTTTTAATATGTGGAGGATCCGGTTTCACTGAAAGATAGAAATAGAAGAATACAAATTAGCTTCCAGAGTTTATTTTGACAAGATACACATATGGGTAGAGACAATGAAGGTCACAAAGTTAAATCAAAATAGGGCTGAGGCTTTTAATGGCCTTACATGATCAGACATACAGCTCTAGAATTTCTGATTAGCCACAGTCAATATAGGAAGCTTATTTTAAACTGCCTAGTAAATGGATCTAAGGTGTCTGCCAGATGACACGAACTCTGACCGGCATCTGGTTAGGACATGGCTGGGGTATAATCAGGACATCTAGCTGCAACAAGGAGGGTAAAGAAAAGAAGTGCTTGGGTCCAGATGTGCCTCTACCTGATGGGTACCGAGGGGCATCAGGTACGAGGGCTTTCCCCAGCCGGTACTCACTTATGCCAATCAAAGACCACAATTAAAACATGAGCATAGTTTTGTCACATGCTACAACATGGATGAACCTCGAGGACGTTACGCTAAATGAAATAAACCCATCACAAAAGGACCAATACTGCATGATTCCACTCATATGAGGTATCTAAAATAGTCAAAGTCATAGAAACAGAAAGTAGAAGGAGGTTACCAGGGGCTGGGGGAGGGGGAGCGGACGGTGGGAGGGGTATTAGTGTTTCATGGGCATGGAGTTTCACTTTTACAAGATAGGAATGTTCAAGAGATCTGTTGCACAACCATGTGAATATATTTAACACTACTGAACTGTACCCTTGAAAATGGTTACAATGGCATATTTAATGTTACATAATTATAACCACAATTTAAAAGAAAGTAAAAAAAAATTTAGCCTAGTCAATTCAGTTTTTCAGGAGTCAACTATGCTTAACACCGAGCAACAAAAGAGAATGGATAATTAACAGGAAACAACTTGACAATGTCATCTTCTAGCTGAGAAGGATCTCCCTTGCTATCACCACTAATCTCTGGGAAGAAGAGCAGCGAAATGAGCTTTAAGAAAGGTCCATTGAGGACAATCTGCCAAGCAAGGTGGGTAGGGGACAGAGAAGAGCTGTGCTTCAGATGATCCCACTTGGGAAGTTTCCACAACCTCACTCCCCCGGCCTACAAACTAAGCTGCCTTGGCTGCACTACGAGAATTCACTTCCATGGCTGTCTGAAGCGGCAATACATAGTGTTCTGCTCACAGACTTGGGAACTTTGGTCAATTCATGATTATTTGCCTGTACATTTTCTGTGTACCACTTAGCCAGAATCTGAGCTCCCCACTGGGATATCACAACAAATAAATAAACATGATGCTTATACTACTCTGCCCTAGAGATTTACAAAACACTTTTATACAGCTCACATCATTTGGACCTTATGACAATCCCTTGAGGTCAAGAAGGACTGGTACCCCCTTTTTACAGATGAGGAAGCACCTAGAGTGTATACACCTTGTCCAAAGTGAAGAAGCAAGGACCTTAAGCAGGTCTCTTAAGTTTTCAAGTTGAGGACTCGTTCTAATGGGTTGAAACCCGGCTGCACTGGTTGTCCTGACTGATCAGTGCTTGGGTCACCCAGAATGTTCAAGAGTTTGAATACCACCCCCTGATCACTCCACCTCCAGCCTAAGCTTTTCTTTAACTAAGAGACAGATTATCCAGGAACTATATTAACTCACATTTATTCTACAGTATCATCCTCTGGAGTGTAAGTAAAAGAGAACAGATCTTGAGTCAGAGAGCCCAGGTTCTAATCTCTCACTGCTGACTCAGCATACTCAAAAGTAAACAAGGATTAAAGCACGTGGCATGTGCGCACAATAAATATGAGAATGTCCAAGCTTGCTGCTTTAAAAAGAAGCAAAGAAACATATACATAAATATAGTACTCTTTTTTTTTCTGGGAAGATCTTCAAATCAAAAATCATCATTTTTTATTATCTGTATTGATGTTCAAAAAAACATAACACTTTTATCCACACTGTCATAGATGACTTCTAAAACTTACCATGAGAAGTTAAAGGCACTATATTGAAGGACGGTCTGATTTTTCCTGCATTGTCCTTGACCATTACTTGGACACTGTGTTGTTCAAAACTGGAATCCTTCACCTTAGTCAAAGCAAAGGAACAACCCATGTGCTGACCTTCTCTATAGATGTTTTCACACTGAAGAATTTTTCCCAGGCTGCTGTGCCTACAAGATAAAATGAAACAACCTTCTGCATTATTTTTAACCGGACAGTCAAGAAACAAAGGTAGAGTTTATTTGTTTGCTTGCTTTTAAATGACCGAAGATGTCCACGAAAAGCCATACTTGCAAGGTAGCTTTTTCTAAAGCCCTATTTTATAACGTGGCTCCATTTCATACTCTAAGAAGAAGTGAATGTTCCTTTTTCATGAATACTGGTACTTTCAACAGTTATGGAAACTGTAAGAGTCCTGACTCTTTTTCCTCTTCTGTATGGGAGATGGTATGAGGCCAGGATGAGAAATTTTATGCTTTGTGAAAATGCCTCATCTGCTCAATTCCATGGTTCTCCTCTGGTCCCTTTGTCTGCTCCTTCCTTGTTTTCTCGGCTTGCTCCTCTCCTTTCTCCTATTCTCAGGGGATTCACATCCAGTCCTCAGCCCCCTGCATATTCCTCTCTATTTCTTACTCCCTCATGCATGCACCCAATGATCACTTCCACCCCTTGACTAGAATTTCTGCACTGAGAATTCCTAATCCTGACCTCTCGCCTTGGAGCTAGCCCCAGATTTCTAACTGCTTCACTTGAGTGTTCCACTCTTGCCTCATAGTCAACAGCCAAAACAAATGCCCCCTCTTTCCTGCCAAACTGCCTTTTCTTCTAACCGTCCCAATTTCCAACAGTCTGAGCTCATTTTCTCCGGGCTCCTCGATTAGAGCCTTTGAAATCACTTCCGTCCCCCACTTTCCCTATATTCTATCACCAAATTCCGTTACTTCTTCCTTTGCAAAGCTTCTGGGATTCTCGCCTATGATATTCCCCTCACCCCGTTTCATGTCCTAATCACTTGAGGCTTCATGTCTTCTCCAGACTCATCTCTCTGACTTTATTAGTGTCCTCCAACCACTGCCAGATCAACGTTCCAGGACACAATGGCTTTCTAAGTGTCTTACTCCACTGTGTGACTCTAAATGCTGGTATCTTCTTTCTCATTTCAAAAACCTCTACATAAACCTTTCCCCAATGATCATCTAGCACAATGCAAGCAGACAGAATGCGCTCATTACACTTTTTTTTGTCTAGACTATCAAAGGACTCTGTTTTATAGTAACTGGCAGAAGACACAGAGTCAAACCTTACATCATCATCACAAGGGGAGTTGTACAAACTCCCATAAAACTCAGATCTTTCCCATAAATATAGTCAATTGATCTTTGACAAAGGAGCAAAGGCAATACAATGGAGCAAAGATAGTCTCTTCAACAAATGGTGCTGGAACAACTGGACATCCACACGCAAAAAAATGAATCTAGTCACATACCTTACACTCTTCACAAAACTAAACTCACAATGGATCACAAACCTAAATGTAAAATGCAAAACTATAAACCTCCTAGGAGATAACATAGGAGAAAACCTAGACAATCTTGGGTATGGTGATGACTTTTTAGATACAACATCAAAGGCGTGATCTTTAAAAGAAATAATTGATAAGCTGACTTTCATTAAAATTAAAAACTTCTGCAAAAGACAATACCAAGAGAATAAGAAAACAAGCCACACCCTGGGAGAAAATATTTGCAAAAGATACATCTGATAAAGGACTGTTATTCAAAATATACAAAGAACCCTTAAAACCCAACAATAAAACAAACAACCCAACTAAAAAATGGGCCAAAGATCTTCACAGACACTCCACCAAAGAAGGTATATGGATGGCAAATAAGCATATGAAAAGATGCTCCACATCCTATGTCATCAGAGAAATGCAAATTAAAGCAACAAGATACCACTACACACCAATTAGAATGCCCATAATCCAGAATGCTGACAACACCAAATGCTGAGGAGGGTGTGGAGCAACAGGAACTCTCATTCATTGCTGGTGAGAATACAAAACAGTACAGCCTCTTTGGAAGACAGTTTGGCAGTTTCTTACAAAACTAAACATATTCTTACCATATGATTAGCAATTGTGCTCTTTAGTATTTACCTAAAGGAGCTGAAAACTTATGTGGACACAAAAACCTGCACACAAATGTTTAAAGCAGCATTATTCATCATCTCCAAAGCCCGGAAGCAATCAAGACGTCCTTCAGTAGGTAAATGGATAAAAAAAATGTGGTACCTCCAGACAACAAAATATTATTTAGCCCTAAAACGAAATGAGCTATCAAGCTCTGAAAAGACATAGAGGAACCTTAAATGCGTATTACTAAGTGAAAGAAGCCAATCTGAAACTGCTACATTCTGTATGATTCCAACTATATGACATCCTGGAAAAGGCAAAACTATGGAGAATAAAAAAAAATCACTGGTTGCCAGGGGTTGGGGTAGGGGAGAGATGAATCGGTGGAACACAGAGGATTTTTAGGACAATGAAAATACTGTTTGATATTATAATGATGGGTATATGTCATACATTTGTCTAAATCCATAGACTGTAGAACACCAAGAGTGAGCCCTAATGTAAGCTAGAGACCTTGGGTGATTATGATGTGTCAATTGCAACAAATGTATTATTGGTGGAGAATGTTGATAACAGGGGAGGCTATTAATTGTGAGGGCAGTGAATATACGGAAAATCTCTGCACTTTCCTCTCAATTTTGCTGTAAACCTAGAATTGCTCTAAATAATGCCTTTTTAAAAAAAACAAAAATTCAGATCTAATGTATTTACTTCTTCAAAGGCTGTGCAAAGAAATGCTTCAATATAGAAAGTGACCTTGTCCCTTAAGAGATAGTACATAAGATTTTTCTCCTAGTCGTAGGCCCCTGTGGTTCATGAACGAAACAGTTTTTTAAAAACTAAGTTACAGACTAGTTTTCAGATCAGACAGGCCTGAGATGTTTTCCACCCACAGCCAGAAATAAGAAACTGAAGAAACTTATGACATTATTGTTACATAACTAAAGAAAACTGCATAGGAAGTTAACTTTTTTTCAATAATGAAAGGAACTCCTCTAATTGGTAACCTCTGAGATTCCTTTTTCACTTTTGTACCCTGAGTATTTCATATACTCTCATGGACCCCAGATATGAAATTTTTAAAAATTTTTATTGTTCTTTAGAAAAAACAATAGGAAAAATATTGGTTTTGAATAGACAACTTTTGAAATCATGGGAAAGATTAGATTATACCCTAAGATAGGAGGCACAGAACCATACTGCAGACATAAGGAAGAAATGGACAAATTAAAGACTATTTCCCTCACTCTGAAGATGATTAATATGGTAAGAAATTCCCTAAAATTCATTGGCATGGCTAGTTTGTAGCTATTAAGGTCAGACTCCCTTCAATGTCAGACTATCCCTACAGGACTGCAAGTCATTGCCCTGGGGCTTCAAAATGACTCCACATTTTCTGACGGGAGATTAGGGAAACAGTCTCTGGCAGTTTGTTTGACACGATTTAAACTGGTACCTAAACCAATTCTGAGTGCTTGATAATGAATGAGCCATGCGTCTTTCTTCTGTGGCTTTGATTGGAAAGGATCTCTCTAGGGGAGAGCAGGGAGGAAGAGGTATGGGCTAGGTGTTAATTCTGTGAGGAGGGGGAAGAGGCCAGCTATGTGTACTGGCTACGCCTGCAAGGGAGCGGGGATGAATAATAAAAAACAATATAGCTACCAGGTATTGCATGCTTATTCTATAAACATTAGCAGTTAGGCACAGCTCCAAACACTCTTCATATAACAGCCCTCGCAATATCCTTAAGAAGTAGCACTATTATTACTATCGCCATTTTACAGATTACAAAACTGAGGCTCAGAGAGAAATGACTTGCCCCAGATCACACTGCTAGTAAGAAGGAGAGCCAGGATTTGAACCCGGGCAGTGCGGCTCCAGAAATGAATAAGCCGTGGGGTGGTAAGGGTAAGAGATACAGAATTTATACCAGCACTGTCCAACAAAGTTTACTGGGACTATGGAAACGTTTGAGATCTGTGCTGTCTGATACAGGAGCCACTAACCATATATGACATTGGCTAGTAAGACTGAGCAACTGAAGTTTTAATTTGATTTTACTTTAATTAATTTAAATTAAAATGTAAACAGCCATGTGTGACTAGTGGCTCTTGCATTGGCCAGCACAGGTCTATATTACAGAAAGAGTTCATCCCTGTAAACGACTGACTCTGGGAACGTGTATGACAAGAAGTGGTGTTCCTGATGCCTGCGACCCCCACCCTCTTGGGATGGCTTCTTGTGCCACCTCCCATGGTTGTAGATTACCCCCTGTACCAAGGCACGAACTAAGGGCCAAAAGTCAGCCTGAGTACCATCTGCTGTCAGCTTTGGCAAGACGCTGCTTTAGCCCAGAGGAGAAGAATGCCTTTCTACTTGGGCCAGTTTTTTATAATTTATTCATCCAGAGGGGATGCTGGTTTTCTAATTAGCACTAAGATACATTTTGTGTTGGTATATGCTTCAAGGCACTTCCCTAACTTTATTTCATAAGAACTCCAAGGACTAGGCCACCATCTCCCTCCAGAGCCACCCTGATTTCTATATTTGGGTTACTTTCCTACACAGTCTACCATAGACTGATACAACTTTGAGACTTCTTCCCTTCCTTTCCCTGCCCCTTCTATAGACAGATTCTTTAAAAGTTTTCCCTGTGATTTTACCAATAACAACTCTAGGAAAAGCAAGGGGAATTAATAGCATAATAAACACAGGGATCCTACCAAGTTATAGGACACCGTAAAAGCCTACAGTGGACTTCCCTGATGGCACAGTGGTTAAGAATCCACCTGCCAATGCAGGGGACACGGGTTCAATCCCTGATCTGGGAATATCCCACAAGCCGCGGAGCAACTAAGCCCGTGTGCCACAACTACTGAGCCTGTGCTCTAGAGCCCACTAGCCACAACTACTGAGCCTGCGCACCACAACTACTGAAGCCCGTGCACCTAGAGCCTGTGCTCTGCAACAAGAGAAGCCACCGCAATGAGACGTCTGTGCACTGCAAGGAAGAGTAGCCCCTACTCGCCACAACTAGAGAAAGCCCAGAAAGCCCACGTGAAGCAACGAAGACCCAACACAGCCAAAAATAAACAAAACAAAACAAAAAAAAGTATTTACAGCTCCAAAAACTCATAGCATCAATTACAAATAAATTTTTAAAAAAGCCTATAGTAACAGCTCTCTCCAGACTTCACCACAACATCATCAGGGCCAGGCTACTCCTTTTAACGCTTAGTTCTTGGGCCCTTTCACTAGCGGTTCTTTGGGGAGGCAGATCTACTCAATCCTTCTCTCTTTTTATTTCTGAACTATAAAGCTTTTGAGTTGCTTATCCCTCCCTTCTAAGTCCTCACCCCAATCCTGAATGTTGTCTAACTTTGGATCCTACCAAGCACCTACCATGTATCAGGCACAGGGGGAAACAAGACACAGCCCCTGCTTTCAAGGGGGATGTGAGCCTGGGGAGGGTGACCACTAAGTAAACAGGAAATGACAACACAATGTGCTGAGTATTATGACACAGGAAAGTGCAAGGTACCGTGGTACATGACGACCGGGCATGTATCTAGCCTTGAGAGCACAAGAAAGGCTTTCTGGAAGGGAAGTGATGTCTGAGCTGAGATAAGAAGGACAGACAAGAGGGATCCAGATGAAAGGGCAAGGCCTGTGCTGTGAGGGAACGCAGAATGCTTCCACTATTCTGGCTGAATGACGGGTTTGGATGCCACTCTTCTGTTTGAGTGTTTGAAGAACGAGTTTGAGGAACTGAAAGAAGTTCAGTGTGGGCTGGGTGGTAGGTGCAAGAGGGGTGGGGGTACATGGGGGAGATGAGACTGAGGCTACAGAGACAGGCAGGAGCCCAAGCATAAAAGGCTTTGTCAGCTGTGCTGATGAGTTCGGACTTTATCCCGCAGCCACCAGGGAGCCACTCAAGGGTTTTAAGTAAAGGAGAAACAACAGGTACCACGAGCAGTCAAGTGAAACTGCAAACCCTCAAGTGAGAATGATCTGTATTGAGGGGAGGGGGGACTGAGCCACACAGTCTCAGTGCCGTCTGGCTCCGCCTGCAGTGCTTCTCAACTTGGCCGGGAGCACCCCTGAGGACAGGGGTGGAGAGTGAACGCTAACCCCCAGGCAAGTTGGGAGGTTTTTGTTCAAAAATTCATGTGACTGTTTTGCATTCTATTCCATGATATAGCCATGAGTGTTTTCATATACCAAAGACACTTTACATCAAGTCATCAGCAAAATGGACATTCCAGGATAAAGGCCATGCTTATCCCACAGTTTCAGAAGTCCTGGACATGGCCCTCCACACCCCACTCTCTCAGAAACAGTCTGAATGAGTGATAGACAGGGGCACAAGGGCACGTGCAGGCAGCCTGCCAACGCGAGATCTCCCGCTTCCCCACCTGGAATCAAACAGACTAAATGCCCCCAGTCCTCAGACCGCTCTTGCCCAGCGTGAGCCTCCAGCCTCAGGGACCTCCTCCCCATCCAGGCAGTCCATCCCCTTCATCAAAGCCTCTTAGCCTTGCTCTTCCACTACCCTAAGGTCCACTGTCGCTTCTCACAGAGTCTGCCTACACTTCTGCAAGCCTCCATCATGCACTCTTACTCCTATATAGGCAATTGTGTCTGGTGCTGTCTCCTCTACACGTGAAGCTTTAGGAGTGAAAAGACGTGTGTTTCTTCTCCCATTCAGTGCTTTATGCACAATGTGTGCTAAAGTTTTACTGAATTGAATTGATTAGCCTGGTCCGTCCTTCCCTGTTCTGTTGTTAATAATTCTAGGCTCGAAAGGAAGGGAAATGATGAAAGATTAATGAAAAGTTTAACAAATTTTGTAGATATAGTCACAAACATGAAATGTCAGTTGTTTTGTGGGGAACTAAACTATTTTTTAACCCTGGGAATGATATAGTTTTCCTTTTGAAAGGTAGATACCAATCACTGATACATTGCTGGTGGGAACGTAAAACGGTACAGCTACCCTAGAAAATAGTTTGGCAGTTTTTTATAAAACTAAATATTCACTTACCATATGACCCAGCAATTACACCCTAAGGCATTTTTTCCAGAGAACTGAAAAGTGACGTCCACATAAAAACCTGAATGTGAATATTTATATCAGTTTTATTCATATTTGCAAAAATTCATTGCAAAATATTCAATGAATAAAAGGTTAAACAAACTGATACATCCATATCATGGAACACTACTCAACAAGAAAAAGGAATGAACGATTGATATACACAACAGCTTGGATGGCTCTCCAGGGTATTATGCAGAGGCTAAAACAAATAAAGTCAGCCTCAGACAGTTATATGCTGCATGATTCCATTCCAGTTACATCCTTGAAATGACGAAAGTATACAGATGGAAAACAGAGTAGTGGTTGCCAGAGGTTAGAGACTTTGGGGAGAGGAGTGTGGGGAGAGGGGGTGCAGGAGAGAGGTGGGTGTGGCTATAAAAGGGCAACTCAAGTGATCCTTGTGGCAATGGAACTATTCTGTATCTATGTATAAGATAAAACTGCATAGAACACACACACACACACACACTTATACACACACACCCAAATAACTGGACAGAACACTGGTGAAATCTGAATAAGGTTGGTGGACTGTACCAATCTCAATTTTCTGGTTTGGATATTGTACTCTGGTTATACGAGATGTTACCGTTGGAAGAAAGTGGGTGAAGGGTACATGGGATCTCTGTATATTTTTTTGCAACATAGCTGTGGATCTATAATTATTTTTTAAGGTTTTTTTAAAAAATGAGACACCAAAAGCAGATGCATTTTCCAACGAAGCAAACTGTAGAAAAGAAAAGGCTGTTCGGTTTTCATTTTTGTTTTAACTAGGTTAGATCCAAAGGCTCCCAACGCAATCACAGCCAGTCCCTTTCCAGTAAGTCTCCTGTCCATAACTCACCAATAGTAGAGCGTATAGTTAGTGTCAGGACTTGTATTCCTTCCAGGGAGCCAAGTGCACTTCATGTAGCTCAGGTTGTGCCAAATGCATTGCAGCTCAGTAACAGCAGACTCAGGATCACCTGGAATATCCAGCCAAGAGTTCAGAACCCTTCTTCTCTCCTCGCAGTGCCAGCGAGCCAATCATTCTAGGGGGTGGGGGATGGTGAGGGTGCTTCAGGCTGCTTCTCCAGAAAACGAATCCCTAATCTCTCACCCCATTTGACCCAGAAGGCACCCAGGAGGGAGAAACCCCAAATGTAACTTGTTCACAACTTTCTCTCTCATCTCCTCAGACTAAGAAAACTTATCTTTACTATCACTGGGGGACCCTAACTCTTGTATTCCTAACTGGAGAGAGAGTTTGAAGGTCAAATAATATTTCAATAATAGGAAATGACTATGGAATTTCCCAAATGAATGTGAAAATATAAACAACCATTATATCTAACAGTCTTCACACAAAAAACAAGTTTACTGAGTTATAATTTACCTTCCTGTCTTCTGAGCAATACTAACACACCTTGTTTTAAGGATTGAACAAACATTGCTCCTGAAGCAATTTGGGGAAAGGTAAGCAAAACACAGCTCTTAGTAGTTGCCTATTGTGTGTTACGGCCTTAACAGTCCTAAAAGCCTGATGGTCTGAAATCTCTATCTTTATAAAGCCTGTTAAGAAATCACGTCTCTAAATTAAATGCCTATGCGTAAAATTCAAACCTGTTAACCCCCGTGATCCTTAAAGAGGTACTGTACTGAGAGCAATCACCAACCACCTTTTTGTCATAATACAATTTAGGTTCTTTCAGATTATTAAACCCCCCAAGAAATGAGAATAGGGGAGGTACGTTGTTGTAAACCATGCTTCCAGCTTCCTAGCAGTACTGAATTTTATAATTTTACAAATATTACTTCACATACTTTTGATCCGTGCAAGACAGGTAGAGAGAATGGTCTGGAAAGCAAGTCATGTAGTGCTAAGGTTTGGGGGTAGGAGATGGGACCCTGCCCAACCCAAGGGCAACAAAATGTGAACACATAATATGTATGTAGCATTTACTCTCCGCCAGGCTCTGTTCTAAGCACCTCACGTATACTGACTGATGTAACACTTTCAACACTCCTGGGAGGTAAGTACTATCATCATCCCCTTCTTACAGATGAGGAAACTGAAGAGGGAAGTGGCCAAGTGGTCTGCCTAAGGTCACGCAACTAGAAGCTGGCAGAGCTGAGATTTGAACTTGGACATCTGGGCTCTCGTAGCCCTGCTCTTCATGAGTATATGCTACTCCCTGCACGGAACACAGGAGCCAGAAGGACACTGGGTGGTGGGTGGGAAGGGAGCTGGGGGACAATGATCAACCTGACTACTTGACAGCTTTTCCTAGGGCTAGTCTTGAGTCAGCGCTCAGCCAGCACGCCCACTTTCCTTTTTTAACATCTTTCCCCAAATATATCCTGTATATCAATCTAATCTTTCTAAATAATGAGTAAAATAGTATCAATATTTTCATTTTTTTAAGGTACTGGACCTGGGATCTGAAGATCCACAGCAACTCACTCAGTTCCCTTCTTCCTCACAAAATGGATGCGGGTAATAATACATGCCTTGCTCATTTCACAGAATAAGCTTGAGAAGCTCGATTTAGGGGGGAGGGGTGTGTGTGTGTGTGTGTGTGTGTGTGTGTGTGTGTGTGTGTGTGTATCACTTTCCAAACTAAGTGCTCTATAACTATCAGGCATTGTTATTCAAGTTGTCTGTGAGCACCTCGAAGGCAGGAACGTCCTTGCAGTTATCAGCGTCTTGTCGGCATCTAGTACAAGAGCCTGACACTTATTAGACTCAGCAGATGTTTGAAAATTAAATAAATTAATGAACACTGAACATAAGCATATGGATAATCTGGATTTATTCTCTAAATGCCAAGAGATAGTGCTTTCAGTTGTTACCTTCGGGGGGCGAGATGCACTTTTCCACCAAAATGCTAGGCTTCTCACTTTCATTGGTGCTACACTGGGACCCCACTTGCAGACAAATCCTCTCGTTCAGGGGCACTTCTTTTGAACGATGAGTTTCTGGAGCAATTTTCTAAGGTAAGGAAATTTAAAAAGGCATTGCTGTAGCAAACACACAGAAAAACATTTGTGTAAAGAAAATGGAAAGTTATCAAGAGGTATACAGTTCAGCGATTCTGAGCTTGGGATGATTCTGTTCTCCCATCCCTGGGGGACATTTGTTCATGTCTAAGAGCATTTTTAGTTGTCATAACTTGGGAGGGGGCTGCTACTGGCATCTACTGGGTAGAGGGCAAGGATGCTGCCAAACATCCCATAATGCAAAAGACAGCCTCCCCTCCCCCAATACAAAAAAGTATCCTGCATCAAATGTCAGTAGTGGCACCGCTGAGAAACCCTGGTATAGATAAAAGACAGCTTCCCACATTTGCAGTGTATAAACATCATGACATCTACTATAAAGCTACCTTGCTAACACACCAAGTGTCTAAGAGCAACTTCAAAGAAAACACAGTAAGATTATCAAAATTCAGTTCCAAGGAGATGCAGTATAACATCAAGATCAAGGTAAAAAGGACCGCTTTAAGAATCTTGCAATCTTGGTCACCTCTGAGGAGAGGAGGTAAAGAAGGGGAGCCTGAGGGCTGAGGAGGGACTTTTCATGAAACATCTTTCTGCACTGTTTGACCATTTTGACCATCTCACATACACACATGAATTATAAGGGCTGACGTTATATGCACTGAGTATAGCACACCCTTATTGTGAAAGGTAGATAAGCTTTCTGGAACCACAGAAAGCCAACTTATAGACAGCATACGGATAACGATCACAAACCTGGTTATTAGGATTTAGAATAATGACATCAAAGGGCTCTTCAGGAGATTAACATTTTCCAAGGTGACAGAGTTGGAATAATTGAAAACGGAGCTGCTTTTAATCAGAGCTCCCAGGAGCTTCCTGTTTTGCAATAGTTTCTGACTCAAGTTGGAGACAGCATTTCCTTTTATATACGTGCCGATGGCCACGAAGGGGAAATTTTGTCAGCGTTACCTATCTACCACCCTAAGGGGCTCATCTGCCATTTCACATGCCTGCTGCCAGCTGAGCATGAGGGCAACTGTGAGAGACTTTCAAAACCAGGACACAAGGATGTCCTCTGAGAGGTCTCCAGCCAATCATTAATTAATGAGCCATGGCAAAGACGTGGGGGTAAAAACAACACTTTGTATAGAGACTCAACAGCTCTTAGGCCCAGGCAAGAGAGCACTCTAAAAAAGGAGTTAGTTGGTCAGCCTTGGAAGGAAAGAAAAAGAAATGTCTGCAAACAAAATTCCGACCGTGAGAATGGAGAGTGTGATTCAGCTCCATGGACGTTGAGTATTTTTGTCCCAGCAGCAAAGCCATGCCTACCCTCAGTGGGGCCTCCAGCTATTCTGAGCCAAGTACATTTTCATAACAAATTCCTGATTCCTTGCCAAGAAACCTACTTATCATTTGGCTTTCCATATAGTTGCTGCCTACAGGAATGGAACATACCAGTTGTGCCAAAAGAAGGCTCTCGAGAATGTTTCACCATTATAGTTCTCATGGCGAAGTAAGGAACTGGCCCTTGATTGATGAATGTGTGCTGAGGAAATGAGGTTTTTCAGCCTGTGAAGCTGAAGACCAGTCCCAGGATCGTTGGTAATGGTGGCAGGAAAGCTCTGAATGCAAATTTCACCAACCACACATTTTTACTAAGCAAAAGTCCCATATACCCCTGAAGGAGCCACCCTGACCCAAGAATCCTTGATAATTCTGGTGTGGAAGCTGCATTTGCCTTTTGAGGACACCCTGGGGAAAATGTATGGTCTAATGCCATTAATTAGCATCACCATGGAAAAATCCCAGTTCTCTTATTAGATATTGCTCCAGTCAGAGGGCTGAGGATTTTATTACAGAAATATTTTTAATAAATGGAATCTCTTAAATTAAAAACATACTTTAGTACCTAAATCTGAACCTTTGGTTTTGGGCATATGAATGGTAAAATAACTTAGAAAAAACATGGTGGGGGAAAGATACAATACTTTAAAAAAAATCTCTTTCAAAGCTCAAGGCAAATAATATTAAATTGGCATGAATAAAGTAGGAACAGCAATTGCCAATGATCGCCAAGTCAAGCGCACCTCTCTGTTTCAGACAAGGAACTAAATCCCTCCCAGCAGATCTTGATGAAGTGTGTGTGATGGTTCCCATGTGACTTTTGGCTGTGGTGACTCACTCCACTGGTAGCTGCTGTATGACATCATGCTCCACCCCTCAGAGAATCTGGGCTCCTTTGAAAATTTAACAAAAATCAAGGCCAGACAGATGTAGAGAACAAACATATGGACACCAAGTGGGGAAAGCGGGGAGGGTTGGGGGGGGAATGAATTGGGAGATTGGGATACCAAATTGTACACTCTCAATATATGCAGTTTATTGTCTGTTAAAAAAAAAATCAAGGCCAGAGTCCTGAACCGATCTCTCCCCCTCAAGACCAATGTTCATTTGGCTAGATCGCAGCTTTCCCAATTCCTAATTCTTTCTCAGAAGGAAAGGGGAGTCAGCTTCAGCTTCAGCCTAGACAGAACAACATCTTTTTAATTTATTCACCTACTGAGACTTGCCTGTCTCTTGGTGATGAAAGAGATCTAAAAACTGATGTCAGATCCTTCTTCTAATTATCAGATTACAGGATGGATCTAGAGACTGTCATACAGAGTGAAGTAAGTCAGAGAAAAACAAATATCATATATTAACGCACAAATGCAGAATCTAGAAAAATGGTACAGATCAACTGGTTTGCAAGGCAGATATAGAGACACAGATGTAGAGAACATATGGACACCAAGGGGGGAAAGCAGAGGGGAGGGTTGGGGTGGGATGAATTGGGAGATTGGGATTGCCACATGTACATTAATATGTACAAAATAGATGACTAACAAGAAAAAAACTGCCAGATTACATATTGCTAAAACAATGGTGGAGGGCAGCCACTTAAGCTAGTCTTATATTGAAATTTTTTTTTATAAATCATCTATGATTCCATATCTCTCATCTTAATGGTTCTTCAATCTGAATATTGAAAATGACCTCGAGGGTTTACCTCATTTAGCAATTTGGGACCGTTAGATGGTCACAAAAGCCCTGTAACATGTACAAACTATCACGCCACTGCTTCGATATGCTTCAAAGCATACATGCAGCCCAGTGTGGTCTGATGACATTAATGCTGTGTCCAAAGGACAGAAAGAGGGAAGGAAAATCACTCCTGCCGTTGGCTCTCAGCCTCAGGATTGTAAACTTCAAAAGGTCCAGACAGGAAATCCCCCATCACTGACTGCAAGGAATAATCTGTGTTTATCACAACTGCTGCATTGGTAGCCTTCAACGCTGTCTAATGGCTGGAATAAATGAACAGGCCTTAGGCAGAGGCCACCCTTTATTGTCTTCATCTGGTCTCTTCAGGGGCAAAATGGAGGGACCAAAATTAAATGATAATATTAGGTTGAACCATGTTATATGACTTCTAAAGGCAACAATTTCATATGGTTCAATCTAACGACGGTAATAATAATAAAAGCGAATAATTATTGAACACTAACTCTGTCCCAGGTGTATCACAAACACCATCTCCTTTAGCAAACACACACCATTCATATGAAGTAGGTACTTTTACTAGCCTTCCCCCCACCACCCCAGCATTTCACAAACAAGGAAATGGAGGTTCAGGCTCAAATAGCTTAAATGACTTGCCCAAGGCCACAAACTTGAAAGGGGAAGAGACAAAATTTCAAACCCAATTCTCTATCTGATTCCAGTGCCTCCTAAAGTTACTTTTAAGTCTAAATTTCTATAACTATACTGAGGAATTAGCCCCACTTCTAGGCTAGCATATCAGCATGTCTACCTGATTGATCCTTGAGCGTGGCTGACAGGCTAATGAATAAGAACCTGTTAGAAAGACAGTGACCTCTCCTGGGGGTTTCAGTTAGATACTTAGGTGACACACTAAAGGGTCTTTCCTGGAATTTCTCAAGACTGAACTACCAAAAGTTGCCACTAAGACTCCAACTGTCTAAGGCCCCTCCTTAGGAACAAGAGGAAGCCAACAGTGTGAAAAGGGGAACTGGCCTACCAGAGTTTCACAGGCTTCCGCATTTGGAGGACATCTTTTAAAACACAAATACTTCTGACCAGCCTCAGTTCCTTATCAATCAACACCTAAATGATATCTAACACCTCTGCAGGAAAGCAGGAAGGCAGATTAACAAGTTTCCCTCTAGAGAAAGAGCCCATTCCATCCTCACTTCATTGTTTCCCATACATTATTTTTGGTGTCCCAGCAAGCCAGAGAGGTGAGTAGAGCCACACTTTACACACAAGGAAATGAAGGCTCAGAGAGGTTAAGGAACTTACCCCAAGCCACTGAGCTAGCTGATTGGTGCACTGACTAGTTCTCCAGACTCTTCCTGCCACCAAACTGCATGAACGTGGTGATTCCACAGTTCACTGAGCCAAAGTACTGTCATTAATAACAACTTTTCACTGGCCTCCTCAAAATCCTGGACAAATTCAACCTCAAATATCCTCCACCTCCCCTACCCACACACTGAAAGAAGACACAGTCATCCCTCTTACACCCAGGGGGCATTGCTTCCAGGACCCCCCACAGACACCAAAATGCATGGGTGCTCAAGTCCTTTATTTAAAATGGCGTAGTGTTTGCATATGACCAAGGCACATCCTCTCCTATACTGTACATCATCTCTAAATTACTTATAATACCTAGTACAATGTATGACATGTAAATAGTTGCCAGTACGAAGCATTCATGGTTTGCTTTTTGGAACTTTCTGGAATTTTTTCCCCCAAATATTTTCTATCTGCGGTTGGTTGAATCCGAAGATGTGGAACCCAAGGACTGTATAAAGATATAAAACGGTTCTGAACAGACGATATGATGCTTTGAGGAACCTGTCAATTAGAAGGGGCTATCAACCAATAAGGCTCAAGAGAAACTTCCATTGAATAAGATTATCATAAAGAATTCAAAATTATCCAATCTTGTTAACAAAAATTCACTTAAATTGGTCACACATCTGACTGGAAAGGCTGAAAGTTTCTCTCATTTTTCCTCAAGCACCAGGGAACCTTCTGGTCAACCCCACTTGCCACTGACATCTTATTTTTTTCACTTTCCATATGGCCATTTGCTTTTGCGTCACAGAGTTCTTGCATATCCATCTGTGCATGTGATTAGTGACATGGTAAATGTGAAAGTACCCTGAGAAATTGAAAGTGTTTTATAAATACAAAGGCTTCAGGCAGCAACGCAGAAACCAATTTTAACATAATTAATTATTCACTGACTGCCTATAGGAACCAATTTTAAGATAATTAATTGAGTGCCAACTAGACAACGATACCTAGTATTTCCTAAAATAATAATAATCTCAATTGTATTTGATTGGAAAATATTTTCTAATGGTAAGTTTTGTCAACAGTTGTTTCCATAATTTTCCCAGTTAAAAAATTTGGGCACAAAATAAAAATCCCACTTTGAAGTAAGATTAGAATCTGGCTTATTCTTAGCTCCAATATGTTCCAGAAAACTTACCTTATCCTGTTTGTTGCCAAAATGACTAAAATACTTTAGACTACAATTCGGGCTGGCTCCCTCAGGAGGATTCCATGTCCATATGACTGTGCAGAGGTTTTCAACAGAAACGCTCAAATTCGTCACAGGTGGCTGAGTTTCTGTTCAAATCAAGCACAAGACATAAATTTATCAACAGCAAATTTATCATCCAGTGTTTTCAGTGGTTAATTTAAACCATTCCTCCAAGTCCTAGAGGCCAAGAATCATAAAACTGAGTTATCAAGAGGTAACATTTATTGAGCCAGGCAGCATTCTAAGTACTCTTCACATGTTAATCTCAGTCCTCACGACGTTATGAGACAGGGACTATCAGCCTCATGTAAAGATGAGGCGACCAAGACACAGGGACATTGAGTCACTGGCCCCATATCTCACGGCCAGTAAATGGCAGAGCTGAGATGCAAACCCAGAAAGTGTGGCTCCCAGGCCGCATTCTTAACTACTTGCTATAGTGTGAACACAGAGCAGAGTGTAGTCTTAAATGTCCAAGTTTTCCTCCTGTGGGTATTTGAGGTCCCCTACACTTGCGTGCCAAGGCTCACTCAACACAGACACTTCAATCCCAGCAGTTCTGAGAGTGAGTTTTAGCAGCTTATCTTAAATCGTGCTTGCTAACGTGACCTGGTAGTTGTTTTTATAACTTTTCCAAAGAACTACTGAGAAAGAGATTTAACAGCCCTTGTTGTTCCCCTGAGGTCTGACACCAAACAGTTGGAACTGTAGCTTGAAGAGGGAAGAGGAGAAACTGAACCAGTGTCTTTAAAAAATGTGTTTCATTTGGAGAAAACCCACCACTGTTTCCATCAAATATTTACTGGCTTTATTCTTTTGGACCCAGCTCTAGGATCAGGGAAAGGAGTTTTCATGCTTCTACCATATGTAGGGAAGTACACAGAGGAAGGAAAGGAAACAACATTTCAAACTTTCCCGAGAATCTCTCCTGAGGCCAGGACTACCAAAATCATCCCCCAGAAAAGGGATAAGGGCTTCTCTGTCCTATCTTTGCAACTTTTCTGTAAGTCAAAAATTATTCCAAAATAAAGTGTATTAAACTAATTTAAAAAACAATTGGGTGAGATTGGGATTGCCATATCTACATTACTAATAAGAAAAAAAATATCAAATTGTACACTTTAAATATATGCAGTCTATTGTATGTCAACTGTATCTCAAAAGTTCTTAAAGAAAAAAAAGAATACATGGAGAAATAAAAAAAATTGTACACTTTAAATACATGCAGTTTATTGTATGTCAAAAAAAATAAAATGAGGAAAAGAAAAACAATTGGGGTTTCTCTGGTGACACAGTGGATAAGACTCCACGCTCCCAATGCAGGGGGCCCGGGTTCGGTCCCTGGTCAGGGAACCAGATCCCACATGCATGCCGCAACTAAGAGTTCACATGCCACGAGTAAGAAGCCAGAGAGCCGCAACTAAGAAGACCACATGACACAACTAAGGAGCCCACCTGCCACAACTAAGACCCAGCATAACCAAATAAATAAATAAATATTTAAAAACAAAAAAAAACCAATCCCCCGAAATTGTCTAAAGCGGCAAACAATCATTATTAATTACTTAAGCAGTACAGTTATATTAATTTATCAATCGGTAGTTGTATTTTATACTCTATGCCAACACCTTGGAGTGTTCTGGGCCTCTTACATAATCTGCAATATTTATACCATTACCTTCCTCTTTAACTGAACAAAAAATGCCATTTGTCCCAAAACATCGACCCCACAGGCACTACGTAGTTGGATTCCCCCCAAAGTCAGTTTTATACACAGCAGCCTACACAGGCCCTGAGCTCTCAGTATTCACTCCTGCTTTCCTAACCCCACTACCATGAGCCTTTCTGAAAGGTAGACCAAAGGCCCAACCGTGGGGAGGAGGAGCCCACAGCAGGCCAAGTCCTCATGGAAACAGGGAGTTCCTATTGCACTGCATTAAAACCCAGCCCGTGCCAGGGAACACCAATGGTTCACGCGACAGTGATTTTAACTTAGGATTTTAAGTGATTTAAGTTAGGATTAAAGTTAGGATTTTAAGTGATTACAGGAGCGTACAGCTATTTCATTTTGGCCTAACATCATGTCAATGATATTTTCGAACACAAGTCGTTTATTAGGTACAGAGTCACTAATGAAAACTTTGTTCCTACAGTTTACTTTAGGATTATCTCCCTTACTGTGCAGTTTCCAGAAACACAGCAGCAGAAGTCCAGGAGAGCTGGCTTAGCACTTCCTGACACTCTGCCTTCCCACCCACCTCCCACTCCCACACAGAAATTAAAGCCCTAACAATAAAAATATTACCTATTTATGGTTCGCTTAAATCACACCCCAATTTTCAAGGTAGTTTAAGACCTTTTTAAATCTATTTTTTAACCTCAGTATTTTAATAGAACAACAGCCTGCCCTGTTTCCAATCTCTCAAATGGATTTCATTTTCTCCCATCTGTTCTGAAGTATCTTTTAGTCAGATCTTCTAACTGGTTTGCATTTTAGGCTACTTGTGGCTATCTGCCACCCTTTTCCTTTTTTTTTTCCTAATGGTTCCTTCCATTTCTCCTAAGATTCTTCTACTTCCTATACTTTTTTTAAAATTAATTAATTAATTTTTGTCTGCCTTGGGTCTTTGCTGCTGCACTCAGGATTTCTCTAGTTGCAGTGAGCAGGGGCTACTCTTTGTTGCGGTGCACGGGCTTCTCAGTGTAGTGGCTGGCTTCTCTTGTTGTAGAGCATGGGCTCTAGGTACACAGGCTGCAGTAGCTGCAACACGTGGGCTCAGTAGTTGTGGCTTACGGGCTCTAGAGTGCAGGCTCAGTAGTGGTGGCGCACGGGCTTACTTGCTCCATGGCATATGGGATCTTCTCAGACCAGGGATTGATCCCGGGTCCCCTGCACTGGCCGGCGGATTCTTAACCACTGTGCCACCAGGGAAGTCCCCCTATACTTTAAAAAACACACACACTCGCAGAAACTAAATACAATCTCCAAATGTTTATATCTGAATGTATGTATGTGGGTATAATACATCCAGATATATACATAAATAAGTGGAGACTGTGCTTCTTGTAAAAGTCTCTAACAGCTACGCATCTGTAAGACACATCATTTCAGTGTAGTGTGGTGATTAAGAGCACGGACTCTGGAGCCAGACTGCTTGAGCTCATATGCCAGCTCTGCTACTTACTAGCTGGCAAGTTACTTAACCTCCCTCTGCCTCAGTGTTTGCACCTATATAACATAAGGATGATAACAATAAACTAACGAAAAAGGGTTATTACGAGGCTCAAATGAGTTAATACAGATAAGAAGCTCAGAACAGTGCCTGGTACAGAACAAGTGCTATGTAAATGTGTGCTATGTGCTTTCTTTCTTTTTGACGAGACAAAACGGTTCTAAACAGTTGCTTTGGTTTTCTATGGAATTGATATGCGTCCATGGCCTTCAAGCTTATCTGCCCGATAAGCTTTCCTTAGGCATCTAATTCCAACCATTTCTTAGGGGTTCATCACTGACCAGAAAGGGGAGAGGGAAGGCGAGAAGGGCTCAAGTAGCTCCCTCAACTAAACTTCAAACCTCAAGTGAGTCTGTGTGGCCACCTGGCACAAGATCCCATTCTAATTAGGAGTTAACATGATCGATGCTATTTCTAATAAGGCATGTTGCTTAACTAAAAGTTTTTGCTCTCTCTTGTTCAATCACAGGAGCTGGCAGAAGCATGCATATTTCGGGAAAAGTCAAGGAAATCACAAGAGTCATACATGAGTCATCCATCTCCTTCCTTTACATCTACTCAGTCATGGACCTCTTAAGTGCTGTTTTACAACACCTCTCTTAATCATCCCCATCACACTAACGTGCTCTGCTGGGCCCTGTGAGGCAGGCAGACACACACACAGCAGTAAGGCGGAGGCCTGGACAGAAGGCGTGCACAGCACACCTTTCTGGTGGCCACCTCCAACGCTAGAGCCTTGTGTAGCTTCGCACTCTGGTGATTCCGCACACTCAGTCGTCTCCTTGCTGGCTTCTCCTCCAATGTCATTTCCCTCATGCTGCGCCCCGCTCAGCTTCAAGGGCAAATGAAGCCCTTCCGCCTGGACTGATTTTGCCAATGCACTCTCCTGCCAAGCCGGGCTCCTAGTGCACCCTCACCCTACTTCTGGGCCTCTGCAGCTGCTATTCCCCCAAACTGGGAATAATGTCTCCTCCACCTACTCAAATGCCACCCACCCGAAAGGTCTTGCTCAAATTTTAGCTCTTCCACGAAACTACCAGCCCTCAGTTTCCCCTCTTCTGAACACCTGCAGTACTTATTGTCTGGACTATGCAGTCTGGCAATTATAAAGCAAGTCTCCAATACATGATCATTCGCTTCACACCAACGACCTGTACACACTCGCACGGGTGCCCACCAGTCCTGCCCTGATGCTCTGGGAGGGGCCCAGCTCCTCTCTCAGCCAAGCACTCCCCTCACTTCTGCAGAGAGAGGCACTGAATATACTGGTTAGGGGCATGGCCTCTGGAACCAGGCGGCCGGGGTGCGAAGCCGTGCTCCTCCACTCTATCACCTACGAGAGCTCTGGGCCTTGCTGTGCCTCAGCTTCTTCCCATACAAAACAGGACTAATAACAGCACCTACAGGAGAGGTTCTCTGTAAAGGTTAAATGAAATAGTTCAAGTGGAAAACTTAGAACACTGCCCGGCACAGAGTAAACACTATATGAATGTTAATAAGACATGCCACAATGTGGACTACCAATCTAGATAGACTAAACTAAACTGGTAACCTAATCATTTTTATAAACACTCAAAAGATTTGCTGGAAGAGCCCTTAAAACTTAGAGTTCAACCTCCTGTCACAGATGAGAAAGTTGCTGCACAAGGGAGAGGAAATGACCAGCCCTGAAGTCCCACAGCTGGGAAATGTCAGATCAGTAAAACTCAAGTCCCCGACTGTTGTTGGTGGGTTTTTTTTCTTCACCATGGAATTCTATCAATATTTCCAATGGGAAAAAAGCTTCTGTATTTCTAAGTAACCAAGTTACCAATGAACTTCTGTGACAAAACTGCTTAAGCTGGGGGTTGCCAGTATTAGCTAGAGGGCCAGCTGTTTGTTGTTCCACGTGTGTGGGGGAGGAAGTCCGCAGGAGGGAGGGGGTTGGAGTAGTACTGTGAAAATCAGGAGATTGGAAGGATGGGTGACCCCCTCCCTTCTGTGGAGGGCAGCTTCCCCATACGATTATGGCCATCAGGGCCCCTCAAGGGAACGAGGGGCACCTGGGGGGCAACAATCACGCAGTATACTCTAAGGCTCTAAGCCAACCTACAGAGCCTGGCTCAGTACTAAACAAGGCAGGCAGTTGAATCACTGACAAACTTCAAACCTCCTTCAAGTCTCTATTCAAATGCCATCTTTTCAGTGTAGGTCTTCCTACTCCACCCTATTTATAATGGCAAACCCCTTCCCTGCTTTGTTTTTCTTCACAGTACTTATCACCATCTGACATACCTTATATTTTACTCACTCTGCCTTCCTTTGACTGCCAACAGCATATAAGCTCCAAAGGGCAGGGACTTGATCTGTTTTGCTCACTGCTACATTCTCTGCCCCTAGAACACTGTCTGCGTATGTTTTGTTGACTGAATCAATAGAGGACATCGAGGTTTCCTAATCACCATTTCAACCTGGGTTTCAAAGCACAACACACTGGTTGAAAATGCAATAAACACATCTTGTGTGTCTGTGTCAATGAGACAATAAAACCTATCGAATCTGGAGCTACTGTCACCAAAAATGTCCAGAGGGCCGCTCATGGCAAAAGCTGTCCCTGAGGAATTCATTAGCCCCCAACTTTTCACAGCAACTCTGGTTGATCAATTTCAACTGCCGCACAAGTGTGAGGGGTATACGAGAACTCTCTGTACTATCTTTGCAACTTTTCTGTAAATCGAAAATTCTTCCAAAATATAAAGGTTAATAAAGAAAACAAAAAAGAAAAAGAAAAAAAGAAAGGCATCCAGGTGGATGTGGCTCCGGGATTCCTATCGGATTTCTTGCACTCCAGAGGAGGCCGCGACCCTCGCGTCCTTTTCCTACTACTAAAGGAACTAGCAGCTTTAGAGGGTCCCTTCGACTCCCACCCTCTTGCTGCACCCGCGGCGCAAGAAGCCCCGGCGCGTCCCCGGCTCACCCGGACCTCGG
This sequence comes from Hippopotamus amphibius kiboko, assembly GCF_030028045.1. Classification (NCBI taxonomy): domain Eukaryota; kingdom Metazoa; phylum Chordata; class Mammalia; order Artiodactyla; family Hippopotamidae; genus Hippopotamus; species Hippopotamus amphibius. The sequence continues at coordinate 32,585,009 of NC_080203.1, forward strand.
TCGCCGTCCCCGCGGCCTCCAGGCCCCTCATCCCCTCCAGAGGGCACCGGCGACATTCCGGCTCCCGGCCCCGCGGCCCTCTGACGCCACGGACTCGTTTCGGCCCCGGGCCCCGGCGCCAGGCTCCTCGGCGCTTCCCGACGGCCAAGGGAAGTGCGGCGACAAGTCGTCGTCCTCCGGCCCCGCCGCCGCCCCCGCCGCCCGGGATCCGGGAAAGCCCGGCCGCTCCGGGTCCCCCACCTCTAGCCGGGCGGGGGAGACGGCGGCGGGCGCGGGGCGTCGTGCGGACGGCCCCCGGCGCCCACCCCCGCCGCGGCCCTGGGCCCCGCGGCGCTCCGGCCGGCCTCTCGGCCCCGACCCCGCCGCCCCGGGCCCCGGGGGCCGCACTCACCCGCGGGCGCGGCCACCACGTCGCCGCCGGCGCAGAGCAGCAGCGCCCACAGTGCGCAGAGCCGCGCCGGCCGCTCCATGCAGCCCCTCGCTCGGAGCCCGGCGGGGCTGCAGCCGCGGCAGTCTCCGCCTCCTTCGCTCCCTCTCCCACTTCCCGACTCCGCCGCCCCGGAGACCCGGGGGCTGGCGCAGACGGGAAGGGCAGCCCCGCCCACCGGCCGCAGGTAACCCCGCTCGGCCGGCAAGGGCAGAGGGGCGGGACGCGGCGGCTTCCGCGGCGCGACACCTGGCCCCGGCAGCCAAGCCGCCACCGCGGCCCCGGGGGCCGACCGCCGGCCAGACGGAACTTCCCCGACCGTGTTGCGGCCCGGCCGCCGCGCCGCCCGGCCCGGTGCGGGCTGTGCAGCCTGCTGGAGCCTCGGACGTGTCCCGGGCACCGGGACAGGACGGTCTCCGGGAAGGAGCCTTGGCCTGGGAGTCTGGAGACGCGGCTTCCGATCGTTGCCCTCTGAGCCCCTGTTTCCTAAACTCTGACTCCTGGGTTAGTAATCCCAGGCCTGACCTCACAGGGCGGACTTGGAAGACCAAGGAGGCGTCTTGGCGGGAGCGTGCCTTGTGAACGCGACGAAAGGTATATTTGAAAGCTGGTGAGACATAATGTTGAGTCGAAGGACAAAGGAAAAAAAAAAGCAAATTTCTAAATATGAGGGACAGGGCCATATGTACTTCGATTTTTTAAAGCTGACAATCAACTTCCTACAGATTTCTTTTTGACAGATATACATTGAGAGATAGAAGGTGAGCAGGAAGGACACACATTGAATACGTTGCAAGTGGGTGACTGTGAGGATTAATGACACTGAGGGTGGAGGAAAACGGGAACCCTTTAGCTTCCTGTGGCTGCTGTAACAAATTACCATGAATTTAGTGACTTAAGCAACCAAGTTTTATTATATTAGAGTTCGGGAGGTCACAAGTCTCACTGGGCTACAAATGAAGATGTAGGCAGAGCTGTGTTCCTTCTAGAGGTGCTAAGAGAGAACCTATTTCTTTGCCTTTTCCAGCTTCTAGAGACTGCCTGCATTCCTTGGCTGGTTGCTATACCACTCAGACCTCTGCTTCCCTCGTCACATCTCCTTCTCAGACTCTGGCATTCCTGCCTTCCTTTTACATTTATAAAAACCCTTGTGATTTGACTGGACCTACCAGATATAGAGAAGGGACTAGTGGTTGGGGGCGGCATAAAGGGGTAGGGGAGTGAGAGGTACAAACCATTGGGTGTAAGATAGGCTATAAGGATGCATTCTACAACACAGGGAATATAGCCAGTATTTTGTAATAACTAAATGGAGTGTAACCTTTTAAAATTGTGTACAAATTTAAAAAACTTTTTTTTAAATTTTAAAGGAAAGAAAAATAGATTGGACCTACCAGATAATCCGTGATAATCTCCCTATCTCAAAATCCTTGATTTGTAACTAATAACCTACTGTAGAGCACAGGGAACTCTACTCAATACTCTGTAGTGACCTATGTGGGAAAAGAATCTAAAAAAGAGTGGATATTTGTATATGTATAACTGATTCACTTTGCTGTACACCTGAAACGAACACAACACTGTAGATCAACTATACTCCAATAAAAATTAATTTTAAAAAACCCTTGATTTAATCACAACTGCCAAGTCACTTATGAGGTAACAAACATTCACAGTTGTCTGGGATTAGGTCATGTAAAATGTTGCGGTGTCACCCTGGACAGAGTCTCTGGCCTCCAGGAACTTGCATCAGTGGCAGAAACTGACATGTACACAAACCTCTGTATTATTTGCTATGGTAGAGAAATTTGTCAAGTGCTCTGGGCACACATACAGGAGAGAGTGTTTTGCATGTGGTGATTAAAGAAGCTTAAAAAATGTGACATTTGAGGAATAGAAAAGCTTTCTGAGCAAAGAGAACAGCAACAGGAAAGATTTGTATTGAGAAAATATGAGAGGTGACAAACAGGGGCCAGGCAAGTAGTAAGTAAGGGAAGCAGGCCAGGCCAGGGACCTTAGGGCCTGTGCAGACAGGAGGCCTGTGCCCTCTTGATAAGGTGGCAGCCCTGTTTGGCGCCCTCTGACAGCTGGCACAGTGGAACGCAGGCCCAGTGTTATCAGAAAACCCACTAACGGGTGTATTTTGGTTGAATTAAGGCAATGTACACACCTGAAATCTGTTGCAAAAAAATATAGCAATAAAAATGCTGATAATACACCTAGCCTAGACCCTACTCAAAGAGCATGGGGATGTTGAACCTATCTGAAACAAAGACCTCACTCTTGGAATTAAGGCCCTCAATTTCAATAAACGTTATTGCCCTTCCAGAAACTGTGGTAGACACATTAAAAACAGGCCCTGGGACTTCCCTGGTGGTCCAGTGGCTAAGATTCCTCACTCCCAGTGCAGGGGGCCTGGGTTTGATCCTTGGTCAGGGAACTAGATCCCACATGCTGTAACTATCCCACATGCCACAGCTAGGACCTGGCATAGCCAAAGAAATAAATGAATAAATATACATTTTTAAAGAAAGCAGGCCTTGCCAACAAAGAGCTGCAGCCAATGTGAGGGGTGATCATAGGGCAAGAACAGGGAACTGTGGGACACAAAGAAGGGACAATTTATGGGAGGGCAGAGGCAGGAGAGGCTTCCAGAAGGCAGGCCTGCCTGCGCTGAATTTTGAGATGTTGAGTATTGAGTCTTGTGGTTCAAGGTTCAGAACAAATCCTTGCCATGTATATTCCTGAACCAAATAATGTTTATGAACATACTGTAAACTATGGAAAACAGCAGAACTGAGAGAGATTGCTATTATTTCTAAATCCCCCCACAAATAGGCCAGCCACTCTCTAACCTAAGATCTCCCCTCCCCCATCATCACACGCATACACTTGTTGACATTTGCTATAAACATTATACTATAAGTTTATAATAATGTTTCCAAAATGATTATGTCATCTGCCTTTTAAGAAGTCTCCAGTTGGAACACGAGCCCCTGAGGACTGGCCGAGTGCCATCGTGGGCACTGTCTGGCAGAGACCAAGCGAGTGCTTAATGAAATGAACAGTAATGGCAGTACATGATTAGAAAAATAAGGCTCACGACTTCTCATTAGCCTTCAGCAAAGGCCCTGAGAATGTGGGCATTGTGAGGAAGAAAACCAAGCATGGTGGCATGGCCTCGACAGTCCTGGCCTCCTGTCATGAGTAAGACTTACAGTCAGTTCCATTTCCTCTAGACCCTATACGTCAAGCAACATTTGAAAAACAAATTTTGCAGGGCTAGGCGAGGGTTAGGAATGCTGTTTCTCCAACATCAAACTTTTATTTGTAATCTCTGTGTACTTTTACTCAAAGAGGATCTTGGATTGAGTTCGGCCGCTGCCTCGGAGTGCAAGAAGATGAAGAAAAATGGAAGGCTTTCCAGGAACTGCAATAAACAAAGAGCTCTCATGTGGGCTTTGTGTTATCAAAGTCCTGATGAGTCAACGTCAAGTTTAGCTTTAACCTTTAATCCATTGAGCCCTGATGGCTTGGGTGTGAGATTCCCAATCACAGTTCTTTCGCTTTGGCTGGGTGTGGCTGGAGTTCTGGGCTGACTGGAGCCTCCAGTTGGCTTTCTTGATCTTTACCCTTCTCACCAAGGCTTTCTTCTTTTCTGTAAGCGAAGTTAGGAAAGGACACAAACAAGAAAGTATCTGGGAGGAGAGAATGATGTCCCTCTTTCCAAAGTCAGATCTCCTTCCAGCCAGTTAAAGGCCCCCTCCTGAGTTCATAAAGGACACAGACCCCAGCACAGACCAAGGGCTTAGCCAAGAATTCTGGCTCCTTAGGCAAAAATCTCACAAAAGGTCTTCTACCTTTTACTAAGCAAAACCAGAACAGACCCTCACCACGACTGCAGTGCAAAGAGAAAAGGGAAGTAGCAAAACAGGGAATTTCCCTCCTGACCCTAGAGCAGTGGTTCCCAAACAGGGGCGATTTTGCCTCTGCGGGGGACACAACATCGGGAGATATTTTGGGCAGTCACGACTTGAGATGTGGGGGCGTGTGCTACCAGCATCTAGTGAGTAGAGGCCAAGGATGCTGCGACACATCCTACGATGCGCAGGATGGTTCCCCACAACAAAGACTTACCTGGCACAAATGACAATAGTTGAGAAATTCTGAGCTAGCATACTCTGTTATCTTCTGCACTTCATCCCTACCCAGCCAGCTGCCCCCATGTCCACCAAAAATCAGTGAGAGATTAGTGCTAAACTTACCCTTGACACCTCCCTTCCCTATATCTAGTGTACGTAGTTTGCCAGCCCCACCAATTAGCCATGCAGTCACTTGGGAAAACATCGCTCAGATCTACTCCTTCCCCCTCCTCACCTCCACTGTTCTGTTCAGGTCCTTATAGATCACAACAGTCTTCAAATCCACCCTCCAGGAGACAGACCTTCCCAATGTGTAAATCTGACCATGTCACTCCCAGCTTAAGCTTCTTCAGTGACACCCCCTCCCCTCAAATGCCACAAAAGGCAGTCCCAACTCCTTTGCCTGCAGGCTTGTTTCTTCCTGACCCATTCCGCAAACTCTTCCCAGCTTCACCTCCAGCCAGGCTTTCCAAGTCCCTGGGAGCTCTAGCCCTCCTAGCTGAGGGGCCACCTTCAGGCTGAAGGTCCCTTGTGGGCAATTTTGTTTGGTTCACCTCATGTTTGAATTGGTTTCGATGTAGACGCTAAAAATGAAAAAAAAAAAAAAAACCCAAAAAACCAGAAACCAAAACAACAGGAGATTTTGGGTAACACCCCAGATCTTTAGCTGCTCTTAAGAAACCAGAAGTTCTGATAACATTGGGCCTGCGTTCCATTGTGCCAGCTGTCAAAGGGCACCAAACAGGGCTGCCACCTTATCAAGAGGGCACAGGCCTCCTGTCTGCACAGGCCCTAAGGTCCCTGGCCTGGCCTGCTTCCCTTACTCACTACTTGCCTGGCCCCTGTTTGTCACCTCTGATATTTTCTCAATACAAATCTTTCCTGTTGCTGTTCTCTTTGCTCAGAAAGCTTTTCTATTCCTCAAATGTCACAATTTTTAAGCTTCTTTAATCACCACGTGCAAAATAGTTTAGTCTCTCCTGTATGTGTGCCCAGGGCACTTGACAAATTCCTCTACCATAGCAAATAATACAGAGGTTTGTGTACATGTCAGTTTCTGCCACTGATGCAAGTTCCTGGAGGCCGGAGACTCCATCCAGGGTAACTCCAGGATTTCTACCTAGAATGAGCTTAGGGCCAGCAATCTGATTGGAAGGGACAACAACCAGGGGACTTCTCTGGAAGCCATGCGTGCAGCACACAAGCACACTGCTCTGACTAGGTTATAGGTTTATTTGGAGTGGCTGGAGGGAGGACACTGTATAGCACCACAGAGAATATGAAGCTGAATGTAACATGATCCCTTTGGGTTTAATTGACTTAAAGGGTCTTGCTCTTCATCAAGTGATTTTCTTCTAGAAGTTTCGCAGGGTGCACTCAAGGGAGGGCTGTTTGCACAAGAGGCCTGTGACAGGACTGTTTGGGTCTAGCCTGAGGCAGAGTAGCACAGTGCTGGGCGCATCTGTTTGGGTCAATGTCCCGAAGCCCATTCACCTCTACGTCTTCAAATCTGACAGTAGTTAATTTTTTAAATTCACTCTTTTAAAAAAAATGTATATATATATATATTTCTTTCTTTCTTTCTTTCTTGGCTGTGTTGGGTCTTCATTGCTGCACACGGGCTTTCCCTAGTTGCGGCGAGCGGGGGCTACTCTTCATTGCAGTGCATGGGCTTCTCATTGCGGTGGCTTCTCTTGTTGTGGAGCACAGGCGCGCAGGCTTCAGTAGTTGTGGCACACGGGCTCACGGGCTTGGTTGCTCCGTGGCATGTGGGATCTTCCCGGACCAGGGATCGAACCCGTGTTCCCTGCATTGGCAGGCAGATTCTTAACCACTGCGCCACCAGGGCAGTCCCTACAGTGACTCTTGAATTCAACCGGGCACTCCTCTGCTCAGGACTCTCCAATGGCCTCAAAGGCTCTCTCCCATCCCACCTTTCTAACCTCTCCCCCACTGCCCTCCCCCAGTGCGCTCTCCTCCAGTCACAGGGACCTCCTGGCTGTTCCTCACACAGGCCAAGTGCACTCCTGCCTCAGGGCCTTTGCCCTGCCTATTTCCACTGCTACTTGCCCCACTCCCTCACCTCATTCAGATCTTCATTGTGGCCTGCCCTGGCCACCTCATTGAAAATTGCAAATCCCATCAACCCTCCCTATCTCCCTTCCTGGGTCATCTGTCTCTCTAACACTCGAATGTAAGCTTCAGCAGGGCGGGGAATTTTTTCTGATTTGTTCCCAGCTGTATCCCCAGCACTCAGAACTGTACCTGCCTGACACATACTCAATAAATATATTTGAATGAATGAATAAATTACACTTTGCTGGTTGCTATGAGGGATACCAACCCACCAACCACCAAAGGCTACAGTTCTTGCTGTTGCCCTTGGGAAACTTCCAGCCTAAGTTATGGAAAGCTATATAAAACAATTAGAGAGAAGGAAACAAACATAAATGGCAAAAATGCTATCTTGTGGCATAGGTTTCAGAGAAAGGGGAAACAGACCAATATAGTTAGAATTGTTTTTGAAGTCTTCTTGGAGTAGATGGGAGTTGAACTAGACCTTGAAGGATGACCAGAACTTAGAGAAAGAACGGGGGTGGGGGGAGGAAGGGAGGGACAGAGAGCACATAAGAGAACAGCAGTCAGCTTAAGGCTGGATGTCAGAAGCAATAAGAAGACTTTTATGATCAAGGTGATGACATGCATAATAAAAGTGGTGTTTGAGAGATCTGGCTGTCTAGGATGAATCATCGAGACTTTCTTACTTCTTGCCCAGAGGGAAGAAGGCTGGGGAAAAGACTGAGGCTGGGCAGTCAGGGATAGGGACAGCCTCTGGCAAACTGTGGGCTCCACCATCAGAGCGTAGAGGCTGTGAGGCCGATTCTTCCCTGGGCCAAAAGACTTGGGGCGCTGTGCTGCAAAAAAGCATACACCTGGGCCCTGGCACCCCTACTCTCTCTCTCTCTCCCGCCTTGAGAGCATTCAATATCCCCTTCAGGGGCTCTGTGGCCTCACTCCTTTCAGACCACAAACCCTCCCTCTATGGAACTGGACCTGTTCTGCTTTCCTACACTTTGGAGGAAGGGCCTCTGTGCCTCATCGGCAATCCAAAGGCTCCTCCTTTGGCCTCAGGTTGAGGTGCTGTCACTGGGGCCGCTACCCCAGGGCTCCACCGGGATCCCTGCAACCTTCTCACTGCACCCTCCCCACCCTGGGTGTAAAACCCTACTTAGGTCCTCATCCCTTCCCTGGCCCAGGCAGGACCAATCTTTTCCACACTGTCAAGCACAGCCTTCAAAAGTGCCTCACCCCTCAGGACTCTTTAGTTTAAAGATTCAAATGCATCATTTGCATGTTAGTCGCTTGCACCTTCTTACCCTGAAAAGTCTCCATTGTTTGTCTTGACTGTGTAGGGTAGTTACTATTTACATTTGAAAACAGAAGCCTCCAGTCCTTCTTGCCTCAATCCACGGTGCCTTCCTGAGGAGCGGGCTCTTTGCATAGCTGTGATACCGCCCACGGAATCAATTCTCTAATTTGCACATCGCCAGAGGTCACTTTGCCTATCTGGTTGTTGGACTTTTCCCTCAGCAAGCAAGGAGGTGAGGGCTCCCTTTTCGCTTGGAAAACACCAGGCTTGGGGAAGGGCGGGGGAGCAGCAAAACCCATCTTGATTTAGCTTCCAAATTGCGCCATATCGCCCACAGCCTTTTACCTGAACTACCTTTTCTAACTCTGTGCAGCTTACAGCAGAATGACTGCAGCACGACCACGTAGCGGGTCGTATTCCTGGAGCTGGGCCGTGGCTGTGTGCACCCTGGGTCAGCCTCCCCGCTTCTCAGCCACGGAAGCAAAGGCCGGCACTTAACTTCTCTGCATCCTCACTTCCCAGGATGGTACCAAGCCTTGTGTAGATTTGATAAATTTTGCTTTATGACACAATGTATAGTTTATTTTGTAAATGTTTCATGAGTGCTTAAAGAACAATTCTGCAAAGATTGGGCCCAATGTTCTACGTGTGTCCATTATATCAAGTTTGTGGGTTGTGTTGGTCAGATCCATGTACTTGCTGAGGTTTTTGTTTGCTTGTTTTGTTTTGTTTTTCCTGTTGGCCCTATCAGTTACTGAGACATGTTAAAATCTCCCACCATCATACTATGTTCTCCTTATAATTCTGTTGATTTTCGCTTTATATATATGTATTTTTGAGATTATTTCATCAGATGCATGTAAATCTAGAGCTGTTATAGCTTCACAGTAAACCAAGCATTAATCATTATGAAGTAGCTTTCATTAATCTATGAAGGCTTTTGGCTTCAGGGTCTACTTTGACTAATTTGGCCTCAGGGCCTACTTTGACTAATATAGTATAACTTCATAAGCTTTCTTTTGATTAGTATGTGCCTGCTATGTTTCCCCACATCCTTACTTCCCCGTCTCTGCTATTGTATTTTAGATGTGCTCCTGGAAAGGACACATAGTGCAAATTTCTTTCTTTCGGCTGTGTTGGGTTTTCATTGCTGCGCTCAGGCTTTCTCTAGTTGTGGCGAGCTGGGGCGACTCTTGGTTGTGGTGCGCGGGCTTCTCAGTGCAGTGTCTTCTCTTGTTGCAGAGCACTGGCTCTAGGCGCTCAGGCTTCAGTAGTTGTGGCGCCCCGAGCTTAGTTGCTCCGCAGCATGTGGGATCTTCCCAGACCAGGGATTGAACCCATGTCCCCTGCATTGGCAGGCAGATTCTTAACCACTGCACCACCAGGGAAGTCTCAATCGTTGTCTTTTAATGGTAGGGTTTAGTTCTCCTATGTTTATACTTATTTCTACCATCTGATTCTGTGCTTTCTGTTGGTCCCATTTTTTTCTGTTTCTTTTTATCCTCTTCTCTTTTGACTTCTTTTAAATGCTGTGTGTGAGGAGGGGGTGTTTTTTCATTGCAAGAGCATGTTTTATTTTGCATAAAATACGCATAATAATACTGCCTGCCACAGGGTTTGTTGTAAAGATTAAATGAGATGAAGAAACAAAATGTTTTTCCAGTGCCTAACACATCGTAAGCACTACTAAATGGGAACTATTATTAGAAGTTCTAGTAGTCTTTCATCTTTAGGGTTCCCTTGTCTCTTGCGGTTCCGCTTCTGTTGTTCTCCTTTCTGCTGACAATATCCCATTTGTTCTCAGTCCCTTTTCTTTCATTTCTCCTTTCCTGCCATTTGATTTCCTGTTTCCGCTCACCCTTTCATCCCCAACCCAGCTCTGTGTGCAAGCTGCAGTGGTGAAGCCCCTTGGGGATGACAGTCAGCGTGGCACAGCAGGGGCAGCAGGAGAGACAGTGGTGCCTCGTCCACTGATTCCCGTTCCACAAGATGACAAATGTACTGCCCAGCACGCGGCCGAAACTGCGTGTCGCTCTCGGCTGGCCACAGTGAAATTGGATCAACTGCGATCATCAGTTTCTGTGAAATGGGTATAAGGCCACAGAACTTGCCAGCTAGGATACAGTTTAATTCTTTTGCACCTTTGCCTAGAGAGGATGGCCAGATCCTCACTGTCCGCTCTCAAAAAGGAGTCCTGCTGTGGGAGAGGAGGTGTCACCTCACTAGGAATTTGTATATGTACTAACCAGAGCCTGGAAAGAGGAACCATTTGTACTCAAACACATTGTGGTCAGAGGGAAATTTTGTCATCATTGTGACAGAACTGCAACTAAATTTAGCAAGCTACGCACTTTGTGCGTGTATGCGCGCGTGCGTGCGGTACTTGGAGAAAGCAACACATTATCTTTCCAAAAAGCAAAAACTCCCCAGACCAAAAAGAAAGCCATTTTCTCATCTGGTATTTGATTGCCATGACGATTCCTCACTCCACTTACTTCAGATCTTTGCTTTTTCTATGCCCTTTGTAGCATGACACTCTTTCAAGAGAGATATGTCCGGAGGAACATTGGAACTTGGTAGCGTTTTGGGTGTCTTTCTGTTCTCTGGTGGTTTCCATACTTGCACTGAAATAAGCAAAGGTGTTGAACATCCATATTTTGAATGGGCTGCACACAAATATGAGAGTCTAATCTTTTTTTTTTTTTTTTTGGCTGAGTTGGGTCTTCTTTGCTGCACACAGGCTTTCTCTATTTGTGGCGAGCTGGGGCTACTCATTACGTCGGCACTCGGGCTTCTCATTGTGGCTGCTTCCGTTGTTGCAGAGCACCTGCTCTAGGCCCACAGGCTTCAATAGTTGCAGCACGCGGGCTCAATAGTTGTGGCTCGAGAGCTCCACAGGCTCAGTAGTTGTGGTGCATGGGCTTAGTTGCTCCACTGCATATGGGATCTTCCTGGACCAGGGCTCGAACCCATGTCCCCTGCATTGGCAGGTGGATTCTTAACCACTGCACCACCAGGGAAGCCCTATATTTGACTTTAAACAAACTAAATTTAATTACACTCGTGGGGATTATTCATTTTATAAATAGATTTTTTAAATCTCTTAAGGTATTTCTTGGATAATAGGATTTATGGAAAATAAGGTATAATCATTAGGGAAATGCAAATCAAAACCACAATGAGGTACCACTTGACACCCATTAGGATGGCTATTATTTAAAAAAAGAAGGAAAAGAACAAGTTTTGGCAAGGATGTGGAGAAGTTGGAATGCTTGTGCATTGCTGATAGGAATATAAAATGGTGCAGCTGCTGTGGAAAACAGTCTAGCAGTTCCTCAAAAAGTTAAACATAGAGTTATCATATGATCCAACAATTCTATTTCTAGGTATATATCCAAAAGAATTGAAAGCAATGACTTGAACAAATATTTATATGCCCATTATTCACAATAGCTGAAACATGGAAGCAACCCAAATATCCAGGGACAGCTGAATGGACAAGCAAAATGTGGTGTATCTCTACAATGGAATATTATTCGGTCTTAAAAAGGAACAAAATTCTGACACATGCTACAACAGTGATGAACATTGAAGACATTATGCTAAGTGAAATAAGCCAGTAACAAATGAACAAATGCTATATTAATTCCCTCATACAAGGTATCTAGAATAGTCAGATTCATAGAGACAGAAATTACAGTGATGGTTGCCAGAGGCTGGGGGGAGGGGAGAATGGGAAGCTATTTTTTAATGCACACAGCGTTTTAGCTTGGGATGATGAAAAAGTTCTGGAGATGGCTGGTAGTGATGGTTGCAGAACAATGTGAATACACTTAATGTCACTGAATTGTACACTTAAAAATGGTTAAAATAGAAATGTTTATGTTATGAATATTTTACCACAAAAAGTTCTTAAAAATTAAGGGTAAATATGTCTGAAATCTTACAATACATAAGTAAATTGGTTGCATAAAATTGTTAATGAGTCATTCTTTTTTATTGCCAAATAATAGTTCATTGTAGGGATATATGACCTTAAAAATGTTACGCTGAGAGAAGCCAGTCACAAAAGACCACATATTGTAGGATTCATTTACGTGAGATGTCCGGCAGAGGCAAGTCTATAGAGACAGAAACTAATTTAGTGGTTGCCTAGGGCTGGGAGGAGACATGGGAGGAAAAGAGGAAAGTCTGCTAAAGGAGTTAATGGACACGCTTTTTTTGTTTGTTTTGGTTTGGTTTGGTTTGGTTTGGGGTTTTTTTAGCTCTTTATTGGGGTATAATTGCTTTACACTGTTGTGCCCGTTTTTGCTATACAACAAAGTAAATCAGCTGTATTTATACATATATCCCCATATCCCCTCCCTCCCGAGACTCCTTCCCACCCTCCTGACACATGGTTTTTGAGGTGGAACGATGATCCTGTTTTAAGTTGGTTGTGGTAATGGTCATACAATTCAACGGCTATACTGAAAATCACTAAATTCACTTTAAACAAGTGAGTTATAGTTCAATAAACCTTTTGTTAACAAAAAGGTTAATGAAAATCAAAATCATAGAAAAGACTCTTGAGGAGTATCTTTCTGGAGTGACCTAGGAAATTAAACTTGTATGCCTCTGTGTGGAAAAGTTCATGGGGTTTCCTGTATTTCCCTTCAATCATTCAGTAAATATTTATTGAAATTTTCTGTGGGCAAATAACACTATTGAAGATATGTAGTGATTTACAAAAAAAAATTGCCTTAAGACATTGTGTCTAGGGGACTTCCCTGGTGGCACAGTGGTTAAGAATCCACCTGCCAATGCAGGGGACACAAGTTTGAGCCCTGGTCCGGGAAGATCCCACATGCTGCAGAGCAACTGAGCCCAAGAGCCCATGTGCCACAAGTACTGAGCCCACGTGCCACAACTACTGAAGCCCACACACCAACAGCCTGTGCTCCGCAACAAGAGATGCCACTGCTCACCACAACCAGAGAAAAGCCCGTGTGCAGCAATGAGGACCTGGTGCAGCCCAAAACAAAACAAAACAAAAACAAAAACATGGTGTCTGCCTTTCAGAAGCTTGCTCTCTGATTAAGGAGACAAGCCATATACACATGAAATGAGATTAAGTCAATGCCATGTTGGAGTTCAATCATTGACTCATGTCCACTCCCCACACACAACCAACCGAAAGCATTATTATTGTAAAATTGGTGGTACTGAAAATAAGATTTCACAGTGGTTAAGAGCAAGGGCTCTGGAGCCAGACTGTCTAGTATGAATCCTGGCTCCATAATTTACTAGCTGTGTGACCTTGTGCAAGTTACTTAACTTCTCTGTGCCTCAGCATCCTCCTGTTGAAGATGGGGATGATTATAATAATAATGGCACCTACTTCAGAGTGCTGTTGTGTTAATCCATGTGTTAATACATGTAAAGTGCTTTGAACAGATCCTGGCATATAGTATATGCTCAATGGAAGTATTAGTTACTGTCATTTCCAGAAAAGTGTGGGTAATCCCTTTGATGAATATTGAATATTTGCCCAGAGAAAAATCGTAAACATACTTTTTTTTTTTTTAAATTTGGCCATGGGATGTGGGATCTTAGTTCCCTGACCAGGGATCGAACCCAGGTCCCCTGCAGTGGAAGTGCAGAGTCCTAACCACTGGACCACCAGGGAAACCCCTAAACATACCTTTTAAAGATATTTCTTAACAGAGCAGTAACCCTCTCGCTGGAGATTTTGGCAACACATAAGGCAGGGTGTCGTTCAGAAATGTCACAGCCTGGGGCTTCCCTGGTAGTACAGTGGTTAAGAATCCGCCTGCCGATGCAGGGGACACAGGTTCAATCCCTGGTCCGGGAAGATTCCACATGCCACGGAACAACTAAGCCCGTGAGCCACAACTACTGAGTCCACGTGCTGCAACTACTGAAGCCCATGCACCTAAAGCCTGTGCTCCACAACAAGAGAAGCCACTGCAATGAGGCCCACACACCACAATGAAAAGTAGCCCCCGCTCACCACAACTAGAGAAAGCCTGTGCGCAGCAACAAAGACCCAATGCAACTGATAAATTTAAAAAATAAAAAATAAATAAATTAAAAACCAAAAAAAGAAATGTCACAGTCTTACTGGCTCTGGGTATCTAGAATGTCCAGTATCCTGATTGGGCACAAAGTAGGGGTTCAATAAGTACTAGAGTTCAGTGAAAAATTTAGATTAAAATGTTAACATTTTTGGATGATGCAATTACGTCATTTTTTAACCCCTTTCTAATATTTTTCTCAAAACGACTGGCTTACTTTTATTTGTTTATATATTTTTATTGTTAATATTTCAAGCTGACAGAACTTTATAGAGACCAACATGGTGAACACACATATACCCGTTACTTAGCTTTATTAAACTGTAACCCTGTGCCTTATTTACTTGAATTTTCTTTCTTAAGAATTAAAATATTACAGAGTTGACACCCTGCACGCACCTTTCCCAGTCTCTCCAACACCATCTCTCCCTAGAAGTGCCATTATCTTGAATATTTCTATACTACTACAATGAAGGCATTCATAAATAATATAGGGGTTTTTGCATATTTTAAAGCTATATACAAATGGTAATGTGTACATGTATCATTCTGAAATGCCTTATTCATTCAGCACTTTGTGAGATTCATTCATGTTGATACGTGTAGCTCAAGTTCATTCGTTTTCCTTGTTGTAGAGAATTCCAGAATGTGTATGTTTACTTATCCATTTTCTTGATAGAGGTCATTTATATTGTTCCCATTTTTTTTTTTCGCTCTTTCAAATGGGGCTGCTCTTGAAAAGTCTTGGGCATATGTACAGATTTCTCTAAATGTCCATCTAGAAGTGATATTTGCATCTTCAACTTGACCAGATATTGCTAAATTGCCCTGTAAAGTACTTGTAATCTCACCAGCAGTGTCTGGAAGTTTCCATTGTTTCACATCCTTGCCAAAAGTTATTTGTTGTGCTTTTAAAAGTTTTGCCAGTTTTGTTGGATGTGAGAAGATATCTTATGTAAAGCATTTAGACTGTTGCTTGGCACATGGTAGGGTCTCAGTAAAGGTGCATTATTATTTTAATTATCATTTGCATTATCAATATGGGTTGGACACTTTTTCATTGGTTTGTTGGTCATTAAAAGTTTTCTTTTTTGTGAAGTACCTCCTCATGTCCTTTCCCCATTGTTCTTCTACTAGGTTGTCTTTTTCTTACAGATTTATAGGATTCTTCATATTTTCTTGTACTAATACTTTGTTGCTTATGTATTCTGTGTCATGTCTTTAACTTCCTTTATGGTGTCTTTCGTCATTCAGAATTATATATATATATTTTTCTGTGATTCTAAACTTTTGCCCTTTTCCAGATTAGTACCATTTGCTCCTTCCCTTCTACTTCCCACATCCCAGTATGTTCTTCAGTTTCCCCTATGACTAACTACTTAAATCTTTTTTCTAAGACCCAGTTCATAACCACCTCAGTCAACTTTGGTCAATTCTTTGGACTCATAATTATCCATATGCCTATTTGGCCTTTAATTATATATTGTTTTCTTTTTAAAGAAAAGAATTTTATTGAGATATAATTGACATACAATAAACTGCATATATTTAAAGTGTACAATTTGATATTTTTTCTTATTAATAATGTAAATATGGCAATCCCAATCTCCCAATTCATCCCACCCCCCCACCCCCCCGCTTCCCCCCTTGGAGTCCATAGGTTTGTTCTGTACATCTGTGTCTCTATTTCTGCCTTGCAAACCGGTTGATCTGTACAATTTTTCTAGATTCTGCATATATGCGTTAATATATGATATTTGTTTTTCTCTTTCTAACATGCTTCACTCTGCATGACAGTCTCTAGGTCCATCCATGTCTCTACAAATGTACCAAGTTTGTTCCATTTTATGGCTGAGTAGTATTCCATTATATATATGTACCACATCTTCTTTATCCATTCATTTGTTGATGGGCATTTAGGTGGCTTCCATGACCTGGCTATTGTAAATAGTGCTGCAACGAACTTTGGAGTCCATGTGTCTTTTTGAATTATGGTCTTCTCTGGGCATAAACCCAGTAGTGGGATTGCTAGGTCACATGGTAATTCCATTTTTAGTTTTTAATGAACCACCATACTGTTCCCCATAGTGGCTGTATCAATTTACATTCCCACCAACAGTGCAAGAGGTTTCCCTTTTCTCCATACCCTCTCCAGCATTTATTGTTTGTATATTTTCTGATGATGCCCATTCTAACCAGTGTGAGGTGATACCTCATTGTAGTTTTGATTTGCATTTCTCTTATTTTTTTTAATAAATTTATTTATTTATTTATTTATTTATTTATTGGCTGCGCTGGCTCTTCGTTGCTGCACACAAGCTTTCCCTAGTTGCAGCAAGTGGGGGATACTCTTCATTTTGGTGCACAGGCTCCTCATTGTGGTGGCTTCTCTTGTTGTGGAGCACTGGCTCTAGGCACGCGGGTTTCAGTAGTTGCAGCACATGGGCTCAATAGTTGTAGCTCATGAGCTCTAGAGCACAGGCACTATAGTTGTGATGCATGGACTTAGTTGCTCCATGGTGTGTGGGATCTTCCTGGGGCAGGGATCAAACCCATGTCGGCATTGGCAGGCAGATTCTTAACCACTGTGCCACCTAGGAAGTCCCATGCATTTCTCTTATAATCAGTGATGTTGAGCAGCTTTTCATGTGCCTCTTGGCCATCTGTATGTCTTCTTTGGAGAAATGTCTATCAGGTCTTCTGCCCATTTGTTGATTGGGTTGGTTTTTTTTTTTTTTTTTTTTTTTTTTTTTTTTGTTATTGAGCTGCATGAACTGTTTGTATATATTGGAGATTAGTCCTTTGTCTGTTGACTTGTTTGCAAATATTTTCTCCCATTCTGAGGGTTGCTTTTCATCTTGTTTATAGTTTCCTTTGCTGTGCAAAAGCTTTTAAATTTCATTAGATCTCACCTGTTTATTTTTGTTTTTATTTCCATTACTTTAGGAGTTGGGTCAAAAAATATCTTTCTGTGATTTATGTCAAAGAGTGTTCTTCCTATGTTTTCCTCTAAGAGTTTTATAGTCTCTGGCCTTACATTTAGGTCTGTAATTCATTTTGAGTTTATTTTTATGTATGGTGTTAGGGAGTGTTCTAATTTCATTCTTTTACATGTAGCTGTCCATTTTTTCCAGCACCACTTATTGAAGAGACTGTCTTTTCTTCATTGTGTATCCTTGCCTCCTTTGTCATAGATTAGTTGACCATAGGTGTGTGGGTTTATCTCTGGGCTCTCTATCCTGTTCCATTGATCTATGTTTTTGTTTTTGTGCCAGTACCATATTGTCTTGATTACTGTAGCTTTGTAGTATAGTCTGAAGTGAAGGAGTCTGATTCCTCCAGCTCTGGTTTTTTTTTTTTTTCCCCTCAAGATTGCTTTGGCTATTTGGGGTCTTTTGTGTCTCCATACAAATTTTAGGATTTTTTTGTTCTAGTTCTGTGAAAAATGCCATTGGTAATTTGATAGGGATTGCATTGAATCTGTAGATTGCTTTGGGTAGTCATTTTCACAATATTGATTCTTCCAGTCCATGAACATGGTATATCTCTCCATCTGTTTGTGTCATCTTTGATTTCTTTCATTAGTCTCTTATAGTTTTCTGAGTACAGGTCTTTTGCCTCCTTGGTTAGGTTTATTCCTAGGTATTTTATTCTTTTTGTTGCAATGGTGAATGGGATTGTTTCCTTAATTTCTCTTTCTGAACTTTCACTGTGAGTGTATAGAAATGCAAGAGATTTCTGTGTGTTAATTTCATATCCTGCAACTTTACCAAATTCATTGATTAGCTCAAGTAGTTTTCTGGTGGCATCTTTAGGATTTTCTATGTATAGTATCAGGTCATCTGCGAACAGTGACAGTTTTACTTCTTCTTTTCCAAATTGGATTCCTTTTATTTCTTTTTCTCCTCTGATTGCTGTGGCAAGGACTTCCAAAACTATGTTGAATAGTAGTGGCAAGAGTGGTCATCCTTGTCTTGTTCCTGATCTTAGAGGGAATGCTTCCAGTTTTTCACCATTGAGAATGATGTTTGCTGTGGGTTTGTCATATATAGCCTTTATTATGTTGAGGTAGGTTCCCTCAATGCCACTTTCTGGAGAGTTTTTATCATAAATGGATGTTGAATTTTGTCAAAAGCTTTTTCTGCATCTATTGAGGTGATCATATGGTTTTTATTCTTCAATTTGTTAATATGTTGTATCACATTGATTTTGATTTGCATATATTGAAGAATACTTGCATTCCTGGGATAAATCCCATTTGATCATGGTGTATGATCCTTTTAATGTGTTGTTGGATTCTCTTTGCTAGTATTTTGTTGAGGATTTGTGCATCTAAATTCATCAGTGATATTGGTCTGTAATTTCCTTTTTTGGTAGTATCTTTGTCTGGTTTTGGTATCAGGATGATGGTGGCCTCATAGAATGAGTTTGGGAGTGTTTGTTCCTCTGCAATTTTTTGGAAGAGTTTGAGAAGGATGGGTGTTAGCTCTTCTCTAAATGTTTGGTAAGGTTCACCTGTGAAGCCATCTGGTCCTGGACTTTTGTTTGTTGAAAGATTTTTAATCACAGTTTCCATTTCATTACTCATGATGGGTCTGTTCACATTTTCTATTTCTTCCTGATTCAGTCTTGGAAGGTTATACCTTTCTACCAATTTGTCCATTTCTTCCAGGTTGTCCATTTTATTGGCATATAGTTGCTTGTAGTAGTCTCTTATGATGCTTTTTATTTCTGTGGAGTCCGTTGTAAGTTCTCCTGTTTCATTTCTAATTTTATTGATTTGAGTCCTCTCCCTCTTTTTCTTGATGAGTCTGGCTAATAGTTTATCCATTTTGTTTATCTTCTCAAAGAACCAGCTTTTAGTTTTATTGATCTTTGTTAATTTTTTCTTTGTTCCTATTTCATTTATTTCTGCTCTGATCTTTATGATTTCGCTCCTTCTATTAACTTTGGGTTTTGTTAGCTCTTCTTTCTCTAGTTCCTTTAGGTGTAAGGTTAGATTGTTTATTTGGGATTTTTCTTGCTTCTTGAGGTAGGATTGTATTGCTATAAACTTCCCTCTTAGAACTGCTTTTGCTGCATCCCATAGGTTTTGGATCATTGTGTTTTCATTGTCATTTGTCTCTAGTATTTTTTTATTTCCTCTTAGATTTCTTCAGTGATCTCTTGGTTATATAGTAGTGTATTGTTTAGCCTCCATGTGTTTATGTTTTTTACAGTTTTTGTCCTTTAACTTATTTCTAATCTCATAGCATTGTGGTCTGAAAAGATGCTTGATATGATTTCAATTTTCTTAAATTTACTGAGGCTTGATTTGTGACCCAAGATGTGATCTATCCTGGAAAATGTTCCGTGTGCATGAAAAGAAAGTGTAATCTGCAGTTTTCGGATGGAATGTCCTATAAATATCAATTAAATCTATCTGATCTATTGTGTCATTTAAAGCTTGTGTTTCCTTATTAATTTTCTGTGTGGATCATCTGTCCATTGGTGTAAGTGGGGTGTTAAAGCCCTCCACTATTATCGTGTTGCTGTCAATTTCCTCTTTTATATTTATAAATAATAGAGGCATCAGTGAGAGAAAAATTGTCTCATAAAGCAGTCCAGAGAAAGACAGTCCATGCTGGCATGGAGTGTTCATCCTTACCATGTTCTCAGGTGCCTAGGCTCTTTCTATCTTGTTGTTCCAGCCTCTGTGGCCTCTGTATCTCTGGTCACCTCGTGGTCCAAGATGGCTGATCCAGCTCTAGCCTTCACATTTACATTCCAGCCAGCAGAAAAGAGTAGGAATTCAAGAATGGACATGGCAGCTGTCTTTTAAGATTCTTAGTAACTTCCAAATGATATTTTCTTTTATATCCCATCGATCAGAACTTAGTCATCATAGTCTTTATTCTGGGTGACTGTGTCCAACTAAAGATTAGGAGTTCTGTTATAGATACAGAGGAGAATGGATATTTAGGGATAACAGTCTTGGCCACAGTGGTCAAATCTCAAGTTGTTAGGTGACAAGTTATCCATATACCTCTCTAGTTTTTATTTCTCTCACCCTTTCTGGCACCTTATTTTCTTGTACTCTCAACTGTGCCTTTCAGACAGCCATTCAATAAATATTTATTGAACATCTACTATGGAGCCAGGAATTGTTTTCAGAGCAGGAGTTACACCAGTGAAAAAGATAAAAGCCCTACCCACATGGAGCTTATATTCTAATTGAGGGAGGCAGACCACAAACAAACCAGAAATAATGTCAGAGTGTATGAATTGGGATGGAGAAAAGTAAAGCATGTTTACTCAGAGGATGGGGAGTGCTGGGAATGGGGTGAGCAGTTATTATTTCAGTTATTAATTTAGGGAAGACTGACATATGGGTGAATGAAATGAGGAAAAAATCTATGGTGTTATTTTGGGTGAGAGCATTTCAAACAGCGGTAAGAGCAAGTGCAAATGCCCTGAGTTCAAAGTAGGCATGGTATGTTCAAGGAATATCAAGGAGGCCTGTGTGGCTAGAGCATGGTGGGAAAGTGGAGAGAGAGAGAGAGAGAGAGAGAGAGAGAGAGAGAGAGAGAGAGAGCAGTGGTACACCAGAGGTACCTGCCAGAACTTCACAGGCTTTTGCTTTTATTGGAGTGAGAAGAGAGGCCATTGGAAGATTTGAACAGACGGGCATGCCATGATCTGCCTTAAGTTTTATTTATTTATTTATTGTGGCTGTACCACACCACATGCTGGAATCTTAGTCCCCCCTGCAGTGGAAGTGTGGAGTCTCAACTGCTGGACCACCAGGGAAGTCCCTGCCTTAAGATTTTTTGGTTTTTTGTGTTTTTTTTTTTTATTTTAAATTTTTTTTATTTTTTACAATAAACTGCATATATTTAGAGTGTACAATTTGGTATCCCAAACTCCAAATTCATTCCCCCCCCAACCCTCCCTGCTTTCCCCACTTGGTGTCCATATGTTTGTTCTGTACATCTGTGTCTCTATTTCTGCCTTGCAAACCAGTTGATTTGTACCATTTTTCTAAAGTCCACATATATGTGTTAATATACAGTATTTGTTTTTCTCTTTCTGTCTCACTTCACTCTGTATGACAGTCTCTAGGTCCATCCATGTCTCTAAAAATGTCCCAGTTTCATTGCTTTTTACAGCTGAGTAATATTCCAGTGTATGTATGTACCACATCTTCTTTATCCATTCATCTGTTGATGGACATTTAGGTTGCTTCCATGTCTTGGCTATTGTAAACAGGGCTGCAATGAACATTGGAGTGCATGTGTCTTTTTGAATTATGGTGTTCTCTGGGTATATGCCCAGTAGTGGGACTGCTGGGTCATATCTGCCTTAAGTTTTTAAAAGACTAGTTCGGCTGTAGAGTTGAAAATAGACTCTAAGGTAGTAAATGGTGGATGCGGGGAGATAAGTGAGAAGACAACTGTGGTTGGCCAGGCAGGAGATGAAAGTTATTCAGATTAGGATGGTAGTAATGGAGGTGACAAGAAAAGGGTAAAATTAGAGGTATATTTTGAAGGTACAGCCAAAAGTATTTGCTGAAGGATCAAGGCAAGCTGTGAGAAGAGAGGTGATAGACCCAAGTCTTATTTCTGGCCTGAGCAACTGATTGAGTGGTGATGTCTTTTACTGAGATGAGGAATTCTGGGAAAAGAGCAGGTTTGGGGGATGGAAATCAAGAGTCCTGTTTTGACTCTTGGTTAAATTTGTGATATGAGAGGGGAGAGAACATGATATAATTGGGCATGGAATTTGTGAGTTTAGAGACATTTGGGTTGGAGACAAATATATGGGAGCCATCAGCATATACATGGCCATGATATTGGATGAGATCATGAGGAACAGCAGCAGGGAGCTTAGCAGATTTGGCAACAGGGGAGATGAGGATATTCTCTACTGATTCCTATTTTTTCAGTGAAATCAGAAGAAAGTTCACTTGCTAACAGTGACACAGTAGAGAGGAAATTGGAGGTTTGAGGAGAAGGGAGATGGTATGAAATATCTACTTGTGATGTTATATTTTATTCATGTTTATTGCATATTTTTAACATTTTATTTATTTATTTGTTTGTTTTTGGCTGTATTGGGTCTTCACTGCTGCACGTGGGCTTTCTCTAGTTGTAGCAAGTGGGGGCTACTCTTCATTGTCGTGCACTGGCTTCTCATTGCACTGGCTTCTCTTGTTGCAGACCACGGGCTCTAGCCTCATGGGCTTCAGTAGTTGTGGTACATGGGCTCAGTAATTGTGGCACACAGGTTTAGTTGCTCTGCAGCATGTGGGATCTTCCTGGACCAGGGATCGAACCCATGTCCCCTGCATTGGCAGATAGATTCTTTTTTTTTTTTTAAAGCTCTTTATTGGAATATAATTGCTTTACACTGTTGTGCCAGTTTTTGCTGTACCACAAAGTGAATCAACAGTATTTATACATTTATCCATATCCCCTGCCTTCCTCTACTCCTTCCTACCCTCCCTATCCCACCCCTCTAAGTCATCACCCATCATCAAGTTGATCTCCTTGTTTTGTGCAGCAGCTTCCTACTAGCTATCTATTTTACATTTGGTAGTGTATATATGTCAATGCTACTCTCTCACTTTGTCCCAGTTTCCCTCTCACCCCCCAACCCATGTCCTCAAGCCCATTTGCAACATTTGCATCTTTATTCTTGCCCTGTCACAGGGTTCATCACTACCATTTTTTTTAGGTTCCATATATATGAGTTAGCATACGGTATTTGTTTTTCTCTTTCTGTCTAACTTTGCTCTGTATGACAGACTCTAGGTCCATCCACCTCACTACAAATAACTCAATTTCATTCCTTTTTATGGCTGAGTAATATTCCATTGTATATATGTGCCACATCTTCTTTACCCATGCATCTGTTGATGGGGATTTAAGTTGCTTCCATGTCCTGCCTATTGTAAACAGTGCTGCAATGAACATTGTGGTACAAATATCTTTTTGGATTATGGTTTTCTCAGGGTATATGCCCAGTAGTGGGATTGCTGGGTCATATGGTAGTTCTATTTTTAGTTTTTTGAGGAACCTCCAAACTGCTTTCCATAGTGGATATGCTAATTTACATTCCCACCAACAATGCAGGATGGTTCCCTTTTCTCTACACCCTCTCCAGCATCGTTTCTAGATTTTTTGATGATGGCCATTCTGATCGGTGTGAGGTGATACCTCCTTGTGGCTTTGACTTGCATTTCTCTGATGATGAGTGATGTTGAGCATCTTTTCATGTGTTTGTTGGCCATCTGTATGTCTTCTTTGGAGAAATGTCTATTTAGGTCTTCCGCCCATTTGTGGATTGGGTTTTTTGCTTTTTTGGTATGAAGCTGCCGGAGCTGCTTGTATATTTTGGAGATTAATCCTTTGTCCGTTGCTTTGTTGGCAAGTATTTTCTCCCATTCTGAGGGTTGTCTTCTTTTCTTGTTTATGGTTTCTTTCGCTGTGCAAAAGCTTTCAAGTTTCATTAAGTCCCATTTGTTTATTCTTGATTTTATTTGCATTATTCTAGGAAGTGGGTCAAAAAGGATCTTGCTTTGATGTATGTCATAGAGTGTTCTGCCTATGTTTTCTCTAGGAGTTTTATAGTGTATGGCCTTACATTTAGGCCTTCAATCCATTTGGAGTTTATTTTTGTGTATGGTGTTAGGAAGTGTTCTAATTTCATTCTTTTACATGTTGCTGTCCAATTTTCCCAGCACCACTTATTGAAGAGGCTGTCTTTTTTCCATGGTATATTCTTGCCTCCTTTGTCAAAGATAAGGTGCCCATATGTGCTTGGATTTACCTCTGGGTTCTCTATTCTGTTCCATTGATCTTCCTTTCTATTTTTGTGCCAGTACCATACTGTCTTGATCACTATGGCCTTGTAGTATACTCTGAACTCAGGGAGCCTAATTCCACCAACTCCACCTTTCCTTCTCAAGATTGCTTTGGCTATTCGGGGTCTTTTGTGTTTCCATACAAATTGTAAGATTTCTTGCTCTAGTGCTGTGAAAAATGCCATTGGTAATTTGATAGGGATTGCATTGAATCTGTAAATTGTTTTGGGTAGGATAGTCATTTTCACAATGTTGATTCTTCCAATCAAAGAATATGGTATATCCCTCCATCTGTTTGTGTCGTCTTTGATTTGTTTCATCAGTGTCTTATAGTTTTCTGCATACAGGTCTTTTGCCTCCTTAGGCAGGTTTATTCCTAGGTATCTTATTGTTTTTGTTTCAATGGTAAATGAGTAAGTTTCCTTAATTTCTCTTTCTGCTTTTTTATTTTTAGTGTATAGGAATGCAAGAGATTTCTGTGCATTAATTTTGTATCCTGCTACTTTACTAAATTCATTGGTTAGTGCTAGCAGTTTTCTGGTAGAGTCTTTAGGGTTTTCTATGTATAATATCATGTCATCTGCAAAGAGTGACAGTTTTACTTCTTCTTTTCCAGTTTGAATTCCTTTTATTTCTTTTTCTTCTCTGATTGCTGTGGCTAAAACTTCCAAAACAATGCTGAATAATAATGGTGAGAGTGGGCACCCTTGTCTTGTTCCTGTTCTTCGAGGGAATGCTTTCAGTTTTTCCCCATTTAGAATGATGTTGGCTTTTGGTTTTTCATATATGGCTTTTATTATGTTGAGGTAATTTCCTTCTATGCCCATTTTCTGGAGAGTTTTTATCACAAATGGATGTTGAATTTTGTCAAAAGCTTTTTCTGCGTCTATTGAAATTATATGGTTTTCTCCTTCAATTGGTTAATATGATATATCACATTGATTGATTTGCTTATATTGAAGAATCCTTGCATTCCAGGGATAAACCCCACTTGATCCTCGAGTATGATCTTTTTAATGTGCTGTTGGATTCTGTTAGCTAGTATTTTGTTGAGCATTTTTGCATCTATATTCATCAGTGATATTGGCCTGTAATTTTCTTTTATTGTGACATCTTTGCCTGGTTTTGGGATCTGGGTGATGGTGGCCTCATAGAATGAGTTTGGGAGTGTTCTTCTTTCTGCTCTATTTTGGAAGAGTTTGAGAAGGATAGGTGTTAGTTCTTCTCTAAATGTTTGATAGAATTCGCCTATGAATCCATCTGGCCCTGGGCTTTTGTGTGTTGGGAGATTTTTAATCACAGTCTCAATTTCAGTGTTTGAGATTGATCTGTTCATATTTTCTATTTCTTCCTGGTTCAGTCTTGGAAGATTGTACTTTTCTAACAATGTATCCATTTCTTCCAGGTTATCCAATTTATTGGCATATCATTGCTTGCAGTAATCTCTCATGATCTTTTGTATTTCTGCAGTGTCCGTTGTTACTTCTCCTTTTTCATTTCTAATTTTATTGATTTGCGTCTTCTCCCTTTTTTTCTTGATGAGTCTGGCTAATGGTTTATCAATTTTGTTTATCTTCTCAAAGAACCAGCTTTTAGTTTCATTGATCTTTGCTATTGTTTCCTTCCTTTCTTTTTCATTTATTTCTTATCTGATCTTTATGATTTCTTTCCTTCTGCTCACTTTGGGGTTTTTTTTTTTTTGTTCTTCTTTCTCTAATTGTTTTAGGTGTAAGGTAGGTTGTTGATTTGATATTTTTCTTGTTTCTTAAGGTAGGACTGTATTGCTATAAAATTCTCTCTTAGAACTGCTTTTGCTGCATCCATAGGTTTTGGGTTGTTGTGTTTTCATTGTCATTTGTTTCTAGATATTTTTGATTTCATCTTTGATTTCTTTAGTGATTTCTTGGTTGTTTAATAGCTATTGTTTGATATCTTTAGTGATTTCTTGGTTGTTTAATAGCTATTGTTTGATTTCTTTAGTGATTTCTTGGTTGTTTAATAGCTATAATAGTATTGTTTAGCCTCCATGTGTTTGTGTGTTTTACACTTTTTTTCCTGTAATTGATATCTAGTCTCATGGTGTTGTGGTCAGAGAAGATGCTTGATATGATTTCAATGTTCTTGAATTTACTGAGGCTTGATTTGTGACCCAAGATGTGATCTATCCTGGAGAATGTTCCATGTGCACTTGAGAAGAAAGTGTAGTCTGTCGTTTTTGGATGGAATGTCCTATAAATATCAATTAAATTGAGATGGTCTAATGTGTCATTTAAAGCTTGTGTGTCCTTATTTATTTTCTGTTTGCATGATCTGTCCATTGATGTAAGTGGGGTGTTCAAGTCTCCTACTATTATTGTGTTACTGTCGATGTCCCCTTTTATGGCTGTTAGCATTTGCCTTATGTCTTGAGGGGCTCCTATGTTGGGTGCATAGATATTTACAATTGTTATATGTTCTTCTTGGATGGATCCCTTGATCATTAGTTAGTGTCCTTCTTTGTCTCTTGTAATATTCTTTACTTTAAAGTCTAATTTGTCTGATATGAGTATTGCTATTCCAGCTTTCTTTTGACTTCCATTTGCATGGAATATCTTTTTCCATCCCTTTACTCTCAGTCTATATGTGTCCCTTGGTCTGAAGTGGGTTTCTTGTAGACAGCATATAGAAGGGTCTTGTTTTAGTATCCATTCAGCCAGTCTGTGTGTTTTGGTTGGAGCATTTAATCCATTTACATTGAAGGTGATTATTGACATGTGTGTTCCAATTACCATTTTCTTAATTGTTTTGGGTTTGTTTTTGTAGGTCTTTTCCTTCTCTTGTGTTTCCTACTTAAAAAAGTTCCTTAAGCAGTTGTAAGGCTGGTTTGGTGGTGCTGAATTCTCTTAACTTTTGCTTGTCTGGAAAGCTTTTGATTTCTCCATTGAATCTGAATGAGATTCTTGCTGGGTAGAGTATTCTTGGCTGTAGGTTTTTCTCTTTCAGGACTTTCAGTATATCCTGCCATTGCCTTCTAGCCTGCAGAGTTTCTGCAGAAAGATCAGCTGTTATCCGTATGGGTTTTCCCTGATATGTTATTTGTTGCATTTCTCTTGCTGCTTTTAATATTTTTTCTTTGTGTTTAATTTTCTTTAGTTTGATTAATATGTGCCTTGGTGTATTTCTCCTTGGGTTTATTCTGTATGGGACTCTCTGAGCTTCTTGGACTTGATTAATTATTTCCTTTCCCATGTTGGGGAAGTTTTCCACTATAACCTCTTCAAATATTTTCTCAGACCCTTTCTTTTATTCTTCTTCTTCTGGGATGCCTATGATTCAAATGTTGGTGCACTTAATGTTGTCACCAAGTTCTCTGAGACTGTCTTCCATTCTTTTTATTCTTTTTTTCTTTTTCCTGCTCTGTGGCAGTTATTTCCCCCATTCTATCTTCCAACTCACTTATTCATTCTTCTGCCTCAGTTATTCTGCTGTTTATACCATCTAGAGTATTTTTAATTTCGGTTATTTTGTTGTCTATTACTGTTTGTTTGTTCTTTAGTTCTTCCGAGTCCTTATTAACTGTTTCTTGTATTTTCTCTATTTTGTTGTTAAGATTTTGGATTGTCTTTACTATTAGTACTCTGAATTCTTTTTCAGGCAATTTTCTTATTTCCTCTTCATTTATTTGGGTCTTGTGGGTTTTTTCCTGCTCCTTTGCCTGCATGGTGTTTCTTGTTTTCTCATTTTGTCTAATTTATAGGATTTGCTGTCTCCTTTCCCTATGCTGCCTAGTAGTAATTCCTCTTGTTTGTGCCCTCTGCCCCCTGTGGTGGGGTTTGTCCAGTGTCTTGAGTAGGCTTCCTGGTGGGGTGGGGGGTGTGGTGTCTGCTTTCCGATGTGTGGCTCTGTGTCTTTTCTCTCTGATGAGCAGGGCCATGTCAGGTGGTGTGTTTTAGGGTGCCTGTGAGGTTAATATGGCTTTATATGTGCTGATGGGTGGGTTTGTGTTCCTGTCTTGTTTGTAGTTTGGTGTGAGGTGTCCAGCACTGGCAGTTGCAGACAGTTGGACAAAGCCGGGTCTTAGACTCTGATACAGGGCTCTGTGAAAGTACCCTGCAGTTAATCTTCCCTGTGTCTGAGGACTCCCTAGTAGTCTAGCACCCTGGATTCAGGGCTCCCTCCCCAGAGCCTCCTCCTTGACTTCTGATGGAGTAGTCCAGACTTCAGAGGTTGCTTTTCCCGGCAATAAAGGGGTTTAAAGAAGACTGTCCAACCCCCAGACTAATGGCAGAGTGTTGAGTCAAACCAACACTCTTCACTTTATAAATGGTGAACTAGGTGCGAAAAATGCTAATTGCTGAGGATGCTGCCACGGTGTCCTAGGGCTGACAGATCTTAAGAGTGACTGTGGATATCTGTGGATGTGGTCTCTCAGAAGAGAGATTTCAAAGCATACTGGTCACTAGATGACACCTTTGCAATTCTTCTGCATTCTCTGTGTTTTTACCTATAAGTGGTAATCAGTTGCTGGAAGCTGCCTCAGCAGAACAGTGAGAATGATTGTGAAGCTACCTAAGGTCTCTGCCACCAGGATTTGCCTATCAGCAATCATCCAGGAAAAGCAGTTCCCAGGTGAGTGGCCCTCCACAGGCTCCGCGCGTCTCGCCCCGCTGAGGCAGCCTCCTCCGGGCGCAGGGCCCTGCACACTATCCCATTTGTTTATTCTTGATTTTATTTCTGTTATTGTAGGAGGTGGGTCAAAAAGGATCTTGCTTTGATGTATGTCATAGAGTATTCTGCCTATGTTTTCCTCTAAGAGTTTTATAGTGTCTGGCCTTACATGTAGGTCTTTAATCCATTTTGAGTTTGTTTTTGTGTATGGTGTTAGGAAGTGTTCTAATTTCATTCTTTTACAAGTAGCTGTCCAATTTTCCCAGCACCACTTATTGAGGAGGCTGTCTTTTTTCCATTGTCTATTCTTGCCTCCTTTGTTAAAGATAAGGTGCCCACATGAGCATGGGTTTATCTCTGGGCTCTCTATTCTGTTCCATTGATCTATATTTCTGTTTTTGTGCCAGTACCATACTGTCTTGATCGCTGTAGCCTTGTAGTATAGTTTGAAGTCAGGGAGCCTAATTCCACCAGCTCCATCTTTACTTCTCAAGATTGCTTTGGCTTGGCAGGTGGATTCTTAATCACTGCACCATCAGGGAAGTCCTGTGATGTTATATTTTATAAAACATGTCTAGGTGTTTGTTGTGGGAGGGATTTTTACATTATCCAATGAGCAGTTTGCTGCCATAGCTCACTTTTATAAGGAGGAAAAAAGGTCATTTTTTAAAATTAAAAGCCATGGGGACTTCCCTGGTGGTCCAGTGGTTAGGACTCCGCACTTCCACTGCAGGGGGCACAGGTTTCATCCCTGGTGGGAGAACTGCGATCCTTCATGCCACATGTCATGGCAATAAATAAATAAAGACATATAGGTGCTTACAATCATCTTATCCAAAAGAAGCCAAAAGACGCTTTACTTAAGAAACTGACGTGTTAGACAACATAGAAAAAAGAAACAGTCAAAAATCTAAAATGTTTCTTACCAACTCACAGATAGAGAACAGATTTGTTGTTGCCCAGGTGGAGGGGGGCAGGGGAGGGAAGGATTGGGAGTTCAGCATCAGGAGATGCAAACTAGTATATATAGGATGAATAAAAAACAAGGTCCTACTGTACAGCATAGGGAACTATGTTCAGTATCCTCTGATAAACCATAATGGAAAAGAATATGATAAAGAATATACTGTATATATGTATATGAATATACTGTATATATGAATCACTTTGCTGTGCAGCAGAAATTAACACACCATTGTAAATCAACTATACTTCAATAACATATTTTTAAAAATCTAAAATGTTTCTTAAATCCCAGCAAACGAATAAAATAGAAACCAAATTGGCTTCCCCTTTATTTACATGAGGTGTGACATCAGAGAGTTAGTTGCCTAATGTCTCTTGCTCCCACCAAGACTTGGTGACTGTTATCATATAGGCAGGGCAAACTCCTGTGATATTTGGCCACTGGTCCCATTTCCAGGGAAGAACACTGCTGCTGCCCAGTGCCATGCTGAAAACATAGACAAGGCAGAGGACTAGAAATGTCTTGGAAAGATTAGCTGGGTCCTAGCCACCTGCAGATGGTGTGGCTCCAAGCTAAAACAGGTCTGAATGTCCAGTCTGGAGACCACTGGAGAAAAGAGCCAGACCTAGTCCAGCTTAGGTTAGATAGAGCCAGCATGCACTCAGGTGCTCTCGCCCATTCTCTGCTTCGTAATCCCTTTCACCTGGACTAGATTACAGAGTATCATTTACCCTCTCCTCCCAGGCCACCGCATGAAACAGTGGCATACATTAATAGATTGTTTCTCCAGTGCCAGAGGAAGGAAGAGGCAAATTAATCTGTAGCTTATGCTTCACACTATGAGGAGCTTAAAAAACCTGGGAGGGACATGTACTTCCACCTACGATAGTTATAGATCTTTCTTTGCAGTCTTCAATTTTGTTTAACTGTCCATGTCAGAAAGCAATATGGACAAGCACCTGAACTAAGATGGTGTAGACATGGATGAAGAGGTGGGACAGATTCGGACAGCATTTAGGAAGTGAGCTCTGTTGGACTTGCCCGATTAGATGTGCGAAGGAAGGAGAGTGAGGATTCTAGAGCAACAAAATCCAGCCCACTTATTTGTGTACAACCCATGACCTAAGAATGGATTTTACATTTTTAAGTAGTTGGCAGAAATCAAAAGAAGACTATCTTGTAACATATGAACATTATGTGCACCTAACCGAAGAGTTATTGGAATGCAGTTCCACCCATTTGCTACATACTTGCTGTCTACGGCTGCTTCCATTCTGCAACTGCAGGCTTGAGTAGTTGGGAAAGAGAGACCATGATGGCCTGCAAAGCCTCAAATATTTCCTATTTGGTCCTTTATGGAAAAAGTACGCCAACCTAGATGATTTGTGGGTTTCTGGCCTGGGTCACTGGATGGGAGATATTGTCATCACTGAGAGGGGGAACACAGGAAGAGGAGAAGTTTTGCAGGGAAGAGGAGGAGGTCCTGTGGGGGCATGGTGATCCTGAGGTGCCCATGGGCCCCCAAGGGGAGAAGCCCAGCAAGCAACTGGGTATAAGGCTCTAGAACTTAGGAGAGAGGCCGGGACTGGACACTGAGCTGGTGAATATTGGCGCCCTTCACCTTCTCCAGGAGTAAATGCCCCAAATCCCATAGTCTCTTCCCACTATTTTGGTAGGGGCCTTAGTGTTCCAAGTTTTTCCTCAATTTCAGGATTTGCTTTAGCCATAAAGCTGTGATTTTTTTTAAAAACCCTAAAGATGTGGCATGGTGCAGGTGAAGACTAGAGGGCTTTTAAGAATTTATTTGAGAATTGGAATTATCTTCAGTTTAGTCTCCAGTCTTCCTCGGATGTAAGGCTTTTTCTTGTTTAAATTACAGCTAAATGGTGAGGGGAGGGGACATAAGTAGATCTTTTGATTGTGTTACTCTAGGTTGTGCTTTGACAGAGGGGAGAAAAACAAAACTAAAAGGCAGCATTTTTGTATTCCTGAATTCACATGGATTCCTTCTGAAAACAATCGTTTTTCACAATAGAAAAATAACATTAGAATATTACTCATCCATAAAAAAGAACAAAATGATGCCATTTGCAGTGACATAGATGGACCTAGAGATTATCACACTAAATGAAGTAAGTCAGACAGAAACAAATATCATATGATATCGCTTATGTGTGGAATCTAAAAAAATGATACAAATGCACTTATTTACAAAACAGAAATAGAGTCACAGATATAGAAACAAACTTATGGTTACGGGGGCGGGGGGGTGGGGGGTGGGATAAATTGGGAGATTGGGATTGAAATATATACATTACTATGCATAAAATAGATAACTAATAAGGACCTACTGTAGAGCACAGGGAACTCTACTCAATATTCTGTAATGACCTACGTGGGAAAAGAATCTAAAAAAGAGTGGATATATGTATATGTATAACTGATTCACTTTGATGTACACCTGAACTAACACAACATTGTAATCAAGTATACTCCAATAAACATTTTTTAAAAATGAAAAAAAATGGGGCTTCCCTGGTAGCATAGTGGTTGAGTCCGCCTGCCAATGCAGGGGACACGGGTTCGATCTCTGCTCCAGGAAGATCCCACATGCCGCGGAGCAGCTAAGCCCGTGCCCCACAACTACTGAGCCTGCGCTCTGCAGCCTGCTAGCCACAACTAATGAGCCCATGCTCTGCAACTACTGAAGCCCACATGCCTAGAGCCCTACTCCACAACAAGAGAAGCCACCACAATGAGAAGCCCATGCACCGCAATGAAGAGTAGCCCCTGCTCTCCACAACTACAGAAAGCCTGTGCGCAGCAACGAAGACCCAGCACAGCCAATAAATAAAAAATAAATAAATTCATTAAAAATAATAATAAAAAAATAAAATAAAAATAACACCGATTCCTCTGGACACCATTTATTTCATTGGTTTGAACTCTTGCCCAAATCAAATGAACTTAGGCAGCTTAGGTAATAGAGACAGAGGCGGGGGTTGCAAGGGCCTGGAGAAGGAGGCTGGGTACCATCTAGCAACCACCTTCCAGTGTCAAGAGACTGAGTCTTTCCTCCTCCTTCCTTCCTTCCTTCCTTCCCTCCTCATCTTTTTATGCTCCTGCCTCTCTCTTCTTTTTCCTTTGATTCATCTCAGTGTGGTGGCTCAGAGTGAGAATTTCGACACCAAATTCCCTGGGTTCAAACTCCAGCTCTGCCACTTATTGATTGTGTGATCTCAAACAACTTATCTAGCTTCACAGTGCCTCAGTTTCTCCAGTTGTAAGACGGTGGGTAATATTAGTAATTGCCTCCCAGAGTTGCAGTGAGCATGAAATGAGTTCATGTGTGCAAAGCACTAACAGTGCCAGGCACATATTTAAGTGCTGAGTTATTATTAATGTCATCATTCCCTTCCATATCCTTTTTTCTCCTTTCCTCATTGTTTACTGTCCTGCAATGATCTTATTTGGATTACTGCCCAGGCGCAAGTTTTTTTGTTTCTTTTTATGAGTCCTGCAGTTGTTGTGTTTTTCTAGGATGTGGACCCTCACAGAGGTGAGTCCTCACCTGAATCAGTCAATTCCAGGTGTCAGTCACCTTGCTAAGAGGCCTGTCTCTCAAATCAAAAACAAACAACCGACTTGAACTGGGCAGGAGAAACTTCTTTGGCAGCTCTCTTGGGACACTGACTCTCCATCTTCACCAAGAAGATGTCACAGTATCTAGGAGGGAGCTTCTGAGGTGAGAAGTAGGCTGTGGGTGGTGAGAAGCAGGGAGAAAAAGTGAGGACCTCAGGTTAAGGCGTCTCTGAAGTTGTGCTAGTCTTTTTTAAGGCTAGATGTCTCAGATGTTTACTTCCTTTTTGTTCCTTCTTAGAATTTAATAAAGATATCCCTTCCTCCTCCTTTGACTATCATTGTTTTAATTTACATTTCTTTAATAAGAAAGTTGAACATTTGTTCATATATTTATCAACCATTTGCATTTTCTCTCTGCAAATTGCCTATTCATGTTCTTTATCCACTTTCCTATTGGGAAATTCATCTTATTGATTTATAAGAATGCTTTTTACATTAAGGATATTTACCTATAACCTATCATTGAGCTACAAATATTTTACTCAGTTATTTTTCTTTTGATTTTACTTATAATGTTTTTAATTTAAAATTTTGGGAGGACTTCCCTGGCAGTCCAGTGGTTAAGACTCCTTGCTTCCACTGCACAGAACATGGATTTGATCTCTAATTGGGAAGCAAAGATCCTGCATACTGTGCAGTGCAGCCAAAAAAATAAAATGAAAAAATAAATAAATAAAATTTGGGGGATCAAATGTATTAGTTACTTATCCTTTTCAGCTTCTGAATTCTGAGTCTTCCTTGGGAAGACCTTCCCAACCTCAAGACTGTGCACCTAGTAATACATGTTCAATTCTAGCTCTTTAAGGGTCTTGTTTTTTTTGACATTTAAATCTATGATCAATTTGAAATTGATTTTTGTGTAAATAGTAAGGTAGAGATCCCTTACATTTTGTGCAGATTCTTAACTGAGTATTCCAATACTATTTATTGAAGAATCCCAACACCATTTATTGATTTATTTTTTGAAATTAAAGATTTGTCATATAGATTTTTACATATATTATTCTGTTACAGCCTTCTACCTGCCTATTTCCATATTAGTAAGTTCCCAGTTTTAAAAAAAATTATTAAGATTTTTTGGGGGGAGCAGTTTGAGGTTCACAGCAAAATTGAGAAGACACAGAGATTTCTCACAGACCCCTGTGCCCCCACACATGCGCAGCCTCGCCCGTTGTCAACATCCCCCACCAGAGTGGTACATTTGTTACAACTGATGAACCTACACTGACACATCATAGTCACCCAAAGTCCATAGCTTAGGGACTTCCCTGGTGTCACAGTGGTTAAGAATCTGCCTGCCAATGCAGGGGACACGGGTTTGATCCCTGGTCCGGGAAGATCCCACATGCCGTGGAGCAACTAAGCCTGTGCGCCACAACTATTGAGCTTGCGTGCCCCACCTACTGAAGCCTGCGTGCCTGGAGCCTGTGCTCCGCAACAAGGGAAGCTGCCACATTGAGAAGCCCGTGCACCACAACAAAGAGTCGCCCCTGATTGCCACAACTAGAGAAAGCCCCCACGCAGCAATGAAGACCCAATACAGCCAATAAATAAATAAACTAACTAACTAACTAAATAAATTTGTTTTAAAAAAGGTCCATAGCTTAGATTACAGTTCACTCTTGGTATTGTACATTCTATGGGTTTGGACAAATGTATCCATCATTATAATATCAGACAGAGTATTTTCTCTTCCCTAAAAATCCTCTGTGTTCTGCCTATTCATCTCCCTCCACCCACCTCCTGAACAACAACCACTGATGTTTTTATTTTCTTCATAGCTTTGCCTTTTCTAGAATGTCATATAGTTGGAGTCATACAGTATGTAGCGTTTTCAGATTGGCTTCTTTCACTTCGTAATATGCATTTATGGTTCCTCCATGTCTTTTTAGGGCTTGATAGCTCATTTCTTTTTAGGGCTGAATAATATTCCATTGTTTGGTTGTACCTCAGTTTATTTATCCACTCAGCTACCAAGAAGGACATCTTGGTGGGTTCCAAGTTTTGGCAATGATGAATAAGGCTGCCATACATGTTCCTGTGCAAGTTTTTGTGTGGACATAAAATTTCATTTCCTTTGGGTGAATTGCTGGATCATATGGTAAGAGTAAGTCCAGTTTGTAGAAATCTATCTTCCCAAGTGACTGTATCATTTTGCGTCCCCATTAGCAACGAATGGAATTCCTGCTGCTCCATACCCTTGCCAGAATTTGGTGTTGTCAGATTTTGGTCCAGTCTAATAGATGTGCAGTGATATCTCATTGTTTTAATGTGCCTTTTCTTGATGAGACAAAATGTGGAACATTTTTGTAAATACTTCTTTTTTTTTTGCAAATATGTTCTCCCAGTTTGTGGCTTGTCTTCTCATTCTCTTGACATTGTCCTTCACAGAGAAGTTTTTAATTTTAATGTAGTCCAGCTTATCGATTGGTTCTTTCACGGATCTGTCTTTGGTGTTTTATCTAAAAAGGCATCACTATACCCAAGGTCATCTAGGTTTTCTGCTATGTTATCTTCCGGGAGTTTTATAGTTTTGCATTTTACATTTAGATCTATGATCCATTTTCAGTTCATCTTTGTGGAGGATGTAAGGTCTGGGTCTAGATTTGCTTTTTTGCCTGTGGCTGTCCAGTTGTTCCAGCACCATGTGTTGAAAAGGCTACATTTGCTCCCTCATGTTGCCTTTGCTCCTTTGTCAGAGATCAATTGCCTATATTTATGAGGGTCTGTTTCTGGGGTCTCTCTTCCGTCCCATTGATCCTTTTGTCTATTCTTTCACTAATAGCACACTGTCTTGATTATTGTAGCTTCGTAGAAAGTCTGGAAGTCAGGTAGTTAGTCCTCCAACTTTGTTCTTCTGTAAACGCCCAGTTTTAGGTAGGTATATTATACATTTTAATGTCTGATAGGGCAAGCCTTTGTTTCTTATTCCTCTTTTTGGGGGTATTTTCTTAGCTATTTTTCTATCTTTATTCTCTCTGATAAACTTTAGAATCATTTTTTCTTTGTTTTTTAAATAAGCAATTGTCAGTATTTATTTATTTTTATAAATTTATTTTTATAAATTTACTTACTTTATTTATTTATTAGCTGCGTTGGGTCTTAGTTGCTGCACACGGGCTTTCTCTAGTTGCGGCGAGCAGGGGCTACTCTTCATTGTGGTGCCCGGGCTCTTCACTGTGGCTTCTCTTGTTGTGGAGCACAGGCTCTAGGCATTCAGGCTTCAGTAGTTGTGGCACACATGCTCAGTAATTGTGGCTCACAGGCTCTAGAGCGCAGGCTCAATAGTTGCGGCACACGGGCTTAGTTGCTCTGCAGCATGTGGGATCTTCCTGGAGCAGGGATGGAACCCGTGTCCCCTGCATTGGCAGGCAGATTCTTAACCACTGCACCACCAGGGAAGTCCGAGAATCATTTTTTCAAGTTAAAAAAATCCTTTTGGGGGAGGGGGCGGGGGGTGAAGGGGAAACTGAGACGAAGCGAGAGAGTAGCACAGACATATATATACTACCAACTGTAAAATAGTCCAGTGGGAAGTTGTTGTATAACAAAGGGAGTCCAACTCGAGGGTGGAAGGTGCCATAGAGGACTGGGGCAGGGAGGGTGGGGGGGACTCGAGGGGGGGGAGTCAAGGAAGGGAGGGAATACGGGGATATGTGTATAAAAACAGATGATTGAACCTGGTGTACCCCCCAAAAAAAAAATAAAAAATAAAATAAAAAATAAAATAAAAAAATAAAAAATAAAAAAATAAAAATAAAAATAAAAAAAAATCCTTTTGGGATTTTGATTAGGGTGGCATTGAACTTAATTATTTAGGAGAGAAGCCACATCTTTGTAATTTTGACAAGGTATGCATCTCCATTGATTCAGGACTTTATTTTTATGTCCTTCAGTAGATAGTCTTCTTGACCCAATGCTTTTTTCCTCCAGGGCTAATATCTTAGAAGCGTTGGGTTTTGTTTTATTAGAGGAATTAAACTGCTTTATAGGTGGCAGCAGCAATAGAATTGGAATCGTTTGGCCAAGTTGGCAAGTTGGAGTGCTGCTCGTAGTGAGAAAGACTTCACCAGAAAGTGGAAGGGACAGTTAGAGAGATGGTGTAGACCTTGAGCATCCTTAGGTTCTTGAGCATAGCCCACCTGCAGACCAAGTGCAGAGCCAGAAATGAAGGTCGGGCGGACCCCTCCTGCTCGTGGTATGCAGGTACACATGCTGGCAGATAGTTGCAGTTAAGGGTAAAAAACAGTCGTTAGTAGGAAAGAGAGATCTCCCAGTGGACTTCTTGGTAGGATGACCAGCAAAAGGGTCCTTGAGGACAAACCAGCTGGTGGAGTAGCCTTCAGGGAGTCCAGTGAGGCAGGCAATAGTGCAATTTCTGCACTCCTGACATTAGGGGCCGGTAGATTTTTGTTGTGGGGCTGCCTGTGCACAGTAGGATGTTAGCAGCATCCTTGGTCTCTACCCACTAGGTTCCAGTAGCCACCCCACTTCCCAAAGTGTCTCCACACGTTGCCAAATGTCTTCCGGGGGGGAGCGGCAGGGGGAATCACTCCCAATTAAGAACCACCATTCTAAGATCTAAGGGACCAGGGTGCAAAGGAATAAAGAAAGAAGTGAGCATGTGAGGTCAGTCGGCAGGGTGCTGGTGGTGAAGGTTAGGATCTAGGCAATTCAGTCTCAGCCAGCTGGCCTCCTGGAAAGGGGAATGCAAGATAACCATCCCCACTCTGCCACATCCTGGTAGAGGGGGTGGGATGGTAGGGTAGCTGACTTCCGAGGGATGTCCCAAAATCAGAGCCGTAGGAGGAAGCAGAGTAGGGGCAGGGATTGATTTGCTCACAGCCATTTGAAGGAAGAAATCCTTGCTGGGGACTACCTGGCAGGGAGGGAGACTGAGGGTAGAGAGGTAGCAATCTCCGAGAAAAACTTCAGATTTGGGGTGGAGAGAGGGAAATTATAGCCAGTTCTACCTCAAGACTTTTCCCTAGTGCAGGCTTGTCAGATCCTGACTAAATGTCAGTTTCTCCAAGTTGCAGCAACTGCAGAACCTTGCTGAAATGCCCTTAGGTGAGATGAGCTGGAGTTATGGGTCATGGTTGTGGAGATTGATTCATTCAGACCGTGAGCACTGAGAAGCTAGTGAGGAGAGCACACAGCATAAGAGTGTGGGGAGCTCTTGGAGACATGAAGGAGGAGGAGGACTGGGTCTAGGAGGGGATGGGGAGGGAGGGACCAGCGCTTCTCTGCAATGCGCAGAGACAGTAGACCTCAACCCCAAGCCCCATCACCTAAAGTGAGGATGAAATGTCTTTAAACAAGATTGGTTAGGCAAATTTTCCCCTAAAGGATTTCTATAGCTACAGAGAAATGGGTAGGAAATGGGGAAGGGAAACTCTGAAAACTTCTCTGATCTTTTTCAAGAGAGCTGGTTATCTGTGAATGTTGACAGCGGAAATCCAAATGAGAAATATAAATTAAACTCAACTGAAGGAGGCTGTGTATTTAGACACTCTCTATAGAGGGAATACTGAGGGAGTAAATCCCACCAGTCCAATCGCAACTCCCAAACCACTTCTGCATAATTCTGATAGTGGAAGGAAGCCAGAGGAGGCAAGCAGAGGGGCCCTAGAGTTCAGGGGCATAAGGGACAGCTTGTCAGTGCTCAGATGTGTATGGAAGCTATAAATAACTGGCTTCTGTTCAGGAAGATAGACACAGGGGCAGGGCTGATGTTCAGCCAGGATGCACCAGTATGGCAGTGTTCGTTGCTAACAGCCAGCATCTGTGTATATTTGTCAGTGCCCATACCACACAGGAAATAACACCCCTGCATGGGGGCACAGCTCTCCATCACATGGCGAGATCTAGTGACGCCAGCGCTGATCTGTGGAATACCAAGTGGTAAAAATGGCCTGATCTTGACCCACCCATTGTTCCTACCCCACTTCCACCTGGAATGGAGAGATGGGTCCAGAGACATAGAGGGTGTGGTGACTGGCAAAATTCTGCTATGCTTTGGGGTAAAGGTTACAGTTCTTAGCTAACACACATATAGGTGTAACAATCAAATAGATGTGCCAGCCATCGTTCTCTGTGCTTTATATACCTTACTTCATTCAAGTTTCACAATAATGTTACGAAGTAGGTAAAACTAATACCTCCATTTTACAGATGAGAAAATGAAGGCATAGAGGGATCAAGTAACATGCCCAAGGTCCCACAGCTTGGTAAATGACAGAGCTGGGATTCTGACCCAGCCAGTTGGGTTTCAGAGTCTGTGCATTTAACCACTCTATGCTATACAGAAGGAATGCCAAACCTCTGAAAATGAGAATAATCATTGGAGGGCAGACAAAACCCCTGGGTAGGCTGGGAGGACCCCTAACTGGTCCATCCCCTGCCAAAGTCTCATCTAGAAGCACAGGGTTATCATGAAACACCCCTGGAGGCCATCACAGTGGTGGCAGTTCAAAGAGAAAGCAGAAAAATCACAAGATGGTTAAACTAACAGGGATAGAGTTGGAATTTTCCCTCCTGAAGATTCTTTCCAGGGCTGGAAATTAAGTTTTGTTTCTGTAACGAGGAGGAGGTGGTGTTATTTTTCAAAAACAAAACATTCTGCGTAAATACCCCAAATTACTTCCCTGAACGTAATTTCTCTTGCATGTGACCTGAATTGTATTCAGCTGACCTTGTACCTACTTGGGGTTGCAGTGGCACAAAGTGCAGCCAAGTTTCCTTCCAGAAGTCTTTCATTTTCACTGCATTTGTTCTGATAGGGATAATTTTGTCAACCCAGCTCTTTCCCCTCACTCAACCTCTTTCATTTTGTGTGTGTTTGTGTCTAGATTTACTCTGGAATGTGGAGGGAGGGCACAGTACTATTATTATGATTTACGGTGGTTCTGGAAGCATCGCAAATCCTGACTATGGCAAGGAAGAATTCCGAAATAATTCACCGTGTGAGTACGGTAGGACCTGGTCAGCTTTGCACTGAACAGAACTCCACACCTATTTCAGCTTTGCTTTTGCTTCTCAACATTAAATGTTCAAATATATCAGTGCTAGGCACTATTATTTACATCCCTCCAAGAGACGTAAGATGTTTCTGTTCAGGGATACAGAATTCACAAGACCCAGTTCAGTTATTGACAGAAAAAGATTACCCTTGGAATAACTACTAGACTATTATTATAATCTCTCATCTGTATGTCTGCCCACTGAATACTGCCTTGATCATTCATATACCTGACTCTCAATGGGAGATCAAAAAATTGTGACAAATGGTCTACCATTCCCGGATTGCAGCCCTGAACTGCTCGTAAGAGAGCATCCATTGGTTTCCTGTCAGAGGCACACACTCAGCATGCAGGACGAGGAGTCCAGACCCTCAACCCTAGGAGATCTACCGAAGCAGTGATGATTACAAAGTGCTACAATACACAAAGAACAAGACTTGTTGGTCAGAACTTGACTGAGGTTGGCCGAGAAAGTTTTCTAACATGGGAATGAAGCAACTAGAGCATAAATTTTCTAGACAAAAAGAAAAAGCTGATTCACTCAGTCTGAATCTAAGACAAAAGGATAAGGGAATCAGAAAAACAAGATAGAGAATGTTACCTGATTTTATATGCACTCATTTTTATTCTTCCTATGCATGTCCCTTGTAATAGTGGTTGATTTTAATGATCAGAGTTCATATAATTAAAATAAAATTATTTTTTTAACTTCCTGTTAAAAACCCTGCCTAAGGTCCTTCCGTAACACACACATGCTAGTTCCTACCCATCCTTCAAGGCTGTGCTCCTCCACGAAGCCTTTTTTGTTATACATCTAGAAAAGCTCTGCCTATTCAAGCACTTGTCATTACCACTGATTTGCTATTATCAGACCTCTTCGTATCTTCTTGTGTGACTATGTCTTATCTGCCTCAACCACAATGTCTCTGAGGGCTGGGATATTGTCCACATTGCCTTGCCCATAATAAAAGCTGTAGAAGTATCTGCTTATCTAAACTGGCTTTATTTCCTTCAGACTACTCAAGTACTTGTTCTGTGGCAGGCACTTTTAGGTTTCAGGAAAACAAAGGTGAAAAATCAGACACAGACTCTACCCCTGTGGAGCTTACCTTCTTAGTAAAAAAGTGGAAGAGAGGAAAATTTTTTGGTCTCTGTAGAAAGTTGCAGGAAGTTGCAGCAGGAGACTATAGGAAATAGTATATAATAGTTGAAAACACTGTGGACTATGAGTTAGGATGCCTTGGTTTCATCTCTCATTTGATGTGTATGTTAAGTACATTTCTTAACCATTTCTCACCTATTTCCCTACATGTCATACGGGGATCATATGATTACTGGGGGAACCGAATCGGAAAACAGATGCAAATCATGTGGAGGGAACTTCCTCAACCTGATAGAAATCATCTATGAAAACCCCACAGCTAAAACCATACTTAAAGGTGAAAGAATGAAAGCTTTATCCCAAAGATCAGTAATTAGACAAGGATGTCTTGCTCTCACCACTGCTATTTAACATTCTACTGGAAGTTCTAGCCAAGTGCCAAGAAGAACATGAATTAAAAAGAATCAAGATTGGAAAGGAAGAAATAAAACTATCTGTATTTTCAGATGACATGATCTTTTATATAGAAAACGCTAAAGAATCCATAAAAAACTATTAAAGCTAATAATAAATGCATTCAGCAAAATTTCAGGATACAAGGTCAATATACAAAATTCAGTTGTATTTCTATAAACCAGCAATGAACGATCAGAAAATGAAATTAAAAAAAAAGAAACTCCCTTTACAATAGTATTAAAAAGAATAAAATACTAAGAAATAAATTTAACAAAAGAAGTGCAAGACTTCTACACTGAAAACCACAAAATACTTTTGAAGGAAATTAAAGACAACCGAAGCAAATAAAAAAACATCCTATTTTCATGGATGGGGACACTTATTATTGTTAAGGTGGCAATACTCCCCAAATTAAATTACAGATTCACAGCAAATTCTACCAAAATCCCAGCTACTTTTTTTTTTTTTGGCAAAAACTGACAATCCAAGTCTAAAATTCATGTGGAAATGCAAGGGACCCAGAACATCCAAAACAGTCTTGAAAAAGAATGAAGTTGGAGGACTCACACTTCCCAATTTAAAAACTTACTACAAAGCTACAGTAATCAAGACAATGTAGTACTGGCATAAGGACAGACATACAGATCAGTGGAACAGAACTGAGAGCCCAGAATAAACCCATACATTTATGGTCAATTGATTTTTGAAAAGGGTGCCAACACAATTCAATGGGGGAACATAGTCTTTTCAGCAAATGGTACAAAGACAAGTGGATATCCACATGCAAGAGAATGAATATGAACCCCTATCTCACACCATATAAAAAAACCAGCTTGAAATGGATCAAAGATCTAAAAGTAAGAGTTAAAACTCCAAAACTTGAAGAAAACGTAGGTATAAATCTCTATGACCTTGGAGTAGGTAATGTCTTCTTAGGTACAGTATCAAAGCACAAGTGACAAGAGAAAACACAGATAAATTGGACTTCATCAAAATTAAAAACTTTTGTTTCAAAGGACACCATTACAAAAGTGAAAAGGCAACTCACAGAAACATATGGAAATCATATATCTGATAAGGAACTTGCATCTAGAACATATAAAGAACTCTTGCAACTCAACAATAAAAAGACAAACCAATGTTTAAAAATGGGTAAAGAATCTGAATAGATATATCTCCAAATAACATATAAAAATAGTCAACAAACACATGGAAGAATGCCCAACTTCATTAGCCATTTGGGAAATGCAAACAAAAACCCCAACGAGATACCACTTCACAGCACTAGGGATGTGATAATCAAAGAGGGAGATAGTAACAAGTGTTGTTGAGAATATTGAGAAATTGGAATACATACTTACTGCTGCTGAGACTGTAAAATGGTGCAGCTGCTGTGGAAAACAGTCTGGCAGTTATTCAAAAGGTTAAACATAGAGTTACCATATAACCCAGTAATTCAACTCCTAGGTATATGCCCAAGACAAATGAAAACATATCCACAGAAAAACTTGTTACACGAGTGTTCATAGCAACATTATCAATAATAGCCAAAACCCCAAAATAACCCAAATGTCCATCAACTGATGAACAGGTAAAATGTGGTATATCCATACAGAAGGAATATTATCCAGCCATAAAAATGAGTGAAATTCTGATACATGCTACAACATGGATGAGCCTTGAAAACATGCTGAGTGAAAGAAGCTAGTCACAAAAGGCCACATACTGTGTGATTCCATTTATATGAAATGTCCAGAATACAAATCTATAGACACAGGAAGTTGATTACTGATTGTCAGGGGCTGGGGCTGGGTGGTGGGCAATGGGGAGTGACCTCTAATGTGTATGGGGTTTCCTTTTGGAGTGATGAAAATATTCTAAAATTAATTGTGGCGATGATTGCACAACTCTGAATATACTAAAAACCATTGACTTGTGCATTTCAAATGGGCAAATTGTATGGTGTGTGAATTGTAGATCAATAAAGTGGAAAACAGAAGAGAAAAAAGCATGTTGGAAAAAGTTTTAAGATGCCATACACAGAGGCAAAATCTTTGAAGAACTGAGTCACAACTTCAATCAGGAGTTGGATACACACACATATACGCTTTTCTCAGAGTAACCATTACGCGGTTAGGGACTAGGGAAAAAGCATTATTGTAACTGGAACCAGATGAACAAAGCACTCTTACCG
Source organism: Hippopotamus amphibius kiboko (assembly GCF_030028045.1). Lineage (NCBI taxonomy): Eukaryota > Metazoa > Chordata > Mammalia > Artiodactyla > Hippopotamidae > Hippopotamus > Hippopotamus amphibius. The sequence continues at coordinate 32,628,899 of NC_080203.1, forward strand.
GCCAGCTTCCCGGATAGGGGAATAGCCTTGTTATATAAACCCACTCCCCATCCCCAACCAACTTTTACTCTGCTCCTGTCCCTTGTGTTTTGATAGATGAAGTAGTGTACTGTTAGAGCAAGACTGAAGGCAGCCCACTGTTTTGTGGATCAGAAGCCTGAAATATGTATCTGATTATTAATATTTTCAAGAGTTTGGAAATTCCTATTATTCTAATATACTGCTCAGGTTCTGCATTTCAGATAAACGAGTATTTATAATCAAAGGCTTAGGTTTTTATTATGCTGACCTATTTAGCTTGTTGACTAACCAGTGAGTGATCTCTAGTTATATGGTACGTTGGTCAAGGTTCCAATGCTGTTGCTATGACCGCTGCTTTCTGTTTCATTTTTAAAAAGATTTTTACAGTACTTATATAGGCAGTCAAGTCATATAAATATGGTAACAATAACAATCCCATCTATAGACATGATACCATTGGTGCACTGGTTACTTGGAAAATCTGCATGGAATTGCTTACTTTCTGAGTTATCACTGTAGTGATAAACTAACACTACTAATAGTGACTTTACTCACATTTTACAATATGTCCAAAGACTATCAAAACAATAGTTTCCAGGGACTCAAGCTTAACTACAAAAATAATCAGTATAGCAGAAATGTATTCTTTGATGTGAATTAATCTGTAGAGGCCAAATCACTTCATGAAATCATTGAACTGTATAAACAGTAGTACTTAATACATGCAGTGTTTCAAAACACATTTAGCTGGCTTTGTCTAGTCTAGCCCACCTTGTTCTCTACATATAGCTTTCTCTCCTCAGTCTGAAAGCTGGTGAAAATAATCTAGGGAAATTGTGCCATGACTTGGAGAACTCATTGGCCACAGGACACAAGATTATCTTTACTTTTTATCTCCTTAGCCATCAGTAAGTCATGTAGTCTTTCCACATAGCATTTCTTATACTTGTCCTTTCTTCTCCATTCTTGTTCACATCTATGGGTTTATGGACTCATAACCAGATCACTGCAGTAACTGTTTCCCGTATGTCCATCTCTCTCTGCCTCAGGTGCATCTGGCAGTGATATAAAGGATTAAATTTCTAAAAGTAACATTTAATCAAGTTCTCTCTCTGTTCAAAAACCTTGACTGGCTCCCCCGTATTTACTGACTACAGTCCAAATACTATTAGCCTGGTATTCAAGGCCTTCCAAAATCTAGGTCTAAATTTTCTAATACTCCCTTGAACAAAACTGGTCTCCTCACCATCCCCTGAACTTCTGCAAATTCTTTTTGCACCTTCACTCACGATGGTCCCCCTGCCTAGAACACCCACTCATCTTTGAAAGCCTGTTCAAGGCTTACTTTTGTCCATGAAACCATCCCTGCACATTACAACTCACAGCGACCTCTCATTCCTTGAATGTGATATGAGTTATGGACAGTGTCCTTCATTTGGCAATGCTCATATACAACTTTTCTTGTCTTATATTGTTAATTCTTGTATTATTTAATTCTGTGTCTATCTTGCCTCCTCAACTAGATTGCAAGTTCCTTGGGGGCCGGGGTCACTTGTTACACGTTAAAAAATTATCCACAGGGCACGATACTGTGCTGGGGGACATGATAGGGACTAACCATTAACAAAAGAGCACTGACATTTCCCCAAGACGCCTCACTCTTTGAAGGCAGCACTCTCTCTAGGTGACGCTTCTTTACATATACATGCCAAATATAATCATTTTAAGGGTGAAACTAGCTCCACAGTTACTCCAAGATATTAAGGAATTACGAACTGCCTCTGAAATTTCTGAATCCCCTATTAAAATACAAAATTAACGTTTCATAAATAATTTCATGCTCCCCTGAAAGCTTAAAAATGACATGCAAAGAAAAATGGCCAAGCCAGGTGCATAATCTCGAAGATTTACTTGATCACAAAGTATTTAAAAGGCCAAGGCTCCATGCAATCTATTTATATATTTATATTCCAGTGCCTGTTTTTTTTTTTTTTTTTGTCTGTAAAATAGGCTAAACTACGTAAGAAAAATATGTCTAGGACTTAAAGTTTACATGAAAGGCAGCCAAAATTATATGAATAATTCAAGCTAAAAAAGTTCTTGGTTTCTCCTGAATTATTTAGGTAGTCTGAGGTTTCTTCATAGTTAGAGATGCAATCCTTAGCTAACAGTTGCTCAATCTGTGGTAGTTACGTATACTGACCCAAGAAACGCTGCAACCATCAAGTCCTATCAAAATGCTTGTTAACCTTGTAAACTGAAGAAAATAATCAGTACAAAGATCCTACCCTCAGACTCTGCTGCTAGAGCTTTGAAGTTGCATAGTATGTACTGACTGCAAATCTCATAGTTGCCTCAGCTGATGAAACTCTGGCAACAAATGCTGCTTGCTAGGCCAACCTATGCCACAAAGGAACCCCTCGTCTTGTATTGTCAGAGAGACCAACTGGAGTACCTAGCATCACTGCATCAAAACTTGAAGGGTCAGTAAGCCTGGTATTTCTATATATATCCTTTCTTTGTGAAATTTTCCTCTTTAAATAATGCTTTTGTTTCCTTTCGCCCAGTCTTGACCATCAGTAGGCAAGACTTCAAATTATCTCCCCAACTGGCGGTATCCATGTTTTATGGAAATGTTATCAATTTTTTTCTCCAAGGATTAGTATGATAATGAATTGAGCTTCCTATCAAGAAGAATGCTAAGTTCAAAGTATTATTTCCTTCACTTCTAATTACAAATAAGTTTTACCTTTTATTGTGTTCCATTATACAATTTTACACAGTACCGTTATTATTTTAAACAATTAAGCAAATCGAATTAATGTTTTTGAACTCTAATTCTCAGTATATAGATTTACCTAAAAAAGTACAAACCAAGCACAGTGGTGCAATTTTCCAGGCACTTTCAAGTTGCTTAAATATTTACAAATATGTAAGCACCCTGTTTGAAAGCATGAAAATTTTGGTGTCAGGAAGAAAACACTCCATGTATATCGAATCTTGAAATTTTAACATTTGCACAGCTCCAAATATTCCTGAGAAAGTTCAGTCTCGTTGTCACTTTACATCTGCATGTCCTCATATTTCAGCAGCGTATCTTGGGGAACCATAACCTCTGTCACTTGACGTACCGCTAATTGCACAAAATACATGTAATGTGTTGCTCATCCAAGGGGAATGCATTGTGTCTTCTTGTAATATCTAAAACGAAAGAAATCTGCATGTTTATCATGAAGCAAAATAGCCACTGCCAAAAAAGTATGTGTATATGAAATCACAGGCATATTTCAATTTATCACTGACACTTAGCTATTTAAAATAACATAAAGCAGAAAGAGCAAAGAAAAACATTACCGACTCAAGTCTTCAAAGCTGTATTACAAAGGCAGCATATTAAAAAAGCAGAAAAGATCTGGTTACTCATTAAGAAAAAACAAAAGGCTGTAAAATGCAAAATTCAATAGAAAGCGAGAGGTAATACAATCTTTAAAAAAATTTTTTTAACAGATGGTCATAACAAGAGCCCTAAACAGTGAACTCTTTGCTAAGAGTTTATAGATCATCTTCTAAGAGTGGTTGTCAGTATCACTGTGGGACTTTTCAAACATGCAGATACCCATGCTCTCCCTGGAGACTTGGGAAATAATATTAAGTGAAGAGAAAATAAGTGAACATTTCTAAACATAACTATAATTATATAAGCTAATTGATACAGAAGACTTTTCTTGGAAATAAACTTCATAAATATAAATTTTATATCCTATAAGCATATAAACACACATATTCATATTAGTATAGATGTTTTAAAAATTATCCATTTTGTGTGCTCAAAAGCAACAGAGATCTCATGCATGGATTAGATGGAAAAAAAGAAGAGCAAACACATCACATCCAACCTCTTTACTGTACAGTCCCAGTTTAGGTCTCAAGCTTTCAATACTGGGTTCTGAAGTTAGCTCTGAAACTTCAGTATTAAGCCTGTAAATTGGTTTATGGTGGCAGTAATGGGTCATAGCATTTGTGTTGTTATAACTCATGTCTTATATAAAGTCCGTAACAGAGAAATTTCCTCTTAAAAAATCGTAACTCATGACACTAATCTGAACGCATAGGAGAGGTCTGAGAGATGACTGACTATCCACACCTCTCAGATGTGACAAGACAATAGAGCATTCATCGTGAACAAAACAGACCAAACAGACACTACAATGGCCACCACCAACTCTACCTAATTAAGATCTGCAATTAATAGTTTTAAGATGAGATAAATCCCTTTTAAAAAGTCTAAAGCTTGAAGAAGTTCTTATTTTATTTTTACTTTTTTTTTTACAGGGCTTGCTATTTTATTTTTATTTATTTTTTAATTTTATTTGTTTTTGGCTGCGTTGGGGCTTCGTTGCTGCACACGGGCTTTCCTTAGTTGTGGCGAGCAGGGGCTACTCTTCATTGTGGTGCGCAGGCTTCTGAGTGCGGTGGCTTCTCCTGTTGCGGAGTATGGGCTCTAGGCACATGGGCTTCAGTAGTTGTGGCACATGGGCTCAGTAGTTGTGGCACATGGGCTTAGTTGCTCCTCAGTATGTGGAATCTTCCCGGACCAGGGCTCGAACCCGTGTCGCCTGCATTGGCAGGTGGATTCTTAACCACTGTGCTACCAGGGAAGTCCTAAAGCTTGAAGAAGTAAAGGACTTTATATTTTGGTACAGTGTAACAGATTACATTGAAAAGGGCCCAGGATATCCAGGCCATATCTCTTTTGTCAAGTAATCATTTATGGAGCTCAACAGATAATTCACATTTCAATGCACAGCTATATTTTACCTTATTTTGTATTATTACATTTTCCTTTGGGAAATATGTCTCAAAGTGTATGACTAAAAAAAGACCCTCTTTTATATGAAAATCTAATATGAAATATTGATTTACAAAAATTCCCTATAAAGTCAACATTTGTCCAAAGTAAGGCACACCTAAATATGATGCATTATGACATTACTGTATGTATAAATATAAACCAATAGAAACTAAGATTTTTCTTGGTTAGCTATCAATATATAGTATCAAAGGTCTAAAATACTGGTCTCTAGAACTAAATAAAATAGCCATGGTTTATGGAAATTAAATGAGACAGGTTGGAAATAGGACAGCAGATTTGTAAAAATCCATACTTGAGGATGTTAAAAAAGAGACAAGAGGCCCAATATGCAGTCACTGTGTTAAGCCCACATCACCTGAAACTTAATGCCTAACCTAATTGCAGTTTCAGCCTTTTTAGGCAGGTAATCTTTTTTCCCCTAGATCTTTATTGGAGTATAATTGCTTTACACTGTTGTGTTAGTTTCTGCTGTACAACAAAGTGAATCAGCTGTATTTATACATGTGTCCCCATCTCCCCTCCCTCTTGAGCCTCCCTCCCACCCTCCCTATCCCATCCCTCTAGGTCATCACCAATCATTGAGTTGATCTCCCTGTGCTATGCAGTTGCTTCCCACTAGCTATCTATTTTACATTTGGTAGTGTATATATGTCAATGCTACTCTCTCACTTTGTCCCAGTTTCTCCTTCCCCCACTCCCTGTGTCCTCAAGTCTGTTCTCTACATCTGTGTCTTTATTCTTCCCCTAGGCAGGTAATTTTTTTTTAATAAATTTATTTATTTATTTATTTATTTATTTATTTTTATTTATTGGCTGCATTGGGTCTTTGTTGCTGCACACGGGCTTTCTCTAGTTGCTGAGAGCGGGGGCTACTCTTCATTGTGGTGTGCAAGCTCCTCATTGTAGTGGCTTCTCTTGTTGTGGAGCACGGGCCCTAGGTGCGTGGGCTTCAATAGTTGTGGCACATGGGCTCAGTAGTTGTGGCTCACGGGCTCTAGAGCACAGGCTCAATAGTTGTGGCGCACGGGCTTAGCTGCTCCGTGGCATGTGGAATCTTCCCAGGGCAGGGCTCGAACCCGTGTCCCCTGCATTGGCAGGCGGATTCTTTACCACTGTGCCACCTAGGAAGTCCTAGGCAAGTAATCTTAACCAGTCAAAAAAGTACATTATTACTTTCAGTCTGGAATTACCTGGTCAGCACTAGTGAAGTACTCCACCTGACAGACCCTTGTTGTGCCCCGAATGAAGGTGACCTTGCCAGAAACAATCAGCTCCTTTCTAGAATACTTTCCTTGTCCTGCCTCTTTCTACATGTAAAAGTCTTCCATTTTGTAAAATTCTTTGGAGCTCCTTTCTATCTGCTAGATGGGATGCTGCCTGACTCATGAATCACTAAATAAGGTCAAGATCTTTAAAATGTACTCAGTTGAGCTTTGTTTTTTAACAACGGGAAAAAGAACTTTATAAAACAACTACTCTAAATATCTTGATCATAGTTAACAGCAGTAAATTGAATAATCTGCTTTCACTTTGAATAATTTAGAGTTCAAGGCTAGGTCATACAGTTGCATGCAAATTATATAACTGTAATATAATACACACTGGCTTAAAATGATGTAATTGTTTTATATCTTTTGTGAAGGAGGAGTTTTTGCTGGTTTTTTCTATGGACTATAAGAACAGAAACCCATAAACTGGACAGTGTCTAGGAATAAATTTTTAGTCTATTTGATTCAAGCATAGCCCAGAACAGTGATGGTGAAGAGAGCCCCCTCTGCACTCAGGGGCTGAGCTTGAGATACAGACAAAAAAGGAAGTGGAATGTTTCCCTATCTTCCTAGTCCTGATCACCTGGCTGCTTTGAGAAGGAGGCAAAAAGGGGCCTCTGAAAACTGAACAGCAAAGGTATGCCTTGGAACAGTTTGTACCCATTCCTAAGTGGGCTAACACAAGTAAAGATGCAGAAAGAAGAAGGACATCACTGATTCCAGACTCCTCAGGCCAATAAGATTCCCAGCCATGAAAACGGGAGAGTAGGAGGTTGCAGTGACTCATCTCATTGAACAGATGGGATGATGAAAGTCTGGCTGACTGGCTTCTCCATACTGAGAAAATGACCATGGTTAGAAAATCAGACTCCCAGTCACTCAGTGCAACCTCAGACTAATTGTAACTAAATTTCCCATAGTCCCTTCTAAGAGAAAGCATACATGATACATTCAGAGGTAGAGCCTGGAGTCAATTAGCTTTTGTTTTCCTTGAAATACCTCTTCTTTCCCCCATCATTACACTGCAGTTCTTTGGGTACTAACCACCGTAGGTCTATGTGAGTGATGGTCTCACACGGGGGGAGTGCCAAGCAATCAATGAAATGCAGATACCAGGACAGATGAGGTTCTCCTTTTTGGAATCAGTGTTAAGAATGCGTTCTCTAAAGTGTTGCAGTTATCCTTGTTTCTTTTTTTTTTTTAAGAACTTTTATTGAGATACAGTTAACATACAATAAACTGCATATATTTAGAGTGTACAATTTGGTATTCCAATCTCCCAATATCCTTGTTTCTTTTAAGGAGTCTTAATTTCTTAAAAAAAATTGAGACTTCGAAGAGCTTCTGAAGCAAATGTTTATCTTACTGGCTGTTTTCCTTGGTAAGGAAATTAAGGAGACTTTATGATAAGCGTCATAGGCTTAGGTACTGAGGGACCAGACCATCATGCTGTGACTTTTACAATTGTGTTGAAGATGTTAAAATACTTGAGTGACAATCCACGTACAGAGTGGTTGTAAATACAGATTTCAGGACCCCAATATAGGAAAGACATTTACCAGGATAATTCTGGAGTACTCTGGTTTTAAGTAAGTAGGTATATAAAAGTCATAACTACTTAATTATGACATAACTTGGCTGTAAGTGGTGAGCAGATCTTTGCTTCTATATTTTTCAGATTGTGTTTTACTAAGTTAGTTGTAATTGTCATTAATACTCAGTCATAAATTAAAGTGCTAGGTTTTATGAAAATAGAGTTTTGCAGGCTGTATGGGTATTAAGACAATTCCTGAACTTTGGAACTCACTCAGGATCTCACCTAAACAATAGTATAGTTGTCCCTTGGTATCCTCGGAGGATTAGTTCCAGGACCACTGCTCCCGCACCCTGCCCCCCCACCCAGATATTAAAATCTGAGGATGCTCAAGTCCCTTATATAAAATGGTGTAGTATTTGCAGATAATCTATGCACATCCTCCCCTATACCTTAAATCATTTCTAGATTATTTATAATACCTAATACAATGTAAATGCTATGTAAATAGTTGCCCACATGCAGCAAATTTAAGTTTTGCTTTTTGGAATTTTCTGGAATTATTTTTTCAAATATTTTCAATCTGCAGTTGGTTGAATCTGTGGATGTGGATCTGCAAATATGGAGGGCCAACTGTACCTAGTTTCTTACAGCTAAGACAGGGATATTCATTTAGGGATTTGGCTACTGAGCCAATCATTTCACTTCTCTAGGACCCTTCTTGAAAGACTCTTATCCATGTTCACAGCAGATCAACTCAGACTTGCTCAGCTACTTGCTTCTAATGGCTCTGGGGCACAAAGAACAAAACAGTTTATTACCTGAAACAACTGCAAAAGCAATTGTCAGTAATTGTTTCAAATTTTGTTTGTATTACATCATTTAAGTGATTAAAGAAAATAGGAGCAAATTTTAAAATAACAGACTGAGTAATTTCAAGGTAACACATTTCAAACTAATAGGTTTGTTAAGTAACACTTTAGAGACCCCAGATCACGTTTTTGTTTTCAATCACCCTAGTACTTGCCTGCTCATGAATAATGTCAGACAATTCTTTTACCATGTCTCTGAAATTTGACTTTAGCCCTTCATGGTACTCAATCTGATCCTCTTTAATTAGCCGCTCATTTAGTTCCAGTGCAATGCTGCACGCTTGGATGAATTTCCTGTGGATGAAGATCAAAGGTAAAATTTTTGTTATTTATTCCTCGAAAGTCTCAATGACAATTTAATACTTACTTTAACCATGGCTTGCGTAGAAGGAAGATTAGAATCCTATATTTTCTCACTGTGCTTTTGCTAATACCATCTCCTAAGTCTGAAATATCTTCTTTCTTTTCCATCTTTTTCTTCTGGTTTCTTACCTCCTTCAAAACCTGGCTCAAAACATATACCCTCTAGGAAGCCAACTTAATCATTTACTTGATATGATACCAGCTAAAGTTGTGCTAACATTAATTTACATCTGTAGATAATGTCATTCATTCAAAAATGATTTATTTGGTGCTGGCTATGCACCCAGTACAGTGCTGGGTGCTACAGGTATGAAGTATCTGCTCTGGGCTGGTAAGAGTGGGGACAGAGAGTTGATGACATATCATAAAGGCATTTCTCTGTCATTTCATGTGTTTATGTTTAATGTCCATAATTACAGTATAGGTCTTAGGGGACAAAGTACCTCACTGCCCATTTGTTTTGTATCCCTGTCATAGCAACTAGAAGAATCTTTTTGTACATGCCAGGCATTCATAAATATTGAATGAATGACTACTGGTTACTCTGTAACCTGAAACAGCTGATAACACAGAGATAAGAAAAGTAAATGAAATAAGTCGGGAGCAAATGCGTGGATAAGTCATCACCTTTCTCCTTTGTCTGTTTTACTCATCTGTCTCTTATTCTGAATGTTAATTCCTTTTATATACGAAACAGATTTTTTTTTCTAATGGTAGACCATTCAGACATGCCTTAGCTCAGAGGGGTGCTCAGCTCAGACAAGATATCACATACCTAGACTGGAAGGATCCAAGTGGAACTAAGGACATGGATAGAAGCAAGCCTATCCAACCCTTCTGACCCTAAATGGTTGAAAAGCTGTAACATGAGGTCAGTCAGGCAAAGGAGGAAATCACATAATGAATATAGGCTTGTGTTTGTCCAAAACAATAAAGTAAGGTGTCATACTTAATGTCTTAGGTCACCAGGATATTGTTTAAGTTCTGCAGCAAGAAAGAAATCACAAATTTCCTTACTACTTAAAGTACCATTAGAAGGTCACTTATACGGGGATATGTGTATAAAAACAGATGATTGAACCTGGTGTACCCCCCAAAAAAAATAAAAAAATAAAAAAATGAGCAAAAAAAAAAAAAAAAAAAAAGCAAGTGTAAGCAAATAACAAAAAAAAAAAAGAAGAAGAAGGTCACTTAAATTATGTTGTAAAAGAAAAAGAGAACAGATGCTGTCCTTTTTTGGAGGGAAATTATTTGGTGGAATATTTTGGTTTCTTTTAAGAAGCAAATGGAGTGAAAGAATAGAGGTCTAATCTGAAAACTACAAAGTACTTACCTAAACATGTCTTTCAACTCATTTACTTTCTTAGGTGGATACTTGCTAGCTTGACTGTCATTTAAGAAAGCCCTTGCATATGCTAATGGGCCTGCATTTACCTAAATTACAAAAGGAGAAAAATGAGTTGTTGGAACGTAATCAAAAAGTAACATTTGCATTTCTTTTTTTAAAAAAAACCCAATATATTAAAAATCCACATCTGAGACACATATTTACTATTCTTACTATAAATTTATTTCAAAATGATTAAAGCAAATCTGCAAAGATGATATTCTAATAAGTTAATGATTTCTGATATGTAAATATAGGGCTTGGCTACAGTCAGAGGAATTTATGTTAAAGTCCTCTGATATAACACAAAATGTATAGAATTGAACATAATTTCTTTATTAATCAAAAATAATGTACAGGTTTTTGCACTCAGTAAGAGTATAACAGACAATTACAATTAACGCTTGCTCTGTGCTCTTATGAAATCAAGAGGAACATCAAGAAACACTTAATACATGTTTAGCAACCAACATACCTGCACTGAAACACAGCCCTGCAATTTAAGTTGGAGCTGAATCATGTCCACGTCAGCAGAAGAGCAAAGCTTTTGCAGCTCTGCAGTTTTATCTTTTATTTCATCAGTAGCAACATCAATTGGCTTTAAATTAATCTGCTGTTCATAGCTTATAGGGATCCTCTTCTTCACATATGGAAACGAGTTTGAAGCTATTAAACGTTAAGATTGAACAAACGAGTTTTTAAGATTGTAAATCAAACAGCCAAATTAAGGAAAAAATCTATTGTGCTTAATTCTCCCCATGCTTTGTCTGGAAAATACCTTAGGGACCAAACAGGCGCCTTACTAATTCAGGATTGAGGGAGCAATTCTCCTTAGGAGATGGCTCAGAGCAATCATGAATTACATATGGGAAAGCACTGGTTTATAGCATAGCCATGTTTGTGCAAGCTAGTGACTGAACAGCAGAAGGATGAATGATTAAAATTTCAGTTACATTTTCCTGCTGGCCAGCTGCTGCTTGTGTGTATCGAAAAAGATCATGTCAAACAAAGAAGTTACACCAAGTCCTACTTACTAGTCAAGATCGTACGGCGTTTGCACTGTTCTTCTATACAACCTTGCTTTTTGCCTGATAATGTATAAGGAGCCTCAAAAACAAATCTGTTGATATTATGGTTTTTTTCAAACTCAGTTTTTCTTTCTGTAAGTTCTTTGTCATCAAAGTAGGGCTTCACATAAGTGACTTGGATATGAGCATATTTGGGATCAAGCTCTTTGACATTTACCTGAAAGGTAAGAAAGTTTTGTTTTTTATTCACTATAAGGGAAAAGGGGGTATAAGTAAGCTACTAACTCCTTTGAAATCAAGTGAGGAACACTGTCATTGAATACACTGTGAGTTGAATACACACCTGGAAGAGGTCTTTGTTCTTTTTTCAAGGACTGTTTCCTTCTGATTATTAAGAAGTTACAGAAATACTGGAGATTATAGAAATGTAGGAAGAAAAAAACTGTAATGCTACCACTCAGCAATGACCATTATTCACATTTTCATATATTTCCTTCCAATCTCTTCTATGTACATGTATTTACAAATATGAAATCATGCAGAACACTGTTTTATAATCTGATTTCCTAAAAACATATTAAAATGGCTAACTGCACATTTGAATTCCACCTCAACAAAATAGATATTGTAGCGAGTATTCTGAGAAGACGGCAGAGCACCAGAAATCTATCTTCCTACAGACACAACATTTACACCAGCAGAATCTATCTGATGTAACTATTTTGGAACTCTGGAGTCTGTTACAGGCTTGCAACTTCCAGGGGAAGACCTGGACAGAAAATTGCCTTAATTTTGACTGTGGTCAATTTTAGGTCTTCACACAATGGCAGCTACCCGTACTTCACCCCTCAAGTACCATGGCAGGCAGCTGTGCACATGTCCCTGGAACAGCTTGTGGGAACCAGGATGAATAAGAAGGATCCTGTCTTCCAAATCTGATTGCTGCTTCTGAATACAAGGGGGCAGTCAAAGAGGCTGTGGCCATTGTTGTAGCACCTCTTCCCAGTGTTGCAAAGCCCTCCCCCTCTGGCTCAAGTGACTTCCAGGGGATTTAAAAGATGGGCACTTTTTCTCCCCCCTTCATTTTCCTCTCTTTCCCCTCTTGGGAGTCAGACATTGAAGACGAGGGCATTCAAAAGCAACTGCATATATGAGGGAAACTAGAAAGTCCCTGGATGCTCAGGGGAAGGCACAGGCTCAGAAGAGACCTGAGAAGACATCAGGTTTACACCTCAGGCTGATCCTTGGCATAGAGACAGCTTACAACAAACAAAAACAAAAATAAAAACCAGCAAACTCTGGGACAGGGACAGAATCTGATTTCCAGAGTGATCATGCTATTAAAATCAAATGTCTTTAACATTTGAATTTTCAACAAAAAAGAATCACAAGGCATACAAAGAAACAGGAAAATATGGCCCATGCAAAGGAGAAAAATAAACCAATAGAATGTGTCCCTGAAAAAGACCTGGTAGCAGATCTCCCAGAAAAAGATTCAAAAAAAAATTTTTTTTTTGGCTGCGTTGGGTCTTCATTGCTGCACGCAGGCTTTCTCTGGTTGTGGCGAACGGGGGCTATTCTTCGTTGCTGTGTGCGGGCTTGTCATTGCAGTGGCTTCTCTTGTGGAGCACGGGCTCTAGGCACGTGGGCTTCAGTAGTTGTGGCACGCAAGGCTCTAAAGCGCAGGCTCAGTAGTTGTGGCACATGGGCTTAGTTGCTCCACAGCATGTGGGATCTTCCCAGACCAGGGCTGGAACCCGTGTCCCCTGCACTGGCAGGCAGATTCTCAACCACTACACCACCAGGGAAGTCCAGAAAAAAATTTTGAAACAACAGTCTTGATGCTCAAAGAACTAAAGTAAGTTATGGAAAAAGTCAAGAAAATGATGTATGAACAAAATGTCACTATCAATAAAGAGGTAGAAAATCTAAAAGGAAACCACAAATTTTCTTCAGAGTGGAAAAATACAATAACTGAAATGAAAATTCACAAGAGGGATTCAAAGGCAAATTTCAGCAGGCAGAAGTAATAGTCAGTCAACTTGAAGATAGGACAATGGAAATCATCAGAGGAACACAAAGGAAAAAAACTTGAAGAAGAGTGACAGAAGCCTTAAGGAACCCATGGAACAACATCCAGCAGATAAACATACACATTGTGGGAGTCCTTGAAGGAGAAAAGAGAGAGAAAAGGACAGAAAGAATATTTGAGGAAATAATGGGTGAAAACTTCCCAAATCTGATGAAAGACAGGAAGCTGACAAACTCCAAGTAGGGTAATCAAAGAGACCCACACTGAGACATATTAAAATCAAAACGTCAAAAGCCAGAGACAAAGAGAGAATTTTGAAAGAAGCAAGAGATAAATGAGTTGTCACATACAAGGGAGCCTCAATAAGATGATCAGATTTCTCAACAGAAACTTTGAAGGTCAGAAGGCAGTGGACTAATATATTCAAAGTGCTAAAGAAAAAAAAAATCTATCGGCCAAGAATCCTATATCTGGGCAAACTGTCCTTAAAAGTGAGGGGGAAATTAAGACATTCCTAGATAAAGAAAAGCTGAGGGAGTTTATCATCACTAGACCTGCCCTATATGAAATGCTAAAGGGAGTCTTCCTGGCTGCAATGAAAGGACACCAGACAGTAATTCAAAGCTGTATGAAGAAATAAGGATCTCAGTAAAGGTAAATACATGGGTAATTACAAAAATTAGTATTATCACAACAATGGTAACATAATTCTGCTTTTTGTTTTCTATATGATTTAAGAGACTAATACATTAAAAATTATTAGTCTAAAAGCTAGTATTATTCTAACTGGTTTGTAACTCCACATAATTTAAGAGACTAATACATTAAAAATTATTAGCTCTTGCTTTTGGATGCACAATGTATAGAGATGTAATTCTATGACATCAACAACTGAAAGGGTTAGAGATGGGACTGTTAAAGGAGCAGAATTTTTGTATGTTATTGAAATTAAACTGGTATAAATTCAAATTAGAGTGTTAAAACTTTAGGATGTTAAATATAATCCCCATGATAACCACAAAGAATATAGCTAAAGAATATACACAAAAGGAAATGGGAAACAAATTTAACCATTTCAAAACCACTAACAAAAAAATCAACTAAACACAAAAGAAGATAGTAATGCAGGAAATGAGAGACAAAAAAGGCTATAAGGCACATAGAAAACAAATAGCACAATGACAGAAATAAAGTCCCTCCTTATCAGTAATTAATTTAAATATAAATGGGTTAAATTCTATAAACAAAAGACAAAGATTGGGAGATTAAAAAAATTCTATAAACAAAAGACAAAGATTGGGAAATTAAAAAAAAACCAAACAAACATGATCCAACTATATGCTGTCTACAAGAGACTCACTTTAGCTCTAAAGACACACAAAGGCTGAACATGAAAGAATGGAAAAAGATATCCCATGCAAATAGTAACCAAAAGAGAGCAGGGGTAGAGATACTAATATTGGACAAAATAGACTTTAAATTTAAAAAGGTTACAAGAGACAAAGGATGACATTATATATTGATAAAAGGTTCAAAACAGCAAGAAGATAAAACAATTATAAATATCTACACACCTAATAACAGATCATCAAAATATATGAAGCAAAAATTGATAGAACTGAAGGGAGAAATAATAAATAGTTTTACAATAACAGTTGAAGACTTTAATACCTCACTCTTCATACTGGCTAGAACAATCACACAGAAGACAAGTAAGGAAATAGATGACTTGAATAACACAATAATCTACCTAGATCTAACAGACATATATAGAAAACTCTACCCAACAACAGAATACACGTTCTTCTCAAGTGCACATGGGACATTTTCCAGGACAGACTATATCATAGATATAGATAGATTTAAAAAGACAGACATCATACAAGGTATCTTCTCTGACCATAATGGGATGAAGTTAGAAATCAGTAACAGAAGTAAAATTGAAAACTTCACAAATTTGTGGAAATTAAACATATTCTTTAAAGAAATCAATGGATCAAAGAAGAAATCACAAGGGAATTTAGAAAATACTTAGATATTAATGAAAATGAAACCACACCATACCAAAACTTGTGGGACACAGCAAAAGCAGTGCTAAGGGGGGGGGGAGGGGATTTATAGCTATAAACATTGAACATTAAAAAACAGGGAAGATCTCAAATCAACAACTTAAGGAACTAGAAAGAGAAGAACAAACTAAACTCAAAGGTAGCAGAAGGAAGGAAATAATAAAGATTAGAGCACAAATAAATGAATAGAGAATAGAAAAATGACAGAGAAAATCGATAAAACCAAAAGTTGGCTTTGGAAAGATCAACAAGATTGACAACCCTTTAATTACATAGACTACCAAAAAAAAGAGAATACTCAAATTACTAAAATCAGACATGAAAATGAGGACATTACTACCAAACCTACAGAAATAAAAAGGATTATAAGAGTACTATGAGGAACTATATGCCAACAAATTAGATAACCTAGATGAAATGCGAAATGAACAAATTCTTAGAAACTCAAAGCCTACCAAGACTAAACCATGAAGAAATATGAAAATCTGAATAGATCTTGAACTAGTAAAGAAATTGAATCAGTAATAAAAAACTCTTGAAAGAGAGAAGCTCTGGACCTGATGTCTTCACTGGTGAAGTCTCCCAAACATTTAAAGGAGGACTAACACCAACTGTTCTCAAAAGTTAAGAGAAAGAAACACTCCCTAACTCATTCTATGAGGTCAGCATTACTCTGATTACCAAAGCCAGACAAAGACAACACAAGAAAACCACAGAATGATATCCCTTATGAACACTGATGCAAAAGTTCTCAACAGAATACTAGCAAACTGAATTTAGCAGCATATCAAAAAGATTATACACAATGACCAAGTGGAATTTATTCTTGTAATGCAAGGATGGTTCAACATATGAAAATTGATCAATGTAACATTGATACACCACATTAACAGAATGAAGGGGGAAAAACACATGATCATCTCAATCGATGAAGGAAAAGCATTTGACAAAATTCAACACCCTTTCATAATAAAAACGTTCAACAAACTAGGAATAGAAGGAAATATCTACAATTTGATCAAGGGCCACTGTGAAAAACACACAGCAAACATCACATTCAATGGTGAAAGGCTGAAAGCTTTTCCTCTAAGATCAGGAACAAGGGAAGGATGCCCAACTCTCACCACTTTACCCAACATGGTGTTGGAAGTACCACTGAATTGTACACTTAAAAATGGTTAACGTAATAAATGTTACGTTATGTGTATTTTACCAAAATAAAAAACATAGTTATCACAGTTCTATATTAGTCATTACCATGACTTTTAATGGATGCATATGGATAAACATGATTTATTAGATCAATCCCTCATTAATAGACTCTTAGGTTGTTCTCCAAAATTTTGCTCTTATAAATAATGCTCCAATGAACATCCTTGTATTGAAAACTGTGTATATTTTTTGTCTGATTTATTCTTTAGGATAAATTTTTAGACGAGAAGTTGCTTAGTTAAAAGATTTACATGGCCTTATGGATTTTGATACATACTACCCAATTACTCTACAGAAAAGCTTACAATTTGTACATCCACAAGCAGTATTTGATGTTGTAAGAGTGGGTACTCTTGATTGCATTAATCCAATTCTATGAGGAAGAGGACCACAGGAAAGCAGAATGGTCCTACTCCAGAGACATAAAATTATAGTAGTTATGGACCATTTCATAAAGAGTCTAAATTCCATGTTAAGAAGCTATGTTGCTGGAAACAAATCCCAGAACTATCTCTGTTGGAGTTTCAACCTGTGGGACCTAATACTCTCCCCTCCAGCAGCCTCTTCATTAACTCCAGATGATTCCCCAGGACCCTCTCAGTGTTCTCCCAACTAAATTTGACTTGTGCCTTGGGTGTTGGTAACTCTGTCAATATCCTTGCAATTTATGACAGTCAGGCCTTTTTGAGTTTAGTGTAGGAAACAAAAAATTAAACAAACCAAAAAAAACAACAAAAACCTCCTAAGAAACAGTCCCTACATCTTTTTTTTCCCTCCACATACACAGGAGCATAGACAAGGGACAGAAAGTTTCTTAGCATCTTTTAAAACTTCTCTGAACCCATTCTTGTTACTACATAAAAATCTAAAAGCCTATATCTAGAAATCCTTTCTTTTCTTTCCCATTAAAAAGCTGGATTTCTCCAGAGAAACCTCAGGAGATAGTTGAGGTTAATTATCTGGCTCAGACAAAACATAGAAGGAAAATAAAAAAGAGGTCAAGACTGATTTTAACCTTATAAAAGTAAACTATGCATATGGTAAACATTCAAACAGTATACAAGGGTATACATGAAAAGTGAAAAAATGTCTTTCTTCCCACATAAGACTCTAGTCTCTCTCCTCAGGGATAACCACGGTTAACAATCTTGTATGTATCATTCCAGAATTTCCTAAGCATACACAAGTGTGTATATGTGAATATCAGTTTTCACAAATGTAATCATCCTATCCAAAATGTCCTGTGCCTCATCTTTTTTCTCTCAAAAATATATCTTGATAGGTTCATATCAATACTTATAAATTTCTTAATGCTTAGGTTACTATATCCATTATATGGGTAGTACCACTTCCTTAACTATATGGATATTAGATTGTTTCCAGGTTTTTGTTATATAATCTTTGCAGCAATAAACACCTTTAAACATACATCTTTATGTGTGCATCTACAAGATAAAATCTTACATGTGAAACTGTCGGGTCCAAGGAAACATACATTTAAAATACTGGAAAATACTGCCCAACTGTTCTTTAAACTGTTTGTGCCCTTAAGCAGACTTTGTTCTTTGGCAGGTAAAAGAGTGTTTTTAATTTTTAATTTCACACATTAAGAAACAAAGAAGGATTTTAAAAGTAGCAACTGCTTATTATATCTGTTGCTCACAAAGAATGACAAATATTGTATACACAAATAACGTCAGGAGTCCAGCTGCCTGATGGTGCTTTGTCATTACTGCTCATTGGCCAGGTTTTCAGAGGCATGAAAACTACATGTTGTTCTGCAAGCCTGGATTTCTATTAACTTTCCATTTATAGTATCAGTAGTTGTGTCAGCAAGCCTAAAAGTTTCTGGCGGCAAGGAGATAAAATTTTATGTTTGTTGTCTTAACTCAATAAAACAACACAAAATAGTGAAACTGATAAGAAGTAGAGAGGTTTTGCCAAATAATGAACTTTGAACCTATCAGCATGTCTATTTTTAAAAGTCTATGGCATATGTTTAAGATAAAATCATCTCCATGAGATATAGGTAAGTTTACAAAGTGAAGAGAGAATTTTCACAGTAGAAAATGTAGTGTCTTTACTATTGCCACAGGATTTTCACTCTGGCAGTGCTGCCTGTTAGCTATTAAATGCTTTGCGTAGCACCATGCACATCACAGTCACTCAGTAAATATTTCTGGGGCATACAGATCTTGCACTGCATAGGTCCTTCCTACCTGAAAAATCAGCTCTCATCCTGGACATACCCATGGTAACTAATGACGGTCAGGCATTCCTATTGTGTTTTCCTGCAGTTCTGTCTATAGGGAACTGTGCATTTCTAGGAAAGAGCCTCTCTTGCTGGAACCTTTCTCATCCTTGCCTTGGCAGGGCCTAGTGGGATGGATAATCTTTAGATCAAGGCCCAAGGCATCTCTCCTAAACCTACATCACTGTGAATGTAACCACTGAACGAAGGATATCTTAGAGTAAAATGTGTGTCCTAAGATGATTTTAATCATGAAGTATGAAACTGACAACCAGGATGCACAACAGCATTCACAATAATAGCTAACCTTTATTGAGCGTGCTAGCTTCTATTAGTATTAGTGAACGCTCTTTTATATACCAGGAACTCTAATCATTTTCCATATATTAACTCATTTAATCCATACAACTCCATGAGGAAGGCACTATTATTAACTTCATTTTACTAATGAGAACGATGAGGCACAGAGAGGTTAAGTAACTTCCCCATGGTCACACAGCAAGCAAGTGGCGAAGAATGGAGATTTGAATCCTTCTTTCTGATTCCAAAGCCCCTGTCCTTTCTTTCACGAATCGGAAAGGCTCTATTTCTCATGCTTCTCCTCCACCAGCTAAAAAAGGAAAAAGTCAGAAGCAATGTAACCATTCCTGGAACTAATAAACAATGATTTCAAAACGCAGGGCACGTGTTACCTTGTCTGAATCCTGAATTATTTTGACGTTCTCTGTACCAAATTTTTCACCATAAAGTTTAACAAGTCTCAGGGAAATCTCCGAGAGGCCAGTGAGCTTTGGCTCCTTATAGATGTACTCCTTTCCATCCTCTTCTTCAAAAAAAGACTATTATAAAGTTAAACATACAAAAATTTATAAATAGTATGAGCAAACACAGAATTTAGAGAATATCTACTGAATAATTAGCAATAATGTATTTGAAATAGATTGTAAATAACAGTACTAAAAGCCACATGCATATATTTTAAATGAAATAAATGAGAATTTTCAAACTCACAGTCATATGAACATATTATTGGCCTGAAGATTTCCACACTTGATTTTTTCATTGCCTGCATGCTTACCTGATTTTTATTTCAAATCTTTCAGTACTAGATATTAAATATACATTTAAGAAGCTTAACAGAAAATGAAACTGAAGGAAAAATTCAAATCTTGTATGTTGTACTCTGACCTAGTGGATTTAGATATGGGAACCAAAGTGAACTTTACACTTACAAAAGAGGCTTCCTGCTGTTGTGACAGGTGCTCTATCTAGACAGAATCCTAGAACCAATAACTGCTGCTCTAGTAATCTAATAATTCAAAGGTGAATGTTTAAAAAGGAAAACAACTTGATGCAAAGTATACTTACTTGGCCATAAAAGGCAACTCTGAAGAAAGTGCCTAAAAGTCTTTTTTTTGTGTGCATAACCTCCAAAATTTTTGTGTAAGCTCCATGAAGAGTTCTATAAACTTGAGTAAGTTTCTGCAAAAATGAGAATAAACAAACTAGCTTTATCTTTTGGTTAGTTACTAAATGTCTAAGATAAAGACACAGAAAAAAAAAAGCAACACTATTTCCTTTTCAAAATGGTTTTGGTGGGGTCATTCACACTCCCCTCCCCCATGGTCACAATTAGACAAAACTCCTTAACTACTTTAGGTCATACGGTAGAGTTTAAAATGGTCAAATAACACTGTATTTCTAAATATCATGCTTCATTTCATTCGTATCTCAATGGTAGTGTATACTTTAAAAATTCTGTGTTATTGGCTACTTTTTTCTTTACGTCTGAATTATTTTAACTGAAAGATAAGAAAAATGCTTTGCTTGAGCTCCTAGGTGGAGAGATGAGAAAACACAATCCATGCAAACACTTTCGGAGAAGAAAATAAAATGCAGATGCAAAATGACTACATAAGCCTGAGTGAGGACTGCTTTTATACAAGTTTACAGACTTTTTCAAAGAATATACTCTTCTACACACCCGGAAAAAGGGAGTATACTGTGCAAAGAACATTAGCAAGAATGTGAAAAGACAACCTACAGAGCGGGAGAAAATATTTGTAAATCACAGATCTGATAAGTTTTCATATCCAGAAAATATAAAGAACTCTCACAATTGAACAACAAAATGACAAATAACCCAATTTAAAAGTGAGCAAAGGACTTGAATAGACATTTCTCCAAAGAATATATATAAACGGCCAACAAAGACATGAGATGTTCAAAATCACTGGTCATTAAGGAAATATAAATCAAAACCAAAATGTGACACCACTTCACATCCACTAGGATGGCTGTAATAAGAAACCAAAAACGAGTGTTGATCAGGATGTGGAATGTGTACACTGCTGATGGGAGTGTAAAAGGGGAAATAATTTGGTGGTTACCCAAAAGTTATATATAGAATTACCCTATGATCCAGCAATTCCTCTCTTAGGTATATATCCAAGGCAAATGAAAATGTACCCATATAGAAACTTATACATAACTGTTTACAACAGCACTATTCATAATAGCCAAAATGTGGAAACCACTCAAATGGATAAACAAATTGTGGTATATCCATACCATGAAATATCATTCAGCCATAAAAAGGAATGAAGTTCTGATATATGCTACAATTTGGATGAATCTTTAAATATTATGCTAAGTGAAAGAAGCCAGACCCAAAAGGTCACATCTTGTATTCATTTTTTTATGACACATCCAGGAAAGGCAAATCCATAGACAGAAAGCAGCTTAGTGGTTACCAGAGAGTGGGGCATTGGGTGGAGAGTGATTACTTAAAGGATACCGAGTTTTTTCCGTGGTGATAAAAATGTCTCTCTCTGCAACTAGAGAGAGGTGGTGGGAGCACAATTTAAAAAAAAAAAAAAAGAATGCACTAAATGCCACTGAATTGCACACTAGGAAGTGGTTAATTGTATGTGAGTGAATTTCACTTCAATAAAAAAAGGGGAGCACAGAAGCAGACGTTCTTTCTCTAAAACTCTTTCCATATTATTTTCTGCAGTTGAGCTCAATTGGAGGGAAGTTTTCCTTACCTTTCTGGCTGCTATCTGACACTTTTCAGCCCATCCCATAAAGATACATTGAAAAATTACTTCATCTCATGCAGAATGCTTGGGGATCTATACAGACCCTTGCACCCCTACAAGGAAATAGGAGTAGTTTCCCTACAGAACATATTGTTTCCTTTAATGTGTAGGGAAGATATATTTTTCTTTTTTCCCTATTAGTCAATTGAGTAGCAACATGTTCCCTGGGTTTCTAATAACCTGATCTTCAACCTAAGAGTAAGACAGTGGATATTTTGAAACTTTTACAAAGGTTCTTAGAATGTAATGCTTTGGTAGAAAGGGCAATGCCAATTCTTGTCTTGTCTCATAGGCTATTCTTTGTCATCTATACAACCTAGATTTAATTATTTAACTCTCAGTTTTTAATATAATCACTTGAACTCCAGTATGATTTTTCAGGGATGCCGCATATATACCAAAAGCATGGCAAACAGAGAAAGACCCAGAACCTCGGAAGAAAAAGTGAGTTTGATCAGAGTCAGTTTGGTACAGAGATTAGAACACTACACAGATGATATTAAATGCATGTTTTCACTCTTGGAAACTTCTTCAACAATGAAAGACTACTTGCTATATTTAAGGATAAACTGCTTTGCTTTAAAAAAAAAATGGCTTGGATCCTAAATCAGCCCTTCCCAGCAGAGTAGGGGTAGAAAATTATGATATGAACTTAGAGACGTGAATATAAAAAAAATTCCTGTTTCGTGTTGGTGGCAACAGCTGCTCATTATACTATTGCTCTTTATTACCTGCCCTTTATCGACAGTTTTATCTGGCAGGTTAAACTGCAAAAACTCCTCACAATAGGCTTATTACTAGTGACATTATCTCCCCCACTGTGATCTGCCAGCACCTTTAGTCTCACCATGAAATTGCAAAGAACAGAATCACACCTATGACTTTTCCCAGGCAACATGGAAATCCAATAGCTTTCTGTTGCTTTTTTTAAGACAAATAAACCAAATTTATTTTATTTTATTTTATTTTTATGATGCAATTTTTTTAATTTACAGTATTTTTGAAGCTCTTTATTGGAATATAATTGCTTTACACTCTTGTACCAGTTTTTGAGGTACAGCAAAGTCAATCAGCTGTATTTATACACATATCCCCATATTCCCTCCCTCCCTTGACTCCCCCCCACCCTCCCCGTTCCAGCTCTCTAACAGCAACTTCCCACAGGCTATCTATTTTACAGTTGGTAGCATATATATGTCTATGCTACTCTCTCACTTGGTCCCAGCTTCCCCTTCACCCCCCGCCCCCGCAACCTCGTGTCCTCCAGTCCATTCTCTGTATCTGCATCCTTATTCTTGCCTTGTCACTGGGTTCATCAGTACCATTTTTCTTTTTTTCTTTAGATTCCGTATATATGAGTTAGCATACAGTATTTGTTTTTCTCTTTCTGGCTTACTTCACTCTGTATGACAGACTCTAGGTCTATCCAACTCATTACATATAGCTCCATTTCATTCCTTTTTATAGCTGAGTAATATTCCATTGTATATATATGCCACATCTTCTGTATCCATTCATTTGTTGATGGGCATTTAGGTTGCTTCCATGTCCTGGCTATTGTAAATAGTGCTGCAATAAACATTATGGTACGTGTTTCTTTGGGGATTATGGTTTTCTTTGGGTATATGCCCAGAAGTGGGATTACTGGATCATATGGTAGTTCTATTTGTAGTTTTTTGAGGAACCTCCAAACTGTTTTCCACAGTGGCTGTACCAACTTACATTCCCACCAACAGTGCAGGAGAGTTCCCTTTTCTCCATACCCTCTCCAACATTTGTTGTTTCCAGATTTTGTGATGATGGCCATTCTGATCGGTGTGAGGTGATACCTCATTGTGGCTTTGACTTGCATTTCTCTGATGATTAGTGATGTTGAGCACCTTTTCATGTGTTTGTTGGCCATCTGTATGTCTTCTTTGGAGAAATGTCTATTTAGGTCTTCCGCCCATTTGTGGATTGGGTTATTTGCTTTTTTGGTATTAAGCTGAATGAGCTGCTTGTATATTTTGGAGATTAATCCTTTGTCCGTTGCTTCGTTGACAAGTATTTTCTCCCATTCTGAGGGTTGCTTTCTTGTCTTGTTTATGGTTTCTTTCGCTATGCAAAAGCTTTTAAGTTTCATTAGGTCCCATTTATTTATTCTTGATTTTATTTCCATTATTCTAGGAGGTGGGTCAAAAAGGATCTTGCTTTGATGTTTGCCAATAGCTTTCTTAAGTGAAGGTTTAATGAACACAACATCATTTGTTTTCTGCCATGAGCAGAGGAGGGAAGACTGCCAGATAAAAATGTTTTGCGAACCACTGGTATAATGTAAATTTCAATTTATATTTTAAATGTTTCGTCCTTAATTTCATTTGGAAAATTTATATGACTATAAGGTAGGATTCCAATTTTAGGACTTCCTAGCATTTTTTAAGGCAAGTAACTTAAGACCAAAATAAAATATATAGGCCAATGATGCAAATGTTTAAATTACCTACCTCGAATTCTCGACGTTTCTCATAAATTGGAATGATCAACTTGGAAATTTCAGAAATTACTTCATAACGTTCTGCTTTCCATAAGCCATCCACACATTGTTCTAGCAATTCCAGCAAAACTTCCTACATTGAGAGAAAAAGGCAGTCAGGAATGAGAGAGACTTTTAGAGCTCTGGGCAAATATATTTTGAACCATTTCAAGTTAATATAGAATGTACCAAATTTAATGAAATGCACATAAGGAATACAGTTGTGTGACTATATTTTGTAAACCACATACTTGAAATATTTGAAATTGAAATCATTCTTACAAGTATGAAATTAATACTGACAATAGTAAACTACTATTTACTTTAATTATCATGTAATGAAGATGTTAACTGTACTTACAAATGATAACATATTGAGAAGCACTATTTTTAAAAGGGGATAAATTGTTCCAAACTGAGGATGTTTAAATGTCTAACAGGGTAAATTCCACTAAGCCTATAAATGTCCATTATTTTTCCTTTATATTGAAATTATATTTATATATAATTAATAGAGTCAAGATAATTTGACAATTTTCAAGTGGTTGCATCAATGACATAGGTGTTTATTAAAATGATGTGATTTTGGTCAACAATGCTTCCTTCCTGACTGCTGGTTCTAAAAATAGTGAGAATGATAGAGATCTCAAGATAGAGATCTCTGACCTTGCTATAACGATAACAGCTGCTATAAAACAACACATCATATCATGTTCTCAACAATAAAAAGATGAAGCCAATTACTTGTGCTCTCCATAAGTCTTAACAGTTTGTTTCTATCTTAAAGAGATGCACTTCAGACCTATAAAACTGACTGCTAAAACTGCCCTTCCTGTATGTCCTCTAGACGATTTTGAATTCATCTCCTTCCTAAACTAGCTCTTTCACTTGTGTTTCCTACCTAGCCAGCGGTCATAGCCTATAAACTCTCAGCTAGAAAACGAAGAGCAGTTTTGACTTTACCCTTTGTTATGGGTTGGTGTCCTTCAAAATGGTAAGTTGAAGCCCTAACTCCCAGTACCTCAGAATGTGACCTTATTTGAAATAGGGTCATTGCAGATATGATTAGTGAAGGTGAAGTCATACTGGAGTAGGGTGAGCCCTTACTCCAATATGACAGAGATGTGCAGGGAGAATACCACGTGACTACACAGGCAGAGACTGGAGTAACATAGCTGTGAGCCAAGGAACGCCAAAGATGGAAAGCTCCCACCAGAAGCCAGGAAGAGGCAAGGACGCCTTCTACCCAGTCTCAGAGGGAACATGGCCCTGCTGATACCTTGGTTTCAGACTTCTGGGCTCTAGAACTGTGAGACAAGAAACGCTGTTGTTTTAAACCATCCAGTTTGTGTATGTTGCTACGGCAACCACAGGAAACGAACACACTCTTTCTTTACTCATCCTCTAATCAGTTCTGTAATCACCAAGTTCTGCCAGTTTTACTTCCTAAATACTTCTCAAATCTGACCCTTCCTCTCCATTTCTACTCTCATTGCTAAGGTTCAAGACCTCATTACTTTTTTCTAACTGATCTTCCTGCCTCCAGCCGTGGCACCTTCAAATCTATCTTCCACAAATCTGCCATAAGGTTCTGATGAAAACGCAAACCAGACCACGACCTTCTTCCCTTCTTAAAATCTCATGATGGCTCCCCACCACTCGCAGAACTAAGGACAAGCTCTTTCATTTGGCACACAAGGCTTGCAGTGATCTGGCTGAATGTTTTATAATATCATCATGCATCATTCTCAGCCTTGTACTTTATGCTCAAACAGCAGTGGACTGCTAGTAGTTTCTCTGAAGCACCACGGTTCTTAATTTTGTGCCTTTGTCCATTCTGTACCCACCCCCCGTCCTTTAATCCCTTTCACTTAGTTAACCCTTTAAGAAAGCTTAGGTATCACCTCTTCTAAGATTCTTCTCCTGATTAACACAGTAGCAAGACACAAGATACCTTTTTTTTCCTACTCTGATAATTCACTGGGTAGATATTTATCACTATACTTGCCCATTAAGCTATGTATCTGATTTTCCAAATAGGCTGTGACTCTTCAAGTGTAGGGACAATATATTATATTGGTTTCTTCAGTCACTAGTATGGTGGCAGTACATAGTAGATGTTCATTAAATGTTGCTACTTGAATAAATAATCTATATATTAACATTTAATAGCCAAATTATAATTTCTATCAACAGTGGGAAGGAGGAACTTTGGGGGAATTAAAAATCTATTACATGCCTATTATATGCCCACTATTGGGCATATACCCTGAGAAAACCATAATCCAAAAAGAAACATGTACCACAATGTTCATCGCAGCACCATTTACAATAGTCAGGACATGGAAGCCACCCAAATGCCCATCAACAGATGAATGGATAAAGAAGATGTGGCACATATATACAATGGAATATTACTCAGCCATAAAAAGGAATGAAATGGAGTTATTTGTAGTGAGGTGGATGGACCTAGAGTCTGTCATACAGAGTGAAGTGAGCCAGAAAGAGAAAAATAAATACCGTATGCTAACTCATATATATGGAATCTAAAAAAATGGTAGTGATGAACCCTGTGACAGGGCAAGAATAAAGATGCAGATGTAGCGAATGGACTTCATGACACTGGGTGGGGGGTGAAGGGGAAGCTGGGACAAAGTGGAAGAGTAGCACTGACATATATACAGCACCAAATGTAAAACAGATAGCTAGTGGGAAGCTGCTGCATAACACAGGGAGATCAACTTGATGATGGGTGATGACTTAGAGGGCTGGGATAGGGAGGGTGGGAGGGAGTCACGGGAGGGAAGGGATAGGGGGATATATGTATAAATACAGCCAATTCACTTTGTTGTCCAGCAAAAACTGGCACAACAGTGTAAAGCAATTCTATTTCAATAAAGAGCTTAAAAAAATCTATTACAAACTAGTAACGTTTGTCCCAGGAATGTAAAGTTGGTTTACAATTAGGAAAAAATCCAATGTAAACAGAATGAACCATGTAAACAGAATAAAAGAGAAAAATGTGATCTCCAGCAATAGATGCAGAAGAAGCATTTGAAAAAACTCAACATCCCTTCGTGATGTTAAAAAAGAATCCCCAGGAAACAGGGAATAGAAGAGACCTTTCTCAATCTGATAAGCAGCATCTGCATCTACTAAAACCCAAAAACCTATAGGATGAACACTCTTTTCCTAAATTTGGGAACAAGTCAAGAAGGTGTACTCTTACCACTTCTATTCAACATTATGCTGAAGGTCCTAGCCACTATAATAAGGCCAGAGAGAGAGAAAGACAGAGAGACAGAAAGAGGGAGGGAGGCAGGGGGAAAGGGGGAGAGAGGGAGAGAGAAGGCACAGAGATTGATCAATGTAAAACTGTCTTTCTCTGCAGATGACATGATTGTGTATGTAGAAAATCCTAAGGAATATACAAACTACTAAAACTAATAAGCAGATTTAGCAAGGTTGCAGATTACAAGATCAAGATACAAAATCACTGCATTTCTATATACTAGCAACAAGAAGTTGAAAAATAAGATTAAAAAACCAAACAATACTATTTCCAGTAGCATCAGAACATCCATTATCTAACAATACACCCAGGAAAAGACTTCTACTCTGAAAAATCACAAAATATTGCGGGGTGAAATTAAAGACAACCTAAATAAAGACTTGATTGAACGACTCGGTATTGTTAATCTCTCCATTCTTCATGTAGTGATATATAAATATAACAAAATCTCTACAAAGCTTCCAGCAGGCTATCTTGAGGAAACAGAAATAACAATTCGAAGTTTTACATGGAAATTCAAAGGATAGAGAATAGCCAAAATGACTCTGAAAAAGAAGAAAGTTGGAGGGCTAACACTACCTGATTCCAAGACTTATAAAGTTATAGTAGTCAAGACAGTGTGATATTGGTATCAAGATAGACAAACAGATCACTGGCACAAAACAGAGTCTAGAAATAGACCACAGACATATAAAGAACTGAAATTTGACTAAGGTGTCAGAGCAATTCAGTGGGGGGGGGGGGTGAAAGAAAAGTTTTATTTTTCCCGAAATGGTGTGTACCATGTAAATTATCTGTTTAGAAAAAAATGAACCTTGACCTCTACCTCATTCCATACCGAAAAATGAATTCCAGATAGATTACTGACCTAAACATAAAACTCAGAAACAAAGTTTAGAGAAGAAAATATAAGGCAATATCTTCACAGTCTTGAAGTCAGCAAAGATTTCTCAGACCAAACACACACACAGAAACAAAACATTAAAAAAATGGTAAATTGAACTTCATCAAAACCAAAACTTTCTGCTAAATAAAAGACTCAATTAAGGAAATAAGTAAATCAAAGACTGGTAAATAAATTTGCAGCACATATATCTGACAACGGACTCCTATCTGGAATATAGAAAGAACTCCCATAAATCAACAACGCCAAAGAAAGAATAATGCAATTTCTAAAAACGGGCAAAAGACTTGAGCAAACATTCCACGAAAGAAGATATAATGAAAGACAAAGGAGCCCGTGAAAAAGTGCTCAACACCACTAGTCATTAGGGAAATACAAATGAAAAACACAGTGAGATACCAAGTCATGTCTGAGAGAATAGTAAAAATATAAAAAGATTAGCAACATCAAATGTTGGTGAGGAAGTGGAGTAGCTAACTCTTATCCATTGCTGGTAGGAATATAAAATGGTCCAACTCTGGCAATTTTATTAAATATGTAACTTCCCTAGGATCCAGTCGTTTCACTCCTAGGTATTTACCCAAGAAAAATGAAAGCATATGTCCACGAAAGGTCATAGATGAGAATGTTTAAAGCAGCCTTACTCATAACAATCCCAAACAGAAAACAATAAAAAATCCATCAACAGGAGAATGGACTGAAAAACCTTATATCGATATAATGGAATATTTAGCAATGAAACAGAACTTTTGATATACTCGACAACGTGGATGTATTGCAAAAACATTATGTTAAACAAAAGAAGGCAGACACGGACGTGTACATTTTGAATAATGCCATTTTTATGACACTAAAATGCTGGCAGAACTAATCTATAATGACGGATATCAGATAGCGGGGGTGGGGAGACTGACTGAAAATGGGCACAACGGAACCTTCTCAGGAAATGGACATGTTCTGCTTCTTGTTTCTGGCAGCACTTTACATGGGTGGACACAACTGTCAAAATTCATCAAGCTGTCCACTTAAGATATGTGCATGTTGATTTTATCTTTAAAAACTATCGCAAACCACAAGTCAGAAATGCAGTTTTAAAGGCAAATTAAATTATTATTGGTTTAACTCACCTATTTAAACAAGGCACTAAATGAACAACAATTTGGATGCTTCATTTCGGTAAAACTTGTAAATCAGTGGCAGTTATTTTCCACTGGCTAGGCCATGAGGAAGAAGCCCTATTATATAAACTGAAACATAAAAGGGCACTATGGAGAACATGATTCTACCTGTATACATCAAATGAAAAGCATGTATAAATGGTTACTGTAGAACAAAAAAGAGTTCCAACAAAGTGTGTTTACATAGAAAACTGATTATAGTTCTTGACTAATAAATATTACCACTCTCCTTGAGAGTATAAAGAAGAGTCAGGCTCAAGGCCATTTTTATGACTAAGCTGAAGCTGCTGTTTGGAAAAAAGGACGTAACTTCAGTTCTGCTAAACCATTTATCTCCTACGAACTCCCCTGAATCTTTCTGCTGCCAGCCCACACAAACTGGAGGTCTTAGATGAAAATCATCTAAGTCCAACTAAAACCCAAAAAGTGAATTAACTTACCCAAGGCTTCACAGTCAAGCAATGAACTGAGATTAAAATTCAAGTATCTTGGGCTTCCCTGGTGGTGCAGTGGTTAAGAATCCACCTGCCAATGCAGGGGACACAGGTTCGGCCCCTGGTCCAGGAAGATTCCACATGCCATGGAGCAACTAAGCCCGTGTGCCACAACTTCTGAGCCTGTGCTCTAGAGCCCGTGAGCCACAACTAATGAGCCTATATGCCGCAACTATTGAAGCCCGTGCGCCTAGAGCCTGTGCTCTGCAACAAGAGAAGCCACCGCAATGAGAAGCCTGCACACCACATCAAAGAGTAGCCCCCGCTCTCCACAACTAGAGAAAGCCCACGCAGCAGCAACGCAGACCCAACACACAGCCAATAAATTAAAAAAAAGACTTATAAAAAAATTTCAAGTATCTTGATTCTGTTATGATTAATTCAGCAAACATGTTTTATTTATTCATTTATTTTTTTAAAAGACTCCTTAGGAGTCTTACTTTTATTATTATTTTTTAACATTTATTTATTTATTTATTTACTTATTGGCTACTTTGGGTCTTCGTTGCTGCACACAGGCTTTCTGCGGTTGCAGCGAGTGGTGGCTACTCTTCATTGTGGTGCATGGGCTTCTCATTGCGGTGGCTTCTCTTGTTGTGGAGCACGGGCTCTAGGCACGTGGGCTTCAGTAGTTGCGGCCCACAGGCTCAACAGTTGTGGCTCACGGGCTCTAGACCGCAGGCTCAATAGTTGTGGCACACAGGCTTAGCTGCTCTGCAGCATGTGGGATCTTCCTGGAGCAGGGATGGAACCCGTGTCCCCTATGCTGGCAGGCGGATTCTTAACCACTGTGCCACCAGGGAAGTCCCAACAAACATGTTTTAAATATCTACTTTTCTAGGTCCTGGGGGTAAAAGGAAGCATTACTATCATGTTGGTCAGTGATAAAGTCTGACATTTATGTAGCACCTAATGACTTAGAAATAGCATTCACATTTATTGTGAAGTGACCAGGATAGTATTATCGTCTTTATTTTACTGATGAGGAGAGAGACCCATATTGCTTATCCTTTAAAAAACACAATTCATAAAGTATAAAATGTGCCTCCGTCACTTTAACCTGGCCGCTTCTTGTGTTTCTTAATACAACCTCAAAAAAATTTGTTTCTCTGGGACTGACGACCCCTTAAATCTCTCTGCTTTTATAATTTTTCTTTCTTTCTTTTTTTGGTCTTTACGCTCCTTAATTGTGAACGTCAACGTGCTTCAGTCCTTGGTTCTCTGATCTTCACTTGCTATATTATCTCCCATTGTCAGGGTGCTTTGCTTCTCAAACAGCTATGACTTGCAGATGTGGCTCTCCAACCCTGAACTCTCTCCTTAGATTCAGTCCTGAATTTCTAATGGCCTGATGTTATTTCCATTTCAGTAACCTTCTACTGCAAATTCAACACCCATCAAAAACGGAGGTCATCATCTTCTCTGTAAAATCATCCACCCATCATTTTTCTATAATATCCAAACCTGCAATCTCAGCGCTGCCTTTGACTCCTCTCCTCCCACAGCCAGCAAGCCTTCCTCTTTTCTTCACAGTGTTCCCTGAACCTGTCACTATCTGGGTTTAGGCCTGGCTGCTTCACACCTGGACTTTCAGGGCAGCCCACACTCTAGCCTCTGCCTCCAGCCCCTATCCATCTACCTCCAATACATTTCCCACATTACCACCCGATTAACCTTTCCTCTTCCTTGCTTTCATCTTGTCACTATTGTGCTCAAAAACCTTTCACAGCAATTCAACATTCTAATCAATAAAGTCTAGACATTTGAAGTTTCTCAAAATCTGACCTCAACTGATACTCTTCTCAATGTGAACCCAATGGCTTAGCCGAAAGGATCCATTCGCTGTGCACCCAGACATGCCTTACGCTTTCCCACCTCCTACCTTTTGTCCGCGCTATTCTCCTCTGCTGCTGAAATGCCTTCAGGGTGTCCTCATTCTTCAAACCTCTCTCTAATCCTAACTGTCCTCTATTCTACCTCAGCTCAAAGGCGTCTCTCACCTTTGACTCTGCATGGAACATACTGTGTTATTCAAATGGCACTGTCTTGCTTTTTCTCCATTTCGTGTAGGTGTATTACGTCTTTAGGTAGACACTGGAGGTCAGGGGTCAGCCATATCTAATTATTTTATAGCTCCTATATCACCAAGTCCAAAGCCTTGTCCCTAAGTCAGTGCTCAACAAATATTTGTTGAGTGACTGACAACTGAAGCTGTTTGCTACCCATATGAAGCTTAGAGCGGGAATTTTCTATCTTTAAAATACTTGTAAGCATCCTCTCCTTAGGTGTTACATTGTTAAGTTATATTTTTTAGGGAGATTTTTCCAAAGTATGTTGACCATGATCTGGTTACTGGGAAGGTGATTTGAGGATGATACATGGTATATTATTTATTTATTTATTTACTTACTTACTTATTTATTTATTTATTTATTTATTTTATTGGCTGTGTTGGGTCTTTTTTGCTGTGCGTGGGCTTTCTTTTAGTTGCAGTGAGTGGGGGCTACTCTTCGTTGTGGTGTGCGGGCTCCTCATTGCCGTGGCTTCTCTTGTTGAGCAGCACGGGCTCTAGGCGCGTGGGCTTCAGTAGTTGCAGCACATGGGCTCAATAGTTGTGGCTCACAGGCTCTAAAGCACAGGTTCAATAGTTGTGGCGCAGGGTCTTAGTTGCTCTGCAGCATGTGGGATCTTCCAGGAGCAGGGATCGAACCCGTGTCCCCTGCACTGGCAGGCAGGTTCTTAACCACTGCGCCACCTAGGAAGCCCCCCATGGTATATTTCTAAAACCAGACAATAATAACAGTTCCAGAGATAGGTTTCCACATTCCAAACAGGGACATCT
Organism: Hippopotamus amphibius kiboko; assembly: GCF_030028045.1. NCBI lineage: Eukaryota > Metazoa > Chordata > Mammalia > Artiodactyla > Hippopotamidae > Hippopotamus > Hippopotamus amphibius. The sequence continues at coordinate 32,662,132 of NC_080203.1, forward strand.
TTTCCCTGGGCAGTTTCATGCTTACTGTTCATCAACCTTTAGTTACCTTCCAAATTAAGTTAGCTGTAATAATTTTGTAATGTAAATAAATTTTAAGAAGTTAAATTTATATAACTGGCAATGCAGGCCCCGGAGTCTTACTTCACTATAATGGACATCCATCATTCCAGCATCTTCTTTCATTGCTCCTTCTTCATCTATATTGGGAGTAATTTTCTTGAAGGCTGAACATCCATTAGGGAATAGTTCTGTGTGAATAAAAACCAGTGAAATAAATTTATTTTTAAAAAGTGTTTTGTAAATAACAGATAGCTTTACAGGGATTAGTTACCCTTAAACACATATTTTTGTAAGGATCAGTCATAAATGCAATTTTCAGTTACAAAAAAACATTTTACAAATTATTTCTATCTACCGTACAGCCTACCAGTCTTTTTACCAAATGGTGAGCTCAAGTAACTTACAAATAAGTTTCATTCTCTATGCGTCATCTTCAATGGCTACTATAGTAAATGTTTTCCTAATGTGATCTAAAAGGTGTTATTAACACTTTGATCCTGTGTACATTTATGGTCTGTCACCTAAACAAAGAGGGCGTGTACTTTTCAGGTAAACGTTGAATGAGCTTTTGTAATCATCTCTAGTTCCTCATTGCATTGGAGAATTGGAAAAGTGGGTTGTTAGCCTAGCCTAAGACTTGTAAAGAGAGGCAGGATATAAAACAGATGACAGGGACGAAGCATCCTTAGAGAAACAGGATGGGGCACTGGAAGAACCAGAGCTGCTGGAGTTAGTTAGACCCAGCTCTATCATTAATTGTGTGATTTTAGACATGTTTATCTCTCTAGGACTGTAAAAAGTTTCATCATCTGTAAAACAGAAATAATAGCTACCTTATAAGAATTCAATGACACGTAAAGTGTTTAGAACAGAACCTAACATATAACAAGTGTTCAATTAATTATTATTACCAAACAAAGCTACCAATAAATAAACTCGCTTTCTCAAGATAAAATAAAATCACTGCTAGTAGCTGGTACAGTAAGTGACTCTGCAGCTGGACCCCTAGCAAGTAGGAAGTGAGCTCAAGCTGAGAACAGCTGCTGTAGGACTGTGGACCAAATTGTTACTATCAAGCAAGAGTCTGGGTAGAGAAGGCCACATGGTTGCCCTACAAATTCTGGATACAGGAACATGTCCAAACACTCCTGTTGTGGTTGCGTTTACCCCTATCTAACTGGGCTGCCATTTTAGAGTTCAGGACAATTCAACCTCCTTATAACAGAATCTGCTAGTCAGTGGAAAATGGCTGGTCACAGGGGGGACAAACAGCTTTTGCAATCTATTGTTCTACAACCTCTCTAATAGTGATGCTTGGAAATGATGACCCACTTACAACTAAATATTTGGTAAGCTTCCTGGTGTTAGAGGTTGGGGAAGGAAGAAGAAAGGTTTAAGAAAGCCAAACCTCACATTGAGGAGACTTCTCAGCATTCCAATGGAAAAAGGGTCATGTAGTGTGGCTTGGATTTTGCCAACTCTTCTTGTCTAAATGAAAGCTAACAAGACATATTTCTTCTGGTAAGATGCTTGATAGAACATGACTTATCAAGTAAATACCACACTTCTATGAGAGACATGGGATTCTGGTAAGGGAAGACGGGGTTATTCTGAAGCACTTTTTCAAAAATGGAGAAACATAGGGAGTAGTCAATGGATTTCTGTTAAGGAAAAAGGAGAGGCAGAAATTAAAATGAGATTTACTTTGACCCAGTGGACTTTACGGCCATTTTTTTCAAAGAAATTAGGTACTAAAAGGCACTGAAGATAGAGCATGGCACATTTCATTTCTGAAGATAAGCGTGCCTAAAATGGTCTGTTACAGACTTCTAGGGGAATTCTATTCAAAGTGCTGGACCACAACAAGATAAGGAACCGCACCAGAATGTAAATCAATTCATCACTTCCTTCTTCAACAAAGTCTTTCTACGAAAAAAAAAAAAAAAAAAAAAAAGTCAGCTGAACTAACCATCATGCCCAGTGACATAGCTAATTTACATTCAGGTTCATACTCCTTATCTTGCCCTGGACCAGGAACAAACAGTTCTCAGACTGGCAGCTGGTCTATGGGACACTTTGAGCAGTAGCTCCTTAGGAGAACTTTTTGAGATTCAGGAGAAAATGTCCCACTTGATTGCCTCTATGAAGTCAAGAGCTAGGCAATTAAGGAAGAGGGCTCCAAAACTTGAGCGAAGAGATGAAGCATGTAGTCCTTAACAGAAAAAAGGGTCAACCCCTCCCTCAGGCAGCTAGGTCCATGGCTGGGGGGAAAATCCTGTCTACTCTGAGGATATTATTATTTTAAGCGATTCCCAAATCTAGGGTTTCTCTAGTAGGCTGTGATTTAGGGGAGGACAAAAAGGGGCACACTCCTATGCCTGAGATCAGATGAGACGAAAGCATCTTGGGAAAGAGTCTTCCGGTGTGTATCTTAAGTAGAAGGAGGGTAAATTGTGGTTCTTCTCAGAAACAAACAGGTTAATACCTACTTTTGGGCTTTGTTGTCTGTATCATGTGGTGTTAAGACTACTATTATGGATTTTCAGCTTCAGAGTCCACTATTCTTGCTAAGTGTATCATCTTGATTCCTATGCCTGAGGATGCATCTCTAGCTAGAGAAGCCTATGTATTTCCCCTTGTTTGCTTAAGTTATCAACACCCACCAAACTATCCAATGATAAGAGGACTCTCCTCTTGGTTAGGGTCTTTAAAATGCTTGGGGAAAATTCTGTTTCCCTTTAGTCTTGTTTAGTTTGGTCTTGTTTCAGATGAAACAAGTTGCTGAATCGAGGCCAGTGTATATGTCCCAACAGAGGGAGGCATGTGTGTGAGGGCTCTCCCATAGCCCTATTATATACATGGTCTTGGAGGGTCTGTTTTGAATCTTTCTGCTCTGTGACCTGGATTCCTGATTTTGCCCCCCATAGCTGTAGCTTCTCTATTCCTGATGGCTGTCCTAGGGAAAGTAAGATGCAAACTGTCCCAGTAGAGACCCACTACCTTGAGCACAAATTATCCCATGAAAAAAAGTGGGGAGGAGTTTCGAGGATGGGAAAGCAGTTCAACCCTTGATAAAATAAGACTGCTGGTCAGAAGAGGGATAGGACATAAGCACCTTGAGCTGAGAGCAAAAAGGGAAAAAGCTGTGATTCGGAAGGAACTGGGGAAAGAAAAAGCTTTGCAGAACTTAAGCTATCTGATCCTGGGTATAAAGACTTGGGAAAGTGAACAACGTTACCCTATAAGGCATGAAAAGAACAGACTCTATGGGAAAGGACATTCCTTTTCCTGGGGTGATGGAGGAGTTCTACAGGCTCTGCTGAACCTCGGATGCTATGTGGTGGTGGAAGACTGCAAAAGCTTGATTCTTGTCTTCCCTGGGGGAAAACAGCTGTGCACTCTCTCAGGAAGAGAAGAGGAAGAGGTACAGAAGTCTAGTCTCCAGAGAATGAGAGCTAGAACATTTTGAAGTTTTCAGACAAAATAGAAATAAGGAAATTTAGATGTGTTTTTTAGTACATATTTTTGGGAGTGGGAATAACTAACAACCAGTATCACCACTTAGAGGTAACTTAGGAAAAGGGAAGAGGATGATGATCCTTAAGATCTCTGGTACAAAAAGCATGAGCTCTGGCTACCTGAAAGGAGTTTGAGGGTGGGGTGGGGCAGGGAGAATGCACATCTCCCTCCCCTTTCCCTTTCAGTTCAGGACCTGAAACATGAAAAAAAGGATGTAGAAATGGTCCCTCACTGGTGTTCTGTGGTCACCTCTGGAGGCCAGGGGCCCAAGTCCTTGCTCACTTAGGCAACCACTCAATGGGACAAACTATTTTTTTTTTCCTTAAAAACTCTAAACAGGAGAAAATCGGTCTCTAATGTGTCAGCTGTAGCATTTCATTCCATCTTGATTAAAAAGAAAGCTTTATAATGACTTCAAGAGAAATGGCGTAGGACTTTGAGAAAAACAGAAAGATTTTGGCAATTGATATGTCAGATTTTGTCTTCATTATCAAAGGACACTTGGTAGAAAAAGGGTTCTACAATTGCTCAATTATTTTTGTTAAATAAGTTTGTCTGAAGTATAAATAAGACTTTTTTTCAGTCCTGCACGCAAACATACTTTTATTTACTCTGTGAATATCCAGGTCTTATCTAGATCATGGATTTCTCAGACTGAATGACAGCTTAACAGATTAAGGTTTTAACTTGCGTTTTAACATTAGTGGTCTACCTTGGTATAACTATCATAGTTTATTCAGCTAATTGACAACATCAGGTGTTTTGGATCACTGGAATGATTGAAGCCAAGGGGAGAAAACCCTGAGGATTTTACTACTGCCACCATTTGAGAGTAAGATTTACTAGTTTGAGTAGAATTTTCCAGGCTTAAAAATAGATGGCACCTATAAATAAACATGTAAACTTCTCCTAAATTTAACATTATTTTTTGTTTAAAATGCAAAACATCATTTTTTTCCTACTCAGAGAAGGGCTCTTTGATTTCTATGAAGGATTAAACTCTAAAAAAAAAGCCTTGAAGGTATTAGGAAATAAATATTTAAATAACTAGTTAAAAGCACTGTCTCCACTTGTTGAGACATGTCACATTGTTTGGTGTTCAGGCTAGCTGCCTCAAACTAATGTCCAAAAAAAACCCACAGCAATATTTATATATTTTAGCTGCTATTTTCTCCAATTCTGTAGTTATAATTCTAAAGCTAAGAATTGATAATGGAGATAAATAATTCTTGATTTTTGCTCAGTTTTAAGGTCTTTGCACTTGAAAAAAATTCTAAGGAAATATTCTAATATATATAACTATTTTCAATATCTAAAGGATACAGGTTTATACTTAGTAGACATAACGCTTATTTCAGATTCCTATTAAATAAGAAGATAATATTAATCTGATATATCTGAAAGACACACCTAAAACTTTAGTTAGTACCGTGTTAGGGTTCTCATATTTGTTAGTTTATTTGGAACTGCAGGTGTGCAATTTCAATATTTGTTTTTACTGCAATTTCACAGGCATACCAACGATGTAGAAAAAAAAACCCTCAAACAAGGCCTTCTTTTAATAATTAATCCCATTCACCATTTTAAAACCACATATGCACTAAAAAGAAAATACTAGAGTATACCAATTTCAAACATGGATTGTTCAAAAGAAATTCAGAAAGTGTTGAATTTAAAATATAAGTAAAATGAATCCACATTTTAGCCATGCTATCTTGTTTGGGAAGAAAGATATATAGTTAACTGCAGGAATTCTGGAATTAAAAAACAAAAAACGTGGTTGTGTTCTCAGAGTCAAAACCATAGTGTTATGACTCCCACAAGATGGTTTCATTTTGCCCAAATGTTACTCTTTTGACTGCCTTCAAGGAAATAGCTTGGCAATTATGATAGATAGTGGGAGATTTCTTTGCAATATCCATTGCCAATCAAGTTTTAAACCTAACTCAACTGTTTTACTATTTAAGTAGTTGTTTCAATAGTCAACAGTACTAATTTTGGAAAGGGAAGCTTTCAGGCAGATTCCTGAATTAGACCTGCTAGATCTTGAGCCCTTCTCAAGACCATGAGTCCTTTTGGTGGCTGCCTTCCACCCCTGCCACCAGCCCCAGCTCTACTGAGACATAGTTGGTATCTCACACTGTGTAAGTTTAAGGTGTATGTGTTGATTTGATACATGTATATACTGTGAAATGATTACTCAGTAGTGTTAATCACCACACATAATTACCATTTTTGGGGGGAGTGAGAACATTTAAAATCTACACTCTAAGCAACTTTCAAGTATATAACACAATATTGTTAACTTTAATCACTATGTACATTCAATATCCAGAACTTATTCATCTTTTAAGTGGAAGTTGTACGCTTTGACCAAAATCATCCTATTTCCACCACCCCTGGCTACCACCATTCTACTTTGTTTCTACACATTTGACTTTTTAAGGTTCCATGTATAAGTGAGATCATACAGTATTTGACTTTCTCTGACTTATTTCACTTAGCATAATGCCCTCAAGGTCCGTCCATGTTGTCACAAACGGCAGGATTCCCTTCTTTCCATTGAATACATGTGCGATGTCTTCTTTATCCATTCATATGGATCCATTTCATATGTTTTCATGTTACTAATCGGCATCCTTTCATTTCAGCTTGAAGAACTTTTTTCAGCATTTCTCGGAAGACAGGTCTAATGGTGATGGACTCCCTCAGCTTTTGCCTGGGAAAGTCTTCATCTGTCCATTTCTGAAGGACAACTTTGCTGGATGGAGTTTTCTTGGTTGGCAGCTTTTTTTTTTCTTTCAGCACTTTGAAAATATCATCCCACTCTCTCCTGGCCTGTAAGGTTTCTGCTGATAATATCCCATAGATTACATAGGCTTTCTTCACTCTTTTTCATTTTTCTTTTTTCTCCTGTGCCTGGATAATTTCAAAGGTCTGGTCTTCTAATTCAGATTATTTCTTCTGCTCACTCCATTCTGTTGTCAGTACTCTCTATTGCAGTTTTCACCTCATTCATTGTATTCTTCAGGTCCAGAATATACTTGGTCCTTTTTTTGTTGTTGTTGTTGAGATTTCTCTCTCTGTTTTTCTCATTTTGTTAGTGTATTTTCCTGATGTTGTTGAATTTTCTGTTTTGTAGTAGCTCACTGAGCTTCCTTAGAACAGCTACTTCGAATTCTTTATTAGGGAAATTGCAGATCTCCATGTCTTGAGTTTGGTTACTACAAGATTGTTGTGATTCTTCGGTGGTGTCACGTTCCCTTCATTTTTCATGTTCCTTGAAGTCTCCCATTGCTATCTTCACATTTGAAATAGCAGTCACCTCCAACCAACTTTACTGACTGATCTCAGGAGAGAAAAACTTTCCATCTGTCCTGCTAGGGATTCTGCGGCTTTCACAGACTTTCTATGGATACACCTGCTCCACGATTCTTGCTCCCTCTTATGACAATTCTTAAGTGTGTATGTCTTTTCTCCATCATGCAACACACCAGGCCAGGTGCTAACAGCCTCACATTCGATTTCCCAAGGCTGGTGCTAAAGTTCAACCTGCAGTCTCTCCCTGGCCCAGCGATTCTGGTTGGCTTTCTGCACATGCTCACTAACCATCTGCCAAAGCTCGCTCTCACTGCCTTCAGGAGCATGCACAGAGATCCAGCTACAGGATGGGGGAGTATGTGGTTGAGGCACGTGGAGCACCTGGGGTGCTTGTGGGTCAGTTGGGGGGATCCACGGGTTAAATATCTCTAGCAATTTGCTGGTGGGCTTTTTGATGGAGTCTGCAACGTGGTTAGTAGGATGTGTGTCCCTGTAATACCCTCTAAGAGTCCTATCTGCTGCTCTCCTAGCCTCTTCTTGCCCCCCAGTCATTCACTTCGTGACTCAGTACTCTGGAAGGGGCAAGAGGGAAATGGGCCGCTTTGGCAGCATCCTGTACTACTGGGAAAGGCAGTACCCACTCACATGCTCTCACTTTTCCCTGCAGAAGAAATCATGGTGAGAAAGTCTCTCTTGTCACTGAACTGTACCACCTTGGGGAAAGGGTGACACGAGTAAAATCAAACTGCTCCTCTTACCCTCTCCAATGCATTCAAACACGTATAATTTTTGATCCAACAGCATGCTAGAACATCTCCAGTGGACTTCTGGACTTCCCCCAAGGCTCTCTTGTCTGGGATGATTATCTAAAGACAGTGTTCTCTAGGGGATCCTGGACTGCAGCTGAGAGAGGCTGGAGCCAGCTCATAGGCCACTGCAGGGTCCACAGACAGGACACAGATCTGTCTGCCTATTACGTGATGCGTAGGTGGGTAAAATTCCTCCCAGGTCCCTTGGCATGTGGTGCTGGATGCCACAGCTCCCACAAAGGCACTCTCGTCCATGTATGTATGCCAAATTGTTGTTGAGATGGGTATACAATCAAGGGACGTCTTATAGGGCCATCTTGCTGATGTGCCAACTCCCTTTTAATACCAAGATATTGTTGCACTAAAGTGGCTGCAGAGATATAATTCCTGAAGAGTTGTTGGGAAAGTTGAGGCAGATAGGGGAAAATAAGTGATGTGTATTATCCAGAGCTTCTCATAAGCCCTGAGAAGAATTTAATTTGTGGCAGTCTTCCAGGGAGACAGTCTTGGAAAATAAACATTGGGCATCAGGCCTGGCCCTGTACTATTTAACTTATTCTTGTACTCTTAATGAAAGCAGAAGGCAAATGAACAATCCATTTTTCTTTTATAAGAACTTCTGTTTAACAGTGACTGAGGTTAAAGGTGCACGTATTTTTCAGAGCTCAATCATATCACATTCACAGTTGTAAGCTACAAAGATAAAAATTCTTGTGCTAACTGAAGTTCTCCCCATCTCAAAGAACAGAAATATCTTACTTTTTCGATGAAGAAACTCTGCAACCAAAGCTGCTACATGGACATAACACATTGCTGCCTGAAAAAGGATGACAAAGAAAGAACTGTCAGATTGCGCTCTAGGGGTTTTGCAGGTCGTGTTTAGAACAAAGCTGTAAGTAGTCACCTCTGAAAAATCTCCATTTTTTATATGAATCTTGGCCATGCTATCAAGCCAGGTTTTCCTGAGCTCTGGGGTACTTGCATAGGACTTGGCTAAGCTATACTGGAGATCAATTAGCATTTCAGGGTCTTTCTCATGCTCCTTCATTTGAGCAGTGGCCATGAGAACAGTACGGATTCTCTTGGTCAAGTCTTTGACTTCTGTGGGAAAAGCCGTCGCCTAATATCAAAACAAACAAAAAGAACACGTTTATCAATATTATGGATGTGCTCTAAGCCTAGGCAACTTTTACCCCTTGTGAGAGATCTTGGTATTTGGTTCTTGGCATGTGGCATGCCTAAAGAGTTTTAAATTAATGTTTTAAAAAATATCCCACCAGCTCAGGCTTCAAAGGCACTGAGTCTGATGGCAGTATATTCATAATACATAAAAGCATGGACTCTGGAGCCAGACTACCTGGCTTTGAACCCCAGCTCCTCCACTGTGAATTCTATGGTCATGAGTGTAACCTATATTTTGCCTTTATTGTGTAATTTTAGTTACAACAGTAACTAAACATTGACAGCTTACTATGCACCAGGCAGTGGTCTAGGTGCTTTACACGTTTTAAATTTTATAACAACCTTATGAATGAAGTACTATTATAATTCATGTTACCAACGGGAAGAACTGAGGTACACAGCAGCTAAGTACTTCGGCCAAAGTCTTGCGGCTGGTAAGTGGTAGACACAGGATTTACACCCAGGCAGTTTGGCTCCAGAGCTAGTGATCTTAGTCACGCTTCCATACTGACAAGCATACTTATCCCATCTACAAACTACCATTTACACTAAGGTGAAAAGCATACTGCAGAAATTTCCACTTATGCCAATAAGAGTTTATGATCACAGAACACTCTAAAGAGTTTAAAGAGATCATGAACTTCTCTCAAAGTGTTGTTTTTGTCCCCCAAAACATGAAGTTGGAGTTTCCTCTTTATCCTGGGCACTATTAAGAACGTCCCATCGCTTCCTATGAACCCCACTGCAGTAATCACGATTTGTAGGATTCAAAGAAGATGAGTAAGGGACAGGTACAGGGTTTAGGGAGCCTTTCAATGTGAATATAACCAAATGTGGAGAAAATGATTTTTAAAAGTGCCTTCTCTAAACGTGACTTTTAAAAATAATTATATACGTAAAGTCTCTTCTTATACATTAACAGAGATTCCATTTACTGGGAGAAAGCTATACCTTATTGTAACAGAGTTTATGGGTAATGACTGCCTTCCCAGAATAAAATTAAGTCATTTCAGAAATGAGTCACGAAAACGATTTCCTATCAAGGAGGGCTGAAAGAGCCCGCATTTACTTTGAAAAAGTTGCCAATCCAACTTTTATAGAACATGGCATTAAGGATGGTAAAAAGTGGTAAAATAAACTCTTAGGGTATGAGTAAAAAATCCTAAATGACATCAGCTGTTTCTGTGCTCACGGGATTAGTTAGAGCATATACTGATCTCTTGAGGAACCAGTAGAACTGGCTGAAAAGCAAACTTTCCCAGCCTGAGGACGGCTGGCACTACTCAGTAGTTTTTCAGTCTTAGCAACATTCCTATGGGAATATTTTTTGGTACAAAGATTCGACACATCCCAAACATTAAGCGTGCTGTGACTGTGAGCTTTTTTTAATCCAGATTTTACACAGATTGTCAAATTATGCTGAAAGATGACTTTTCCCAAGAACGGGGATGATTCCTCTGGGAGGAAAAGTTCTCTACTGGCAAAGGGTTCTCCTTCCCTTGTACACACGCATCACTGAAGATCAGAACCTGCTCTCCTTGCAACAAAACACCAAATGAATTTTTACAATGTTATAGGTTTTAAGCATACAGGTCAGAAAGAGAAATGGTAGTCATTCAGGGTCTTGGGTTTGGCCTCAGCCAGCTAAGGCCTAAGAATGACAGCCTTGGACTTGGATTTGCCAATAAGTATCTCTGGCAAGCCTCAGTTAACAGATGATTCTTTAAACTCAAAATCATCAAATAATGAATCCCTTCTGCGCCATTCCTCATGTGCTGGCAAAGGATCAGGCAGCTGTTAGCTACCCTGTGAAGTCAGGTTTTGTGGAATTTCAAACTCAGTGCCTACCTAACCAATCTTATAAATGGTAACAGCTGTTAAGAAAGGACCCATTTCTTTTCTGAGCAAGTTTAAAAATCAACCCTGCAAAAAAATTCAAATCCTGTACACACAGTATAGTCATTCATCCATCCATTCAACTAATACTGAATATCCGCTGTGTACCAGGCAGTGTTCTAGGTGCTAGCGGTGCAGTGGTGTACAAGACAGAGCCTTGACTCGTGAAGCTCGCATTCTGTACACTATACTATATGAAAGTTGTGAGTCCAAGGCACAGTTGAACTCGAGAAGTGTACACTTCCCTGACAGTGAGCGCGGTTCTAACTTCCTCCTTGAAGTGAGAACATACCTTCATAGGTCTGTCACTATTTGCAAAATTATTTATAATGAATAAAGACTCCTGAAATCTTGATCCTCCGCTTAGTGCCACATCAGCTATCAGCTGGCTTACAGCAATTATTATCTGTGGGAAGAAGCAAACACCATTTTTCAAATGACTTTTGAACAAATGCTGCTTATTTTCATCATTGTACAAACCCATAAGCACTCATATGAAATGCTTCTTTTAGAGATTCTACATAGTTCCATCAAAATCTATTTTCTTCGTATATGAGGAGTTTAAATTCTTCTATTGAAATAGCAACCTCAGAAGTCCCTAATTACAAATCTTCTTGGGACTTTTCTTGGTTAAAGGTGGAAAACTTTCCATACTCATGGCACAGCTAGATCTAAAACTGTTTTCATAATTAGTGAACTAATACAATGGTGGTCAGGCCTCTACTTTCAACATGCTTGCTAGGTAGTAGCTACGGCTTCTCGTTTCTTTTCACTAGTCTATTTCAGCGTGCTGGACTTCCAACTCCAGTGCCTCAGCTCCCTTCTTTGTTTCTGACTAGGGCCTGTCTAGTTTAGACAGCAGTACATGGTACGGCATATACATTACATAATGATAGCAGTATAATGTAACATAAGGGAGCTTTTTCATCTCTCAGGCTCCTTTGGATGAGTGCCTAAATGATTCAGACTAAGGCGTTAGTGGCTGGAAGCTTTACCCCTGCTCTTGAGAAGCAGGATACCGGAGGAGCTGCGTGCAGGCTCTTGAGTCAGACTGCCCTAGATTCAAATCCTGACTTTATCAATTATTCACTGAGTGGCTTTGAGAAAGTTAACTAACCCTCCTGTGCCTCACTTTCCATATTTGCAATGTAGGGATGATAACAATACCCACTTTACAGAGCTGTTAGGAGGATTAAAGAGGTCAGAATCATACTACTACTACTTAACCACTTTATTGAGCACGTAGAACCTGGTTCTAAGTCTGCACATTTATTAATTCATTTACATCTGAATAAAGGACTTGAGAGAAACTGATGTTTTCCCCCGGGAGAATGGACCCTAATGGGGAATTTCAGATACACCAGCACACTAATTACAAAAATGTTTTGGGGGAAGGTGGTACTCACGGGACACCTCTATGAAAGCAAATATTAGACACCCTAACATATAATGCTGGCCCTAGTATTCAAAAGTAACTATACAGAAAAATTTTACAGGAAACATATAGTTCTATTGGATTTTAACATTACTGATGATGTTTCTAAAAAGCTGCTTATGGTTGTTTCCACATTTATAACCCAGTCTCTAATAAACAACTGCAACAGCACAGACCGTGGCAGTAAAGACAGAAATATGACAAAGCATTTCTCATATTACAAAGAGGGCTACTGAGCCAAGGAGTCCCAATTGTGGTTTAGTTCAGAGCTGTTTCATTAAATAAGCAAAAAAACAAAAACCAAACCAAAACAAAACAAACCATGGAGATGCTGAATAACAACTGCCATGTAGTAAGTGTCTATTATGTGCTAGGCATTTTGTGCCTGGCACCACACACACTTTATTTTTAGCCCTCACGATAACCCTGCAAGGTGAAACATACCTGGCCTCATTTTATAGATGAGGTGAATAGTTAAGACAAAACTGAGTACCTTGCCTAGGGTCACATAGTAAATAAGTAGCTGAGCTATGATTTGAGCCCAGGTAGGTCCAATTCCAAAGTCCATGCTTTCCACTAAACCTTGAGACTTCTCTCATTTTTTTAAATAACTGGGCATGCTGGAACGTGAAAAACACAAGTGCTTTGCTTGTTACTTAATCATCTCGTTTAATCCTCACCTCAACCGTATGAGGCAGGAAGGGATGTTTACCACTGTTTTGCATATAAAGCATCTGAGGCACCGAGAGACTAAAGAAGCCCTTGGCTAAGGTCACACAGTGTGTGATAGTCCTGGAATCTGGAATCTCTGCTCTTAATACCTATGCTCTAGAGGACTGCTGTTCAATAGAAATATGATATGAGTCACATGTATAATTTTAAATTGTCTAGTAGCCACATTAAAAAGTAAAAAGACACAAGTGAATTTTAATTTACTTAACCCAATATATCCAAAATATCATTTCAACATATAGTCAACATAAAACAATTGAGATATTTTACTTCTTTGTACTTAAGTCTTCAAAAGCCAATGTGTATTCTACACTTACAGGACATCTGAATCAGACTAGCCACATTTCAAGTGCTAAATGGCCACCTTTGGCTAACAGCTATTGTATCGGGTTGGGTAGCTCTAGATCTTGATGTAGAGGCTAAAGACTGAATAGAAGAAAGAAGAGGAGCTTTGGTTTTCACTGACCTGCAGATGTGTCCTCAAAAAGGTTTTCCTTTTGGTATACTCAAAGTTGTTTCTCATCAGAAGATACAGAAGTGCAGAGGCTTCATTCCTGGTTGAGCTAATCTTTGACGTACAGCACTTTAAAACCTCATAGCAAAATGCAGCACACATGTTTACCCTTCCTTTGAAAAAGGCCGAGGGAAACTAAAGAACAGGAAAAACATAAATATCTGAAAACCCAACCATAAAAATCAATCAACTATTAAGTGTCAACTGTATTCTCGCCTAAAACTATGCTGGGTACTTTGAAGATACAAAATCAACATAAGGTTAGGGCTCCGCTCTGGAGAACCCAAACTAGTTAAAAACATAAAGACCAGCATGTATTAATGACAAAACGATGCAAGTCAGTATACAAGTCTCTAACCAAATGTGAGTTATCTGACTATAAATGCTACGGATCTAAGAAAGGCTCACGATGGTCTGGAAAAGAAGATAAGTAGGTTCTCCATAATATGTATTAAATTAATGAATGACTGAAATGATGAATGATTGATGGGTCTCAATTTGGGCCTTAAAAATGGGAAGGACAATCTGTATTACTTACTTTTGCTTTATATCTAAACAGTTCCTTATACAAGAGTGAGTCAACAAGTATCTGCACTCTGGTTATAATAAAACTTCAGTTGGCCACACTGTCGTATCAGCACTTTTCGTTCAAGGCTACTGTCTCCCCAGTCACTGCTGTGCAGGTGTGAACGTGTTACACCAGTTCATTTGTAACTGCCGTGCGAGCACAAATGGATGCACCACTTGTGGTCTGCTCAAAAGAAGAGCGGCGTGCAGTGATTCGTTTTTTGTGGTCTGGGGGTGTACCTGGTGCCGTATTTATTGAAGACTTTGTGCGCAGTATGGAGAAAGCGTTTTGTCGCGAAGAAGTGTATATGAATGGACAGAAGAGTTCAAGGAAGGTCGCACAGTGTTAGCCATCCGGAAGGAGCCGCATTCACTTCTGATGAAGAAGTGAAGACAGCAGCGCATTCATGGCTTGCAGCTCAGCCTAAATCATTTTTTCATGAGGGAATATGAAAGCTTGTTGACAGATGGACAAAATGTATTGAAAAGCAAGGAGATTAGGTTGAAAAAGGATGTATTTGTCTTTTCTAAAAGTGAATTAAAATAAATTCTACAGCCAGAATGTGGATAATTTTTGACTCACCCTCGTATTATGAACTTCCAGATGCTGAGATAATTATACCAGGAAGCTATTTAGCACATACAGTTGATCTTTAAACAAAATGAGGTACAGATGAAGTGTACACACACAAACATAAACGTGTGCCCTCTATTCATCAACAGTACTGATTAAAATACATTTTGGCATAGAAAAAGAGTACAAAAGTGACGAATCCTCAAAACAGGCAAGTGGCTGCTACTTTGAGAATGTTTTCACTCTGTTTTGTGGAAAATATACATATAACATAGGCTTATTACAATCTTTCATGTTTACATGTCTAGGCAAACAAGTAGTAAGCTGCTCCAGGGTACACAATGGATGTTTCTCAGGGAGGGTGAAGCTAGAGGGCCACCCTTTGAAAATTATTTCTCGGGAACAATGAATTTAAACCCACATTCTAGGAATCTATCTTCTTTTTATCACCTTAACACCAAGTGCAATGCTAAGTGAATAATGAATGTTTAATGAACGTTTTCTAGTTGGCAATTGAGAGATCTCATCAATAGTCTCACCGGATTAAACCAAATCTTGTTGGGCAAGATCCTGCAGTATGAACATAAAGGAAGGGAAGGCACAGCTGTAGCGTACTTAATCCGCTATGCCTTCTACCTACATCACTTCCCTGAGCGGGCGATAACCAAAATCAACAATGATCTCGTAACTGCCAATTCCAATGGACTCCCTTTCCACCTTATTAGACCACCCTGTACTGCATAATGATGCTGAAACTCTTTTCTCCTTTGGCTTCCATAATATCCTTCTTTCCTGCCTTTCTTCCGACTTCTGTAACTGCTGCCTCTCATCTCTATGGATTCCTCTTCCAACCCCTTCTATGTTGTTTTTCTCCAACACACTGCTCCGGACATTTTTGTTGTTGTTCTTCCTCTACATACTCTCCAGGGAAAAGTAAACCACTCCCACGGTTTCAACTACCGCTGGTATGCGGATGATCTGTCTAGTTCCCTATGTTCCAGCTAAACCGGGCCTTTCAGTTCCCAGAATTTCAAGCTCTATCCCAACTCCAGGCCTTTGCACGTGCTTGTCCTTCTCCCTAGAAGGTTCTTCCTTGAACTTTTCAAACGGCTGGTCCCTTTTCATATTTCAGGTCTCTTTTTAAAAGTGACAAACCTATCTAAAGGATCTCCCACAAATCATTATTCTCTATCTCACCACCTTGGTTCCCTCCTAGAACTTGTTACAATGACTATTTTATTTACTTGTTCATTTTCTCTCCGTCCCTCCCACCCACTGAAAGCTTCAGGAAGGCAGAGACTATGCTTCCATTCTACTTTTTAAAGAGACTCCCCCCACTTGCAACAGTTTTCTTAACAAAAATCTAATTATGTTGCTTTCATGCTCCCTGATGCCTAAAAGATGAACTCTATAACTCATAAGATGAGGACACAATCATCTGCTCCCCATCATTTCCCCATCTGGTCCTCTTCATTTCCTCTTTTGCTGAGTCCATACTATATCCTAACTCCAGTGCTGCAGAGAAACTTTTCCTAAATCAGTGTTTCCCGTCCTTCTCTGGTTCACCCTCAGTTCTCTGTATAGACTTCTTTTATCCTAATGGTATTTGTGGATGTGCATCAATGTGTGGGTGTTTCCCTCTACTGGACAATGAGTCCTCAGACTGTATCTCTGACACAGTGTCTGACACCAGTAAGTACCTCCCAGTAACTTTGTTAAATGAATTATTTCTGAATCTCTTTCCCTTAGTTTCTTGTAACATGCTTGCACTGAATTCAGTTTTCCATTTATTTCTTTACTTACAAAATTGTATTAAAGTGAGAGAGTAGCACTGACATATATACACTACCAAATGTAAAATAGATAGCTAGTGGGAAGTTGCTGCATAATATAGGGAGATAAACTCGGTGATGGGTGATGACTTAGAAGGCCAGGACAGGGAGGGTGGGAAGGAGTCGTGGGAGGATGGGGATATGGGGATATATGTATAAATACAGCTGATTCGCTTTGGTGTACCTCAAAAACTGGCACAACAGTGTAAAGCAATTATATTCCAATAAAGAGCTTTAAGAAAAAACGAACAACAAAAAAAGAATGGCAATTTAAAAACAAACCTTCAAAATCACCTAATTTCTGTATCAATTAAAAACAGTAAACTGCCATACAATTAATGACAAAAAAGTTTTCCATGCTCAGCTATCCTATTACACAAATCAGTTAACTGAATCTGTCTTGTTGGAGTTACACATACCAGAATGGAGGTCTAGCCTGTGCCTTTCCATAATTTTAACTCCATCTTGGTTTCTGATGCTTTTAATTATGTTTAAAAGCTATCAAAACAGACCAGAAATAAATCTTTGCTATCTGTTTCAGTCGTATTTATTCCTAAAACCCTAGTCTGAAGCTTTAGTTTGGATGAGGTAAATGGCCTGAAAATTTAGAGCCCACAGATACAATCGGCACTGAAAGGAAGGATTCATTCATTTGAACGTGTACTGAGTGCCCACCATTTGCAAGATACCATACAAGACCCTCGGGTTATAAAACGGTCTCTGCTTTCAAAGTGCTTACACATGAGTGCACGCACAGCTTACATATCTTCAGCACGATAATACTTTAAAACGAAGCGGAAGAGAAGGAAAACTGGCCACTGAGGAGCCTGCTGAAAAAAGAAAGGAATGACAAGACAAAATACAAAGCATGTGCTGATTTGACGGAATTCCTGGTCAGGCTTTCTGTATTCTGCTGTTCTATATTAATATTTACAAAGGCAGGATTTAATGGCTTCATTATCTGAGGTTTGGAGAGATCATCACAATGATCCCTGTTCCCCTTCCCTTCTTGCCATGAAGCAAGGCCACTCACGGCCACAAAGCTTTGTTGTTCTTACCTTACTAATGAAAGCTCGCAGTGAGGCAAAGACATGCTTCAGCGACACTTCAGACTGCCCATTTTTAAGAAAAGCAAGATGAATATCAAATACTTTTTTCATTAATGGGTTGTGGCCATCATTGTTTAAAAGTTGGCTCTACAAAACATGAAAAAAAATTTGCAGAAATAGTTGATGCCGCTCCCCCTAGAATGAGAGAACAGGCTTTACCAATAACCTGTTTATCGAACCACTGCTTGAAAAATAACCATAAAAAGTGTAACATAATCGAAAATCATCTGTGCCATCTTTCAACTTGGAAATCTCTCAAAATACTATATAAACTACATCTATACTTAATTCCATAATTTTAAACAGATGAAAAAATTCTTTTTCCAGTATAACACAGCAAATACAGAACTAGTATGGGAATAGTATTTTCTGTTAACCTAACCATATTGCTTCTCAATTGAGAAATAAGTAAATTAAAAAATGGATACTTTGTCTCAGAGACAAAGTAATGTAAGAATTAAGGAAAACATCAATTCTATTTTAAAAGTATATTATCTAATCTGCTTTTAAATGTATGTCTGGTATATGTTTAGCCACTAGTAACAAATTAAACCCTCTATGAGTAGAGATAATAACAGGTAACACAACAGACTACGTAAATGCTTACATGTTCCTTGTAAATAGAGATATAAGGAAAACAACAAATTGTAGAGAAGATTTGTTGGTTTGTGAATCTTTAAAAAAAATGCATTGGTTAACACCTCCAGCCCTGCTCTCGTAGCCCTCAAAAAACTAATTACCAGGTTATAACTTGGCCAAAAATAGCACCAAAACACCAAAACAGTATGCAAACTTGTAACAGACTTAATGGTAACGCTGATAGCCAGAATCCCTGAATGGTGTTCAATCTTTCTGGCTCTTTCCTGAGTCTACTTCCAAGCATGGGGTAGTACTTAGAAGCATGGACTCTCGTGGTCACAGGCCTAGATCAGAATCCTGATTCTACTACTAAGCAGCTAGGTGACATTAACTTCCCTGTGAGCCCCAGTTTCCTCATTTTATTTTAGTTTTTTTATTTTTTATTTTTTTTTAATTTATTTATTATTTTTTTGGGGGTACACCAAGTTCAATCATCTGTTCTTCATTTTAATATGGGAAAAATAACAGTATCTATACCACAAAGCTAGTATGAGGATTAAAGGTGAGTTCATATTTATACTTTTAAGTTTATTGACATATAATTTGCATACCACAAAACTTACTTAAGTATATGATTTAATTATTTGTAGTATATTTACAGAGTTGTGCAACCATTACAAACCAATCATTCCCATCATCTTACAAAGATCCTTGGTGCCCATTTACAGTCCCCTTTTCCACCTCCAGCCCCACAATAAAAAAGTGAGTTAATATTTCTAAAGCACTTGGGATAGTGCCTGACATCTACCAAGAGATGTATGTTAAATAAATAAGAAGCATCTGAATAGGAGGAAGGAATAGAATGCAAACCTTGAGACCAAATGTCTTATTTACTGGCACAATAAAAAATGAATTGGGGCTGTATTTTAATCAGAACAAACAATACTTCATAAAGGGATTCTGCAGCCTATTTCTTATTAGTATCTAATTCAGTTTTCCCTGATAAGCCTCTCTGAAAAGCACAGGTCAGGTTTCCATAGTAAATCTGGAGGACTGAAGCAATTAACTGAATTACTTAGAGAAGGGGGGAAGAAAAGAAAAAAAAAATCTGTATAACTCAGATGAAAAGCCAGCAAGAGTTTTCACTTTTGAGTTCTCCCACTACTGTTACCCTACATTATAGCTACATAGTCTTTACTTTTCGAGGCACTCTCGCATCCATTATCTCATTTCACACCTTCGACAACCCTGCAAGATAACTGCCTTTAATTTCTTCTTCTTATTTTTTAAATCCTAGCAATGATGATTTGTACCAAGAGGCAAGCATCTGAGAAAAACCACTAGGCACTTGACAAGGGAAGCCAGCCAACCAGCCTGCCTGGACATCATCTAGCTTAACAAGACATCTCATCACAACGGGTGTTTGGATAAACTGACTCAATCATAATTTGAGCTAAAAATTACTGGATATTTTCATAAAAGTGTGAAAGAAAAGTGTTTTTAAACACAAAAATAAAAGAGAAGGGAAATCACGGGCAAATTAGTCCAATCTTCTCATTTTATGCATGCGACACATGAGTCTCAGTGATTCCCCAAGGTCACACAGGAGCCAAACTAGGTCTGCCATCCAAGTTTCCTGACTGCTCACTGGGGGCTTTTATACAATACTAAGCTTCATCTGACTAGTTAGTTTTTGCATAATATTTTCTTTGCAATGACACCGACTGAATTCTACCTTGAAGCACTGGGTGAAAAATGATATGGTATCTAGTACTGTCAGGGAAACTTCAGTAGCAGTATTGCCTTCAAGAAGTGCCTGATGGAAAATGTCTGCTTCAGTTGTTGCAGAACCTGGGATTTAAAAAAAGAAGGAAATTAAAATTGCCCAACACAGAGATTCACATAACAGTTTTTGAATGATTTTCTCTCCCAAAAACTCAGAGAGAGATAAGCAAAAAGAAAGCAGGCTCTCAATACCTGCAGACTTAATGAGTTTCACTGTATTTACTCCTTAATCAAATATGGTCTGGGTTAATCAAGTCCACTAATTTTTACTTCAGCTCTGTATCAACAGCTCCGCAACAAATAATTAGGTGCCCACTTCTCTGAAGACAAAATTTCCACGATGAACTATGGTGATGTAACTAGGAAATAACGCGGGAGGAATTTTAGGCTGTGCTGTTAATTATGTGTGCAAAAATGAGAAACTCATAGAAATGCAGCTACATTACATACAGTGGTGCCCTATGGCCAGGTGTTTTCAATGATGCCAATGATATGAGAGTTGTTTCTTAATCAGGAGGAAAACAAAACATCTGGGCCAACTGAAAGACAGGTTTATTAGACTGATATTTTTACAAGTGACAAAGAGCAAAGCGCAAGGCTCAGACTTGTATTTTTTTAAAGGTCTTGAGTCTATTAGCTCAGGATCCATCTGCTCAAGACATCTGTTTTTATTATTAGTCCTTATTGCAAAGCCAGTTCTGCTGCTTCCTTTAATGCAACCTCCAAAGGACTGCATGGAAATGAACATTTTCTCACTTTCTTTTTGTTAATACTTGCTTTTCAGAGGATAGCTTCCACTTACATAACCCTCTCTAGCTTCCTCCTTGTCCTATTCGACTTGTCAATACTTCAACCTGTGTGAAACACACCTTTGTCAAAATGGTATTTACAGTTCTTTGATTTCTTCGGTCAGCTCAGCATGGGTAATCCCTTAACATCACTGAATGAACAATAGTAACTCTAAACAAATATTATGCATACTATTATATTAAGATGCCATTATTTGCATTAAAGTAGGGATAAAGGATATTGAATGTAAAATAAGAACAATAATTCAATGGGAAAAATTAACTTCCTACATATTGAATGAAGAAAAAAACCCACCATTTCCTAAAATTACTGAAAAATCCAAGCATATTTTATCATATATTCACATATGATGAAATCACTGTTCATAAACAGATATGCAAATGTATCTATGTATGGGAAATTATTTCCAACTGTATTGGGGATTTATGCCAGTACCTCTTTAAGACTAAACAGTATTAATATCTGTTTCACATGGGTACCCTACCACATTTTTTCACTTACTGTGATTAAGTGTAAATGAACTTTCCAGGCTACTAAGATGCTGAAGCCGGGCCTGCATTATTCCTGATCTATTTCTCAGAGCTGGCATGGTTTGCGATTTTCGGTCTATTCCAAAGTGTTTTGACATCCAGGCATCATGCACCCTAAAATAAATGTTAAAGTTAGGAAATGGAGCACTCTCATAATATAACTCAATGTTAGATTTTTTAAACTAATAAATGACTAGGTTTCCACATAAACACTGTGCTATGTTCAATATTTACTTGGCTTAAATGAGGCATCACTGGACATTGTATGAAGCTTAATGCATATTTAAAATAGCTTATACTATAAGAATTCAAGTAAGGAGTTTAGAGAGAGTTTCTTACTTCCCTTCTTCTCCTCAAGAATGTCAGAATAAAGTGGACAACACTCCAATAAGATTCAGTCTTTTCTCAGGAGGTAAGGAAAGGCAAGAGTCAGAGAAAACAGTGAGAGGGATACTCAGAGTTGACATGAGGCAGGAGAATTCCTGGAGTTAGATGTTTAAGAATGAGTGCCTATCTAATGTTTCTGGACCTGAGTTAAACCTAGATCAGAAATTTTTACTCTATAAACATGTCTATTTGCACATTTTTCTTTGTTTTCCTTCAATTTTAAGGTTCCATTAAAAAATTACAAATGGGTAATACAGGAACTAAGGAAGAAAAAGAGTTTGTCTATCCTCTAGTAAACATAAAGGGTGGGTCGGCAGAATCTTACAGGTTAAGGTTCACGGTGGTAGTTACCATACCACTTCCAGACCAGTTCCCAGTGCTGGCAAGACAGTGGAAACGATCACCTGAATTATCAGGATGTTCCAGAGACTCAGCAATCAACCCCATCCGAGCTGCCTCTTTAGTTTTTGGAAGTGCCATGGAATTTACTTAAAAAAAGAATTCTATTTGAGTTCCTTTAATGACTAACTCTACCCCTGAAAATTCATTAATCTTTTCCTTAGGGTCCCTCAAACATTTTCTTAAGTATTTATTTCACCAAGACTTAAACAACAAAAAGAAGAAATAAATAATATGTAATGCATGTCCCAATCCCTGTTGGGGATTTCTATTTACATCTGTAACTGAGGTGAGTACTGACAGGTTGTAGATAAAAGTACAGACCTTACAGTTGTCCTCACTTTACAATTTCCTGCCTTCTCCTGGATCTAGCCCTTTCTCACATCCTTCAGAAGAGACAAACATCTGTTCTAGGATTAGAAACTCTGTATATCAGTCTAACCATTGCCCTTTGGAAAACTTAAAAAATGTATCAGTTCATATCAGATTAATTTCAACTTTGAGTTGAAACACATGAAATAAATCATGGGTATCAATGTTAACTCAAAATGAATCATTATACATGGCATGATTAAGACTGCCCTCTGTTGGAAGAGAAGAAAAAAAGTGGAAATTGCAGTGCTATGGGAATTACCTTGCTATGTTTCTTTTCCCCATGTACCTAAAGTGAAACAAACATACTCTAGAAAGAAAAACAATAGCATGTTAGTAAGATATTACCAGACTTTGCATTTTAACAATACTTCAAAATTCATGTGTTACAAAGAATGGCCCATTTCAAATCATATTACAATAATATGTTTTGATATATAGATATAAATATACAAATAACTTGCCATGTTATATCTTTCCACATTTACCTGCTACAATTACATCAGCACCAAAAAAGCCCCATGTCTTCATACACAATTCTAATAACAAAGTTTTAAAAAAACCTGTCAATGCAAATCATCCTTTGTGCTTTATAGTGTGTATCACAGCAAAGGTCTCTAGCACAGACATTAACACCTAAAAAGGTTCTTAAGCCCTAAAAATTGGGGCAATTGCTACATTTTTGGTAATGGCATTGACATACTTTCTAGTACGAAAATCTCAAACGCATACAAAAGTAGACAGGAGAGCAAACTAAACCCCACACAACCAGCACCCCACCAGCTTCAACAATTATCAACTCATGGCCATTCTTATTTAACTTCTACCCCAAACAAGTCCCCTGCTCTCCCTCCACACTCCTTACCGCCTTTATTTTTTTAAGTAAATCCCCAACATTTTCATCAGTAAACATTTCAATATAATTAGAGTAGTTTTTTTTTTAAATCTTAACTGTTTGCTGCCATTTTCTGCAAAATTTGGAAAGACAGTTTTTATGCACTGATTACCCTCTTTGTGTGTTTTGGTAGACACATGCACACAAAATCATATATGTGTACTATTTATTTTAAAATTTCTTACATTTCATTCTAATTTTTCTTTTAGCTTTCAATAATGATGTAAAAATAGCTCAGCATAAAATACAGGAACAACTTCCCACTTGCACCTAGGAAAAAAGGCTAGATTTTTTTCCCCTAAGTACCTTGCAATGAAGACACACACACACACACACACACACACACACATTTCTGAAGTGGGTAGAATTACTCAGCTCTACATAAGGGTACAAATTCTAAATTCCAACATTTAAGCTGCTCCATTAAGCCAGCAACTGCTCTAAATGAATGATTTAGGACAGCTGATGCCACTTCCAGTTTTCCAGATCACAGAAAGACTCCTGATGGTCTGCAAAGATGACCTATTATTAGCTAGAATTTTCTATAATATCACAAGTATTTCATCCCCATGTTTTTCCTCTATGTGCGAAGAACTTGTATGTCAGCCTCTAAACTATCAAAATAGTTTAACGTTTCCTACATTATTAACAAATATGTTGTTGAAAACATAAAATGGGTAATATTTTATTATGCATAAAAGCTCCCAAAAATAAGAGGAAATTTTATGAAAATAAGTTAATATAACTTACTCTAGAAGTATGAGAATGTTTATGAGCTCCTGGGGAGATACTTTATTCCAGTAAGTTAAGAGTGCATCTGAAAATGGAATGAATAAAGTATTAGATCTTGAAACAGCATAGGTCTTACAGCAAATAGCATAATGAGCTCCAAAGTACCAATAACTTAGTTTCAACAACCATTAATTCTCAGCCAACTGTCCCACCTATATCCTCCCCTCTTATCTCATCTCACTGCTCAATATCCACGCTGTATACTTTTGAATTAATTCCAAATACACCGTTTAATCTGTAATTATTTCAACTTCAACAATCATTTTTATTGATTTTATAAATGTTCTTTTGGATGGCTTATCATCCCTGAAGACAGAGGAAGGGAAGTAGACCTGGGGTTTGTTATAAGCTTCCTTAAATTTTATGCAAGATGGTGCGTTTATGTACATTTTTTCGAAGGCAGGGTCAAGCACCTTTGCCTGCTACTCCAAGGGCTCTGTGAACCAAAAAGTTTGAGAACTTTAAACTTTAGAGGAAGAGACGGATAACCGCCTTTTTTCCTTTGGATTATAAATCGTGAGGTCCTGGCAATATACAAACATACACACACATTAATAAAAATAGTTATTTCAGATATAAAAGTCCCTTAAACCTATCACACATACTTCTCTTTTGAGCCGTTCCTTTTTTTTAACTTCCAACACACTCAGACTTTTTAAAAAGGAAAAATATTGCCCTCACTTAACCTTCCATTCCTTTTTTATCCTATTCAGATATAGTTAACCCCCTCAGCACATCCACTTCTAAATTTAGAAAACTAGTAGGGATAGCAAAAGTAGGCAACAATGTAACTGCCAGCACAGCGAGAGCCTCTGAACAGAGAGATGGACCACTAGACAATGCTGGCTAAACGGAGGGATGACAGGTAGGGAAGAGTGTGCGGGTTTACTTTATTTCCAGTATACTCAAGACCATGAGTATTGACAGTTTTCAATGATTATAAAATACTGATTGTCAGGAATAAAGATGCTAAGATAGGGTCAAATTAGATTGGATTCAAAAAAAAAGCTAGCGCCGACTCCCGGTCCCACCCCGCCCCCGCCGCGCCGCCGCCCCCCCCCCCCCCCCCCCCGTAACGGTCAGCCGCGCCGCCCCCCCCTGTAACGGTCAGCCGCGCCGCGCCCCCCCCCCCCCCCCGTAACGGTCAGCGGGGTGGGGCTCTCCCAGAAGTCACTGCGTTTCCGGCGTTTCCGGCCTTTCCTGCCGCGGACGGCTCGAAGGCACCATCTTTTTTCTCCCGCTCACTGGCTTTTCCCCGCCAAAAGGAGGCCCAGGTCGCCTTTCGGCCCCCAAACCCAGCCCTTCCGTCCACCCTCAAGCCATCCTGATCCGTCCTCGCACCCGCCCTGTGCCCTGAAGGCTCTTCACAGGTCTGTAGAAGGGGTGAAGCTCTCGTCCCGTTCGCGGCCTTAGCTGTAGCCAGCAGCCCTTCCGCCCTTTTGTCGGCGGCGACTTGTCTCTACTGTTTCCCAGTCCCAGCCAGGGAGACGAGATGCAGGCAGGGAAGGCGGGTGGAGGAGACAAGGGGAGTGGTAAGAGATCTCCCTCA
Source organism: Hippopotamus amphibius kiboko (assembly GCF_030028045.1). Taxonomy (NCBI): domain Eukaryota; kingdom Metazoa; phylum Chordata; class Mammalia; order Artiodactyla; family Hippopotamidae; genus Hippopotamus; species Hippopotamus amphibius. Next base: position 32,687,780 of record NC_080203.1, read on the forward strand.
AGAGACGAAATGCAGGTTGGCGGGGGTGATACGTCTTCTGATGATTTCAAAAACACCTGGCTAACGCTCAAAGAGCTCCACGGCAGAGAGCTACAACACCTACACGGGGAACTGAACACTTTGAGGAAACGATTGTCAGATGTAAAGCAGAGGGGCTCCACAGCCAAAATTAAAGAGTTGAAAGAGCAACAGAAAGCCCTGCATGGCACTATCCGTGACCTGCAAGATCAGTTAAATGCGAAAACATGTGACCGCTGTTCAGCGAACGAAACATACAGGAATACGTTACAGCAAGAATTTTATGTTATCCAAGAAAACAGTTTGAAGTTTATTGCTGAGCTCACGGCAGAGAGGAATACATTAAGAGAAGAAAATAAAGAGCTTTTGGCAAGACTAAAAATGCGCCAGCAACAGTTTCGCCCTTCTCCTGATAGTGATGACGACTACGTTCCTGGCACTCAAAAGAGCATGCCAGTTGTTACAGTGAAGGAGCCTGCGCCCCGCTCTCAGGTGCCTCTGCCCATCAAAGTGGTAGAGCAATCAAACCCTGAACAGATGACATCTGGAGGGGAAAAGGAACAGCCAGGGAGTTCGAAGGCTCCAATTCCATTTTATAGTCAGGACCCCTCTGAGGTGGCAGAGGCCCCTCTGGAGAAGACTTCCTCTAAGAGCACTAAGCCTACCACAGGACGCAGTGCCAAGCGGAAGTCACCTGCAGGTTGTCCTTTAACATCTACACTTGGCACTCAAAGGGAGAATGAACTTGATGATGACTTTCAGGCTTCCTAAAACCAAGCGTGCCCGTCCACAAAAGACATCGACCAGCACACAAGAGACCGCCAAGAAGACGACCGCCAAGAAGACGACCTCCAAGAAGACGACCACCACCCAGAAGGCCTCCACCCAGAAGGCCTCCAAGAAGAAGACCTCCAACCCAGAAGACCTCCACCCCAAAGCATGCAGCTCTGATTGACCTCTCTTGGAGCCCTTCTAGTTTTTCTGCAGGAGAAAACCCACAGTATCTGAAACTTCAGAGGAAAATATGCCTAGTTGTAGTAAAAACATATTTAATCCTTTTATACAGAGAAAGGACACAGCCCCTAAAACTCCTTTCAACCCTACTTTAAGCTCTAGTAAGAAATTAGTGACTGGTGTTGCTCAGTGCAACGTTGGATTTTCGCAGAAACAGAGCTGCAGCCAGAAGCCTATCAATGAACAATCGACTGTGAGGAAGGATACTACTGAATCTACAGGTGCAGCAGTGCATGGTTCTGATGAGCCACAAGGTGAGACCAAGACTTTCATTTTGGAGTCTGCAATAAAGAGGAAGACTCAAGGTACAGTTAGAAAGAAGGAAGTAGCTTTCCTTCCTCCTCTCTCTTAAGGAGACTGCTTTTCTTTTCCAAGAGGACAGTCTTCCTGTCAATTCAGACTGTGTAACTAATAACCCCTGACTCTGATACACTTCTCAGAATATAGTATACAAAGTAATAAGACCTAAGTATAAATTGGGCAAATGACTAAGACTTTGAAACAGTGAATTATTGCCAGTTAAAAAAATTCAGGTACAAGCAGAGGAGGAAACTCATTCTTTAGAATCCCTCTACTTCCATATAAACGTGTAGAGGTCTACCATCTTTTTGTTGAAATTAAGTTACTACCGTTTGTGAGCCAATAAAAAGGCCCCCCCCCAAAAAAAGCCAAGAGAAGACCTAAAGGGTGTGGACTGTAAGAGTTCAACATTTAAATGCATATAGAGTAACAAAAGTGAAATATTTACCGGACTTGACTAACTAGAATACATTCATTGAGAAGGACCCAGAAGCAGATATTTTTCAGAATTAAATGAATATGACTTTACAGTTACCATATGACATGACTTTATATTTACAAAAGATAGAGATGTGACTGCATACTTGTTATTAAAAATTTGCTTTTAAAAATCAAAAAGCAAGAACAGAAGAAGGAAAAGCCTAATTAACAAAGATCAAATATTTAGCAAGCAAAGTCAACATTTACAAGAGGAGCAGGAACTATGAAGTTCTCAAGAAACCAAAGCATGGTTTCACCCATGACACACAAAAAAGCAGCCAGTGGCTTGTCACTGGTTATCACGATATGTGGTATGTGGATGTGTGTGTGTGCGCATGTGGATGTGTGTGTGCGCATGTGGATGTGTGTGTGTGTGCGCATGTGCGTGTTTGCACATGTGTACTGGGGTGGAGGAGGGGAGAACTAGTCAGCAATGCATCTCCCTCTCCTCCTTCCTTTCTTCTCTCTCTCCCCCTACCACCCTCATTCTTACTTTCCCTGGGCTGTGGTGGTATTCAGCTACTTTTTTCTTTCCAGTTTTTTTTTTTTTTTCATGTGCCTCTTGGGCCTTTAAAAAAAAAACAAATTTTTTGTGTGAATTCATGTGCCGTAAAACTCACCCATTTAAATAGTGCACAATTCAGTAGTTTATACTATGTTTAAAGAGTTGTAAAACCATCACCATGGTTTTAGAATATTTTCATCACCCTAAAAAAAAAAAAACCCCATACATATTAGCAGTCACTTTCTACATTCCCCTAACTTTTTGCCTTGTGGGGAGACAAAAACAGTGAGCTGTGGCTATAGTTATTAACTGATCCATTATCTCCTGGAATGAAATACCACCAGAGTCAAAAATGATCTCCCTTTACTGATTTCCTTCCCAAAACATGGAAGCTTATCACATAGCCTCAATAATCTTTGATTTTCACCCTAAATTATACATTCTTAGAACTTCAAGATTTTAGTTATTTTAAACTGTTTTATTAATGTACTTTAGAATTAACCATTCATATCTAGCTTTAGATTTGTTTCAGTGTCTCTAGTGAGTTAACTATCAACTTATGTTTTTATATGCTGCATTATTACAAAAAAGATTTAATATTGGGAATAAGATAACCTTCTGATTTTACTTCCAGAGGACATGCAGTTTATGAAAATCCTTTGGTTGTGTTCTATCATATAAGGTAAAGAGGAAATGGTAGTATTAAATAATACAATTATACACCCTGGAAAAAAGAACACAGCCTGGAAAAGAATCTGCCACCATACAAAACTGTGTAATGGTACTGCAACAATAACAGCATTGTGGGGAGACAAAAACAGTGAGCTGGGGCTGTAGTTGTTAACTGATCCATTATCTCCTGGAATGAAATACCACCAGGTTTGAAAATCATTTCCCTTTACTGATTTCTTTCCCAAAACATGGAGGCTTATCACATAGCCTCAATAATCTTTGATTTTTACTCTTAAATTATACATTCTCAGAACTTCAAGATTCTAGTTATTTTAAACTTTTATTAATATATTTTAGAATTGACTATACATATCTAGCTTTTGATTTGTTTCAGTGTCTAGCGAGTTAACTATCAACTTGTTTTATGTTTTAATAGGCTGCATTACAAAAAATTAATATTTACTAAAAACAAAAAATAGAAAATAAGTGAAATTTAACTATTGTAATATGATCAGAACCCAGGTGCTTTTATGTTCTTCATTCCTTCTTACTTTTTTTTTTTTTTTTTTTTTTTTTTTGGGGGGGCACATGGGCTTCGTTGCTCCGTGGCATGTGAGATCTTCCTGGAGCAGGGATCGAACCCATGTCCTCTGCATTGGCAGGTGGATTCTTAACCACCGCGCCACCTAGGAAGCCCCACATTTTTTTTTTTTTTTTGAGCAAAAATAGGAAAGGAAGAAAGGGGAGGAAACTGTGTAAACAAACGTGGTATTGGGAATAAGATAACCTTCTGATTTTACTTCCAGAAGACATGCCATTTATGAAAATTCTTTGGTTATATTCTATCATATAAGGTAAAGATGAAATGGTAATTCTAGTAAATAATACAGTTATACACCCTGGAAAAAAAGAACAGAGCCTGGAAACTGGAAAAGAACCTGACACCATACAAAACTATATAATGGTACTGTGAAGATAACAACAGTGTTCCTTACCCTCAAGAACCCTTCCTGTCTTTTTGTTTGCTTTTGGTTTTCCAAATCCTGGGTCAAATAAAAGCTAAAGTATTAAATATGCCTTCTGGTTATTGTTATTTTCTTCTGTTTACATTGGTCATTTAATGCATTATATGCTCTGCGTGAAAAAAATGTTTAGCATTTCTAAAACTATTGCCTCATGCTAGAAACTAATTTTTAAATTAAAAAAAAAGTTGTTTCAAAGAATCAAACCTGCATGACCAAAATGAGCCTATTTTAAGTTAAAATACAGGAACAGTCTAAGGTCAGAGTCTTCAAAGTTCTGTTTCTAATGTGCATGTGTTCTACATGCAGATGATGGTCAAATATTTGTTGCATGAACTTGTGAACCTGTTAGGATGGGGTACACTCCATGATTAATATGCTGGTAACTCACCTTCAGAAATCATTTTTACTATATACAGATAGCACATCAAGAGGCTTCTGATTTCATACTGATCCAATCGGTTATATTGGGATACACTACTCCTTGTAGAACTCTGCCGAGTCTGTAATACAAAGATAGGACTTCTGTGAAACAATATTGGTACTATAGCTTCCCATAGCCTTTAACTCAATAACTACTTTAATCATTAGTCCTGTTTGGGAAAATTCTAAGCAGAAACCCAAATTTTTATCACATTTGGAAGGTAAATGGGCTAAATCTCTGTTGCTACTATACCTAGCAATATCACTGGAAATTACCTTGCAGTCTTCACCAAGGTATAGCCATGAATATACTGTGTATGTTTCATTCCCATAAGTCCTGTGTTTTAGTAAGAAAACATTTGAAATATTCACATGTGGCTATTCCAGGAAAAATAGCTTTTACGTCAAGGAGAAACTTAACTAAGGTACATCAAAGCATAAGAAACATTTTAAACTCTAACTTGAATCTCTCCTTAGAGTTTATTAAAATCTAACCTCTAAATAATAGGTCAGAAAATCTACCTTAAAAGGGGGCTTAATGACATGACAAGATAATTTTACTAAGGAGGACCCAGTAATACTTCAAAATTAGAGCCTCTACAAAGTAGTGATGTTCCTATTACTTAGTGACTTTTGTTAAAATATCAGTTAAGCATGACAGGATCTGACTTATTTGGGGATTTTGTATGAATACAGTAATGACAATCTCCTAAGGAATTTACCCTTGTTAGAAACCAATATGTTCAGTTGAGCTAACCTGGGCTGCGGATATATATTTACTAATGTAGGATTTAGTAAGAACTTTTACTTGGAGCAAAACATCTAGGTTCTGAATGCTCGCTAGCTGCGCGACTACTAGCAAGTCATTTAACCTCTTTGTCCTTCATGTGCCTTACCTGTGACAGTATCTGTTTTCTTAATTCTAAATAGTGTGAAATAAGAACCCTTGTGATTAAATTACTAACTATACAGCGACTCAAAGGAGTATAGTCCAGTGGTTCTCAAGGGGTGGTTCCCAGGCAGCCCTGGCAGCATCACCTGGGAACTTAGAAATACAAATGAGCAGGCCCCCAAACTGACAGAAACAGATACTCTGAGGATGAGGCTCAGCTGTCTATTTTTGTAAAGTCCCCCAGATGACTGTGATGAACACTAAGAACGTCACGATCTAGGAGAAAAAATGCCGGAATTAGAAAACTTGGGTTCAGGCCTGGCCCTGCCAGTTTTGTGGTTGTCCTAAGTCACAATCCCAGTTTTAGTTTGTAAATTGAAAGTTGGAATTTATTATTTTTATGGACCCTTCTAACTCTAATTTTATATGATTCTATGATTTTACATAGCAGCATGACAAGGCTTTACTGGTCTAAAGTGAGGTTTCTCTGTCTCAAGGCAGACATATCCCAAACTTTAATGTTAGGCTTGAAACAATTTGATGGAAGAGTTAGAGAATATATTGTGAGTAAGTGAATCTGGGATGCTGAGATCATCAGTTTGGGGACCTAATTTTTTTTCTCCCATGTTAATGTTATTACTCTATGACAAAAGGATAAAAAGCTGAATTAATCCTGTTAGGGAGTGATTTAAGTGACAAGGTACATTAGGCATTTTAAACTTGAACCTACGGTCTCTAGAACAGGTTTACAGAGTGCTAGGGTTAAAGGAGGTATTCAAAGTTAGAACTCTTAAAGATGAATGCCTTATCCTCTATAAACGGTTTTAAGATATCCAAGTAGCAGCTGCCAGGATAGGAAGGAACTGCTACAACATCCAAGAATTATGGGATGCTTCTTACAGATCCAGTACAGACTACAGGAGAGTACAGAGCCCCTTCTTGACATAAAAAGAAAGGCTGTTGTAGCTTAACACATCACTAGGGTTATCCTATATATCTGGGTTCTTACGTTTTCACCAGTGCCGCCCTGATCTGGAAATCCTGTTGCTCCTTCTGGGATGAGGGAACCTCTCGAATCTTCCCTCTTAATCCCATGTCCATTTTGGAAAGACCCATAAGCTGGAAAAAAGCCAAGTCCTTGTTAGCAACAGGAGGAACTGTCAAAAATATTTTAAAAAATAAGTACTGGGTTAATTTCAGTAAACATGTTTTAGGAAATAGATGTTGGTCATCTAAAATGTGAAGTTTATATATTATATCAAAACACCATAAGAAGCCAAATAAAGGGTAAGCAATTTTTTCACCTTGAAACACTTCAACATGTATGAAACTACAACAAATTCCTTGGAAGTCATAAAATAAAGCCAAACAACTGGAGAATGTTATAGATAAGGAAACTTTGGCTCAGAAAAAGGAAGCGTCTTTTCCAAGATTAGAGACAGATGAGAGGATTGGAAACCACTGTTTTTCTCATTATCCTTTATTTTCTTAGAATACTAAGCTACATTTTATACAAGCTGAGACAGAAACTTAAGCAAAGAAATGTGGCTGCAAGTGTGAGTCAGATTTTAATTAAACTTTAGTAGAGATCCTGCTATGTTTAGTTTTTATTATGAAGTATTTCAGAAATACAGAGAAGTACAGGGTACATTTCTAAACAGCCATGCCACACGAATAATCTTTAAAGGACTTAATTACCAGTGTCTTTGTCAGTGCTCAGACTTCCTCTACTTGTAGGTGAAGTGAAGCCACATGCAAACTCATCCCTGGATGCCTGTAACACAATGTGATACCTTTATCACTTAAATAAATTTGTACACTAGGGTAAGAAATTGGAATTAACAGAATGAGATGGTACCCTAATTTTAAACAAAGCTCATTGTGAAAGTCTAAATCAGGTTATCAGTATTGGTATTTAGGTGACATCTCTTTTAAAAATTGATCCTAGTACACTGTTATAACCATGACCTCTGGCAAAGTGACACAACTCTAGGTGGCTGGTAAAAGCTGCAACTGGTGTGGTCTAAACATGGTTCCGTTCTCCTCCTTGAACCAAGGGCAATACTAGAAGGAGAGGTGTGACCAGAGGCCCTACATGAACTTGAGCTGCAAAAGAAACAGCAGATAAGTAAAATATTTCCAAATATCACTGTCGAATGTTGTAGAGTGAGCATGAGCATTAGTAACTGTGTTTGTGAAGAAAGGCTTGGTTGACACCCAGGCAGGTGATGCAGCATCCACATTTAGCTGATTCACAGAATTGGGAGCTACAGGCAATCAAGCCATCAGTAAGGCTTAAAAGCAGCTTTCTCAGGAACCCAGCGTAGGCTCGACAAATCTATGGACATTTATTGTGGGGAATTTCCAAGGGAAGCTGTAAAGGACACAGTTTCACCTGCCACCCAACAATGTGATTCAGCTACTGAACATCTTGGCTATGCAGAACATGGAGTGGGGGTGAGGCAGGAGTTATTAGTCCCACTGGGCAGACTATAAAGTATACACCACATTTTAAAATGGCGATTGATAAAAAGGAATGCAATTGAGTTATCTGTAGTGAGGTGGATGGATGGACCTAGAGTCAGTCATACAGAGCGAAGTAAGCCAGAAAGAGAAAAACAAATACTGTATGTTAACTCATACATACGGAATCTAAAAAAAATGGTACTGATGAACCCAGTGACAGGGCAAGAATAACGATGCAGACATAGAGAATGGACTTGAGGACACGGGGTCGGGGTGGGGCGGCGCAAAGGGGAAGCTGGGACAAAGTGAGAGAGCAGCATTGACCTATATACACTACCAAATGTACAAGAGATAGCTAGTGGGAAGCTGCTGCATAACACAGGGAGATCGACTCGATGATGGGTGATGACTTAGAGGTCTGGGATAGGGAGGGTGGGAGGGAGTCACGGGAGGGAGGGGAGATGGGGATATATGTATAAATACAGCTGATTCACTTTGTTGTCCAGCAAAAACTGGCACAACAGTGTAAAGCAATTATATTCCAATAAAGAGCTTAATAAAATAAAATAAAATAAAATAAAATAAAATAAAATAAAATAGCGATTGGTAAAATGGAGCATGTCCAGAAGACTGTAACCAAGAATGTAAAGGGTTTGAAACAACAAATGATGAAGTGGAGACATCTGGCCTGGAGAAAAATTTAGAAGGGACATGTGTGAAGGGGTATCATGTAGAGGTAGAAATGGATGTGTTCTATGTATCTTTAGAAGGCAGAACTAGGACCAGTGGATAGAAAGTCTTGAACAACAGTGAGTCAAAAATTATCCACACTCTGGCTGTAGAATTTACAGAAGTTTTAATATAAACGGAGCACAGATAATTTTTGACTCACCCTCATAGATCTAATGTGAGAAGGAAAGTTTTAATTACTACCATGGCAAAAGGTTGTTTTGCCAAGTGGGAGACTGATCACTTCCGAAGTTCCTTTCAACTCTAAGATTCTAAGGGGAGAAAAAAGCACAGACCAACTGTGATGAGTTAAAAGCCACTCACCAGGAAGTGCTCAAAGGAGGCTGTCAAAGGGAGGGAGAAGCAAAGGAATACAGTTTAATCCCTGGTGCCTAACGTTTTGGAAAATGAATGTTTTGTTCAGTTTTCTGGTTGACTAAATATATGAAGGCATATGACAGCAGCAAATCTTAAAAACAAAATACTGAGCACAAGGGATTCTTGGTGTTCTCTGGGACCTTGTCACTCAAAGTGTGGTCCTTAGATCAGAAAGAGCCAAAAGCCTGTTTGAAACGCATAATCTCAAGCTCTACCCCAGGGCTACTACATTAGAATCTCTGTCTTCATTCCCCAGGTGATCGATAAGCGCGTTAAGATTTGAGAAGCACTGCTCCAGGAAGAAGTATAAATTTAAAATGTTGTAAAAGGTGCACTATAGAGACCATACAGCATATGACCCTAATTCCAAACACAGTCAATAAAACAGGATAAAATGCCAACAGAAACACATCACTACTCACAGAATTAGGCATGGCTGCACAAGAATACAAGGTGTCTCGACCTGCTAATCGCTGTATATTTTCCAAAAGCAGTCCAACAAATGGGAGGTACAATTGTGCTATTTTGGCTTGTTGGTTCTGAAAAACAAGGATCAAAAGCTTAACAGATATATAATAAGTATATATTACAAATTAAGTTGGCTCCCTCTATCCATTTAAAGACTAAAAGCGAGCTAATATCCATAACAAATTAGTGAAGCATGAGTCTATTTATACTCATAGTCTCAAAACTAACTGCCACAGAACTTTGTTGGTATTTGGATTTATATACAATATAGAGTCAAATCGCATCCCTCAAACATCGCCACATAAAAAGCAAAAGTTTATTTTTTTAATAGCAGTTGACCTATGAAGCAGATCATATTAGTCCTGTTCTTTAACTCCAGCGAGGGTTGAGTTTGATGAGAGCAGGGATCATGTCTGTCTTGTTCACTGCTTCATCTCCAGTGCCTGGGCACAGAGGATATGGTCAATAAACATTAGCTGAATGAATGAACAGATGGAAGAAGTAAAAAAAGAACAGTGAATTACTGTATTCATTCAAGAAATATGTCTTTGAGTAAAGCTGCAATTAAAATAGTGTGATCTTGGCCCCCTAAATCAATTATACAACTTGGGAGATTGATATATTTGTAAATATGCATGTAAAGCTGGCCACTGGTCGTCTTAATTAATGTGATCCTCTTATACAAATTGATTTATTGCTTTTCTCAGCTATAGACATTCCTCACCAGATATGTACATACATTTAAATCAGCAGAGACAATGGTTGTGATGGCACAAGAGTTGCCCTCCATATTTTAGGACTTTGGGAGGTTTGTCTGTAGCCTTAGATAAGGCCTCTAGGGTACAATGGTTAACCTATAGAATACAGATCAATAGTATCTCAGAGTTGCTTTAATTTGCATTTATTCTTGAAACTGAACAATTTTTCACATGTTAATTGGCCAGTTGTACTTCTTCTTTTGTGAGTTTCACGAACTCTTAACAGACTTACTTCTAACATATAACCCTAATCAATAATAATCTCTATCACTAGGAGATGCTGGTTCAGTAGGTCTGGGCTGGGTCCCGGGAATCTGCCCCAGACAGTGCACTGAGGTTTGAGAACCACTGATCTAATTCAACTTCCTGCTCAAGGCAGGAACGCCTTTACCTGCATCCTTGACAGACGGTTGGTTTTTAAATTTCTTAAACACTCCAGCTCTTTCAGAGGTTCTGTTAGAAAAGCCCTTCAGCATTTGTAAGTCCTACCTGCTAGGTATAGTTCTGCCTTTTGGATCTACAAAGAGTAAGTGCACTTCCACTTCACATGGCAACCCTTTAAATATTTGGAGACAGTTACCACAACTTGTCTTAATTCACTCTTCATAAGGCTAAATAGCTGTTATTTCTTTTATTCTTCACATGGCTTTGATTTCAAAAGTTTCCACCATCATCATCACCCTTTTTTAGCAGTTCTCTAAGTTTCCAGTGTCCCCCTTAAGATTTGGAGGCAGTATAGTCTAGTGGTTAAGAGCACAGATTTTGAATTTTAGACACACATGAATTCCACCTCTCCTGTTACTAGTTACTTGATTGTGATCAAGTCACTTAACCAGTTCTCTCTTTAGTAAAACGGGGATAACAATAGTGATATTAATTCATGTGAGCTCATATTTAATACAGTGCCTGGCATATAATGAGTCCTCAATAAATTTTAGCTATTATTATTAACATTACAGCTTCTACATGTGAATTCATTTTAGTTCTGATAGTGAGTGATCACTAGGGAAGGAGAAACTACACCTTTCTCAGGTGAACAGGAACACAGGAAAACGTGCAGTCAGGGCAAATATATTAAGTTATGTCTGCACAAAAGACAGAAAACCATCTAAGAATCTATTAACAGAAGACAGGTTAGATAAATAAAATGAGGTATAGCCATATGATGGAATACTATGCAGATTTTTTAAAAATATAGATCTAATCTTCAGGATATATTGTTAAGTGAAAAAGGAAAAATGCATAATGGTTTCTATTATATATTTATACATATACACATACACAGCATAGTGGCTTGTGCATGTATAAAATAGAAGTTTATATAAGAAACTGATAACAGTAGTTGCTTCTGGAGGGATGAATTGAGGCATGGAGGTAAGGAATGGGAGAGAGGCCTTTTGATTTTTTTTACCATGTATGTAGATTACTGTAAAAAAGAAAAAAAGAAAGAAAAAATCATCTGCCCTCAGTCCAAGTAGAAATTGCAGTTCTTAGCTATCAACATCACTTGCAGTGGATACAGGGACTAATACAGACCCCAGAATAAATGTTACATGTTGGACATTCTTGTTCTGAGTAGGAAAGATGTTTCATGGTATTAGGAGAGCTCCCAAAGCAGTTTCTGAGTAGCACATAATAGGGACCAGTGACATCTCCATAATTTCATTAGAGGAGAGGCTGAGGAGTGACAACATGGTTGGAATTGGTGAGTGAGGTGGGCGGGGTGACTAGGAGATCTAGTCTCAAAGCAGCCTTTCCACAGGAAGCAGTTTTTTCTTGACTGTATTTTAATTTGGAGTCACTTTGAGGACCCAATGGAAGTTATGGGGGCTTAAAGCTCCCCTCTCTGCCCTCACCTTGGCGCCATCATTAGTGATGAACATGTTTAAAGTGAATTTCTCAATATTTGACAAATAACCTCTTACTCAGGCCTCCTGTGAACTCCTTGGACCAAACAGAGAAAGGGATTGAAGCTTTGGTTAAGCAGGTCCCTGAAGCAAAGTTTTATTGGAGAGAATCCTATACTCATTTAAAACCTGTCCGAAGATTTTCAACAAAGAAAGGGCTTTAGAAATCACTGAAAGGGTAATGAGGTTGGCATTTCAATATTTCCCATAGTCTAAAACCTCAAACACTCCAACAGGTATAGTGTTATTTACAGATAACAAAAGTGGTGTGTGTGCATGTGAGTACAGGTACTGCTCTCAGAATTTTAAAAAGTAAATAATGTGTAAATATGTGATATAAACTATTTAAACTTCTACCTCTAGGTAAGACACTAGTTGAAATCCCACTTTGCTTCACTTTCGTCTGAACAGGCAGGGGAAAAAATACAACTTCCTGTTTCAAGAACAGGAAGTTCATTTTGCACTTTCCCCACAAATTCTTTGAAATCATGGCTAAAGACATTTTCTTCCGCATTGCATAAGATCCTTTTCCCCATGACTACTAGGCACAGACAGAGCCCGGCGGTAACAGGCATTTTAAAAGGTTTGACAAGCTTGGTTGGAATGGATGACTTTAAGATATATTTTCATTTAGATATATTATACCGGTGAACTTATGTTAAGTCAATATCAACATTCACACACACAAAAAAGTGGCACATAATACAGCAAACCACACTAAATGGGAGCATGTTATTATAATTATAATGTAGAAAAAACAATGCAAACTGCAGAAAGTAATAACATCTTAAAGCTAAGAAATTTAAATCTACTTTAGGATAGAATTACATGAAGAAGGCTAGCAAAATTTGTAAGTAAAACAAATCTTTGTAATTAAAGAAATATAATTGGATTAGCTGGCAGGCATTTTCTGTTTTTTAAGGACAAATGGGAATACTGTAGAAAAAGGATAAAATCCATCTCCAAGTCAGCTTTCCAAAGTAATTACAATAATAAATGACATGATAATTTTATTTAAATTTGAATGTAAAAACAGAGGGACAAATTATTAATTATGAAACAATATGATGTTACCTCGAGCCATCTGATACCAGGTAAGTCAGGTTATTCTAAATCTATACAGTTATTCTAAATCTATACTTTTTGAAGCCCATAGGGTTTAATGTTAATAAGGTTTGAATATACCCTCCATCCCCATATATTAAGTTAAAGGCGCAGCAAAGAGCAACTATAGCTGTGGCCTTCACACATAGACAGTGTGTAAAATATACATTATAAGGCTTACAGCCACACCTACATTTTTTCACTGAGAAGAAAAACTTCATATTACATATTTTATATCTGACATGCTTAACATGTCATTATTAATCACTTAATAATAGCATTTATTTAGGGAGATATATTTAAAGATATATATTAAGGTGTGTATTTGAAAGAGTGCACACGGCTCTAATCGCACATGATTTTTTTTTAATAAATAAATTTATTTATTTATTTATTTATTTATTTATTTATTTATTTATTGGCTGTGCTGGGTCTTTTTTGCTGTGCGCAGGCTTTCTTTAGTTGCGGTGAGTGGGGGCTACTCTTCATTTTGGTGCACGGGCTCCTCATTGCCATGGCTTCTCTTGTTGCAGAGCACGGGCTCTAGGCGCGTGGGCTTCAGTAGTTGCAGCACATGGGCTCAATAGTTGTGGCTCACGGGCTCTAAAGAGCAGGCTCAATAGTTGTGGCGCACGGGCTCTAAAGAGCAGGCTCAATAGTTGTGGCGCAAGGGCTTAGTTGCTCCGCGGCATGTGGTATCTTCCTTGGAGCAGGGATCGAACCCGTGTCCCCTGCATTGGCAGGCGGATTCTTAACCACTGCACCACCTAGGAAGCCCCGTACGTGATTTTTTTTTTTAAAGATTCTAATTAGTTTATGTAACAAATCATGAAGCAGTTGAGTTGTTCTTTAGACATGATTTGAAAAACTCGAGGATGGAAGATGCCTTAGAGGACTGGGACGGGGAGGGTGGGGGGGACTCGAGGGAGGGAGGGGGGGACTCGAGGGAGGAAGGGAATACGGGGATATGTGTATAAAAACAGATGATTGAACTTGGTGTACACCCCCAAAAAAATAAATAAAATAAATTAAAAAAAAAAAAGAAAAACCAGTGTTTTTCTTCAACAGTTAACTGAACAGTATTTTTAAAACCTAATCATTTGAAATGGAAACAAAACGTATTTGTAAAAATAAATTCATCAATCCTCACGTTATGTTCCTTACTGAAAACTTCATCTTGAACGTAAAATCTTATTAGAAATGAACATGACACTGATGATGATATGAACATCCTTACCTTGTGCTGGTATCTAGTGTCAAATGCATGTTTTATCATAAGATTCTTTATGACAGAGATAGCTGTATATCTGATCTCATAATTGTCTTGAAGAGCAATGGAGGTTTCCCTCAGAAGTAGACCAACCAAGAAATGATGCTTGCAATACTCATCTGATAAACTGTATTCAAGATTTGAATCTGCAGTACAATGAAATTTAAAACCCATTTATAACAATGTTCAAAAATTACTTTAACATTAAAGCACTATATTTATTACTTAGTAATATGTGATCATGCTAGCAAGAGCTATATTTTTAACATTAACAAATATGAACAATTCTTTTATCATACAGAATAAGCATGCAAAATTTTACAAGATCCGAGCACTCATCATTGGGGCTGGATGATAGCCTTAAAATGATAATTTCAGTTGCTAAGATAGTCCCTAGAATTCTTTTTTTTTTTTTCTGAGATGCTTTTCAAATCTTAGAAATCTTAGGATAAAACCTAGAATGAAAGAATACTATATTTGGCAATGTTTAAACACATTTCTTCATATCTGAAGAGATTTAGTTACAACTACAAATTGGAATAATTCTATACAACAATGCTTGATTCACTTATGTGTTTATATTTGTAAAGTAGGAAAAGGAAGAGACACTAGACAACTGAATCACTGTAACAGTATTAACTATGGACTGTTTTAGTAAAGGTTACATATTGGCCCTGATACAATGGGGTATAAGAACAATAAGAAAAACAGCCTCACCTCACTCAAATTCATCACACAAATACAAATCTTTTATTTCATAAAATTACCACTTCCAAACTATTTCTTTCACTTCCTTTTAGATCCTCAGTCCACTTTAAATCCCAGCTGCTAATATCGTGGTTGGGATTTGCCTTATAACTACTCAGAAGGGATTGTGACCAAGTTTAGTAATTTCTACAGGAAATTTCTACTATCTTTATTTCCTCTCCCCTACTCTTTAATTTTAGTTAGGCCATCAAGCTGAAGGATATGTTTTCCATTTCTTTTCTGGCCTCTTCAGCACTTAATATAATGCTATATATTCAGTTAGGACTTAAATGCTAAATCAGATTTAATCCTAAATCCTCACCCCTTCCTTTCCCTGAATTCCTCAAGCTATCAATAAATACTGGGGGAAGTATCTGAGTGATACATGCTCAGAGCCTAATAAGGAAACAGTTGAATAGGGGTGCTTGGGTTTTTAAATATTTTTTTCTCCATTTCCACTGGCTGGCATTCAAGCACTAAAACCAGTGCTCAGCAGCTACTCCCTTAGCAACCAAGGCAGCTGACAGTCTTTCTGCCATTGGTCATGCTCTTTTGTGAATCCCAGTCACTTTCTGTGCACAAGGGCCAGTACAGACTAACCCACGTGGCCTTATCTGGGTCGACTTTACAATGGTAGTAAGGTTTTTCACTTCAGGGATTTGAATAAATCCAATCAGGTAGTTTCATCCACACCTTCAAAACTGTGGCCAAGTAGTCATTAAACAGGGTCAGAGAGAAGGCAGGCAAGCCTGGGAGAGATTGACACACACTTAAAGAACAGATACCCTCCAGCCCCCATGCTGACTTGAGCCAAAACTTGTTTTCTGAGGATGGTGTTTTAAAGTTGATTCTTCTAGCAATCAACACTCAAGCTGATCTGAAGAGTTAACAAATACACACCACCTCCTAGGTTTTCTGGGTGCATTAACTAAAGCCTCACCTTGGCTAGGGAGGATTTAAAAAGCAAACAAAGCCCCCATCCATCTTAGCCATTCATGAAATCAATTGTTTTTTAAAAAGACAGCAAACTACTTTAGAGTGAACCGAGTTAAACCTACCTACTGAAGTCAAACGGTCCACCGCAAATGAAAAAAAATCTAATTAATATATGAAAAGAAAAGGGACAAATAAAAAACATAGTAACATAAGAATAGCGCTACACAACAAAGCATTCAATAACACTAGCAATGGAGATTAACTGAAGGCATTTCATCAATTTAATATATACATATCGCTATTTTACTCTGCCTTTACACTTCTCTTTTGATGTTCCATTCAGCAGAAATGCATTTATATGCTATTTTCTTAATTCGGTCTCACGTAAGAGTCCAAACAGTACTAGAGAGAGCAATTTTATTAGTATCTGACATCTGTGTTTAAGCAGCACTCTATGTAACACACCTAATTTCTTCATACTATGAACACTACCACTGACACTACGAAGGAAATGCAGAGTACCATTAACAAACCTATCTTCAGATAGTAACAATTCTGAGGTTACCTTTCGATTCACTGGTTTAACCAGAGAACGTTATACTATACTAGCGCTAACCAAAAAAAGGAAAGCACAATTCCAAAATGATGGCAAACACAAATACACACCTTGAACTCGCTGAAGTTTAGGTTTTGCAAATACCATTGGCAAATTCAGAGGAATGAAATGCTCGTGATTGCAAACTGTCTGCAGAAATTCAAACTTGTATTCAGCCAGAACCTACACACAAAGAAATTATACACGAACTCCTATTGAGTAGGCACTTACTATTTTAATAATTAAATACAGAGCATTAATTTTCAAAACAGAAGTGTTTAGTATGTTTAGGCATACCTTAAAATGTGACCCGTGCAGTAAAGAGTTAACATAGCAGGTTCAAGACTCCTCTCCCTAAAAAGGCCTGCTTTTAAGGTTGGTCATTGGCTGGCACTTGGGAAATTGGATTTTTTAAAATTATGTATGTTTCAGGTATACAACATTATAATCTGACATCTGTATACACCACAGTGATCATCACCACAAATCTAGTTGCCATCCATCACCATACAGTTCACACCCCCTTCACCCTCCTGCCCATCCCCCAACCTCTTCCCCTCTGGTAATCACTAATCTGTTCTCTGTATCTATGAGTCTGTTTTGGGGGTGGGGGGGGTTGTTCATTTCTTTTTTAAGATTCCACACGTGAGTGAAATCATACAGTATTTGTCTCTCCGTCTGACTTATTTCACTTAGCATAATACCTTTAAGGTCTATCCACATTGTAAAATGGCAGAATTTCATTCTTTTTTAATGTCTGAGTAGTATTCCATTAAACACACACACACACACACACACACACACACACACACACACCCCATATCTTCTTTATCCATTCATCATTGATGGACATTTAGGTTATTCCCATATCTCGGCTACTGTAAATAATGCCATAGTGAACATAGGGGTGCATATCATTTTGAATTAGTGTTTTCATGCTCTTTGGATAAATACCTAGAAGTGGAAAGGTTGGGTCATATGGTAGTTCTATTCTTAATTTTTTGAGGAATCTCCATACTGTTTTCCATAGCAGCTACACCAATTTACAGTCCCACAAACAGTGTATGAGGGTTCCCTTTTCTCCACATCCTCTCCAACATTTATTTCTTGTCTTTTCAATAGTAGCCCTTCTAACAGATTATAAGGTGATATCGCAGTGTGGTTCTGATTTGCATTTCCCAATAATCAGTGATGCTGAACATCTTTCCGTGTGCTATTGGCCATCTGTATGCCTTCTTTAGAAAAACGTCTATTCAGATCCTCTGCCCATTTTTAAATCAGCTTGTTTTTGTTGTTGTCAAATTGTATTAGTTCATTATATACTGTGGATATTAACCCCTTGATGTGTATATGATTTGAAAATATCTCCCATTCAGTAGGCAGCTTTTCCATTTTGATAGTTTCCATCACTGTGTAAAAGCTTTTTAGTTTGATGTAGTTCCATTTGCTTATTTTTGCTTTTGTTTCCCTTGCTTTTGGAGTCAGATCCACAAAAACATCACTAAGATGGATGTCAGTAAGATTACTGCCTACATTTTCTTCTAGGAATTTTATGATTTCAGGTCTTACATTCAAGTCCTTATTCCATTTTGAGTTAATTGTTGTGTATGACGTATGATAGTTGTCTAGTTTGATTCTTCTGCATGTGGCTGTCCAGTTTTCCCAACACCATTTAGTGAAGAGACTGTCTTTTCTCTATTGTATGTGCTTTGCTCCTCTGTTGTAAATTAATTGTTCATATATGTATGCGTTTATTTCTGGGCTCTCAGTTTTGTTCTGCTGATCTGTGTATCTGTTTTTACGCCAGTCTCATACTGTTTTGATTACTGTAGCTTTGTAGTAGAGTTTGAAATCAGGGCGCATGATACCTCCAGTTTTGTTCTTTCTCAAATTGTCTTGGCTATTCAGGATCTTTTGTGGTTTCATACAAATTTTAAAATTATTTGTTCTAGTTCTGTGAAATATGCCATTGGAATTTTGATAGGGAATACATTGAATCTGCAGATTGCCATGGGTTGTATGAACATTTTAACAATATTAATTCTTCCAATCCACGAATACAGAATATTTCCATTTATTGTGGCTTCTTTGGTTTCTTTCATCAATGTCTTATAGTTTTCAGTGTACAGGTCTTTCACCTCTTTGGTTAAATTTATTCCTAGGTTTTTTATTCTTTTTGATGCAACTGTAAGTGGAATTGTTTTCTTAATTTCACTGATAGTTTGTTATTAGTATATAGAAAGGACACAGATTTGTGTATGTTGATTTTGTATCATACAACATTACTGAATTAATTTATTAGTTCTAACAGAGTTTTGGTCTAGTCTTTAGGGTTTTCTATATATAGTATCGTCATTTGCAAACAGTGACAGTTTTACTTCTTCCTTTCCAATTTGCATGCCTTTTATTTCTTTTTCTTGCCTAATTTCTGTGGCTAGAACTTCCAATACTATGTTGAATAAAAGTGGCAAGAGTGGGCATCCTTGTCTTGTTCCTGATCTTAGAGGAAAAGCTTCCAGTTTTTCACTGTTGAGTATGATGTTAGCTATGGGTTTGTCACATATGGACTTTATCATGTTAAAGTATGTTCCCTCTATACCCACTGTTAAGAGTTTTTATCATAAATGGATATTGAATTTTATCAAATGCTTTTTCTGCATCTATTGAGATGACCATATGATATTTATCCCTCATTTTATTAATGTGATGAATCAGGTTGATTGATTTGTAGATGTTGACCCATCCTTGTATCCCTGGAATAAATCCCGCTTGATCGTGTTTTATGATACTTTTAACGTATTGTTGAATTCAGTTTGCTAATATCCTGTTGAGGATTTTTGCATCTGTGTTTATCAAGGATATTGGCCTATGATTTTCTTTTTTGTGGTGTAGGAAAGTAGATCTTGAAACAAACATTTCCTACCTGATAAGGTTGTGCCTTCTGTGCCAGCCTGTTCAGCACTGTGCGAACAATGTGATTTATGGTGAACATCTGCTTTACCTGTCCTTTCCAAGGCTCTGGAATTTTGACCAGCCTCCAATATGTAACTAGCCCCCAACAAAAACGCTAAGCTCTGAGTCTCAAATGGGCTTCCCTAAAGAGAAATATTGCACACGTGTGGCTCAATTTTCACTGCTGGAGAGAGGATGTGCTGTGTGTGACCATTCACAGGAAGGCGGGCACTCAGGAAGCCTGCACGTAGATTGCCAAGGACTCCACTTGACGTCTTTTCCCCTTATTGATCCAACTGAGCATCCTTATTGTGTCACTGTAATGAATCTTAGCCATGAGTACAACTATATGCTGAGATCTGTGAGTCATTCCAGTGAACCACCAAACATGAGGTAGTCTTGGGGACCCCCAAAACACTATCCATTATTCCCTGTTTTGAGGTATAATTATACTCAAAGTACCTAAGTGAAAAAAGCAGTTCCAAATTCTCCAGAGGAGAATAAATGTCACCATTGTTCTCACACTCTAATGTCTGACACCCACTACAGTTGTGTCCTCATAACTTACCTTAGGATCTTTGGGGCTGAATCCAGATATATAGTCATTTATCAAATTGAAAACAAATCCTCTATCCATTAGTGTCAGACAGCGCTATAGAAACCAAATGAAAATGAACAGTTAGTAACATAATTCCAAAAGTCTATCAAATTTTTAAAACTCAAAACTTTTAAAATTTTTTCCACATTAAGGGGATGACATTCTCACTTTTATAGATAATAGAAAAACTTTCAGAGATTTAGGTGACCTTAAAAGAGATACAGGGCAAATGACATTGTTGGAATTGGGACTCAACTGTACAATTTTCAAAATAAAATATATACACACATATATATACACACAAATACATGTATACATATACAACACATATATGTATATAAACATATATAGGCATATATATTATATGTAATCTATTTAGCTATACTGCTTCATTTTGGTTAACTCTCAAAGCTCAAAGTGAACTGTAGGGTGGTCAGTTAGCCATTGAAAGTGGGGCTTGCCTATGTGAACATTTCAGGCCAAAAGGGAAGTTTTGCTTTGGGTCCTGTGAAGTCTTGGCCTACAAAACATTCTTCCTCTGTGAGAGCCCTCCTAGTTGTTCATATTTTCCTGCTGTCACTCTCCTAGTTAAGGCTTTCGTTACCTTGCAACTACACAATCGCAGTTATCCTTCAAACCTGTCTTGCTGCCACTAATCTTTCCATCCAACTGCTTCCAGATTAATCTCTAAGTCCTAGCCCTAATTATGTCACCCTTTTCCCCAAAAGCTTTCCATAGTTCCCTATTACCTCTAACATAATTTCAAACTCTGTAGCTTGGCATTCAAGGACACTCACGATCTTGTCCCAACCTACTTTTCCAGGTTTATCTCCTAATACAGCTCATCGGCTTATTATCCCCTCAAGATGCACTATGCATTCCCACCTCTGGGTCTCTGCTCATGCCAGGTCTAGCTAGCAATTCTATCATTACTTCTACATAATCCTGCCCATTCTTCAATGATGAAGCCCATCTTCATTAACCACCCTGGTCTACAGGGCCCTTTAAACACTTTATACTAGCTTGTATTTTACTTATTATTTTCCTGTTTTCACCTAGAGAGGACAATAGGAAGTCTTTTTCTTATGTTCTCCATCATACCTAGAGTATTCCTGTGAAATAGAAGGAACTCAATATTTGATTAATTGGGCTGTTTGCATCTCACTTCTCACCTTTCCTTTCAACTTCCACTGCCTCATCACCTCTCACCTGGATTAATGAGGTAGGCTTACATTTATCCATTCATCCAAAAACATTATGAGGATCTACTGTGTTTGAAACAATGTATTACATTCTAGAGAAATACAAAGGTGAATAAGACATGGTCTTTAGCCTTGTCCAATGGCAAAGACAAATAAACAAACAAATAATTAAAATACAACACAATAAAAAGCTACAGAAGTATGGAAAGGGAGGGTAAACAACAGAAGGGGTGATCAGCCTTGTGTGGGAAGCTTAGGGAAGAGCTGAGCCTAAAAGAGAAACGGAAAACGGACTCTGCCAGGCACACAAGGGGGAAGGACTGGTCTTCTAATTAGTTGCCTTGTCTCTGGTCTTTTCCTCACTTCTTCCAAAATCTTTGGTATATAGCTCCACGGCATTTGGCTCCAAATCGAAATCCCATAGCCTGACATTCGAGGCCTTTCATCATCTGGCATCAGATGGCCTTTCCAGCTCTACCTCCACACATCCTAAACTCTGCACAATCATTTTCTCGCTCATCCCTAAACGATTCTTGAATGCGCATATCTCACCTTTGCTCATGAACCCTCTACCTGAAACACCCTCAACCCTGTCTCGGGGAACTATTTTTCTAGTCTCTGTCCATAATACCTGGTCATAATCCCTCCCTTTCTTGGTTTCCTGTTGTATCTTGTTGTTTGTATTTTCAGTATAACAGCACACTTTATCTTGTATATATATTTGATATAATTACAGAGATAACCTCTCGCATCTTTGGATTCTCACATAGAAGACAGACAAAGGTTTGTTGACTTGAATGAGGTAAATACTGCTATTAAATCAACTATGTTCTATTCCCTTTATATAGCAAACTTCAAATTTAAACTCCATGGAAGAAACGGAGATTTTATATTTCAAATAGTCTCAACTTTACTTTAAAAAGATATGTGGATGTTTGGTTTTTAATACACAAAAGGGTTCATGTAATAGTGTTAAAACTTTAATTCTGGCAAAGAGAGGTCTTATATCAGAAAATCACGCTCTGGAGTCTAAAACCTAGTTGTGAATTTTTAATAAGAAAACAAGGGTGTGTTAGATATTAAAATGCCTTGGGTGGATTCTTGACTGTGAGGTTCTTAAAAATAAGGTTGAGACATGATGAAGGGCTGTGAGAAGATGAGGAGTTGAAAGAAGTAAAAACTAAGTGCATTACAAATCCAAGCTCCTTCTCTGCAACAAATCAAATATTATTATTACCCACATTCTAAAACAATCACATTCCAGCATTGCCACTTACATACTGAGAATAACAACATATAACAAGAAATGTGCCATCTTTCACAAATATAGGAGTTTCTAGTGTCTCTCAAATTAATCTCACTGATCAAAATGAACAATTTTCATTTACATGTATTAGCAACAAGTAGATGGTGATTATACTAGCAACGTGTAGACTGTGCTTTAGTTCAAGAGTTACAAACTCAAAGGCCAACAGGGTCAGAGAAGCTACTTAAATTTATAAAGAGTGTCAGGGGTATATTAAGGAGTGGTGGGGATTGTGGTAGCCTAGAAAGTACATGCCCCATCTAAAGGCATTCAAATTAATATACTTGAAAACACCATGTTAAACAAGCCATCTGTGTGGGACCTCTGGTTTAATTAATCAGCCATTGGGGGGTGGGGGATCAAACATGGCTGTTTAACTGAACTGATGGATTAATTCAGTCAAAAGTTTCTCTAGCAGCCTAAGTGAGTCTCTAGAAAGTGAGTAATTTTTATCTTTGGCTTTAAAGATCATATTGGTGAAGAATAATTCCTTACCATGTTCTGGCTGCCTTTAACTCACCTTCAGGAAGCTAGCCAAACTGTAATTGACATTTCTGGACTCATCAGGAATCTCTGCATAGCGAATCGTCACATGGGGAATTATTGCAAGAAGCAATGAATGTAAGACATGATGATATGCCTCAGAAAATCTCTGGCCTCTGGGAAGCTTAAATTAAATAGGCATAGAAAAAAAGAGGTGCAAAAGGTCTAAATCAGTTGCTGTTTTTATTTTCAAACACATTCTGTATATAAATGTGTGTTTTAACTGGAGTATAATTTTTCTCCCAACTTAAAAATGACATGGCTAGTTCAACGTATACTTTACATTATAGGAACTATCTGGACCTCTAATACCATAACTGACTAAAATCACGAACAAGAGTAGGTCATTTTGACCCAGCTTTGGAATCGTGTTCCTGAGATACAGACACATCCGTTTGTCATTCCATCTTTTTCCTGACACACAAAGTACACATGTATCCATGCATCTCAATTTCAGTAAACCTGTTCTGTGAAAAGTCTGATAAAAGCGATAAGTGTGAGGCGAAACTTTTTTTTACTTTACAAGTCTTAGCCTTCAATTTCTAGAGCTGAGAAAATTTCTTTGTACTTTTGAAAGAGTTTAAAAATATAACTAAATGTATACAGTACATTCCAGGAACACACGTATTACATAAAGTGTTTTTAACTTTGTACATGCCTTCTGCCTTTCTAAGAGAATGGTTCTTTCTTGTTTGGTACTTGTTCTTCTTCCAAATGTATGTTTCGACATAGACATTTTAAAACCACAAGACAAAGGGAAAGCTTCAAAGATAATGCATTTTAACATGGCAAATACCTCCTAGGAAATGATCTACGTGCAAGAGTCTCTGAAAGTTAGACTTTGAAAACATATGAACTGTCAGATTTTTACAATACATCAATTGCTTGGCTTTTGTTTTTTTTTTTTAAGCAAAATTTTAAAAGCTAAGGGCTAAGAACCTTAAAATATAAACGAGGATTTGCACATCATGGCTACCTGTGAATAAGATTAGCCTTCTTTGCCTATGTTAAATATTCTTCTTGAGCCTACTTACCTTAATTTTATTCTCTTCCAACAAGTATGTGGCCATAGACTTTGCAATAATTTCAAAGAAAAACCATGAGTACTAAAATAAACAAATAAAAACAAATCAATCTTTAATAATTACCCAAATCCTTGAAGCTTAGCAAAGGTTGACAAATCACTATGGATTTTGTCTCTGAACTTTAATAACATTTTAAAGTGATTGCAATTGTCTGAGTCCCACAGAATACCTTCAAATTGTATGGGGGGGAAAGGTAATAGTGTACCTCAGGGCCGGCTGGTGATACACAAAGGCTGTTTAGTGGGAATGTTTCACTCAGTGAGGAGGGCTCTTTTATCACTGATACTGCTTTGATTTGCCTACATGTGGTGATAAGAGCATATCAACGTTTAGCTTATTTTCTTATTGCTTTTAAATTCTCTACAGACAATAAATTTTCTATGGCCTGCATCCAGTAGGGGACCCAACCCTGCCCTTGGTACAACACTGGGGTTAGCCCAAGTAGCAGAGGTGTTCGTGGGAGTGTAATTTGAAGGGTAGAGAGAAGCCTCAAGCAGATACATCCTAAAATACCCGACATTGAAATTCTACCACTACTAATAGGAATAGTAAAACTCACGACAATAATAAGAGCCACCATCCGAATGCCTACTATGTGCTAGAAACAACATGTCAAATGCTTTCCTTATACTTTAGAAATGAGGAAGTGGAGGCTCCGAACTGCTAAATAACAGGCTCCAGGTCACAGAACTATTATGTGGTGAATAGAGGATTCTAGCTCAGGTCTATTTCCTCCAAATTTTTTTCTATTACACATTCGACTGTGGGTGGGGGGTGGGGGGGAGGGTGAAGGGAATGAAGGACGTTCTGTGGAGAACCTGGGGGACAAGGATGCATTGGCAAAGTGGTGGGGGAAAGGAGAGTCACGTGAGGAAATGATGAAAGACTAGATGTGAAATGGGAGGGTATCAAACAAGCATGCCTCTGGCTGCTTTCCTGGCCTGCTGCGTCCTGTGTCCTTACCTTTAGCAGTTTGTTTATCGATAAAAAGTCTGCAGACTGTTTCAATATCGCTATCATGGCAGTAGCCAGAGTTTCATGTATCAGCTGGGCCTGAGGAGCACTGGGTTTTTCAGGTCGGAAGCTATACTACAATCAAAGAAAATGAACGGTAAGACAAAATTCTCTCATAAGACAAATCGCTCAGAAAGAAAGTTTACTCCACAAACCTTTATGAAGGATCTTAAATAATTATCCAAGCCTTCTTCATGGCACTTTGATACAATATGTAAGAGAACCCTGAAACAACATTCACAAAAGGCGGCACGTCAGGCTACAATTCACCACTATAGTTTGATGGTTCGATAAAACCATCATGTCTGATTCTAAAAATACCTAATACTGCCTCAATAATTAAAGGTGAGCTGACTGTGTTAAATGTCATCTTAATTTGGGTCTAACAAAGATTTCAGCATCTAACATGCTCGGGGCCTTTAAAATATACTTCCTGGCTCAAAAGAAGGATATTTTATTTTGGCAACCCAGGTATTTCATCTCCTTTCTAAACCACATTTGAAGTATGGTCACAGCTACTGTATAGTAAACAAACAAAAACCTTCAGTAAGGTAAATACTGAAATCCCCTCTAGTGAGAATAAAAGGAAAAGAATAGAAAAAAATGTTAAGCATGTCAACAGATGGGGGAAAGGGAAGGGACAGACAGAGCAGGTATAATGATACGAACTAAAAGTGGAAGTAAATATAAGATTCAAAGAAAGTTTTAAAATGGTGAGACCAGCAGTGGTTCTTCAACTTTAGCGTGCATCAGAACTTACCCGTCTCCCAGAGTTTCTGATATTTTAGGTCTGGGGTGAAGTTCAATGATCAGCATTTTTAATAAGCTCCTAGGTGATATTGATGCTGCTGGTCTGGGAACCACACGTTGAGAACCACTGGACTAGAATAATGCTTCTTAAATTTACAACCAGACTATCCCCGAGAGCAGAGAAGAGCAAACAGTATGCAGGTGTGTGGAACTTGAGCCCTGGGGCTCCAGAGAGGCTGTGACAACAGCAGAAGCAGCAAAGCCAGAAACACCCAGCACTGAGCTCACAATTTTTTAGAAAACTCCTACTTTAATTTCAAAATTCAAGTGTATTTTGCATCCTACTCTACAATATATCTCTTTGTTTTCATATAAAAAGAACGCTCCATGATTCTTTCAAGTAAAATTTGATGGCCTAGGGCCACACTGTCCAATGTGAGAAGCCACTAGTCACCAAGTGGTGATGTAAATGAATTAAAATTAACTACGATTAAAAATTCAGTTCCTCAGTTACACTAGCCACATTTCAAGTGCTCAACAGTTAAATGTGGCTAATGGCTTACCATATTGGACAGCGCAGGTCTAGAACATTTCCATGACTGGAGAAAGTTCTATTGGACACTACTGGTCAAGGGCAATGGTTCTCAAACTCCATTGCATTAGGGAATCATCAGGGAAACTTAAAAAAAAAAATACCAATGCTGAGTTCCACTCTCAGAGATGCTGGTTTAATTGGTATGAAGTATGGTCTGGGAACAGACATTTTTCAAAGCTTCTAACACGCAGTTTTAGAACACCTGGTTGAGGAAAACACACTAAGTTTATCCTATGGTTTCTGGTATCATCTATGCCTGCGGATATGTCTCCCAGTCTGAGAAGTATGAAACTAGAGAAAACTGATATTAGATTTCTGACTTTGAGGTTCTCACTTGGAAGACAAATTTATATTTCAAGTGAAGAAATGCAAAAGGGAACAAAAGGTGCTTCTTCGTATTATAACACTGAAACTCACATGGTGCAGTTGATAGGCACGTCATCTTCATGGGTCATATTTGTGAGAACTCGGAAGAGTTGCATGAGAATTACAGGTAGAAACTGTATCATGACTTGGATCTCCATGGCATGCAAACACTAAAATAAGTCATTATTAGTTATGAAAATAAACCAAAATGTGATATAACTCGCAAAGGTGAAACAAAAAATTACGTAATGAGAAATACATTCACTAGAATATAAGCTTACTTGAAACACCAGCTTCAGGGGACAGGGGACTTTGTCAATTACTTTATCCACATCTCTATTTTGGTACTCAGATTTTATTGGTTCATTTAATATTAAATGCTCTATCGAAGATATCAAGTATAACTGGGATCAACAGGCTTTGGAATAAAGACAACAGACTCTTGGTAAACCAACACTCAATTGGGGCAAGGAGGAGGTGTGTTTGGAGGTAATGGAGACTGGCCTACGGGGCCCCCCCCCCCCACCATTTGTGTGTTTTACAGAGGAATGTGGGCCATCACGTTGTGGTGAGAAGTTACGTGGGATTCAGTAAAGTGTGTTTCTCTATATAATTGGCTTTACACTGGCACCATCTACAAACTGAGGCAGCTTTGCCTTCTAACAGCCTCACATTACATTTCCTCAAAGTGCTAGCTGACACCCTATCTCCACTGATCAGCATGGTGACATCAAAGAGAGGAAATATGTTTGTGTATATGCGGAAATGATACAAGCAGCTAACTGTAACATTTCTTCCTTCTTCCTTCCCTTCTCTCAGCATTCATTCATTCACTTATTCATTCGCTCACTCATTTAGTCAACTGGCCAACCAAAAAAAAACCTCACTGAGCACCATCTACACCAATTCAATATTCAGTGCCATGGGCGATACAGAGATGGGTACGACGGGTCTCTGTACTAAGGAACTCAATATTGATCTTTCACAGTCT
Source organism: Hippopotamus amphibius kiboko (assembly GCF_030028045.1). Classification (NCBI taxonomy): domain Eukaryota; kingdom Metazoa; phylum Chordata; class Mammalia; order Artiodactyla; family Hippopotamidae; genus Hippopotamus; species Hippopotamus amphibius. Next base: position 32,715,866 of record NC_080203.1, read on the forward strand.
CCCTTAATTTTGCTCTGTGTTTCCATCCTCACTCTCACCACCCCTTTCCAGGCCTCTCTCATCTATATCTGAATCATCTCAACATTGACCTCTTAGATTTTCGCGCAGCCTCTCTCCAACCAGATGTACAAGGCAAGAAACTGAGCTCAAGGAACCCATGGTCTATCCTTCAGGTTTCTCCTTCCTTTCGCCCTCTCTCTTCTATCCTTACAGGCATCGCCCCTTTTCAGGACTCTAACCTATAACCAAAAGAGTCTTAATAATTTTCTAGTAGCTCTATGCAGTTTCTCCTCATTCCCAATATGTCTCTCATTTCCACAAATTAATTCTCCTTAAATAGTGGTTACGTCAGGCCACCTTCTGCCACCATCAGGATTTTTTTGATGCTTCTCCATTACCTAGGGCACCGGTTCTCAACCGGAAACCACTTTGCCACTACCCCTGCCCACCCCGCCCCGGACATCCAGCAATGTCTGGAGACTCTGAATTGTCACCATCAGGGTGGTGCTCCCGACATCCAGTGCATACGGCAGAGATGCTTCTAAACACCCTCCAATGTACAGGACAGCCTTTACAACACAGACTTATCCTGCCCCAAATGTCAACAGCGCCAAGTCTGAGAAACTCTGATTCAGGTATTAAGTCTAAGTTACTTAAGACCCAACCTATACTTTTAGCCTTAACACTCATAATTCTTCACAAGGCCAAACTGGTGTCTCGACTGTTCCTTGAATATATCAAATGCATTCCTACCTTTGTTCACATTTTTTAGCCAAATCCTAGCCACGCTTTCCAGTCAAGTTCAAACCCCCACTTCAGTGAAGCCATTCATTCACTCATTCAACAAAGGCATACTGAAATGAGCTTTAAATTGCCAAGCACATCAAAAACACATGGTTCCTACCATCAAGCAGTTCACAGACTATGGAGGAGAAAACACACTGGAACTAAATCACTGCAATAGAAGCAGTACACAGTACAACAGTGGTATATACGAAACACACAGAGGAAGAAGCAACCAAGCCTGCAAGTGAGAAGGGAATGTCATGTGAGGCTTCAGAGAGGAGGCAAGTTCAAGGATAAGTAGGATCACGTCAGTCAGAAAAGAGAGATGGACCTTCCATGCAGAAGGGATATCCCTGCTGTTCCCCTAGAATTTATTCTCCACGCCACAGCCAGAGGGTTCCTTTTGAAAGGCAAATTCGACAATGCCGTTTCCCTCTGTTACAAACAAAACCAAACACCATGAAAAACAAGTTGTGAAGGGCTCCCCATCCCACAGGTACCCTGCCTATCGCCCCCCACTCATCTGAGGCCATCCTCCCACTTTGCTGCTCAATGTGCTCTAGCTATGCTGTCTTTGCTTTTTTTCCTGTGCTTCACACATCTGCCATCCTTTTACACAGCTTTATCACCTATGGCTGTCTTCCTCTCATTAGCTTCTTTTCAGCTTGAAATGGCATCATCTCCTGAGACAGGCCTTCCCTGACAACTCCATCTCGACTGCACTCCTGGTCACGTTAGAGCCCATTAACCTGTTCTGTTTTCCTCACAGTACTCATCCCTATGTCATGTAACTTATTTATAATCTCTCTACCCCAACTAGACCAGGTATGTTGTCTGAATTGTTCCCATTATAGTCCCAGCATCCAATATAACAATCTGGCCCATAGCAGGTGCTCAATAAATATTTGGGGGATGATTGAATAAATGAATAAAACAAAGAACCAAAGGGATAAAGATGGGAACCCTCTAGTCTCAGTGGTTCCTCAGTTTTGTGAACTCTCAGCATTTATAACCTGTATCACACATTTGACATTTAGCTACATATTGCTTTGGACTATCTTTTGTACTGCTGACTTATATTATCATTTGACTTAAGTGGATACCGTCTCTCTGACATTGTAAGATCCCTCTAGACAATGAACCTAAGTTTTCTTCTTTGCAAGCCCCATAGCATCTAGAAAAATACTTAACACATAATAAGAGCTCAACATGTAGATGGTTAAATGAAGTGATGAAACAACGTCATTTACAAGGACAACAGATAGCAAGGTTTGATAGAACACCGGACTATGGATGAGTCAAGAGACACTTCAAGAGACAGGCTCAGCTCAGCTCTACTAACCAGCTGAATGACCACAGGCAAATCACTCTCCTCAGGCCTCAGTTTCCTCATCTGTAAAAAAAAATCGCTAAAGATCCCTTTCAGTACTAACATTCCATACAGGAGTTTGCCTCCTTCTATAATCACATGGCATTTCATTCACTGCCACTAGAGGGTGAGCATAGGTCACATAAGTATCAGAAATTCCACACCCTAAAAAACACAATGTGAGTACTTTTTTTTTTTTCTCCATTCTAATACCAGTATAGGAAAACAGTGTTCTGTTCAATTCTGTTAAAACTTTTACAAAGTTTCCCCACTGGAAAAGCTGATGACCTCAACAGACAAAGCATTCATACATAGAGCACGAGCTCTAGCTACTACCCAAGAAAAGGATTTGAAGTTAGGTGATTACTATACTTCTTAATGATAATTAAGAATAGTAGCCACTGTGCTCACTTCAGCAGCACATATACTAAAATTGGAACGGTACAGAGAAGATTAGCATGGCCCCTGTGCAAGGATGACATGCAAACTCGTGAAGCGTTCCATATTAAAAAAAAGAAGCAAAAAAAAAGAAAAGATTAAAAAAAAAAGAATAGTGGCCACCATTTATCGGCTACCTCCCTGATTCTACCCTTCCAACAATATATTTTCTGTATGGCAGGCAGAATACTTTAAAACCAAAGTCACATCATGTCACTCCTCTGTTCAAGGCTTCCCATCTCATTCAGGGTAGAATTCCAACTCCTCATCATCGTTTATGCTGCCTTACCTGACCAGCAACCCAGCTACCTTTCCAATGTGACAGCCTATCATTCCATGTGCCAGCCACACTGGAACTCCTGCTGTTCCTTGAATGCACCAAGCAAGCTCCTCAGGGCCTTTGCACTTGCTGTTCCCAGCTCTCCCCCAGAATTCCACATAGCTGGCACCCTCCTTTCCTTTAGGTCTCTGTCAAATGTCACTTTATTGGAGAGCTCTTCTTTGACACTTTATCTAAAAGAGGGACTCCTTATCACTGCTATTCCCCTTCACTAAGTTTTGGTTTTCCTTATAGCACTTATTACCACCTGCTGCGACATATGCAGTGGGCCCTCTGTATCCACACGTTCCACGACTGTGGATACAGAGAGCTGACTGCAAGGGGCTTGAGCATCTTTGGACTTTGGTATCTATGGAGGGTTCTGAAACCAATCCCCCGAGAATACAGATGGACCACTGTGTATATACACATATATTCATTCCTGTTTATTGTCCATCTGTCCCCACAACAAAGTAAGCTCCTTGAAAATAGGGATATTGTTTGTTTTTTTTCACTTATCCTCCCAATGTTTAGAATGAAGCCTGGCCTGTAGGATGCACTCAAGAAAAAAGTGTGGAATGAATGAATACTGTACAGCAGACACCTTAGCTCACTAAGGCCTCACGACCACCCTACAAGTGCGTGTTGTTTCTATCTTTATGTGACAGAAGAAGAAACAGAGGCTTGGAGCAGTTAAATAACTTGGTCAAGGTCAATCACAGGACTAATAAGTGACAGACCTGGGACACGAACTCAGTTTGTGATTCCAGAACCCATACGTGTATTATCTCATGGCATACTACTTCTCTGAAAGAAATGAACATTTTCATTTCCTGAGAATATCATTCACTATTAACATATGTCTAAAGCAAAATCCTGTAGAGGCTTCATTTAAAATAAAAATCCCTCAGACTGGCCATGGCTGATCTACTGAAGGAGCAGCCAAAACAAAAGTCACTGTTAGCTGGGTCCCATGACGTGCGCCCTGTCCCACCACCTTAGGGAAAAGAGAGTCCTGGATTCTCATCTCAATACCTTTGATAAAATATGGTGCTATTTATGACTCTCTCCTATGCAACATGCAGAAATTAGGTTCTCTCTTTTTAGCTGCCCCTTTTGATAATCTTTTGCCTATGAACACAGGAATCATTTCACATTTTATTCCAAGCAAAAGTGACTCCGTTTCTCCTGGCCCCTTTCCCCATAGCATTCTCCACCTTTACCAGGCCGTCAGCAACATGAGAAAAGACCTGGAAAAATCAACTTATGGAACGGTAATAAACATTTTCATGAGATTTTCAGAAATATGTTGTCAAATTCTGGCGAAAACATTTTCTTCCTAAGGTAGCAATCCTGCTGTCTGCTTCTAAGCAGCCACTTGATGGAAAAGCACGTAATAGAAAGTGTTCTCTTGAGGATACATAGCCAGAAGTATTTTTAAAGTGTTCGTTTGAATTCTTTTCCCCCATCAAAATATGTGGCAACCGAAAGACATGAAAAACAAACCTTTCACAGAAAGCTGCTGTTCATTTACCTTTAAATACTTAATGAGCGCCCCTGGAACTTCTTTCGAGCCTGACTGAATCAGCTGGCAATGATGGAAGAATTTGTGCACATGTAGATCCTGAAAAACAGATGGACACAGCCATATGAAATGTGATTCATTACCTGCAAAACACAGGGCTCTCTACCTCCGTGTACCACCCTCCCACCGCAGAATCTTGCAAATCTGTTTCCCTGGGTCTTCTAATGGCCCAACTCGGCATATGCAGCTACCAACACGCATGTTCCTAAATGAGTCCCAGAGTCCTCTCAACCATCACACAAAGCAGACAAACCAAGCACACTCAGCGTGTACCTAAGCACACCAGGTAGGTCACCGTTTATGCCCAACTAATCGAACATTTGTTTAATTTCTTTTTTGGCTAGCGTAGTCTCTGAAGTTGGGCTGCTTCCATGTTTTAACAAGAGAAGCAGGAAGAGAGGTCTGAATTGACAGGTGAAGAAAAGACAGCAGCAGGGAGTCACCGGAATAACGGTCTCAGGCATTCAGTGCCCAATGTACCCTGGCCCTGCAACCGGCCAGCGTCCAGCTGTCCTATATGGAATCTACAGACATTGGATTTGTGGACAGCATGGACTGTATCAGGAACCGGAATCATGAAGTTCGGATTTTGACCTGCTTCCCCTAATTACTACCTGTGTGACCTCAGGTAAATCATCTAACCTCAGTTTCTTTTCCGATAAAATGATGAAGTGGGCAGGCGGAACTAAGAGGGACCTCGTAGGCCACACCGAAGAGTGCGGATTTCACCTTCTCCATCTGTTGACTTTTCCAACTGTGCTTGAGTTGTCTCAGAGATATCTGATTCTAATTTCATGGATGCTGCGGCTAAGAGCAAACTGTAGTAGCAAGCCATGATCCACCGACTGCGAATTTCTATGTTCAACTCCAGTCTAACCACGAGAAAAACATCAGACAAATCCCAACAGAGGGGCATCCTACAAGACAGCAGTAGTCCTGAAAACTGACAAGGTGACCAAAAACAATGAAAGTCTTGGAATTTATCACTGCCAAGAAGAGCCTAAGCAGATGTGACAACTAAATGTGACACGCTAACCTGGATAGATTCCTGAAACAGAAAAAGGCCATTAATAGGTAAAAGGATCTGGTAATTTGAGGAGAATTTTTAAATCTGAGCTATTATTAAGAATGCTGTTATTACTAATGAGAAAGTCTTTCAGGCCACAACTTCTCTAAAGCTGTCGAATCGAATATAGTCTATTTTAATCAAGAAATATAACTCAAGTATTAACGTTGACAAAATTCAGGTAATGCAACTTACTTGAGTGTAAATGGTAGACTCCAAGTGGCTCTTAATTTTCAACAAAGGCTTTGCACCATCTACCCACTTAATATCCACATTAGATTGCTGTGAACAGAAAACACACGTGAGTTTCTGTACCACTGCAATCAATAGATGAGCAACATATAATGAACGCCTTTATACGTTTCAACATTTTCTTTCAGAAACAAATAATGTGTTAGTTTCACACATAGGGAATTATTGGAAAAAATAACCCACCTTTAGAATAAATGTATCCTAAATCATTTTGAATTTCCAATCCTTTGCAGGCTGATACTTTTCCAAATGACAATAAAAATTACTAAATAAATGAATTCTTTTAATGATGCACAGAATCAAAGTCCCATTTTAAAAATCATTTAGAATCAACAGACATGAGGTTACTTTGTGAAACTACTATGCAAGCTTCTCAACACTCATTTTCGATACTCATCTTTGCTGTGGACCAGCACCAGCCCTCAAAGCACACTCTGAATAGCTATCAACCAGACCAAACTATCGACTACACCAATGGTATTCTACTTTTTAAACATTTCATCATCTACGTACACCTGAATCACTTTGCTGTACAGCAGAAATTAACACAGTGCTGGAAATCAACTATACTTCAATAAACTTTTTTAAAAAGAGGGGAAAAAACCATTTCCTCATGATTACTTCAACAAATACAGATATTTTCCTACCCTTCTGGATTCTGCATCATTCACGTTCAAGTAGCCTGGGGGAAGATTGGCGGAAACTGGCAGCTGCTGCTCAAATGTGATGATTCTACCATCCTTCAGCAAAGGTACCCAGGCAAAGCCAACTGCCAAGACAATAATCAACCATGAGAAATGAAATGGTGAATGCAATTAGCTACGCAAATGTCTGGTCGCTGGGGAGCAGGGTAGGTCTGTACGTGGGAGTCCAGGTGTTGGGCATCCGAGGGCTGGGGGAGGAACAATGAGTCTGGATCGCTTCCTAATCCTAGCCTGGCCACTAACAGGTTATTCACGCTACCTCCTTGACTATAACAGTGGGAACTACAACCCACAGCTCTTCTATCCAACAGAGTGATTGAGAGACCAAAGGGAGTTAATATGCCAAAACACTTGAAAACTTTTAAAGAGCATCAATTTCCTTATCATGACACATTGGGGGAGAATTTGGGGTAGACTTATTTTTTTTAAAGATTCAGATGTCTCTCGTCCATCCTTACAGAGTCTCATATCTGAGACTATAATCAGACAACAATCACCACGTTCCAAACTTTCTTCCAGCAACCCTAGGGTATGTAAGGGACTATGGAAAATTAAGGTCACAAGTCAAGGTTGCATTCCATATTTATACAAGGCAGTATTTAGCTGGGCAGTTTTCCTGATTACAGAAGGAAGAGGGGTTGGAGGAGAATGCAGCTAGGGCGCAGTGCTTACAACTGGAATCCACTGAGAAATTTTCCTCCCCAGTCTCTATATTTCTTAACAGTTCTACCCCAAAGAGCCTCTTGGCCTCCTATTAGAAAACTCATCATGTTCTAACTAAAAAAGCCAGAGCCATCTGTGTTGCTCAAGTCAAGTGGTGTCAGTAATTCCATTATAGAGATTACTCTGGGCTTCAAGTGTTTACAACTCAGCTGTAAAAAAGCTTGCTCTGGACTGAGTTCTGGCATATGAGAGAGGGTGTTGGCCGGAGAGTACTTTTGAATGCCATTGCTTTCTGATGCTTTAAAATTCTTTGCGTGAGTGTGGTGTGTGTGTCTGCATGTGCACACGCACGTGTTTACACTGTGCGCACAGAAGTCAACACAAATCTGGTTAGAATGTTTTCATTCACGTGTTTAATTTGGCAAATGCTTTAATTCTTCAAGAGACTAACATGTTGCGTTCTCGAAGTAGACTGAATGGCTTTCTCAGATGCTGAAACACGCCTGAAGGGCATCTTACTAGTACAACTTCAGAAATGCTTTACCCAGAGCTCTTCTTTTAGAAAAAGCAGAGGGAAGTAACATGAGCAGGAGAACTGTTCAAAAGGACTCTGTCAAAGTAGTTAAACTGAAAATTAGACAAATGACAAAAGCTTTCCAGTCCAGAAAGTAAGAAAAGGAAAATACATTTCTTCTTCTTAGGCAACAGTTTTTTCATTATAGAAATTTTTATTGAGATATTATTCAGACGCCATACAATTCATCTATTGAATATTTAAAGCATACAACTCAGTGGTTCCTAGCATATCCACAGAGCTGTGCAACTATTGCCACGATCTAATTCCAGAACTATTTCATCACCCCCAAAAGGAACTCCATACCCCTTAGAAGTCACACCCTGTTTCCCCTGATCTACTTTCAGTCTCTATGGAAGTGCTTGGGCAACATTTTTGCACTGTGAATCAATCAGAGCATGGCCAAAGGTGTCTCGCAGTCAAAACTCATCTAGCACACTTGGAAGCTATCAAGGTACAATGTCAAGCACAAGCCATCTGGCTCAAAGATATGAAGCCACTTAAAGGATGGACAGTTAAAAGTGATGAGTGGTGGGGAGGAGGGATAAATTAGGAGTTTGGGATTAAGAGATACACACTACTCTATATAAAATAGATAAACAACTAGGACCTACTGTATAGCACAGGGAACTATATTCAGTATCTTGTAATAGCCTATAATGGAAAAGAATCTGAAAAAGAATAGGTGTGTGCGTGTGTGTGTGTGTATACTGAATCACTGTGTGCTACACCTGAAACACTGTAAATCAACTGTACTTCAAAAACATTTTAAAATATATTCTTCTAAAGTGATGAGTGGCACAGAGAATAACTGTCTCACACTCCACTGAGCATCTCGCCTACTTTTATCTAGGATTTGGATAAGGAAAGAGCCATTTGTTTCTCAGGAGGTGCACTGTCATAGGTTCTTATCATTCTGCCAGATTCCTTCTCAACCTGCAAGGTCCCTACCCTGAATGAACTGCAATTTCTTTGGGGATCTAGAACAGCACCACACTATCCACACTATCACATTCAGTCCTGCCAGGCATCACTCAGATGTCTCACTAGCACCTCAAACTCAACACCAGTCAAAACCTACCATCCCCACCCACAGTTCTGCTACTTGCCAATACCTTCTTTCTAGTTTTGAAACTTCAGTGCTAACTTTGAATTACCTCTCTAGTAGCCAATCTCTTGCCGGGCCCAGTATATTCCTCTGTAATTCTCTTTCTCCATTCCTCCCTGTCCGTTATGGCCACAGTGTGGCCCCCTTTCTCTCTCGTTTCCTCCTTCCTTCCTTCTTCCTGCTCCAACTTACCCATTATATTGCTGCCTGATTGGATTTCCTGCAAAACAGCTCTTACTGGAGTTTACAACCCTCCAGTATTTCCTTATTGGTAACAGAATAAAATCTAACCCACTGCCTGGCATTCAGGGCTCTCTACCATCTGACTGATGCTTCCTTTCCAACCTGGCATCCTATGATTCCCTCCCCAGTACCCTGTGCTTCCATCCTATTGAACTACTCCCTGTCCAGACCCCTCAATACTCTGCCTCTATACCAGCTGTTCCTTCATCCTGGAATCCGCTACCTTCCTGCCATCACTGCGTTATCAAACTCTACCCTGCCCTTTAAGGCCTCACCCAAACACCATCTCCTCCTGGAAGACTTCCCTGATCCCCAGCCACCTGTCCCTCCACCAGCCAAAGTAATAACTCGCTCTTCTCTGCCATCACATAGCACTATTTTCTTGGTAATTACTACTTGCTATCTTGTGTTATAAATGTCTTCATAGGTCTCATTTCCCCTACTAGATCATGTGCTCGCTGATGATGAGATCTACGTTTGGTTCTCCACTGTATTCTCCCTAGTACTTCCTGCAATATCTTGTACATAATACATATGCGGACATATTTGCTGAGTGAATGAACAAATGAACAAATTTAGGATTGGTCCAGGCTAGCTTGGAGCTGAATCCCAGGGCATGCCGACATTGATACAGTGGGTGTGGCGCGGGCCATGTTCTTAGGGTTGTCTATGTTCTCCTAAGGATGCTTCCCATTGGTTTATCTAAAGTTTTGCTGAATGAGACCATGACTGGGGCTTTACTACCAACGCTTATTCAAGTCCTCCTCTCACGAGAACCCTAATTTCCCTCAGGTTCAAAAACACCCATGGCTCTGGGCTCACTTCCCTCTTCTCAGTGAGCAGAACTGGAAAATTCTGATTGCTGGGGCATTCTACATGAAAAAAATAACAAAAACACTGCATCACAATATGGGTTTCTCTCTGAGAAGGGCAATATTACTTTATGTTGCCTATGGTAGTCTAAGCACACCGGCAAGCATTTGGATGTGACATTGGGTAGAAATGAAGATAAAATGGACATATAATTCATCTTTTACCAATGAACTTTTTAACTCAGAAATGTACTTTTTGGTGAGGGGAAGCGGTCTGTAGCTCCACGAAAAGAGGTTATATCCAAGACAACTCCATTTCAAATAGCTCTAGAGAGAGACATTTAAAGAGCACACATACCTGGAGTTTCAACTGTATCCTGCTTTTTGGTTGTTCCCTTTATGTTAATTTCACAACTTACATGATAAAAAGTGAAAAGCAAATGATGTTTTTGATGCAGATGAATGGGAAGCTCAATTTTAATCTGAAATGAAAGCAAAATGACACACAACATTCTGTTTTGTTTTCACTGTCAAGCTGGACTGTCAGACCTTTAGCTCTGTTTCATCATACTTTTCCAATGACATATTTTTCTAAATCACAGGCCAAGTGGTCAAATAATAGATATCATTTAAATATATTCCAAATGCTTTTCTGGTCAGTTTCACTTTGACAACAATATTCTCTTGGGTTTTGACGGCTGATTTATTACTTTTGCTGGAGAGTCTAGTGGATTCTCTTGGATTCAACTTTGCAGCAGGATTTTCTGAAACACTGGATCAAAACCACATCCTTACAGCCCAGGCATACCCTGTAACTCAATCTGAGGCAGTGAATGCAATCCATCTACAATGTGCACTGAATTTGAAAGGCTGCTTTTTTCAAAATCACTGCCCTCCTCTGCATGAAAAAGAAATTAAACCTTTATAAATAAATGTGCAAGTCGTGCTACTATGCGATCCACAAATTACAGTTTATAGCAATTTCTTCAGAAGAAAAACACAACTTTAGTTTTGAATAAATAAAAAGTATCATCCTGACACACGAATTTAATACTAAAAATTAATACTTTAATACAAGCATCACAAATAATTTTCCAATCAGAACCCAACTGAATGTTTGTAATGCCTCCTGGGAAGTATGTGGGAGACAGATTACAGATTTAATTGATTTAACCCACATACCTGGACCTGCACAGGAACACATGCAAACACACACACACTCACACTCACTTTCCTGGTTAACATACAGTGAATGATTGAAAAGTCCACTTCTGGCTTCCTACAGATACTGTGGACTACTTACTACATGAACAAGTTTTCTCTAGTGACTGGCATAGGTTATTGATAGGGATGTATTAAACAGCTCGGTGATGGGACATCTGGCCTAATTATCATTCACACAAGGCACAGTTTTTGTGTTATAACTAATTTCTGTTGTAGGTATATTTCACCACAGAATGTGCCTATTCACAGCATCCAGACCATCTGGGTATCTAATGCTCTGCTGCACATAAATACGGACATCCTCCCTCCCTGGGTGGCAAAAATGCAAAGCCCCACTATCCTCCTCCCCATCCCCCGTGAAAGTAGGGGCACTGGACTGAGAAGCAATGAGCGAGCCTCGGGCTGGGGTTTAAGGCTTCCACACAACAGCAGCTGGGCCTGGGGAAATCGGGACAGCAGGGGGGATGCTTTCAAACCAAGCCAGGGATGGAGATGTGGAGCCTGAGAAGCAGAAACAGCAGAGCTTCTGGCCTGGGATGCACAGCCGGGTTCCATGGAGACAGGTAGCAATCAAAAGCAGTCTGCGGATTTGGATAAGCCGGCTACACACAGACTAGAAGAGGCTGTGACAGAGACACTAAGAGAGACGCTGGAAAGGACACAGAGACGTAGAGATAGAGGAGCGGGAAGAAGGAAAGAGAGGCAGACTGAGGAAGGGTGCTTAGAGGCTGGGAGACCACGCCAGCCTCCTCCGTCTACGTCCCACGGAAGAATTTAGTGCAGCCGATGGGATTCCGGGGGTTCAGCTGTGCTGCTGTATCTCTGAGAGCATTTCACTTACAAAGAGGCTGCCCCTTGCCACAACAGAACCCGGGAGGAAAGAGCAAGAAGGGCCTTCAGAAAATCCCTTCTAAGTTTCTTATTTTCAAGCTTTGGAAATGGAGGCTAAGAAACGGGAAGTGACTTGCTCAAGGTCCTGCAGCCAGCTGTTGTCAAAGCGAGTGCTAGAATCCCCGTTCCAGTCTGGTGTCTGTTTCCTACGTTATCTCACGCCAGAGACCCTTCAATTTGTGGGCCAATCTTCCACTGTCACCAAAGGGCACCAAGCAGGCAGTGGCCCCTCGTTTTGACGTGACATTTTCTGTTTTCATGGGACAAAACATTCAGGGATTGACAGTGCAGATACAATACTGGAAATGATTCAAAGAGAAAAAGAAAAACAACCACTGCATTTTGTAAACGTCAAAACAACATGTTTTACCTCATCATAGAACTCTGGATTCTGGTTGTGATGTGAGACAACAGCATAAGCGTTTGTGGTAAAAACAGACCCTGCAGGTTTTCCATAAATACACTGCAAAAGAAGGAAACAGAGTCACCACTCTCAATGCCACTCTTTAAACATGATGCTAGGGGAACTACAAACAGTTAGAGGCATCTGTGAGCCCAGGGTCACGGCCAAGCCCACCCGGCTCCTACCATGAGCCTGTAAATTCCAAATCATTTACAGTCCCTTCAGACACCACCCCAGACATCGCCTTACTTGGCTGCATGGATGCTTCTGGATTTCCAGCCATCAGAGGAATATAATTCCAACCTAGCTGACAGTAAGAAGCTGAACACTTCTAATCATTTGGAAGGGAAACACTCTCCAGCCAGGCCTGGAAAGCTTACTTCTCTCGTGCTATTGGCACTTTTTTTTATTATTTTTGTAATTAAATATCAATAATATTTATTGATAGTAATAGACTTATTTATGCTCAGAAAACACCAAAAGGTACTTTTATTTCAGATTAGTTAAACAAAATGTCACCTACTGAGGTAGAATGAATAAGTATTATATAATTTGAGAGTCAGTTATAATTAGCAATAAAAAGATACACAAAAATATGGAACGCTTCACGAATTTGCATGTCATCCTTGAGCAGGGGCCATGCTAATTTTCTCTGTATCGTTCCAACTTCAGTATATGTGCTGCTGAAGCGAGCACTGTACTTCATTTTTTTTTTCTTTAAGAACTTTTGACACACAATTGACATACAATAAACTGCATATATTTAAAGTGTACAATTTGATATTTTTTTCTTATCAGTAATGTACATATGGCGATCCCAATCTCCCAATTCATCCCCCCTCAACCACCGCCCCCCAATTTCTACAATTCTTAACATGAGAAGCTCCCCCTTGGTCGGTCAGCAACATTTGCTGAGTGCGCGTTGTGCAGTGGGCAAGGCAAGGACTTAACAAAACAGAACCAACAGCAGATCCATTCCTAGCCTCGAGGAATGAGAAACTGAATGTCCATTAAGCTACAGACCAGCTTACTGTTCTCACACCTTATGAGCCACAGTTTAAGAGTCACCGGCTTGCTGTTACACCAATAAAATTAATGGAAGGCTTTCTACGGTTCCGTGGAGAGATCCGATTTCATTTCTACTGTGAGGTTTTCACTTCCATAGGCCTAATAAGTTCAAGGATGAATATATAGAGTCAGCGTGCCAAGGTCCTAATTGCCTCACTCGGGTACTTCAGAGTCAGCCTCCAGGCCAGCTCAGAAATGAAACTGAGATTCCATGTGAGTGCATCGCCAACTCTCCTTAAATGTGGTTATGAAGGCAATTTGCAGGCACTGCGGAAAGGTAACCTAAGAATCTTTAAGTATACAAAAAGATACTGCATGGGGGCGAAGAAAAAGTTATTCTCCTCTCCACTGGAGAAAGAATCAGAGAACATACACCTAATGTGAGCCAGCTCATTCTTAATTTGACTTTGGTTTCTCTGTGAAAAAAACTCTCTTTTCAAAGGCAGGAGCTATTAAACATTCAATGACTTAATCGGGAATATTCCAGCCTCTTTCCTGACGTGGTTTAAATGGAAGATTCGCCATCCATCTGTCTGATTTAGGCTCAAGCTAGAGAAGTGGGAAGCCAGATAAACACTTTGTGATGGCCAGACATTCTGACTTCTCTCTCAGGCCTCTGATGAATGGGCTAAAAGGCCAAAAGTAAAGAGCTGCTATAAAGAGTGAAAATGTAAGGGCACTGTGAAGGGACAGGTATTAAAGGATTGCGGTATCAGATAATACTAAGATGCTTTTCATAGATCACTAATTCAAGTTTGGAGGCACCATTTGGCCAGCCACGGACTAGAAGTCATATCTCAGATCAAAGCAGTCATGCTGTGCTTCTGTCAGCTTGAAGCCTGTTCAGGTTTCAAGGAGAAAGGAGGTTCAACTCCCCTGATGGTACCGTTATAAGCTGTCAGGTCATAGGAGAAGACAACCTTATGATTGGGCATCGGAGCAATGCAAAATCAAAGTGGAGCAAAGGCAAAAATCTGCCATATGAAGCTTACCCATTTTTAAAGCTATATATGCTCCTAACTCATTTTGTGATTTCTTAATATGCAACTCATTCTTATAGTTAATGTGTAAGAGTAGAGAAGATGATATTACCTTTGTCACATTCATACATTTTCTTTGACATTTAGACACATTAAGCTCAGCATACAAAACTACTGGGTACCAAAATCTCTACCTCTACTAAAAATGCATGCTTATCAATATCACCAACAAACCTTTAGAGCGCTAGCCTCACTTTCATCCGAATCCCGGAATTCCACGCAGACCGCAATGTTCCTTGCCTAAAATGATTCATCATTCAAAATGAGTCACAAAACAATAAGATTATAAATAACACTTTACACCCCAAAATGGATAGTTTACACTGTTTACCTTGGCAAATGTTTTCTGGCTATCATATTTTAATTGCAAGGGGTATACATATAGATGGTTTTTGTAAATAGTAAATGGATAACAATATTTTGTCATTTCTGGAACAAACTCTTCAACTTCCACAGTAATATTTTGACAATTCTTTTCAAAAGGCTTCAGGGGCACATAGGAAGACGTAATACAATCTATAGCAGAAAAAAAAAACAGGCAAAGATATAACAATTATTAACACATTCCTGCATTTATAAAAATACACGTGGACTGTGTTCTCAAAGAGCGGTTTAAGAAACAGAATTCTCAGTGATTGACGAAAAGTCATACAACCCCTTTAAGAACCCAGAAGAACAAGTAGGAGTAAGTAGCCTGATGCTGATTTTAGATTTTAGTGAGACCCTTCAAACCAGACATGGATTGCTATTTCATTCTCAACGTAGAGTGACTTGCCAAATATAACACATCATAATTTTGACAAATTTAAACTCTGCAAAGAAATCCATTACATTTTTCCTCCTGTGACTGCAATTTAGCTTTCACTGCAAATTTTTATTGGTATCAGGGAAGTAACAGTAAATGTATGCCAATTAGCTCATAGCTAGTCACTCTTAAAAAGTTAACTTGGTGCAGGTGCAAATTTTCACTTAAGAAATAATGGCAGCCTTTTGAAACTACAGATCTTATGATGTGTTACCAATAATAAAGTCAATCCTCCCGAACGTGGAAAACAAAAAGCCTCAGAGAGGTGTAGTTGCACATGCTGAGGTAGCCCCTTGTCGTAAAGGTTATTCATACACTTAAGGGGCTCTGAAACTCTAGTCCTTGCTGCAGAGCGATACTGATGAAGGAGGAAGACCTGGGAGAGTCAGACCTGAGGACACAATATTTTTCATTGGGTTTGGTTTGCTATTAGAGCGTTACTTACAATAGACTATCTGGAGGTACAGAGTAAAGGCACACAGAAATAAGTGATCATTTCACTACCCACAGATCACTACTGCTAATATTTTGGCATATTTTCTTCTAGACTTCTTCCTATGCATGTTTTATGTAACAACACAAAAATCCCACTGTATACAGAACTTTATCCTGGTTTTTATTGGCATTTTATCTGATGTCTTACTTCATGAATTCTTTGTAAACATCATTTTTCATAGCTGCATAAAGTTTCATGGTATCAGGATACCATAACTGCCCTAACCGCACTGAGAGTGTTGCACTCTTTGGTTGTTTCCAATTCTCTGCCTCCCCCCCCCCCCATATAAACAACACTGCAAAGAACATCTTTATGCATAAACTCCTGTCTACACTTCAAATTATTTCTTTAGGAAAAAAAAATCCATTGTACTCTTAGATGTTTTAAAATGTCAATTGCCACTCTCCTACTTCAATCCTTTCGTGACTTCTCGTGGTACTTGGAATGAAATTCAGTCTTTTAAGGAGTTACAATGGTCTTTACAATTCTCTACATGATGTGATTCTTCCTACTTCATCTCCTATCTTTCTTGTTCCCGTCATATGCTACACTAGAGCCACATAGGCTGCGTTTCTGTTCATACAAACCAAGCTAGCTCCCACCTCAAGGTCTTTATATATGTGACACCCTCAGAGCAGAATGTACAGTCCCAGCCACCACATGCTGGCTGGGCCACATGGTGAGCCTTCCTTTTTAAAGCAGTCCACCCAATCACAGACTGAAATTATTCACTTATTTGTTTTCTTGTTTAATGTTTGTCATTCCTTCTAGAC
This sequence comes from Hippopotamus amphibius kiboko, assembly GCF_030028045.1. Taxonomy (NCBI): domain Eukaryota; kingdom Metazoa; phylum Chordata; class Mammalia; order Artiodactyla; family Hippopotamidae; genus Hippopotamus; species Hippopotamus amphibius. The sequence goes on from NC_080203.1 coordinate 32,732,485, forward strand.
TGTAATCTCCATACTTTCAAAGCATATGCTAAGTATTCAATACAGTTTACTCAATAAATGCTTATTCGGTGAATAAATGGCTAGATAGACTCTCAAAAATGGAATGTCTTAGTTACAGACATTCGTGGATATCTGTTGCCAAACTGTACTCCTACTCGTGATGGGGGATGATGCCTGGTCAAAACTTAGCCAGCATTAGACAGTTCCACTTCATTTTTGTAAATCTGATAGATGAACAAAAATATCATAATGCTTAAATGTTTAACTTTGTGTTAGTGGCATAATTACTGAGACTGGACATGTTTTAAATATTTACCAGTCACCTTCTTTCCTGCAAATTGTCTTTTATGTCTTCTGTCCATTTTTTTCCTGGGATCATAGATCCTTGTCTTTAGACAAGAAAAGAGAGTCTCCTCCTTTTGGATCCCTTTGCTGATGAAACGTATCCAAGACAAAAGGAGCAGAAACTGACCGGAGCACACGCACAACATCGTATACTATACATGAAACAGCATCTGATAAAATCAACTTAATTCACTTCCTAATCTGGAACTATTCACCATGTGTCCTGGGTTGAACAGTGTCCCATCAAAATTCACATCCACTGGAAGCTCAGAATGTGACCTTATTTGGAAATAGGGTCTTGGCAGATGTAATTAGCTAAGATGAGATCGTAATGGATTAAGGTGGGCCCTAAATCCAATGACTGGTGCGCTTAGTAGAAGGCCATGCGAGGAGAGAGGCAGAGATTAGAGTGATGCAGCTACAAGCCAAAGGATGCCAAGGACAGTCAGCAGCCACTAGAAGCTAGGAAGAGGCGAGGAACGATTCTTCCTTAGAGCATTTAGAGGGAGCATGGCCCTGCTGACGCCTTGATTTTGACGTCTAGCCTCTAGAACCACAAGAGAATAAACTTGTCGTTTTAAGCCACCGAGTTTGTAATACTTTCTTACAGCAGCCCTAGGAAACTAATACACCATGTAAACCTCAAGAAAAATACTGGAAAGATAAAAACCTGAGATACAAACATAGCCCTGTAGGTTTATTTGCAATATGTAAGTTCTTACTTGATAAATCCACAGGAACACATTCTACTGTGATGTTTAGCTGCCCAGGAATAATCTGCAATTTGGTCTTCTCTGGCCTAGATGTAAAATAAGAATATTTTATACTTAAAAAATATGATTACGAAGTATTTTGGTTACCCTTTATCCAAACTTCCAAATGCTTCCAAATCCAAATTCTTCAAAGCATTTTATTTTTCCCATACATGACTCACATTCATCATTTGAAGAAATTATAATTCATCTATTATATTGATTTACTGCAGTAACTCCAAAACACTTACTTCTTGTATTCCGAGAGCAACTTGAGAATGTCTTCATTTGAAAGCTTGCTACTGTCCTGTTTATACAAAGGAGAAAATCTCCCATCCAGGTCCAGAGAGCCTTGAATATCTTTGAAAATGGGTCTAAAACAGCAAAAGAAGGGGTTTTTTAACTTGAAAGTATTGATAAATTAAGATAAAATGGTGGTGGTGGGAGTATAAAATGGTGAAACTCTTTTGGAACATAATTTGGCAGCTTCTCTTGAAGTTCAGCGTAACACCTACCCTCTGATCCTGTAGCTCCATTCATATTTATCTGTTATAGCCCCAAACTGGCAACCACCCAGATAGTCATCAACAAGTGAATGAATAAACAAATCATGGTATATTCTTACAATGGAATACTACTCAAAGGGAACAACTGATACAACATTATGGATGAAACTCAAAAACAGATTGAACACATGAAACCAAATGCAAGAGTACATACTGCATGGAATTTACCTAGTGGCGCAGTGGTTAAGAATCCACCTACCCATGCAGGGGACACGGGCTCGATCCCTGGTCCAGGAAGACCTCACATGCTGCGGAGCAACTAACCCTGTGTGCCACAACTACTGAAGCCAGCGTGCCTAGAGCCCGTGTCCTGCAACAAGAGAAGCCACGGCACTGAGCAGCCCACACACCACAACGAAGAGTAGCCCCAGCTCACCACAACTAGAGGAGAGCCCACGTGCAGCAACGAAGACCCAACGCAGCCAAAAAAATAAAAGAGCACATACTGCATGATTCCATTTATATTCTATTCCATTTATAGAATAGGTAAAAGTCATCTAAGGTCAGTGGTTGCCTGGGTGGGGGTGGGATGGCTGACTGGACCGGGGATGTGAGGAAACTCTTTGAAGTGATAGACATATTCTATATCTTCGATGGGGTGGTAGTTATATGACTGTATACATCTGTGAAAATTCATCAAGTTGGACATACAAAATGTGCACTTTAATCAAAGGTAAATTACATCTCAATAAAGGTGATAAAAATTGAATTAGATCTTTAAGATCAATTTATAGAGTTTACAATATATACGCAAAGTTTCCAATATGAATTGGAATTAGTCCCTTCCCTTGCCCTTCTTCCATTTTTCAAGCAGCTTTTTAAATAAATTTATTTATTTATTTATTTTATTTTTGGCTGAGTTGGGTCTTTGTTGCTGCATACGGGCTTTCTCTAGTTCCGGAGAGCTGGGGCTACTCTTTGATGCGGTGCGTGGGCTTCCTATTGCAGTGGCTTCTCTTGTTGCGGAACACGGGCTCTGGGTGCGCAGGCTTCAGTAGTTGTGGCATATGGGCTCAACAGTTGTGGCTCGCGGGCTTTAGAGTGCAGGCTCAGCAGTTGTGGCACACGGGTTTAGTTGCTCTGCAGCAGGTGCGATCTTTCCGGACCAGGGCTCAAACCTGTGTCCCCTGCGTTGGCAGGCGGATTCTTAACCACTGCCCCACCAGGGAAGCCCCTCAAGCAGCTATGTTACTGCTAAATCAGGAAGTAATGTACAAGCAACCCACACACTGGAAGCAGCTACAGCCAGAAGCACAATTCCCCCTGGCAGAACCTCTGAAAATGTGGTTATAAGCATTAACTATTGTTCCTACTTCTAAGCATACCTCCTTTATTTTCAGTAAACAGGGGTTTATCACACATCTTTTAAATACCCCAACCAAGCCTTTAGAGTGAGTTCCTGCTACTGCTGACAACCAAAATAATTCAGGAAGAAAAAAACAGTGTAATTCCACATTAGAACTGGGGATCAAAGCTTCTAACTTCGGAGATTTTAAAATTAATTTCCTACTGGCAAATCATCATCAAGCAGCTACTGCTATGGCCTGAAGTGGGGGTGGGGGGCAGCGTGCCACAGGGCTCTGGAGCGGGCTCTGAAGTCAGGTGCCGTGCGTTCTGAGTCCTGCTCACACACATGCCACGTGACCTTGGGCAAGGATTTTTTTTTTTTTACTCCTGTGACTCAATTTCGTCACCCCCAAGATGGGGGAGAATAGTACCTACCTACCTACCTACCCATTTATTTATCTATCTATTTATTTATTTAATTTATTCACTTAGCTGTGCCAGGTCTCAGTGGTGGCATGCGGGATTTTCATTGTGGCATTCTCCAAAAAAAGGTCCCACCCCCTGCTTTTTTTTTTTTTTTTTTTTAGTTGTGCCATGCGAGCTCTTAGTTGCGGCATGCAGGATCTAGTTCCCTGACCAGGGATAGAACCCGGGCCCCCTGCATTGGGAGCACCACCAGGGAAGGCCCAGTACCCACCTCTTAAGGACGTATACATTAAGCACTTAGACCTCTGCCTTGTACAGTTAGCACTTAATTAGTATAAACAATAGTAGCAGCAGCTGGAGCATCACTACGTATGCTTCTATTTACAGGCCACATTTCACCTTCTATAACACCCAAATATACCACCCTCTGCTATTCTTTGCCCTTGACCTATTCTTGGCTATCACTCTTACCAGCCTGTAAAATAAGGACAAGGTGCTTTTTCACCTACCAATATACAATGCATTTTGAGACCCTCCCCCAAATGAAATGACTATAGTGACAGAAGAGTTAATTAACTTAGAATCTCCTACCCTTACGCTACTCCCCCGCACCCACTGAACATAACTGATTGAATTATTCCAAACATGGTGCCCTTTCCCCAGAAGTTCCGGTGAGCTGTACAGGCTGTACTACAAACAAGCCAGGGAACTTGTACTTCAACGGGGGAATAAGCAAGAAACACATTTTAAGTCATCACTGTAGGTAGACTTGCAAGATTTGGAGAAAAATCATGTAACCCACCATCAGATATGTGGTATAGATAATACACTTCCTAATATACTACCCTTGAAGGGGTTGCCAAATTTGTCATCAGAAAGCAAGAAAACCTACTAAGTAATTACACATTTGCACTTAACAACTGCATTCTCCGCCGTCTAATTTTTAGCATGTTTTTCAGAATTTCTCTATGATGGCTTTTCAAAGCATAAACCCAGCCAACTCTGAAATAGTGGGCACACTGTACATAATTCACTACAATTTCTGGTTTTCTGGAAAAAAATTCCATCGCTTTAGCAAATAAGCTCTGCTTTAAAATGCAATAAAATTAAGTGGTGTCAGTCGGATGAGTAAGCCAAGCCAAAGAAAATTTGCCTGAAGCAAGAGATTTGAAAAAATGAAAGGGTCTTTGAGGCACAGCAAATTCTAAGAGAAAGAATTCTTCTATCCCCACCCCAGCCCCATGCCCCCAAAGTTCATTTGTGGAAATCTAATCCCCAAAGTGATGATATTCAGAGGTAGGGCCTTTGGGAGGTGATTTGGTCATGATGGAGACCTCATAAAGGGGATTAGTGCCCTTATAAGAGGCCAGAGAGTTAGCCCGCCCTCGTTCCGCCATGTGAGGATACGAGGAGACGTTGGTTATCTGAAACTTGGAAGAGAGTCCTCACCAGAACCCAACCAAGACGGCACGCTGATCTTGGACTTCTAACCTCTGGAAGTGTATGAAATAAATGTCTGTTGTTTAAGCCACCCAGCCTACAGTAATTCGTGACAGCAGTCTGAATGCAGTGAGACACATCCCAAGTGTCCCAAGATATAACTGGCTTGTCAGAAACAGACTTCCGAATGCTACTGGCAAGGACAACAGCCCTCAACTTCACCTATGAGCGTGAATAGATGGGTCAGGGTTATTTTTGTACAAACCTGGCAGCCCAAGCAAAGGGCATTCTGTATTGTCCAAGGCGGCTACACACTTGCTTTGCTGTCCTGTGCACCTTCTGGGCCGTCTAAGGTCAGAAATAAGGAGATAGGATCATATTTGTTCAAACTACCAGGGACTCACCCAGAAAAATAATTGCCCCAGCTTACCCATATAACATATCAAAATCTAGGAAAACAGTATATAGAAATAGCTACAAATAAAACAGAACACACATCAGCCACCCACTTTTCAAGATGAAAGTATTTGCTAAAGGTTCTGTGTCTTCTCATCAACAGAACCCTCATCAAGATATCAGAAGAGAGACCCAGTAGATATAGGGCATGTTTAGTACCAAAGACCACTACTGGGAAAAATTTAAGCAGTTTTAATGTCTATTTCCCTTCACACATGAGCAGACAGATGCTCATCATTCTTGGGAGAAGTTTGTTCTGGGTACCACTGACCTTTTACTCCCAAGATAAAAGCCAAATGACCAAGAATCAATGCAATTAGTGTATCGTGGGCAGGAGCTGCTGTTTGCACAGGCACTGGGAGATGACAAAGGAGATTAACTGCCTATAGAGTCTAAACAGGCTGTGAAAATGCTGGCTGTATGCTCACCCCTAGGGATACAGAATGCTAGAGGCTTTTATCTATATCGTTGAGACTTTTTATTCCCCCTCAAATTAGTCTTACGTCTCTTCAGCATCTCCCACTTAATAAACACTATTTGGATACACAACTAAATGCTACATACAACAGATTGACTCTTATAAATAGTCAGCAGCTGGAGTGCTGCTAAAGAACTGTGCCACGTATGCTTTCTCTCTCTGGGCCTCACTTTTCTCATTTATAAAATGAGAGGAGAGGATTAGATCAATAACTTCCCAAAGTTTGGAACTCATGATCCAGAAATTTGGATGGTTATACATGTCACCGACTTCTAAGGTTGCCATTTAAAGACATTTTCAGACAGTAAAAAAAAAAAAATCAGACGTCTGCCATTTCAGATGCCAGCATTTCAGGAAAGACGAACGGGTGTAATGTTTAAAAAATAGGAAGGGCAAAAATCCCAGAATAAGGGACAGCCCTTCGAATTGAATACACTGAGTTTCATGAATGGTTCACTCTCTTGTCTTTCTTTTCTCATTTCATCACAGACAGGAGTAAATTTCAGTACAGACTGGCATTTGGAAACTGCAGCACTGGGTCATTTTTGCCCTCCCAGCTCTGACGTTCTAGGCCTCTATGCAGGGCTGGGAGTAAAGAAACAGTAGTCATTGCCAAGGATACGTTATCAGTGAACAGATGTTGCCTAAAAGCCTTTAGCTCTTACTTTGATAAACAAGTGAAAAATCAGATCATCATGTAAAAAAGACACAAAGGAAAAGGGGAAAAAGTCATATTCAAGCTCTAGCATGCATACTCACATAGTGTACAATATTTTCAGAAGAGACTGCATGCTGAGAAACTTTTTTGTTTTGTTTTGTTTTTTGCTTTCTTTTTGGAGGAGTCATTGATAATACCATTTAAAATATCAATAAAAGGCAAATTCTACGTTAGCCTGAAATGCTCACATATGATCTTTATAAATACCTTTGCCGGGTCGGAATTTTTGATGTAGGGCTCTGCACAGTGCGTGATGTTCCCCTGGAGCACCTTTTCAATTCTCGCAACCAGGAACATTTCAGGATGTGGATTTGTCACTGAGAAAATTCCCTGGAAAAAAATTCCTTCCATTAGACTTTTCTTTACTGTAACCTCATATATACAGTTGTTTGGTTAGTGATTCCTAGGTGTGTGTTTAGCACAGAATGTTGATATTCAACATAGGATCATGTCCAGGGCCCTGGTAAGAGATAGCACTTCCTTTCATACAGTTTTCCGAGTTCCCCATGTTCCTTTCAAAATGGATCTTCTATTTTTTTTTTCACCAATTTCAAGTCTATTAGTCCCCAAAGCGCAGGTGTCACCCTGGCTGCTTAGCCTCTAGGTACGTCCTCAGGCCTCATCAATGCAACGTGTCTTGTTTGGCTTAAGTGGCATGTGCTAAAATCGCGTGCATTTCTGAAAAAGAACAGGATATTCATTTTTAAACGTAGCTGCATGTAACTCCAGGGCAATTCACTCACACTTAACTACTATCAATACTAATGGTAGCTAAGAAGGAAGAAAATACTGCTCTGCGTAACATAAAAACTAAATCATCTTATAGAAAACATTCTTTTGCTGCAGTTAAAGAGCGCTGGTGCTCTCAATGTAAAGGTAGAGGACAGAGGATCCAAAACTCCTTTTGTTCCCAAACACTTTATTGCAGGTACTAATGTAGATGCAACCCAAGTTCCATGAGTCTTCTGTGAAGGCATGTGGAACAACCATATCATCTCCTGTCCAGTTCGGCTCCTTCCAAATATAATGTCTTCCAAATAGCCTGTGAGTTGGTTATGTCTGTTGCTTAAAGGAGCACCACACAAATGAACTCAAGTGGAAAAATCCATCACTGGGACGCTACCAAGTTTTATTTTTCTGCTTGGTATATTACCAACTGTGTCAAGATAGTGTGTTCCAGTTTTCAAAGCATTTCAGACACATTAGCTCATCTGTTCCAGATAGAACCCTCGGAGGTAGACAGGAAAGAAGAGAAAACTGAGTGCAGGACACTAAGTAGTTCCCCCAAATCCAACGGCTTCTAAGGATCCCAGACAATGGCTGATTCAGTTTTGAATTCCCAAGCAGCAAGCATGGAAGAAAGTGGTTAAAAACTGTTTGGGGAGTCAAATTTCCTGGGTTTCTCAGATTTCCCATCTATGAAATGGGGGATGATGAAAGTAATAGCTATTCTGTAATCTTCTTGAGTGGATTAAATGAAGTAATGCAAATTAGGTACCTCATTATTACCAGAGTAACCCAGAGCATCTCAAGATCACAGAACTTGATTTTTGGTTCTGCCAGGAGGATGCTGCCTGGGCTATGAGATGCAGCTGGCCGACTGCTCGAGCGGCCCCCACACAAGGTATGCTGAGCAGTGCAGCCTGAATGTGCTCTCATGCTCTCCAATTGTCACATAACTGTGCTAGACAGTTTTCGTGCACCGTCTCCCTTAGTCTTCATAAAAACCCTTGAATGCAGGCACTACGATATACACATTTTACAGGTTAAGAAACTGAGGCTTAGAGAGGTTCATGCAGCAAGTGGGTGAAGATTGCAGCCAAGGCTCCCGGACAATACAGCCCAGGCTACACAGCCTCTCAGCCTCTCGACCCAGGCTTCCAACATCTCACGCGACAAAGCTGGACGAGAACACGAACACTGATCACTGCCACGGCTAACATTCACCGGCTAACATTCACCGAGCGTCTATCGTTTCCCATGCCCAGTACTCCAGCCGCTTCCCCACAATGATGCCAGCAGCCAATGTTACCATTTTAAAGGATTTGACAATTGATAAGAGGAAGCTGCTTTCACTTGTTTATCTATGATCACTGTTACTACTGCTCTTACTGGCAGCCACGTCTTACTGAGCAAAGGCAGGGGTCCTGGTACAGGGCCGAGTGCTTTCTGGACACAGCACAAGCTGTCTGAGCCTCACAGATGCCCCGGATGCAGGAACTATGGTTACCTTCAGTTTACAGATGAGGATGCTGAGGCACAGAGATGCTCATTGTTCGACTGACCAGAATTCCATCTAGGGGGATACCCTCTGGGGCTGCTTTGGCTTTTGTCCCATCAGCTTCTAGCTCTACCCCTGTCCCCAGAACACAGAAGGGTAACCAGAGAACACCCAGGAATCCTGTGTGGGCTGGGCGTTTGGCTCTTTAGGACGAGGCCTCTGGCCCTTCCCTCCTGTCCCACCAAGGAGGCGTGGATGTGCCTGTCCCCTCGAGGGTGACTCTCACCCACTTCACAGCCCCCTTTCTCTAAAGCAGCGGTCCCCAACCTTTTTGGCTGCAGGGACTGGTTTCGTGGAAGACAACTTTTTCACGGGGGTGGGGGATGGGTCAGGTGGTAATGTGAGCGATGGGGAGCAGCAGATGAAGCTTTGCTCGCTCGCTCGCTCACTGCTCACCTCTTGCTGTGTGGCCCAGTTCCCAACAGGCCGCCGACCAGCACCGGTACCCGTCTGCTGCCTGGGGGTTGGGGACCCCACCCCTGCTCCAAAGAACGGGTCAGGTCCCCCCATCCCAGTCCCCAGCACTGCGCCCCCAGGGCAAGGCAGGGCATGTGATGGCAGTGGCCGCCTTTCACTAGCCCAACACCCGCCGCCCTCCAGCAGGGAGCCCACAAGCCCCAGGGAGGCAGACTCCTAAGAGTCAGCAGCTCCCCCACAACCCCGACCCCATGTCAGCTTGGGGGCCATGGGGGACTGGACTCTGTCAGGGCATCTGGGAAGGAACTGCCAGGCAGCTGGGAGTGAAGTGTCTGGTCACAGGGGCTGTTTGGTGTCAGGAAGGCAAAACGACTCGGTGGACCCAGCTTCCTCCTTTTCCTGCGGTCACCTTGTTGCCCCTCAGGAAGCTATCGGAGAGAAAGACTCCAATGAGCAGATGGAGAGGACCTAGAGTGGTCCCCAAACCCCCACTGTCTGCCAAGCCCTGGGAGCGACATCTTCCTATAGATCATGTCGCCGCCTGATTAGCCTTGCTGGAGAGGATGGGGTTGCCAGACAGCGCTTTCCAGGAATGCTGGGGAACCAGGCTGTTCCCCTCTCTAGGGTGACAGGGAAGCAGTAGAGGACAGGGGGGAAAGCTGGGCTTTGGAGTCTGCTAGACCCAGGCTCAGGTCCTGTTCCTCATCTTAGTAGCTCTGTGCCTTGAATAAGCCACGTGACTCCTCTGTGCCTCAGTTCCCTCATCTCTAAAATGGGGATAGGAATAGGACTTACCTACTTTGCTGGGGGTGTTGTAAGAATTAAATGACTTTATACAGATAAAGTACCTAGAGAAATACTGAAAAAAATTGCTGAAAAAAAAAATCAATGAGCTGAGATTAGTGTTCAGATCTGCAAACACTCAGTCTCTCCCCACACAGTCCTGCATCCTAGTCCTAAATGGGAGAAAGATGAAGAAAAATGCTTCTTCAAAAGAAAGTGTTTGGGACTTCCCTGGTGGCACAGTGGTTAAGAATCCACCTGCCAATGCAGGGGACATGGGTTCAATCCCTGGTCCAGGAAGATCCCACATGCCACAGAGCAACTAAGCCCAAGTGCCATAACTACTAAGCATGCCCTCTAGAGCCCATGCTCCGCAACAAGAGAAGCCACCACAAAGAGAAGCCCACGCGCCGCAACGAAGAGTAATCCCTGCTTGCCGCAACTAGAGAAAGCCCGCGTGCAGCAACAAAGACCCAATGCTGCTAGTAAATTAATGAATTAATTATTTCAGAAAAAGAAAGAAAATGTTCAACTATTTGAAGCAAATGACCGCTTCCTGATATCTTTAGTTGATCTGGAAAAAAGGGTGCAAAAAGATAAAGCCATTTGAGGCCACTGCCAATCGTTCTCACCTCTCCACCTCTCATCTATTCCTCTGAAGTCTGTCTCACATCCCACATCTTCTGCGCGGTCTCCTAAGTCAAATCCTGACCCCTGACCCCTCCACACGTTCCAAACTCCTCCACTCCCATTGTGTTACACATATCTGCACTTAATTACATTCTGCATAATACTGTTGACTGAGGTCTTTCAAACAGACCTAGGTTCAAATTCCACCTTCACCGCTACTGGCTATGTCATGGTGGGCAGCTTACTTAGCCTCCCTGCTCTGCAGTTTCTTCATCTACAAAACAGCAATAATTATCCTATTTCACAAGACAACGGTGTTTCCATGAGACACCAACGGAAAATTCTGGCACACAAGAGAGATTCAAAAAATGTTGATTTTCCTCCTGACCTAGGTTACAAGCGGGATGACACCTGAAACCACAATTTAAACTTCTTGTATTGAACAGACAGCTGAGCACACTGAAGTCATGCTGCAAATACATCACTGACTTAGAAGGACTTATTTGACATTGTGTGGAAAATTTTAAACATATAATTCAATAGCAGGTTCCCAAATACTTGTAATACTGTCTTGCTCAATCCCTCTTTTAGAAGCACAGGCTGTCATGGTGGAATGTTCACATATGTGACAACCACAGTCTGAATAACAAAGTCAGGGGATATAAGTGAATGAGGCACAACATGGGAAAAAACGACCGCAGATTCACACAGCCCACAGACGGTAGTGACAACACATGTCATGTCCCCTAGCACTGGGCAATCTGTATTGATAAACATCATCTTTGACCCTGAAAACCCCAATGCTTGACATTTATTCTAAGGAGATAATTCAACAAGTGAGTTAAGATATAAGCACGCGGATGCAATAACACGGTGTTATTTATGGTATCCCCAAATTAGAAATATGCTAATGAGCTAAATCAATGGAATAACATATTAGCCTTTAATGAGAATGTGATGGATCAGACAGTGATATAGGATAATAAACATGATGGTGAATAAATACAGTAGGTATAAAACAGCATGACTGTGATACAGTGTGTATAAGAGTATACATAATGTATATGTGTTTATATATACACAACAGACATATCTAGGAAGATGTTCGCCAAAATGTTAATAGTTATTGTCTATGGGTGGTGATTTTTACTTTCTTCTTTATTACTTTTTGTATTGCTTGAATTTTCTACATAATAATGTATTTATATTTATAATCAGAAGAAAAAAGGAACAACATCTTGATTTGGGGTAAAATAAATCTCCTTAAAATGTGAGCTGCTTTGTTCTGCTTCTTCCCACTTTAATTCTCTGCCACACTCCAGTTTCCTTTCAGTTGCAAAAGTCTAGAAGGCAGACCATCAATTCTGCTCTGCCTAACCTCTTATGGCCTCCGGTCTGGCCAGAGGTCAAAATGCCAGGGAATTGTTACGCTGCTTCGAAAGGGAATTCTTTGCATCAGATAGGGCATTACAGCTGTGACACAAGAACTCCTTGTACAAAGAGTGTTTATGCGCCATTAAAACTACCTACTCAGAATGGGGATGGGAATTAGGAAGGGAAGGTTATTGTAGGATCAACTTTTTCTTCAAAGAACCGAGCCTTTCAGGTACTTATTGTCTTGCTCAAAAGTATGCGTGTGGGTACAGGGGTGTGTCTGTGTCATCTGCATTCCATCTCACAGAATACTTCCTTTGAGATTCACATCACTTCACCAGTGTATCATCAGCATACTTGCTGGTTTCCTTTTTTTCCCCTCCCACGTCAGTCACCAGAAAAACATCTATACACAGACCCTACAAAAGATGGAATGCCCATGAAAACATTGGCCGGAAACTGTGAAGGAACCCAAGGCTGTTTCTGTTTCTTATTCTGAATGCGCTACCCAAGGCTAAAAGACCATTCCTTACCTGCTTTATGTAGCGTAACTGAGATTCAGCAATTCCATGAATGAAAGATTCGGGTGAAGAGCCTCTTGGGTTTCCATCACTAGCCAGTTGGGCTGAAGGGCCCCACAGCATTTCACGGACAGATGGGGGATTCAGGTCTACGTGGAAGTCAGCTGAAATCTTACAATTGTTCTTCACATCAAATAAGGCAAGGTTGATAAAAAAGGGTTCAACCTGGGAATGAAAACCATTACATTTTTAAACTATGATGTTTATTTTAGGGGGGATGGGGGGAGGGACACAAATTACAAAATAATTTTTTTTTTTATTCCTCGAGTTTCTGTGATTACGGTTCCTTTCTAAGTTCAACATTTAGCTAAAATTGCATTATGGCTCATTTGCATATAAGAAAGAGCATTCTAAAGAACAGACTATCAAATTTTAACTTTTGTCAGCTATAAATAATTTCACAAGTTATAAATTTTAAAAAATGATGAGAAGAAATCAGAAGTCACATTTAAAGAACATCAATTGCTCTATGAATAAATTTTAATCCTCCATAGGCTTATTGAAATTACCTAAAAATAATGCCGATATTACAGAGTAGAAATAAATCTTCCCTTTTGCTATGGTGCAGCTTTTACTGGATTATACATTTAATAAAAGCTAATATCAGTCAACATCAAATTACTTGACAAAAGCTTTGCCCCATCAGCAGTTTTGGAAGACATGATTCCTCTCTACAGATGGCATTTGAAAGCTGGTCACAAAGAGAAATTCCGTGCCAGATGGCATAAAGATTAACCCTTTACACACCGAAAGTCTGCTAGTACATCTCAGCTACTTTGTAAAAGAATACATCATCCCTGTGGATATTTTTCAAAGACAAAGCAGAACCCCCCAAAAAGATGAACATAACATGCAGTCTCTTTGGTGATTTTACATTCATAGTTTCAAGTATTCCTAAGCAGCTCAAATGATCCGTGATAGCTAATAATTAGAATTTGCTGTGCAGAACACAATGCATTCACTCTATGAGGATCGTGAGTGAGGCGAGCTGACTGCACAGCATCTGTGCCCCTCCATGGCATTGGTGTTTCTTACTCATGGCTATGAGTCAATTTCACAGAAGTCATATTCTCTAGTAGAATTTACAAATTTGAGGATTTTCCAGGTTCTGGAGACATGTCCCTCTTGAATGTCAAGAGCCTACCTACTCTATCTGCTATTTGGAATAGGTAAGACTTTCAGGAATCCTCTCAAGATGAAAACATATTTGTATTCTGACAAAAGAAAGACATGTGTGAAATTCTTCCATGTCAAATTTATTGTAACATGTAGCAATGGAATCTTTATCCAGTAAATTAGTTCTCAGAACAAAATAAAAAACAAAAAATAAAAAAGGAAGAAGTTTCCTTAATGCACTGGTTTAAGGGAGGTAGAAGGAAAAGTCATACATACGTTTGTGGGCGGTCCTTTTGCACTGTCTCCAACTTGACCCAAGATATTAAACATTAAATCATGGCAATTTACCAGGAAACGTTTATTGCACTTTTCCTCAAATGGCTTTATATCAGGTTCAATTCCTGAAAAGTCCAACCTCTACAAAATAGGTAACATGAATCATTTCCCCCCCAAAACAGAATTCATATGAATATAGATTTATACGTAAAAATTGCAAAATCCAACAGTTCTCTTTCCATTTTTCATTTGAACTCTATTTGTTTTATTCAACAAGCCTTTGTAGAGCTCTTATACTAAGGTTCAAACACTGATAGAAAGAAATCCCAACCTTATCCCCCTCATCCCGCTCCTCTGACCTCATCTCCTACCACTCTATCCTCCCCTCCACCTCTGTTACAGCCTGATTGGTCTCCTTGGTTACTTCTCTAGCACACCAAGTATACCCCCACCTCAGGACATCTGCACTTGCTGTTCTGTCAGGAACTCTCTTCCCCCAAGATAGATGCATGGCTTACTCCATTTCATTCAAGTCTCCAATCAACTGGCACTTCCGCAGAGACCTCCCTTAACTCCCTATATAAAACTATATACTCTCTGAAAATCTACACTTCCTGTCTTTAATTTTGTTTTCTAACATGGTTTTTTCTAAACATTTTATTTATTTGTTTGTTTATTTATTTTTGGCTGCATTGGGTCTTCGTTACTGCGCACGGGCTTCCTCTAGTTGTGGTGAGCAGGGGCTACTTTTTGTTGCGGTGCACAGGCTTCTCAGTGTGGTGGCTTCTCTTGTTGCAGAGCACGGGCTCTAGGCATGTGGGCTTCAGTAGTTGTGGCACTCGGACTCAGGAGTTGTGGCACACAGGCTTAGTTGCTCCACAACATGTGGGATCTTCCCGGACCAGGGATTGAACCCATGTCCCCTGCATTGGCAGGCGGATTCTTAACCACTGAGCCACCAGGGAAGCCCCTCTAACATTATTTTTTAGTATTTATTTGGTTGTTTATGTTTCTCCTCCCCATAAAATATTATGTTCCACGATGGTAGTAATTTTGTTTCTTTTATGAGCTGTGCAGAGACAAATCTGACATGATTGGATATGGAAAGCAAGCATAACACAATGGCCTCTAACGTGGAAGAGTCAGTAGCTTGTGATGTTATAAACTTAGTTGTGAAATAAAGATGAATAGCAGATATGGGGGAAGGCGAGTAGAGATGAGTGCAGTTTGAGATCTGTTGAGTTTGAGGCGATGCAAATAAGTGGTTAGAAAAACAGGAGAGGTGTGGGTTGGAGATCTGGATTTGGGAATCAGTGGTAACTAGGGTGAGGAGGACAAGGCTGGAACCCTGGGGACCACCTACACTGAAATGATGAACAGAGAGGCAGAGGCATGTGCTTAGGAAACTGAAAATCACTGAGCTCAGCTTCTAACAGAGCTGGGGGATGAACCCTGGCTGCCACAGAGATATATTTTTAAAAATTATTGGTATTTCAAAATAAAGTTTAAAAAAAGATATTGGGAGTCAAAGAATTCCTCTCATAGAATCCTCCTCCTCAGCTCAGCCAGCTCAGGCAATCTGAGTTCATCTGTTCCTTCCGATGGTCTGAACAGACTCACATTCTGTTCACAAACGGGAGGAAAAGTATAGCCTGTGGGACAACCTACTATACTTTCGATAAGACCAGAGACAGGGTAGATAGGAATTGGTTGGATGAACCCGAGCATAATATACTGCCAGTATGGAAAACTCAAGCCAAGAAACACAAGAATTTTTCTCAACTGCCTGAGTATTTCAAGCCAAAACAGGTATTGGGCCTGAAGAGTCTTGGATAATTATAGCTGTTCTGACCTTGCCTGCATCACTGATAAAATATTCCTTAAAAGGGCCTAAAGTATAATATTCGTACCTGAAAGCACGATTTTTCCCCCAGAGTCTATTTATCTACAAATGTGTGGGACTAGACAGCTCCCTCTTGAACACTATCTGTGAAGCCGGCAGAGGCAAGTCATTGCCATGGAGATCAATTCTAATTTCCGCCCATTTATCTGCTGTCCTTGCTAGCTTACTCAGACAGTGGAATGTGAAGAGAAACTGGACTGAACCACCCCAGCCCCCAAATCCCTTTCCCTTCTGAGGCTTGTGAGTACAAATCTTGGGACATCAGGCCTTCCTCAGTAGTTCAGTCAGTGTTTCTTTACTTTCTTTCTTTTTTTTTTTTTTTTAATTTTATGTCTGCCTCTTCTTTGGGGGATGCCTATTAGGCGTGTATATTTTTTATTTTTTTGCCCACACCGTGAGGAATGTGAGATCTTGGTTCCCCAACCAGGGATCGAACCCACGCCCCCTGCATTGGAAGCGCAGAGTCTTAACCATTGGACCGCCAGGGAATTTCCCAGTGTTTTTTTATTCTCTAAGGTCAGTTGTAGAAAACACGTCTCTAAACGCTGAACTCCGGCCAAAAGGGACAGCCGATATTATAGGATGGTACTGTCTACCTAGAAAAGTACTCAACACACACAACCTGGATTTCTCTGGGGTGACATTGCCTTCCATAATCAACACTGAATTCAATTTTTTGTCATACTTTCATCGCAACTGTGAATTTTTCTCTCACTGTAGCTCACTGATAAACAACTCAAACATAAAATCAGTTCAGTTCCATGACCACAAAAACACTACACCACAAATTTTTTAAAGACACTGGATTGAGTTTCAACCACAGTCAATTGGCTTCTTTGTATGCCATCAAAGAGTCTGACATGACCAATTAGAGCCCAATCATGATGGGGGGGCAGGGGGAGGAATCAAAGGCTCAGACATGCTTGGAACAAGTAAATTTCTGAATGAGTATCTTAGAATTAACATTCCCAAGGCCTGTTGTACCCTTTTTTCAAAAAATCATACAACTTACACAAATAATATAATAGTGCTATGGAAAAAAAGGGAGATGAAACATTTAAAACAAATTTTCCCCAGATGATTTTATTTTCTCGTGTGGTATTTTTATTAAGGAAAAACTTCTGCATTATCTATAGAGTATGTACTTTTTCCATTTCAGACCAAAAACATTTTAGTTAGAAAACTGTATGAAGCAAAAAGAAACAAAAACAGAATCAATCTTCCCAAAATTATTTTATATTGTACGGATATATTTTCACTGAGGAAAAAACTATAATGCATACTTTTCTATTAAAAAAATTCCACAGATTTTAATTAGAAGTCTCACGCAGAAAAACTGAAAACTAAAAAATCCATCTTCCCTCAAATAATTTTATTTTCCTGTGAAATATTTTCCATTAGGAAAAGCACTTGTAATAACTTATACACTGTAGAATTTTTTTTTGTAGAATTTTTTCATTTAAAAAAATTGGCAATTTAATGAGAAAATATCATGGAATTACCTAAATGGGAAAAGAATATGAAAAAGAGTAGATACATGTATATGTATAACTGAATCACTTTGCTATACACCTGAAACTAACACAACATTGTTAATTGACCATACGCCAATATAAAATAAAAAAATTTTTTTAAGTTAAAAAAAAGAAAATATCATGGAATTAAATATTAACACCAAAGGGGCTTCCCTGGTGGTGCAGTGGTTAAGAATCCGCCTGCCAATGCAGGGGACACAGGTTCGATCCCTGCCCCAGGAAGGTATCACATGCCGCGGAGCAACTAAGCCCGTGTGCCACAACTATTGAGCCTGTGCTCTAGAGCCCGTGAACCACAACTATTGAGCGTCTAGAGCCCGTGCTCTGCAACAAGAGAGGCCGCCGCAATGAGAAGCCCACGCACCACAATGAAGAGTAGCCCCCGCTCGCCGCAACTAGAGAAAGCCCATGTGCAGCAACGAAGACCCAACACAGCCAATAAAATTAATTAATTAATTAATTAATTTAAAAAAAAAAGAATCCGCCTGCTAATGCAGGGGTCACAGGTTCGTGCCCTGGGGGGGAGAAGACCCCACATGCCACGGAGCAACTAAGCCTGTGCACCACAACTACTGAGCCTGTGCTCTAGAGACTGCACTCTAGAGCCTGCAAGCCACAACTACTGAGCCCACGCACTGCAACTACTGAAGCTGGCACGCATAGAACCCGTGCTCTGCAACAGAAGCCACAGCAATGAGAAGCCGACGCACTGCAACGAAGAGTAGCCCCTTCTCGCCACAACTAGAGAAAGCCCACGCGCAGCAACAAAGACCCAATGTAGCCAAAAGTAAAATAAATAAATAATAAAATAAATCTTTAAAAAAAATATTAACTACATATATATCTTAGCACAAAAAGTTCCTCACTCTCATGAAAGAGATTAAAATACACACATACACATAAATCTGCACTTCCCTGCACCACTTTCCTTTTAAAGTGAGATCCATGAAAATTATCCCAGTTCTACAGGCCTACATCAAAAGTGGAAAATAAACACGTCTCATATGACTTGGTGTTCCTTATACTGTAGATATTCACTGCTACTGGATCACAATTTTATTTAATGGGTTAAAAGCACAAAAACCATCGTTAAGGATTCTTTAATTTATCCATTTTGAGTAGTAAGATGAAGTGAAAAGAATATAAAGAACTGAGAGAAAAAAACACATACATATATATTCAGTCCCAAACTATTTGTATATATGCTAGTCCTCTTAGTGAAATCAGTTGTTAAGCTACATGTTCAAAGTAAGCAAGACAAATATAAAGCAATAGATATGCTCAGTAGTGCAAAAATCAGTGATTTCAACATTTCAGACACTGTTTATCTGAATAAGCAACAATTCTAGGATTATTTAAAGGAATAGATCATTAATACCTGAACTTCTGAATCAAAAGAAAAGAGATTCTGTCTTCCATCTCCTCTACTGAGTTTGTTTAGCTGTTCAGTTTCTCTTCCATACTAAAATTAAAACAAATATATATACACACATACATATTGAACATCACTTCATTTCCTTCAAAACAGTATTAAGTACCATTTAAATATCTAGTTTATGTGAAACTGGCAATCTGACACAGCTTCAAAAATATACTATTCTCCATTTCCAAGCATGTAAGGTGGATAAAGAACGCTTGGTGGGCAGAGAGTCACAGTCACCATGACCCATAATAAGCTACAGATCAGGTTCTTATTCTTTCTATATGCCTTTTATAACACCAAAAATATTGTTCAACCCATAGTACAAAAAAGAAACACAAGAGACTTTGGATGTAAAAGAGAATTGTTGAAAACACTATCTTTTATATATCCATGGCGCTAGCCATGGAATATTATATACAATTCTGATTCCATCACTTTAGGAAAAACATAATGGGCTCAATGGTCTGGAATGACAAAGACTCAGAGGGGATACATTAAAATCTACAGGGGATCATGAGTGTGTTCCTAAATGTTGGAAAATAGCTTTGAAGCTTAAGAGAACGGTAAATTTAAAACAGAAAAAGGTAACGTCTAAATCTGTCTAACTTAATAGTTCAGGAAGAGAAATAAAGTAATATAAATAGGTTTGGCAAGGATTTAAATGAAGAAATGGGTCATAACCTTATAATCTATTACAGTATAGAGTCCACAGAGTAAAATAAAGTAACCTACTAAGATAGGTATGATAATCACCGCTACACTTTCAAAACTGGCTCACTTCAAACACGAAAGAGCAGACTAATTAACACAAATGATGTCTGTTAACCAAAATCTTTATCTGATGAAATTATTCCTATGCATATACCTAGGCATTCACACACAGAAAAACTATGATTTTCATTTGGAATTAACATATACAAATCATTAGATTGAATATCATGTTCAATCTGCATCAATAGTCCCTTGAATGAAGAATAGTTAGTGTGTGAATGGCCTACAGCAATTCAACTGAATAAGTAGTAGCAGATAAAATTAATAACGTCACAAAATATAGAAGTACTCCTCGGCACCTAGGAAAAAAGATAACCTTTTCCAGACTGATAGTTGGCACTTACAGGTCCACCTTTAGGAGTGTAACTTTTCTTTTACAATCTCTACCTGCTTCACTCATTTGTTGTGGTTTTTAACTTAGAAATGACATTGCCAAATGGAATCCAGCATTAAAACTTTAATAGCTAATCCTGCATTGTCTCGGTTGAAGGCAAGTTGCCATAAGAAAGATGTACCTTCATCAGTTCCGGATGCATGCTCCTTTCCAAACTGGCCATGATGTTCTCGGCTTTTCCTTGGCTGCTAGTTTCATCATCTGCGAATTCATTAAAAGCAGATGTTCTAAACCAGGCAGACCATTACTAATCACCTAAGAGGAATATCCTATCTCTCTCTCCCACCCCAACCTCTCCTACTAAATTTATCGCAAAGAATTTTGATTATGAAAGCACAGGGAAGACTTTAATGGACTTTTGAAAATCTGCCATGAATTCCCTATCTGTTTCAGTCTGGTTATATTTCATATGTCAGAGCCCATGCAGCAACAACTCTTAAAAAAAAAAAAACAACTCTATCAACCTCCATAGTCACTTTCAATGAAGAAGTAGGTCAACCTTCAAGAGTAAGAGTTCTACACAAAGGGTATTCCCATGGATTAAAGACAAGGGCTTTACCTCAATAATGAATCATTTAAAAATTCTGACCTTGTGCTGTCTCTACCGTCTCCTTTTTCTCTTGCACTAAACTGTCGGTATTGATCTGAATAATCTTTTTCAAAGTTATCAACCATTCTTCCATTTCCTGCTCAGTTTCAGCAGCCAGATAATGGCTATACTTATCTAACATCTTGAGCTCGAAAGCATGACGGCGCATTTTGGGGCACTGGAGGGGAAAAAAAAAGGCAGGGGAAAAAAAAGGCACGTGTTCAGTTAGTTTAGTTGCCCTTTTAATATTAGATTTCATTAGCTTATTTATTTTTACCTCAGCTCAGCACACATGTACGTCAATACTTTCATTAAAGAATTGCTTCTTTCAACAAGGAATAGAAATTCCAAGACGATGAACAACCATGTCAAACATCTTTTTTATTCCCCTCAGTACTGAGCACGGCAGTAC
Source organism: Hippopotamus amphibius kiboko (assembly GCF_030028045.1). Taxonomy (NCBI): domain Eukaryota; kingdom Metazoa; phylum Chordata; class Mammalia; order Artiodactyla; family Hippopotamidae; genus Hippopotamus; species Hippopotamus amphibius. The sequence continues at coordinate 32,753,438 of NC_080203.1, forward strand.
ATGCACAAAGTTGGCATTAAAATACTACATGTTGAGCGAGTATTATCACTGAAGGCCTTCCGACATCCTCTACATTTAGATAATCAAACTACCACCATAAAAATAAGCAAATGTTTTACTATTTCCATCCTGCTTGAAGTTTTCCTGGCATATTTATAGATTTTCAAAATTGGCCTTTAAAAACAAGCTTAAATGTGACCTGAAATAAATCTGGTACTTGCTTTATAGCACACCATAAAATGCAATATTGCTATCTAATTCACTTTGCCATGCAGAAATATTAAATGCATCAGAGTAGCACAAAAGAAGACTGTAGTTGCTTTGTATTAGATCGTGGCTCTCAATAAAAATGATGGAAATGGCCTAGGCTGAATACTAGCACACAAGGAAAATAAAAGCCTCTTCCTTTCCTCAAACATGATGACACCTTCTTTTATATTACCACCTTCTCTGTCATGACAAAAGAAATGACACACTCTCCCCCCCTCCCGATACCTCAGCATTAACTTCAAGAAAGGCTTGTGAATCAATAATTTTCCACTGCGTGGTCATTATTAAAGAAGGAACCAAGAAAATTCCTCCTTCTCATCTTCAAAGTATAGTAAAGGATGAAATTAAACTGCTGTAGCAAGTCATAAAGATTTATATATTTGAAAATATTTGTGAGGAGAGAAGCATAAATAGAGGGGAAAGCAGAGCCTGGGAGCACCAGAAAGGAAGGTCAATCTGGACTAAAGCTAACTGAGAAAATCTGGGAACTGTATGTGCCTTCTTTCTTCTAGTAAGATAAGAAAGCTGTCATACACACTCTCTCTCTCACACACACACACACACACACACACACACACACACACACACACACACACACACGAAGGCAACTTCTATTCAACTTCTATTCAGATCTATACATAGATTTTCATATCTTTTATATTTTATATTTTAAAGTGTCTTTTCATTTGCTCCTCAGGACAATCTCATTTGATAAAGTTAGTAGATATTATTAATCCCACTTTACAGTTCTGAAAACTAAGATTCAGGTGGGTTGAGGGTGTTGATTCCCGCCTCCGAATCAACACAGTGCTCCTTCTGGTCGACCAGGCCACCCTGGCTCTGTAGTAATGGCTCCTATCACTTGATCAATCAACTTCCTACGAAACATCTCTCTGCCCTCTGCTTCCCACCCCATCCATGCTAACCCTAACATCCATGCCTCCTCAGTAACTTGAATCAGCAAACATTTGTTAAGCCCCTACTATACGTACAACTCTGCTGATTATTATAAGGGACCCAAACATGAATATGACATGGTCCCTGTAATCCAAAAGGGAATGTGCAGAACTAAGTACAGTGGAGGCACAGGGGAGGCAGAGCATAATTCCACTTAGTGGGCATGAGGGTGAAGAAGAAAACAAAACATGTTTCATGGCACAAGTCCCATTTGAGCCAAGTCTTAACAGATTCAAACAGGAACAGAAGGGGAAGTATATGCCAATCAGAGAAACAAATGTAAGAAAGGCACATAGGTGTGAAACTCGGTGGAGTGCTTAGCCTGGGGTGACTAGAGCACAGAATGTATTGAGTTGGCCAGAAAGTTCGTTTGGGGTTTTCCATATATTGGCCAATCCAATATATGAGGATGCTGAGGAGATGAAGCTAGTAAGTAGCATAAGGTCAAATCAATACGGGCCTGCAATGCCCTGGTGGGAGATTTAGAGCTCACTTTGCAAGACAATAAATCAAGAGCCAAAAGGTTTTGAATAGACACGCGAAGGACCCCATTTATGTCTTAGGAAGGTGGAGTGGAGCAGGACGACACATCAGAAGGCAGGAGGGCGAGACTCCAGGCAAGAGAGGATAAAAGGGAGAACAGAGGAAGACAGTGAGGATGGAAAGAAGGTAAGAGATTCAGAGGCACTCTGCAGCAGACTCCAGAGGACTGGGTAAACACCTGAATAGTGGCACAGAGGGAGAGTGGGAACTCTGAAGAGGGTTGTGAGTTTCTAGTATGAATGTTTTGGTGGATGGAGATGTCATTAACCAAGGCAGAAAAATACTGAGGTTCTTAATAGTTGATCAATAACCCACTTCAGGAAAGAGAAAGACAGATTACCTCCACAGCCCTACCTGAACAACATCAATGCAGGCATCCAAGTAGATACAACCTTTAGATTCTTTTGAATTTTTCTCATCTTTATAGGAATTGAGAATATACGAACCATCAGGAAGCTGAGTTAAGTAAAAATACCGCCTCTTGAACACCTATGGGGGAAAAACCAACAATGACACATTTGTAACGTATACATTACATTGGAACAAAAAACCTTGAAGGGCTTGCCACAGGCATTATATCAGGACAATTTTCAGACAATCTGGAGAAGTCATTAGGAATAACCATTATCTTCATTTTTTTTTAAGATGGAGAGCTTGAAGTCAAGTGGTTTACTCTCAGTCAAATATCTGGAGAAGTTTTATCACTTTAAAGTTTATAAAGCATTTTTGTATCCGAATCCCAATCGGTTTCACTATAGCCTTCTTTTTCTGTTTAATTGCGAACCATGACTGGATTCTCATAATTTTGTTCACATCACCACAAATCCAAGTGTGCATACACACACACACCACCCCCACCATATATTTACATCTCACCTGCATTCACCTATGCTGCTCCAGTGTCCCCTCGTGAGAGTCCAGCTTGTAACACACTCACAGGCAAACACTGAGAGTCATTAGTTGCCCCCAGTTGCTACTGAGTGTCTCTATGCCGAGATTTGAGTCAAAAGGCCCAATGGGATTGGGCATCCGTTTGAAATTAAGGATTCACAACAGTTGAGGAGTAGCCTGTTGCTGCAACTCACACTGAAACTCACTGGAATGGGGAAAAGGAGGAAGACAGCCTGATTCATTAATTCTGCCCCACTACTCTCCCTTAAAAGAATCTTGGGGGCTTCCGTGGTGGCGCAGTGATTAAGAATCTGCCTGCCAATGCAGGGGACATGGGTTCGAGCCCTGCTCTGGGAAGATTCCACATGCCATGGAGCAACTAGGCCCTTGCACCACAACTACTGAGACTGTCCTCTAGAGCCTGAGAGCCACAACTATTGAGCCCACGTGCCACAACTACTGAAGCCCACGCACCTAGAGCCCGTGCTCTGCAACAAGAGAAGCCACTGCAATGAGAAGCCCACACACCACAACAAAGAGTAGCCTCCACTCTCCGCAACTAGAAAAATCCCGTGCGCAGCAACGAAGACCCAACATAGCCAATAAATAAATAAATTAATTAATTAATTAAAATAAATAAATAAAATGGTTGCTGTTTGGGAAAAAAAAAGTCTTGGACCTGATGAAGGAGGTGGAAAAAGGGTTAAGGTTAGGATTCAGAGCTCTCTGATGAATCTATGCTTCTTCCAGTGAGCCACAGACTGCAAGCTGTGTTCGGCACTTGTTATAGTAAAATTCCCCAGATTAAGAGATCTAAAATCATTTCAGGGTGGGAATAGGAAGACAGACTAGCAAATAGCCTCCTGGTGATCATACTGAAGAAATGTATTCCTATGCATCTTGTCTTACTCACAGAAGTCAGCTTTAAGATTTAAGCCTGCGATTTTCAATCACCCATCTGATAATCCAGTCTGATCTCTATTTTAAGAACTTTAATTATGGAAAGAGTATTATTTGGCAAGATTATTCTTGAAAACTACTGAACTTCTGGCAAAGTATCTAAAATATCAACAATTTATTTTCGCATGGCATGAGTAAGCAAAATATAGAAATAGGTTAAGGGGCACTTCTTTTAAGGAACACCAGTAAAAATAAATAACACACTTGTATTTATTTTTGACTTGTTCAAATATCATCGATTTTGGAATGAGTGACAAAAATATACCAGTGTGGGGAGCAGCCTAACAGGTTAGACTGGTAAATGTTTACAGCTCCTATTTCAGGGAGGGGCCGTGTGGGCTATATGGTATCAACAGAAAGAAGGCCAAGAAGAAAATACCACTTTATTTTTCAATGCCAATCAAGTCAATATTACTGCATTAGTATACAAAGGTACAGAGAGTGTGTGTGTGCGTGTGTGTGATCTCATTTTATCCACATTTAAGTTTACTGCAACTGTAATTGAAGAACTCTAGATTCATATACAAGGAAAATGTTCATCATAATGATGATTATATATATATGTATATATATATATTTACACTTGCTTATTTTCATGACAGTGGTTTCATATGTTATTAAATTGATGGAACCAGAAGACCTAAAATGACATACTGAGCTAATTTCAAGTGAACAAAACACTACTTTTTAAAAGTTCTCACAGTAATTATGACAAAAATTAAAATACATTTTCCAGGCAAAATTAACATAAAAAAATTACAACCAGATTAGAATCTGAGCCACGATCAAATCTAAAACTCAAAGTTTATAGGTTCAGTGGCACAGTCTGTAGAATCCATTGGCAGAGTCCTTAGCCAGCAACAGAGGAAGGGAAAACACAGAGCAAGACATTTGTGGCACAGAGTCAAATTAGAGCCTGCAAATTTTTTTTCACGTACAGCTGCCTCGCCAAGCAAAGATGTTTTGTTGCAGCCGCCACTTCCAATATTAGCAAAGCGCGATCATTACAATAGAGATGGAAAGGGATCTGAAATTACAGTAAATCACTTCCTGTAACATTGCAATTATGTCTAAATGTGACACTGAGGTAGGTAGCTGGTGAATTTGGGGAGAGAGCAGATGCCTGAAAGTCATACAATCTTGAATCTCACCCAGCACTCCTGCTCCCCACTGTCCTCAAGACTTGGCTTCTCTCCGTTTCCTCACTTGTAAAATGATGCGATCAGATCAAATGATCTGTAAGATCCTTTTTTTTTCACGATCTACAAATAATTTTATTGAAAATGAACAAATAACACAGCAGCCTTCCCAGCTGGGGGCCATACTCCCCAAGCGATTTCCTACAGGCTTAAAGCATACAGTTTGCACAGTAAGAACATTTTTTAAAAAGTCATTTCTATAGACAGAAGACTCTGCCCCAACAACAGATCTGTAAGATCTCTAAGATCTCCTCTCATTCTAATATTCTATGATATATGTTGGGTTTCAACTTCTGGGAAGATTTAAGGTACTTTTCAAAGAAGAAAGGAGTATCATAAATCTCATGTGGAACCAAAAGGGAAGTCAGAAACATGACATTTTTTTATGCTGCTATTTAGGGCACAGGTCTACGTTGTTTTTTCCATTTCGAAAAGAAGACAGCTGTTAAAATAATGACTATGTAGAACAGCGGTAATTACTGTATATCATACCTTTCATCGGAAGGACTCAACTCCTTTGTAACCAACAGCTAATTCTTTGAATGTCACTTGCGGATAAGCATGATTATCCACATTTCACCTAACAGCAAACTGAGACCAAGACCTCATTCAACTTCACACAGGCAAGTCGATGGCAGAACTGGAATCGGAATCATAGGACAATGACAAAGAGACTCTTGCCCAAACCTTCCAGTGGCTTCCCATCAACGTTAGTGTAAGACCCAAAATCCTCCCCATAGCCTGGGATGATGTGTATGATCTGGCCTTGGATTATGTCTTGGACTTTATGTCTAATTATGCTGCTCCAGCTACACTGGCTTACCTGCTGCTCCTCAAATCAAAAAGCCTCCTTCGGGCTTTTGCACTTTACGTCCCCTTGGCCTGCAAGCCTCTTCCCCCACATATCCACAACTTCTTTCAGGTCTTCACTGGAATTTTACCTCCTCTGAGAGGCCTTCTATGACTACCTGCCCTCATGGCAGCACCTTATTTGATCTGTTTCATAGAATGATCACTATCCAAATATATCTTACTCATCTATCTATTTATTTGCTGTCTGTCTCTTTTAAACTGTTAAGGTCCATGTCTCATCCACTGCTGTAGCCCCAGTACCCGTCACAGCGCCTGGAATGCAATAAAATTTTGCAAAATGAATGAGGAATGAATGAATAATTCATTCTCCAGTGCAGATTCTCCAGCGGTTTCATCCAATAGAAGGGTGTTTCTCTGTAATGCCTGTATTCCTCTTCTTCCTTCCCACCTTTATTATTTTTCCTAGATGATGAACACAGCTGAACATGCTCCCCCGTACTCAGTGAGAAGCATGGATCCTGACCTACTCAGACCACCCAGAAGAATAAAATAGAGAGTTAGCCAAAGGAGGTAATTCTCTGAGATCAGGTCCTGCCAAGTCTCCTGAAGGCCCTGAGCTGTCTGGATGACAACCTTTTGAACATTTACCATACGACCCTTTCTGGAGCAAGAACAAAGGCCTTTTGTCACTCACTTGAATCAAAGATGGAAGGCCGGAAAGTTTGAGCACCTAGCATCCTCAAAATTAGGAGAGCCTTTTATCATTTTATATAACAAATCTCAAGGGTGTTCACCTGTGTGTGTTCCCTAAGGGGTAATTATTTACTGCTAAATTCTATGAACCAGGAGCCCTGAGAAACGATGGTCTGAAGGCTTTGGCAAAGTAGGTGGGCCAGAAGCAATGTAGAAATGGAGCGGGGGAAACTTACTTGACTCATGTCTCAGAACAGGAAAGAAGAGGCAGGAGAGCAGGAGACACACTGGGTCTCAGAGCTGTTCACAGCAAAGATGAAAGAAACAATGGGGAAGAAAACCCCACGACTTATCAGAAAATTGAGTTGCAGTTAATTATACCAGAATGTCAGGAACGTCATCCTGCTGAATAACCCCTACCAGTAGGTTGGCAACCTAATATATCATGGCTCTCCATCGTATCATTTTACAGTCCTACCAAGTTTTAATATACTACATAGGTCTACCCTCTGGGAAACTGGTTAAAAATCAAATGTTTTTTTAAAGATAATTCTATCATATCTGGGCACTGGAGATTTTTTAACTATTCAGTTTGAAGCAAGGTGTAAAAGGAGGGGTCTACAATCCACCGTTCTCATTAGAGGCGAAATTAATTTATCATGTTTCTTGTAGCACATCATGGCCCAGCTCAAATTTCCAATGACCCTCAGTTACCCACATGGTAAGGCTCCCGTGCCTGATCTGACATTCCAGGTGCTCTCACAACCCTACTAATAGTATAAAATAATAACAATCTGTGACATCTGTGGCGTGCCTGCTACGTTACAGTTTCTGGCGAAGCACTTTTCTCACATTATATCAGTGAATCCTTTTAACGACCATGTGTGGTAATTACTGTTATCGTCTCCATGTTACAGAGGAGAAACTGAGGCACGGGGTGATAGCAAAGAACCAAATCAACCCCATCTCCCATGACTACCCAACTTCACCTAACACACCTGCCCTGTACACACTGCCTGCCACGTTCACCTCCTCTCTGATTCCCTTCCTTGGAGGCCCCACACCTCCTTCAAGCCTTCTCTGACCCCAGATCACAGTGGATCTGGACTCTTATAGCACTGGGTCTCTGTACCACCTTTAAACAATACATTACTATTGTGTGTCTCATCTCCCCAAACAGGTTTTAAGCTCTACATGGTATGCCTCTCTCTCTCTACCCTCCACAGTGCCGACACCTTGTACTAATAAGGTGTTCAGTATATATTTGGTGATGATAAACTCATTGATCCCTAATAGTGTCTGGCACATAAGAAGCCCTAATAAATGGTTTTAAACAGTCACCAATGAATGAGGGGAAAGGACACATAAAAAAGCAAATTAGTGAGAAATCCCTTACCCATTAAAATGAGTGTAATCCGTTTGATAGCTGTGAGAGAGGGACTGGGAGCCTTGAGCATACAATGTATCCATATATCAAAAATAAAAGATTTCCTCTTCCCTTTGTTCCAATAAACATAGTGACCTTGGCCTCCCAGCAATTATTTTAATATCATATGCGCTTTCTTAGGTAAAATCCTCTTTTGATTTGTTGTTCTCCCACTGCAGAAGGCAAAAAACCCTCCCGTAGCAGTCAAAGAATAACTGAGAACTTTTAGACTCGGGATATGTAACAAATGGCTCTGTTTTGTGCAAAAAGAGAAAGAAAGGGCACCAGAAGTGAGTCATACATCAAGCAGCTGAACTTGCAACCCCGATAACATACCCAGACACTTCAATGTTTAATTGCTGAGAATGGGGAGGAGGGAGCTTGAGGAATGTGACCAAATTGAGCCAAGAGGATGCATAAAGGTGGGTGTCCCAAAGGGTTGGCCAAGAATCTACAGCAGATTTTTTTTTTTAAATGAAAAACCACCGTCAAGATCAGAGCCTTCCTTATTCCATATATCATTACATCCCTTAGGAAAAACAGTTCTAAATACCATGGGGAGGTCATGTCCAGTATCAGAGCTATCTAGTCCACACTAAATTCCTTCACTGATATGGACAGAAGTTGAAAAAAGCAGATGTCTCTAGCAGCTACTTGGGGAAAAGAACATGGAGGTTTCTGTTAGGACTGGAGTCTCTGCCTGAGGGATCGTTTATTCTCTATGCTCTTAAACTTCTCTCCAAAACTTTCCCAGGAACTGCAGAGTGGCAATGGGGTGTGTTCTCATTATCTAGAAGGTACAAATTGAGGAAATTAATCACCTATGACAAGGCTTGTCTTGTTTCAACACGAACACCAAGAACAAAGCAATTATTAGCTGAGTAAAGTGGTCACTGTGCCCAGAAAACCAACAGAGCTTCTGCGAGAGCTGCAGGCGGCCAGCATCCGCCTCCGTGAAAGGACCCACTCGGGCACTGAGAACTGTGACTTGGGGAGTGACACACATCATTAGCAGCTCTCCTGCAGCCTGGCTTCCTCGGGGCTAGTTCTCAGCCAATAACGGGGAAGCTCAGCAAGCACTTCCGGGAAAATAATGACAATTGCAGAAAACGGTACAGACTATATATTAACTGACCTAGCTGGCGGAAAGGTGTATACTGGGGAAAATACAAAGGTTCATTCCATAAATATGGGGTCTTCCAATCTTCCAATATGAAGAACTCAGCTTAGTTCCGTCACCAGCCCCTTCTCCCTAGAGGCCATCACCATTGACTTGAATGTTCTTGCAAAATTGTCTGGCAGCTGGCTAGAGAGGTTGAACTTTCTAAAGCAGCCCATATACAAATTACTTTGGCTACATTATTCATACTGCATTACAGATCATGTGGTTGCTTTCTCAAAACACCTTATAAAGTAGGAGTCTTCTGATTCTCTTTTATCTACCAGATGCGGCGGAGTCTTTTCTAACCCTCTTTCATCCATTTTTTTCTTTCTACCTTCTCTCATGATTCTATCTCTTCCTTCCTGGCCATTCCTAGATTGTCTTATTTCTGAGAGTCAAAATGGCCAGGAAAAGGACTCAGACTTGTTGATAAAAAACAGTTTAAAGTGGTCATGCATGATTTCAAACTTTGTAAAGGACTGGTTCTACATAGTTTTTAAAATCCAGAAATTTCTAAGTGAATAAAGATCTGCAAACTTACACCTCACTCTAAAAGACACCAAGCTGCCCTGCTTTAATCCTGGCATCCCCAGAAGGATCTGCAGGCCAGTGTCAAGCCACACCGCATCAAAGAAGTGCAGATAAAATAGGAGGGAAGACGCATGGCTCCTGTAGGCTGTTATTTGCCAATGAGTCGTGATTAATACCCAGATCCCTCTGCTGTAGCTTCCTGGTTAGTCTGCTGTGAATTTGCAGGGGCTGTCAACACTTGAATTTTCTAATAGAAAAGGTTCTTTGCTCTCAACTCTGCGAGCCCTAGCCCTGTGGTGTTCACTGCCGAAGCCACCGAAGCTTGTTATCAGCATGGGCTGGAGTTCCTAGCAGGCATGGGACTCTGGATGCACCAAAGGTAAAACTGCCACCAGGATTGGGAAAATGACTCAGCCAACAGCATACCTGAATCATCTTCCCATTTACTTAGAAGAGGCAGGAATATTCTTTTTTTTAAAAGCCCTTTAAAATCTTCTTCAAGGATTTACATGGTAGAAACAAATATGTAGAATTTTTCCTTTCAGAATGTCTCATAAACTCTGCAGTGCCTTGCCTCAGTTCTTCTGTCCTATGCCTGAGCCAATCCAGGCCTGAAGCAGGAAGTGTGTGTATGATTCCCCACCCTGTACAGGGCACCCAGGGCTACAAGCCTACGGCCTCCAGTGCACCTCAGTTCATCAGCCTGGACTCTTCTGCTTTGGCCCTCACTCCAACTTCCAGCCTGATGACTACGAAACCGCTACTCACACCGTGTCCTCCACCCCCCGCCCCGCCCCCAGCCTGTTCCACAGACTCACATGCCCTCTGTTTATATGGGAGAGAGAGCACAGTAAACACTGCAAGTTTCCACTAATTTCAACGATGCTAAACTAAATAAGAGTTAAAATACAATTCTTATAGGAAAAAAATATCTTGGTGAAATCCCTCAGACACCTTTAATGGAGTCTGGCTGGACCTTCCTCTCATGCCCACTCTAGCCGTGATAAAATCTGGAAATTCACTACTACTGCTATGGTTTAGGAGGTAAAACCAGAACAACATAGGGTGTGTATTCAGCCCCCAGAAATCCAAAATGGAGAGCCAGAACCCATAATAAAGAATAACTGGTGTTGTATAACAAAGGGAGTCCAACTCGAGGATGGATGATGCCTTAGAGGACTGGGGCGGGGAGGGTGGGGGGGACTCGAGGCAGGGGGGAGTCAAGGAAGGGAGGGAATACGGGGATATGTGTATAAAAACAGATGATTGAACCTGGTGTACCCCCAAAAAAATAAAAAAAAAATAAAAAAATAAAAAAACAAAGGAGAAATTAAGAGTTTCCTACAAAAAAAAAAAAAAAAAGAATCACTGGGATAAATGAAATTCATAACCAGAGACAATCCCCAAAGCTCATTAATGGTCTTTATATTTCAAATTATTTGTCACTCATTTTTCTTAAAGAACTGCATAGCGCACAGATCACCAAATTGGTTTATTCTTCTTTTCCTTCCTCTGCCTACTGTTTGGTAGAGGTTTTAATAGAAATAAGTGTTTTTATGTTATGTGAATTATATCTCACTAAAAAAAAACAAAAGAAAGAAGTGGCCAAAATATGAACAGCTGGGGATAAAAAAGAGGAAAAGCAAAGAGCCTAGCTCAGCAGCAGCAGCTGTCCCCTTCAGCCAGGCCACGTGGTCACCAGGTTGCCTCAGACCCACCACCCATTTCATGAATTTATGGTTCCTGCCTGGCCTCTGTAAGTAGCACAGTTTGCAACCTCGGGGGTAGACAATACAAAGGCTAAACAATCAATCTCTGACTAACTGATTAAATTGCTTTTCTATTTCTGTTGTAACAAATTACCACAAATACTTAGTGGCTGAAAACAACATAAACGTATTATCTCACAGTTCTGGAGGTTAGAAGTCCAACCTGGGTCTCACTAGGCTAAAATCAAGGTTAGAGCAGAGCTGTGTTTCTTTCTAGAGGCTCTAGGGGAGAATCCACTTCCTTGCCTTTTCCAACTTCCAGAGGCTGCCCACATTTCTTGGCCCTTGCTCCATCTTCAAAGCCAGTTACATAGCATCTCTCTCTGACCCTGCTTCTGCCCTCACATCTCTTTCCCTAACTCTCCTCTTCTGCTTCCGTCTTCCAGTGACCCTTATGGTTACGTTGGATAATCCAGGCTAATCTCCCTATCAGCTGATTAGTGATTTTTAACTCCCCTTTGCCATATAAGGGAACATTTACAGATTCCGGGGATTAGGAATGGATATCTTTGGGGGGGGGGTGCTTTATTCTGCCTACTACACTAACCAATCTGTAGTTCACAAATTATGAAAGAAAATTTAAAGCATGCACTTTTTTACAGATAACTGTATTTTGATTTATAATATATGAGCTCCTAAAAAAGTTATATATAATGCGGAATCTAGAAAAATGGCACAGGTCAACCAGTTTACAAGGCAGAAATAGAGACACAGATGTAGAGAACAAACATGGACACCAAGGGGGAAAGCAGGGGAGGGGGGCAGGGTTTGGGGTGGGATGAATTGGGAGATTGGGATTGCCATATATACATAAGAAAAAAAATACCACAAATTGTATGCTTTAAATATATGCAGTTTATTGTATGTCAATTATATCTCAATAAAAGTTCTTAATAAAAAAAGTTATATGTAAAGCAAATTATAATTTAGAGTTGCCTTTTTCATTAGAGTAACTCACTATTGAAAGGAATCCTGTGGTGAATTGTTTTGTAAAGATATTAACTCCCGGGGCTTCCTAGGTGGCGCAGTGGTTGAGAATCCGCCTGCCAATGCAGGGGACACAGGTTCCATCCCTGCTCCAGGAAGATCCCACATGCCGCGGAGCAACTAAGTCCGTGAACCACAACTATTGAGCCCATGTGCTGCAACTACTGAAGCCCACGAGCCTAGAGCCTGTGCTCCACAACAAGAGAAGCCACGGCAGCCACGGCAATGAGGAGCTCGCACACCACAACGAAGAGTAGCCCCCACTCACTGCAACTAAAAAAGAAAGCCCGCGCAGAGCAAAAAAAAAAAAGACCCAACACAGCCAATAAAATAAATAAATAAATTTATAAAAAAAAAAAGATATTAACTCCCTAATGTCTTGTTTAAGGAATCCAGATTTCCATACATTATATTTACTTAATGTTGGACTAAAGGTTAAGTATGGGTAAAGCATTTGAATATTTTGAGAAGGTTAGGGGAAGGGGGTGGAGTCAAAAACCACAGAACCATTTTCTAACAAACTGCCCAGGATCATCACCTTCACACATGCATTTCGGAACCTGCTAACTCTGACAGGAAATACAATAAACACTAGAGTCTCATTCACTCAGCTAGGGAGCACCGTGTGCTGATTAAGATCATAGCCTCAGGGACTTCCCTGGTGGCGCAGTGGTTAAGAATCCATTTGCCAATGCAGGGGACACGGGTTTGATCCCTGGGCCAGGAAGATCCCACATGCCATGGAGCAACTAAGCCCGTGCACCACAACTACTGAGCCTGCGTGCCACAACTACTGAAGCCCACACACCTAGAGCCCGTGCTCTGCAACAAGAGAAGCCACTGCAGTGAGAAGCCCAAGCACCACAACAAAGCCCATGCACAGCAACAAAGACCCAACGCAGCCCAAATTAATTAATTAATTGATTGATTAATTTAAAAAATAAAATAAAATCTATCTTAAAAAAAAAAAAAGATCATAAGCTCCGGCATCAGCCTTCCTAGATTCAAATCCCACCTCTGAAAACTCGAAGCTATATGACCTTGGGTCAATCACTGAATTTCTTTGTGCCTCACTTTCCACATTTGTCAACCAAGAATAATAAGAATGCCTGTTATCTTAGGGCTGCCATAATGATTAAAAGAGATACAGAATATGAAACATTCAGTATGGTGCCTGGCACATGTTAAGTCGTCAATAAATGGTTTTTTTTTTATCCTCATCACGTGCCAAGGCCCAGGCTTAGGTGCAGGAGACATATAGAAGCATCCTGCAACTTGGATTCGTTATTTTCAGGGCTTGAAAATGAAAGTGAGAACAGGACATGACCACTAAATGGAAAGCAGCAGGCAAAATATTAAATTAAGATAAAATTTGAGTCTTTCCTTGGTAGACACCCATGGTTTCTGCTTGCAGCCTGTGTGAAAGATAGAATGACCTTTAATACTTAATGGAAGTGTGAATCACCCGCGGCAAACCACATGATGTTATATTGAATATCTGAAAGGACAGTTATATTTGGTATCAGAGAATAATTTGTTTTTCTGCTCAGAATCTTCAAGTAGCTTGTTAGTTTTACCTTTGGATTTCCATGGCTCTCCACAGCCTCCCGAACAAAAGCCAACCTCACATCCAAGGCATTCAAGACCCTGAACAAAGCCCGTACGCAAACTCGCTTTTCTGGCCAAACTACAAAACTCTCTAGTTCTGACAGCACTAAGGTACTGCTTGGTATAGCAGTTAATTTGGTATGTTTCTTATACTAGTCTGGAGGCTTTTGGAGGCCAGGGACCCCATCTTAGATATCCATATGTTCTCCCACGGTGACCGGCATACAAGAAAGCACCTAATTAATATTTGCTAAAGAAATAGAGTACGCTCTTCTTCTACTCCTTTACCTTCATTTCCACACAGGAACCTTTGATGTCTTTTTTGTTTCAAAGCTATTTTCTTCATTCAGCTGACAGCCTCCTTTTTAAACATCCTGATTCAGAAGATAATAATTACATTTCTTTAAAAAGGTGCCCTTCTAAATTTATCCTGAGGTTTCAGAGTTCTTAAATTCCATACATCTGTGAGAATCCTCTCACTAAAAATTTTTTTGCTACGGCTCCTTGTAAAAAATTTTGAAAAAGAAATATCGTTTCCAGATAGGCTAGTCATGGCAATATCTTTCAAATGATTAAATAATAACTGCTTCTTACCTTCATGGTAACCGTGATGGTGCTGTTTACATTGGCTTTATGCAACCAGCCTTGTTTGATCACACCACCCTTCTGAGAACATAAAGATGATGAATCCTGAAATCGAGCGAAAATCATCAGTGAAACAGCAGCTAACCCACCATCTAATCAAACAACTGGGGGGCATGAATTAGGCCCTACCCCACTTTCCAATGCAGAAACTTCCCCTCCCCGCCGCCGTGAAGATGCCTGATTTAACTTGAAACTGTTTACTACAGGATGAAAGGCTCTGTGCCGTGCACAGAGTAGGCACTCAATATTTACTAGATTGTATGGGCTGTCTTCTGGGAAAGTTGTCTGCATTACATAAACAGTCAAACGGCACCTCAAAATGTCACAGACATCTGGGCCATCTGTCCCAAGAGGGATCTATCAGGCAGGAGAGTCCAGATGGAATTACCACGCCACATGCCCAATGCGGGACAAGCAACTCCACAAGCATGTCCCACAGGTGGAAAAACATGTTTATACACACATCACAGCCCATTTCACTTGATTTTTCCTAAACTCCACTTGGAAATGCAACGATTTTTAAAAAAAGTTTTAAAAACACTCATCACCTTGAAAGCTGGCCCCCGACCACTGAAAAACAATGCTTTCCCTCATCTTTTCTCAGGGAAATCTCTCAGCAGAAGTGACTTTGAAGAAACTAGTGAGGTTGCCCCCATCTTTACCTCATCCTTGTCACAGTCCTCATCAATCTCAAATACATGATTGGGAATCTTTTCTGGTCGCAGAGATTTGCTGAAAATACAAGAGAGTTGTCTTAGACACTGAACAGTATAGACAAAAAAAAAAAAAAGCAAGATGAGTAGACTTCTTTCTTTCACCACCAAGAAAATGCCAAGACATAAGAAGGAGAAATTCTTTTCTCCTTTCCAGTCAGTTTCTCCCCTCTGACTAAGCTTGCATTACCTTTTGTGAAAGGACTCCCACGTGTGCAGCCAGCAGCAAAGACCTAACCAAGCCCAAACGCTCAGGGAGGGCAGCAATTGCAAGGAATGTGTGCCAGAGCTGTCAGTGGTGGTGGGACCTTATCTTTCCCAGGCCAAAAAGCAACATCATGTTATTCTGGCTCTTCCGCCTGTTTGCTGTATGACCTTGGACTGATCCCCTTTGCACTCAGCTTTACAGAACATCTTTAAGACTCAGTTTTCTCCTCTGGGAAAGTGCCTTGAAAACTACAAATGGCTACACCAAGGCCTATTTCTCCAAAACATCTCCCATATGATATCCTGTGAGGTTAATAGTATTATTGATGAGAAAGGGGAGAAAAGTGAGAGCTCAAGCGACTGAGTGACTAGCCCAAGGTCATCCAGCTAGAAAGTGGTAGAAATAAGATTTGAACCCTGACAGTCTGGCTCTTGGGCCAGAGTGCTCACGGCTGTCCTTCAACGCAACTCAAAGACATGTATTTTTATCAAGATATGTCTGGGGCCATCAACCTGAACCAAATGTCTTCTAGCTTTTTCATTAACCGCACTAGAAAATGGTCACTCCATTATCCAGAATCAAAGAAAGATGATTTTATGGTCAATATAGATGTACCAAAGCCAAAGAGTGAACTCGTCCATTTTGGAAAAAATTTCAATGAGCAAAGCTAAAACAAACCAACAAAGTTAAACCCAAAATACATTTACCAAATATACTGGTTGTCTGAGGTTTTGCTTTATTATATGTTATAACTGAGAAGCTTCACAAATGGTTTGGAAAAAGGTAGAATGTTTAATAACTCTCCCCTTGAAAGCTTCCCTTAAATCCTAAACTTACCATGGCAACATTCGAAAGTCCCCAGAGAAGTCTTCATACTTGTAGTTTACCACATGCCAATCTGTGCTATAGGTTTTAATACACTGAAAGAAAATAAGAATCTTTAATTTGAAATGTAGGAAAAGTACACGTACATCCACTTTTTTTTTTATGTCTGGTAAGAGGCTGCAGACTTTTTGTTTTTTACTTTTATGTTTTTATTAATTAATTAATTAATTTTATTGGCTGTGTTGGGTCTTTGTTGCTGCACATGGACTTTCTCTAGTTGCAGCGAGCTGGAACTACTCTTTGTTGTGGTGCACAAGCTCCTCATTGTGGTGGCCTCTCTTGTTGCAGAGCACAGGCTCTAGGCGCATGGGCTTCAGTAGTTGCGGCACACAGGCTCAATAGTTGTGGCGCTCGGGCTTAGCTGCTCTGCGGCATGTAGGATCTTCCTGGGGCAGGAATCGAACCCATGTCCCCTGCATTGGCAGGTGGATTCTTACCCACTGCACCACCTAGGAAGTCCCAATACTTTTTTATTTTTTAAATTTTGCAGTAGTTTTCAATACTTTTTCATGTAGCTTTTATCAGTTCTTTCTGAATCCAAGAGATAGATACAAGCCATTAGATGTTTTTTCATCATCTGATTGGCTGACGAGGCTGACAGGCTTTTAAAAATCATTTGGGGAATGTTGGTACTGGGATCTTCCTTTGGGGATTAACTGTGTCTTCCTAAACCAGTTGGTGGCAATAAATCCCAATTCACAAGTTCTCTTGGACACTCTGACTCCAAGTCCAAAAAGTATTCAAATAAAAAAAAAAAAAGGCTAAGAGGACTTCCCTGGTGTCCCAGCAGTTAAGACACCATGCTCCCAATGCAGGGGGCCTGGGTTCTATACCTGGTCAAGGAACTAGATCCCACATGCCGCAACTAAGAGTCCGCGTGCCACAAATAAAGAGTCCACATCCTGCAACTAAAAGATCCCACATGCAGCAACAAAGATCCCGTCTGCCAGCAACTAAGACCCAGCGCAGCTAAAGAAATAAAGAAATAAATAAATGTTAACAATGTCCTTTGCCTTCTAAAAAAAAAAAAAAAAGACTAAGAATACAAGGTACTTGTGAAAGTATTTAAGCCGTATCCTCTACATCACATCACATAGACTTATTATGTAGGTCGGTTAAGTTCTACTAATTTTATTTTCCATTTACACTAAAGAAAGAGTATTTTAAATATAGTATATTTAAAAATGAATGAATGAATGATGAATTTTCTTCTACAGCGTTTGAGACTCTTACCTCTTTGACAAACAAACTCTGGGCCCTCTTCTCACCATCTTCTGGTACAGTGGACTGCACAGTTCTGCGTTGACGACTGATCACCGAGATCTAGAAGACAAAGAAAATTCTTGCTCTGCAAACCAGCTTGAAAAATGCAGTTTTGTTCTTTAAAGAAGTGCTTGTGAACTCACAGATATATCTTCCATTGGAAACATAAGCAGGTCTCGGAGGGGGTCACTGTAAATCTGGGTTTTTCTTTGGGTGATAACATTCTCATAGTCCAAGGGCTCAACAACTTTGGTCTTTTCCTTAATAAGAGATGAAAAGAAAGTTAATACCGTCAAACTCATGAGACAGAAGTTCCTCATGTATCAAAGACACATTATTTCACCAAAGAAGGGACTATCGATAATCAGCAATTACAGGAGACACTTTTATGAGAATTATTCTCCATAATTAGACACGCACACCAAATACATACATAGACACACAGATCTCTGGGCTAAAGACCAGAGTTCAGGAGAGACAGCCCTGTACTCTGTTTATCTGTACTCTGCCTCCCAACAATTTATTGAATTTAAGTCCAAACCAAAAGTGGCATATTTGGAAGTTTGTCGGTTGATATTTACTGAGTATGCACTGTTTACTGGGTAACTAAAGGGGAGAAAGTATCAACATTCCTGTGCCTACTTGGTACCAGGCACGCTGTCCAAAGGATGTCTCAAGTTCTTGAACAGCTGGGGCAGGTGTTGGTATTGGAGATGCTTGATCCAATGAGCAGGGCATGAAAGGATGAAATTCCAGGTGGCAAAGTCAGGGGATCCCTGTGGGACTTCCAGGTGACCCGGTCTTGATAGCAGGGCCCCAGCCCGAGGCCAAGGTTACAAAGCTCAGAGTTAGTGATTCTGAGAAATCCAAGATGTGACTGATTTAGTAAGAGCAATAACAGTATTTACTGAGCCCTTTATAGATGCCAGGCACCATGCCAAGTGCTTTCTCTACATTTTTTCACATAAGACTCATAATAATCTATGGGCCTTATAGATGAAATAGGTTGAATCTTTGTCCCCATTTTACAGATAAGGAAATCCTGGACTCAGATCAGGTTAAGTCACTTGCCCACCTTCACAGCTGGAATTCAAACCGGAGCCTGTGACTTCAAAACTCTGTTCTTTCTATCTCATGCAGCCTTTCCACCCCTGAGAAATACACAAAGATACTAAAACTCAAGGTACTGAACTTGGAATAGGATCCTATCACCTAACATCCTATCATCTATTCCTTCACTGAATTTACCCTGATCAGATACACCATCTATCTTACCTTTCTGCCTGTTTAAGGGCAGGGATTTCCCTTCATCTGTTCACCGCTATAACCGTAGCACCCAGAAAAGTACCTGGCACTCAGTAGACATCCAATCATCAGTGTTGAATGAACTTGGAGATATTCAGATTCTACCAGGGCCATGTCTCAACACACTATTGTAAACCAAGGTGGGTATATATTAGTGATTTCTAGTAATAACGTTTTACTTAAGTTATTTGTCTTGATAATTTTATAATAAAAACTGCATAAAGAAAACTTGAATTTAAGATATATTAAATCGTAATAGCATAATGGAATAGGGGCTATGTTTGTATTTGTGTACATAGTATTTGAGGCAGTCTCCAGCATACTGTATCCAAACAACCCCTTGAGAATCGTTTTTATACATGGTCCACATTAGGTCACAGCTATATCGCAGTTCCACATCTGAAGGGCATCGCAGTTTCATCTGTAAGATTACTTGGATTAGAGTAAACCACTCTAACGAATGAGAATCAGTGTTCAACAAGTCTAAAAGATCCTAACAAATACTGTATAGAGGCACCTCAAGAAATTAAAAATAGAACTACCCTATGATCCAGCAATCCCACTTCTGGGTATATATCTGAAGGAAAAAAAATCATTATCTCAAAGAGATATCTGCACTCCCATGCTCACTGCAGCATTATTTACAATAGCCAAAACATGGAAACAATCTCGGTATCCATCAAGAGAGGAGTGGATTTTAAATACGTGACATATATATATAATGTAATATTGTTCAGTCATAGAAAAGAAGGAATTCTGCTGCTTGCGACAACATGAATAAATCTTGAAGGCATTATGTTAAGTGAAGTTAGCCAGACAAAGACAAATACTGTATGGTATCACTTATATGTAAAATCTAAAAAAAGTAGAATGGTGGTTGCCAAGGGCAGAGGGATGAGGGAAAACGGGGAGATGTTGGTCAAAGGGTACAAACTTTCAGTTATAAGTTGAGTAAGTTCTGAGGATCTGATGTACAGCCTGGTGACTATAGCTAACAATACTGTATTATATACTTGAAATTTGCTAAGAGGGTAGATCTTAAGCATTCTCACACATACACACAAAAGGTAACCATGTGAGGTGCTGGATGTGCTCATTAACTTGATTATGGTAATGATTTCCCAATGTATTACACATTGTAAATCATCACATTGCACATTCTAAATATACACTTATATTTTTCAATGATGCCTCAATAAATCCAGGGGGAAAAAAATCCTAACAAAGATACACTTCATTTCAAGTCTTAAATTTGGATTTATCGACCCATGAGATCAAATCAAGCAGATCATGCCTCTCATGTCTACGGATACTGGTGCAAAATGAGTTGAAATAAAAGAAAAAACTCCTATTTTGTGAACTTGGAGATTTTTCTGGTAGGAACATTTGACCCCTTGTCCCATATCTACCATGTTTCATGGACCCAAGTGAAAGGACAGTATTAGGGCTTCCAGCCCTAATACTCAGAGTCTGTGGTCAATTTCTCAGAGAAGTGAATAAAGTCCCATCTAGAAGGCAAGCCTTAGAGATGGAAAATAATGTCAAAGTCTTGCCTTTGGTGCCAACTCTCTTCCCAACACAGATTGCTAAAACAGTCCTCCAGTTTCACTCTTTAACCTGTTGAATTAGCATCTGTTAATCTTCTCTGCACAATAATTTCACAAGTACCTGCTCCAAGTAACTTTGAAAAAGAAAAAAAAAAAAAAGAAAATCTTCCTTCAGCTTTCTAACGTAGTCAACAAATTAATATGCTAAAGGATACGTCAAAATGAATCACTTGTTTAAATGTACAGTATATGCCTTCTAAAAATGAAACTTTCAGCTCTCCATGTGTTTTAAAGGCCACCTACTCATGTTACAGAAAACAAGGTTTCACTTTTCATAAAAAACTGATTAAACCAAGCATTCTGGGTCTTCAGTCCTACTCCTTGGTCAGGGATAGCTCGACTGCAGAAAAAGGTGGGGTGGCTATTCTGGGTCCCACAAGTCTTCCCCTAAAAGAAGATCTAGGCCTGTGAACCGGGCTTCATTTTTATAAGAAGAATAAGAGAAGGATTAAGGGCCCCTCTCATCCCCCAGCTGCCTCCAATCCCCATTTTTTTTCTCCAGCCCTCTCCCAGGCATTAAAAAGCACAATTCAAACTGTCAGTGGAAGAGAGAGGCTAGAGTAGAAGTCAGCCCCCACAGAACCGCACGCTGCGTTGCCCTTACAGTAGGCTTCAGCTGTAACTCTGTTGGCATCAGAGCCGAGGAAAACCTTTGACTTTTAGAATCATGATTGAATGGCAGCTCTGCCCAGCCGTCTAGAACATAACCCTTATCTAAAACTTTCCTATTCAGCTTTATCATTTGATTGTCAGACTCACAAGGTTACCCGAAATAAAGCTTCTATCACACACAAAAAGGGTCTTTCTCTCAGGTTTGGGCACTGCCTTCCTGCCAGTTTGTGCACTGACTGGCCTGAAAAGGTGCTTTTTCATAACGCAAGAAAACTGTGTTATGATCATCAGGACTTTATAAACACCCGAATAATAGCAAGGTCCCACTGCGTACTTCTGTAAGTTCTGTAGCAGCGTTAAGTAAAAGGCAAAAGCATTTATATAATCTGGAAAGAAGCAAGCATATGTTTCAGTCTTCTCTTCCTAAGTAGTGACAGCAAAACCGTCAGCCTAAATTTGGAACCTACTCAGTTTTCACCAAGCAGGGAGAAAAAAAAAAGAAAAAAAAAAGATTTGCCTTTGAAAGTTCTCATTCACTGATTCCTGAGCTCTCTTGAAATAACTTGCTGCTCATATTATTAGGGGTTTTGGTTGTTGTTTCACTCCAAGATGACTTTGCAGTCTTAAGAAAACACTTTCAATATATATTCTACCTGTTTCTTAACCAAAACCTGTCAAATAGACAAGGAAAATACTATCATTTCAACTTTGTACATAAAGAAACTGGCTCGGAGGCCTGAGGTCAGCTGTCTACATCTAGTGGTAGAATCAGGATTCAAATACAAGTCTTTCAACTACTGATCCTTTTTCTGTTATTAGCAGTGTCTCCCAAACTTGACTTATTCACGTACAATCTTCAAGATTTTTGCCACAACTTCTGCACTATCATATACTTCATATTTTTCTTCAAATCAGTTTTTCATTGAAATGCATTTATTGAAACAGTAAGCTTTATATTAGCCCCCCAAAGGAAAATAAGTCAGTATTTTCCTAATCGCTAGAAAAATAAAATTTGAAATGTCAATCTTTGTATCATGGTTTGGGACACAGTATACTCTTCAGACTTAGGCCACTAGGAACAAATCTAAATAGACTTCCATGTGTAAATCCTCAAACTGTGAAGAAATGCACACTTCCACAAACTGAGATAACTTTCTGATTTCTACCACAGAGTGAAAGGACAGACTGAAAAAGGGAACTCATCAGTACAGATTTGGTTACAGTCTGCTTCTTGGTAAAAAGAAAAGAATCAATGGATTCTCTTGGTACAAAGAGAAGAATCAATGGAGTCACTAACAGCATCAAACACTTAAGACTTTATGATTTTGTAGTGGTCCCAGTACATCCACTGTACAGGATGACTGATCTTTCATCATCTTAACTGTATATGTATAAAGGTAAAACCAAGCTTGCAATCCTAAAATAATATGTAACTATGTATACACAGGTATATATTCAACCCTCCAACCACTTAAGTATTTAAAAGCATACATTACTAGCAAACCAGTTTATGCTATCATTAGAAACTTAGCCATAACATTTCAATCTCATTTTTAAAAAGCAAGCATAATCGTGTAATATTTCCATGTCAACAATGCAAAATCAGCCTGGGTTACTTCTGCTTAGTTGTTACACCAAAGGTCATTCGTTCGCTGGTAAACTTTTGACTTTAGAAACTAGTTCTCCTTAAGCATTCTAAGAATGTCTCTTCTGCAAGTCTGAAGTGAACACTGGCTTCACCGAATCCCTTCTGTAACACGCTGGGAGGGAGAGCAGAGCAGGCAGAAGGCTTAGCAGTGGGGCACGGGGCCACTTCGAAAATCTCCCACTGCCACCCCCTTTTCCACGTTAAGTTTTGGTGCCAGAAAGAGCACGGCAACGACTGGTTTCGGAAGGAGAATGATTTAGCCCAAAAGTTAGAAGCGGATTTTCACAGTATCACGATCAGACTGCTGTTTCAATGGCATCTGAACATAATCTTATTGAAAAGAACAGCCATGTTAGAAACGAAGGAACAGACTCAAAAAGAGGGTTACTCCGTGAGCCTCTCCTTCCCATCCTTCCCCCATCTCCCTCCCTCGGGAATGTCTCCAGAATCCCTAAGGGATTTTAGCTTCCCTTTTGTTTCAGACATTTAGAGCAGGGTTTAGAGTGCTTTCTCCACAGAGATCTCAAAATAACACTTTGCGCTCAAAATGGCCACTGGGGACACGCTGCTTCCGGCAACGCAGAAAAGAAAGTGGGTTTGCTGGTAGAGCACACTTTATCAAGTCCCTGCTAAGGTCCAGGCTGTGTGCTAGCCCTTGAGAAGCTCATGGTCTAGAGGGGAAGGCGGATAAACCCAAGACGATTAAGCTGATCACAGAAGCTGTTACAACTTGAAATCCCACTCGGCCTCCATGCATCCGTCAGACCCTCTGATACCACATCTTCTACCAACGAAGCGACTGCACAAGTGTTCTTGCACATGAAAGCGTGCGAGCTCATCTATTCACACTTGCATCAATCAGAAGAATTTCCCTGCATGGGTATATGTGGTCTCGGATCATCTCATCTTGTCTTCTACTTTAGTTGATAAATTCGGTAAGATCGGAGACTTACAACTGTCAAGAGTGGTGTGTGACAATGAGAAGCAGCAAAATCTGAGCTGTGACTATAGCAGAAATGAGAAACGTCACCACCGCAGACTAGAGATTTCCAGAGGGGGACCCTACACAGCATGGCAACAAAGGAACCATAAGTGTAAGGAACTTTTTCATAAGGTTCAAGTCAAGAGTATTTGACTTTGTTATGACCTTGTATTTTCTCAGTCATATGATTACCTTTCACCAGTTCTTTCCTTTCCCTCTTGCCCAAAAGGAACTCAAGTACCGAAGAAGCTTGCAATTAATATAATCCGATGATGATGCTAGGGGAGGGAAGGCCATCTTTTCAGTTAGTACAACCGATTTGGCAAAATAGACATGAACATATTTTAATAAAGATTGTTTTTCAGGACAAATGTTGGCACAAAAACCCACATACGAATCACATTCAAGACACTGACCTTTCTTAAAGCTAAAAGCTAAAGGGAAAAGCATACTTTTCATGAGACCACTGGGTCATGCTTATTCCTAATTTACACCTTGGCTCTCACATTATTCCTGTGACAGCCCAACCTCCAACCCCTCTCACCCACAGCCCTTAATGTCTTTCCCAACCACTGTGGCATTTTCTCACATATAGCTGTAATCGCACTGTGGGTACCTTGCATATTAGTCTCCTTAGTGGGATTGTAAACACCTGGAGGGGGAAACAGTGCCTTGTACATTCGCTATCCCTTACATTGAGCATGAATATACACCAAGCTAAGCATTTCCTATCTATTATCTCACTTAATTCCTTCAAAAACCCTGCAAGGGAGGTTCTTTTATTATGCCCATCTTACAGACTAGGAAACTGAGGCTCAGGCAGGTCCAATGTCACACACTAGTGGAGCTGGGATTCAAATCTGTATCTGATGGGCTCCAAAGGCAGTACTCCTAACCATAATACACATAAAGAAAAACAAAACATTTCCCCACCTTCGCTCCTACCAGGTTTAATTTCCTTGGACAAACTTGACATTTTAGGATTTGCTAGAGCTTATTCAAACTACACTATCATTTTTACCAAAGTGAGATCTCGCCTTCTCATCGCCCTGATGATGCTGAGCACGACTGGCTTACAGAGCTTGTAATGTAATTGGATGAGGAGTTTTACATTTCTTAGCTGTTGCTTCCAATTTAGCATTTGCCATCAATGAGCAGGGATTAGCACCTTAGGTCTTTTACTTTGGGGAAAGGAGTTGGCAGATTCAACTTCAAGTGGGTAAGAATCAGATTACAAACAAACAACGGTAAGATATTGTCAAGGGACCGTGTCTAATTCACCTCGGTATCCTCCACAGAACCTAGAAGACAGCCATGAGAACTACAAAGCCAGGAGCTTTTGTGGTTCATGAGGGATAACCAATCATACAAAGAGATTGACGGTACACGTCTGCCTTCCAAGCCAAAATGGCAGCACACAAGGAGAGAGGGACAAGTCACTGACTGCTAAGGCTTTCAGAATTCATTTTCAGATCCCAGCTTTAATTTAATTTCTGATTCCAAGAAATCAGCAAAATAGGTTCTAAAGGATTTTAAAGCTAACAGGAAAAATAAAACTTTTTTGGCTCTTTAGAGTTTTTGCATAGGGAAGAATTCTTTTTAAATGCCAAATTACTTCCCTTTTCTAAGCCTCTTTGGCTGTTTATATAAACTCAAGAACTGTTTTTAAAAACCTACAAAGAATTTATATTTGTTAAATCACAAAATAAACAAGTCTGATATATACTATATGATTAAATCTAACTTGGATAACAAGTGTTTTTCATTACAGCCAACTCAAATATTATGCAAATAATCTAGATTATCTACAAATGAATAAACAGAATTTCGATGAACTCTATACCCTGAAACTTCATTTTAACCGATAATTATAAGTTTATTCAATATGCTGGCTGACAGGTAGGAAAACTGATTTGAATTCAATCACTCCTTACTTTTGGTGTTCACTTTGTGCTAATAAGTATTTAAATGACTCAAAGATAAGACAAAATGAAAAGAAAGGCTTGAATAAATTGAGAGAATGGCAAAGTAGCTTTTTAAAACTAGAACTGTTTCTATTCTTTAGCAAACCATTATTGACAAAAAGAAAAAAAATGAACCTTGGTTACACATAATGGCTTTCTAACAAATCAAAGAATTTAACGAGTTCACATAGACATACAAAATCACTGCAGATAATTCATTCAAGAAAGGAGAAATTAGACTGTATGCCCATCAACTAATTTATAACCTGCCTTGGATCTTGGTGCCCACTCCAGTATTGACAAAAAAAGACATCTTGTTGACTCTTTCCTGAGTTTGACAAACAGAACCATAACATATGTTGCGTTCTTAAGCAGAACAAAACGTAAAGTGCACTGATGTTCTATATGTATGTGGATTTAGCCAGCTAGGTTACTGACATTCTGTGAAAACATAAAAACCCAAAGGTCCTGTTTGTGTCATTTGAACACAGCAGGACAAGCCTATTTCATTACAAAAGCTCAGTAATCTACAAATCAGCCACACATCATTTTCCACACTGGATCCAACCACTGGTCTTCCCATCCCACTAATTTGCTCCTGACAATGGAGTAAAGAAAATTGGTGACCCCCATTTTGAAAACCCATCTTGACAGGGGTAAAAATGCACTTTTCTACAAACACTTTCATTTTCCATAATCAAGTCATATTGGATCTATCCATTCAGCGTTTTTACACACCCTCCTCTTAAAAAAAATGCCAATCTATAATCTTTGTTTCCTTCTTTAAGCCAATTCCCTATGACAAATCCCCTATCATGAGAGATACCATTTGATAGAAGAGTCTTAGGGGTTGACCCCATGAAAGGTTTCTTTGAAGGTCTTACATTAATAACTTTGAAGTGATGAAAATGTTATAAAATTGATGTGATGGTCGCACGTTTCTGTGAATATATTAAAAACCACAGACATATACAATTTAAATGGGTGAGTTGTATGGTATGTGAATTACATCTCAACAAAGCTATTAAGAAAGCTAGGAAAAACATAACCTACCCAGTTTCACTTCCTTATACCTAAAAAACTCCTCCACTATTTAGGAAGAGGGTTCCCAGTACAGCAACCACGGGGCCCCTCCCTAGAATGGTTAGGTGTCAATGTGTGAGGATCCTACACTGGAGCCAGAGATTCCACTGATAGGCCTGGGACAAAAGTGAGGCTTGCTGCCATGTCGCTCCCTGAGGGCTCTCCCGGAGCTCTAACACACAGAAACACAGAACAGCTTAGTAATGACAGTCACTGAGCATCAACCATGTGCCAGGCAGTGGGCCACAAAGCTGAGAAAACAAAGTTGGGCAAGATGTGGGTGCTGCCCTTCAGGACCTCATGAGTCAAAGGAAAGACAGACACCCTCAACAGAGAGTTAAAATACAATGGGAGTAATCCCACTCCTGGGCATATACCCAAAGAAAACCATAATCCCAAAAGAAACTTGTACCATAATGTTTATTGCAGCACTATTTACAATAGCCAGGACATGGAAGCAACCGAAATGCCCATCAACAAATGAATGGATAAAGAAGATGTGGCATATATACACAATGGAATATTACTCAGCTATAAAAAGGGATGAGATGGAGCTATATGTAATGAGGTGGATAGAACTACAATCTGTCACACATAGTGAAGTAAGTCAGAAAGAGAAGGACAAATATTGTATGCTAACTCACATATATGGAATCTAAAAATGGTACTGATGAACTCAGTGACAAGAACAAGGACGCAGATACAGCGAATGGACTGGAGAACTCGAGGTATGGGAGGGGGCGGGGGGTGAAGGGGAAACTGAGACGAAGCGAGAGAGTAGCACAGACATATATATACTACCAACTGTAAAATAGATAGTCAGTGGGAAGTTGTTGTATAACAAAGGGAGTCCAACTCGAGGATGGAAGATGCCTTAGAGGACTGGGGCGGGGAGGGTGGGGGGGACTCCGGGGGGGGGGGGGAGTCAAGGAAGGGAGGGAATACGGGGATATGTGTATAAAAACAGATGACTGAACTTGGTGTACCCCCAAAAAAATAAAAAAAAATAAAAAATAAAAACTACAATGGGATAGGGACTTCCCTGGTGGCCCAGTGGTTAAGACTCCGTGTTGCCAATGCAGGGGGCGCGGGTTCGATCCCTGGTCGGGGATCTAAGATCTCACGTGCCACATGGTGCGGCCAAAAAAAAAAAAATACAATGGGACAAGGGCTGGGACAGGGGACACAGAGAGCGCTGCGGGGATGCAGTTTTATTCCACGGGTGAAGGAGGCTCAGCGAGGAGGTAGCCTGTGCGCTGAGACTTGAAGGACTGCATAAAAACGCCCATGGCAGGCAAGGTGAAGAAAGGCATTGCAGGCAAAGACGAGAGCGGAAGTAATAGAGGAGGATAAAATAAAGCATGTGTTCAAGGAGTCCGGGGATGCACAGAATAAGGAGACATGGCCAGGATGAGCTGGAAAGGCACGTTTACGGAGGACCACAGATGCCAAGGCCATGAGATTGGACTGTTTCCTAGTGTAGGCGATGGGCAGCCAGCAGAGGTTTTTAAGCAGGGGAATGACATGAACAGATGTTTTACTCATATTTATGCACTGCAAGCCAGAAGGTCAGCGCTAATGGAAATTAATCCATAAAATGACAGCATAGGCTGAAAATTTGCCCCATTGTCTACATTTTCCAGGAGAAATACACTGAATTATGGAAAACTACTCGTTAGAGTTGCATACAAAACTATTGAGGAAGATAAAGGGAGGGCTCTGTTTCTGTGACGAGCTTTTTTTTTTTTAACAGAGAAATAGAAATACTTGCTTGCATCTTCCTTGTGTGACAGAGATTAAATTCACGTGAACATTTTATTTTGAAAAGCTCAACTGCCAATCTGCACTTAATTTGTTTCGAACACCTTTTCAATGGCTAATTTGATTCAAAATGGTTAAATTTTCGATGAACCCTAAGCTGGATGACAGTATTTCTTTGTTTAACCTAACCCTTTAATGGTTCAACATAGCCTACAAAGTTGGTGATTTGTGAAGCAGAGAAAAAAGTTGGGGTAAAAATGGGAAGGTCACTACGTTCTCCTTGAGAAATGCATAATATACTAATATAATTAGTAATAAATTTTCTTAATTAAAAAAAAACAGAGTCTGCAGATAAAAGCTTGAACCATTGAGCAAGGCTTATAAGATCTGGCCTCCACCCCCAGGCTCCATGCCAGGCCCTCCAACCTGGAGCAGATCTCCTAATGGGCCCTGTTACCCCACGTTTGCTTCTCCTCTGCCAGTTCTTCCCGGAGCCCCACTGCAAGACTCCATGAAGCTGCCAATCTTCCTAGGTACAAATGGCCACTCCCTCCTACCCAGTGCTACCCACCTCTTCAAACCCAGAGCTAGTACCTGAACTTCCTTCCCCATCCAAGTCCCATGATGAAGTGCTGAGGTGCCCATTTCCTTTTCTGCCTCTCCCCTCACTAGAATGAAAGCTCTGTGATTCAAGTCTTTGTCTTATTCACGGCTTTATCCCCAGCACCTCCAAATTTTGTCTTGAATGATTGAATGAGCAAACTATGAATCCACTGTCATTATCTTTCTAACCCTCAACATTAAGATTTTTTGCCTCTTCCAATTTTTCAAAATGATCACCATCTACAGAATGCTCACTGAAAGACACACATTTGTGTAGCGGTCTAAAGGAGTTGGGCTACTGAACACTTTAATAACATGAATCATCACTCATTCATTTCTCTTTTGGCAAATTCACATCACATATGAAGTTTTCATAGAACCAGGCACACATACACGAAGAAATGTGAAGTGTCAGGAGGTAGGAAATCATGTTGGTTGGGGATTTGAATTCAACTTGAGGGAAAGGTGATGACTCCAGCAAAACTCATTTTGTGCTGGTAACAGTTCTCCCATTGCCAAACTTCCTCCTGAACAACCTCTCTCTCCCCATCCCTCCCCTCCCTTGAGCTCACATTTACTCTGTGTGCTGAAGGTGCCTACAGGTATGTGTTCTGGCTTCCTTCCCTAAAAGTAATCCAAAATGCATCCCGCCATACTTGAGCAGAAGCACCAGCAAGAAACACTCCCCACACCTGTATCTAAGCATCCCCGTTTTGCAACGCTCCTCATCTGGTGCAATGCCACGTCGAGACCTCAGACTTAAAACAACCCTGCCCCTACAAGCCTCTACTTATATTATGTGGCTGAACCACTGTCATAATGACAAAACTATGTCTTTCCTAGAAAAGAATCTCCACACCTTCTCCCCAGGACAATCTCCAGCTAGGCTAACATCACCTTGCCCATTCTTTCCATATGACAGCGCATTCCTATCTTGTGTTCATTTTCATTCCAACCTGGACCCCATGGCCAATAAGCCCCCTCACTAGTTCCTTGTCATTCGGAACCACGTCCATGGCCACTCCCCAGCCCTAAATTAAACCCCCTGCTTGCCTGTCTTTGCTGCTGCAGGAGAAAATCCTGACTAGGTGCTCAGGGCCTTCATTTACGGGGATACAAATCCTAGGCTCAGCTGGGCTCTCAGTCCCACCCTCAAGGCTTTCACTCACTCCTTGTCAGCCCCCATGACCTAAAAGTGAACAGGACACTTGAGGTTTCACGAATGGAAATTCCCCTCTCTCTTACAATGGCGCCCTGGTTGATTTGCATAGCTTGGCTGTTCTACTGAATCCAATGTCCCCACATTGACATTAACAAATTTCATATAACCCTGTATCCTTCCACATTTATTTGGCACTCAACTCCTTTCTGGGTGCGACTTTCTCCATTCCTAATTTGGTTCCTAATCTGGTTCCTAAGTGATCCTTGGATGGGCTATGTGGGATCTGTGAAAGTCTGAAATTATATGGAAAATGCTGTATGTGCACCTTTATAGGCAGAGGATCCAGAGCTTTCCAGAACCTCCAATGTGTGTGTGACCCAAGAAAGACTAACATTTACTGCCTTGATAACTTCATATAAACAGATTGCATTATTTTCATATACGACTTATTGGTTTTGTATAATTAGGAAGCAACACATATTCACTGAAGAATCTTTAATCTAAAAATGTAAAGAAGAAAATGAAAGTTCCTTAGAATCCCAGCATCCACAGAGGACCACTGTTAGTGACCATTTGGATGTTTCTCCATCTCTATTCTATTTTTGTCTTGTTCTAAATTGGATTCCTACTGTTGATTTCTGACAGTTACAGTGTCCCAAATAATATAAGAGAAACTTCAGAGGACAAAGAATTTGGGACTAGTGTTCAAAAATCCCTTTGATTTCCAAGCGTATCTACTAACAAATATTCCTTGAGCACCTGCTATGTGTATGACGTACCACTCCAAAAGTCAAGAGGTAAATCCTTATCCAAGTTCTCACTCAAGGTGTTTAAAAATTCTAGGGATTTCAATAGGCTATGTGAAGCTCCAGCCTAACAAAGAGAACATTTTAGCTTAAAATGACTGCACCTACATCAACCAGAAAAAAAAAGGAGGGGGTGGTTAGGCGACAACAATGATGTCATTACAGACTTGGAGGAACGCAATTAAAGCACTGAAGTCAGGTTTT
Source organism: Hippopotamus amphibius kiboko (assembly GCF_030028045.1). Classification (NCBI taxonomy): domain Eukaryota; kingdom Metazoa; phylum Chordata; class Mammalia; order Artiodactyla; family Hippopotamidae; genus Hippopotamus; species Hippopotamus amphibius. Next base: position 32,784,698 of record NC_080203.1, read on the forward strand.
TTTTAAATGACGGTTCTCCTTTATTACCAAAATGTGGACTCTCACCTAATGATTAAAAAAAAAAATAGGTGATTAAAAAAATACATGAGATGGGACTATATAGTAAAGGCCCAGGTCATCTCACATGACTCATAAACTCTTTCTGCGGGAAATTCCCTGTGTTGTGAGCAATGACATTAGCGAATAATTGTGTGGCCTCCTATGGTGGTGACTGTTCAAAGGACAGCACTTGTTTGCTTGTGGAATTCCGCTGTGTTTAAGGAGGACGACCAGCGTAATTATTTCACTGCCAGTGTTTACATATGTCACAACCAAGACAATTCTGGAAAAACAGGATTATTGCTTCTTTGCTTTAAATATATATAAGCAGAGGATGAGCCAACGGAATGATTTATCATTTCAAGTCCACTCCCTCCACTGCAACTTTCATCCTGTATTTAAACACTGTCCCATTTGCAAGCAGGAAAGCAGATAAGTCTCTTGCCAAAACTCAAGGCCGGGCCCAGTGAAATGCTTCAGAGCTTTCTCTATCAGTCATTGCATCCCTTGCTAAACCGTTGAGCCTTTTCCTCCTTCCTCTGACCACTGGAGGCCTCTTGGAGGAAGCGATCCAAGTGTGACCCTGCAAGAGTTTCCCGGAACATACTGGCATCGACTGGAAAAGCCGCAGCCTCTGGCCAGGTCAAAGGCTTGGCCCTGCTTTCTTGTCAACACCGCACCCTGACAGCAGCCGCTTGCTTGCAGGCTGTAAGGGAGGTGGTCATCAGGTGAGCAGGCACAGGCAGCCCCTTGTAGCACCTCAGCATCTTTCTCTCCCTCAGGGAACTGTGGCCAGAGCAGGCAGCCAGTGGACAGGATGGCTGAGAATGGGAGGGAGAGTTCAGAGCCTTCACCTTCTCTTAAAGCAAGAGCCACACTCAGTATAAGGGGGACTTGAATCCGTGGCTAAATGTGATGCTGCTCCAGGGCTCAGTGCATAGCATGAGAAAGACCAAAGACTGTAGAGCGCTTTTATTTTATTTTATTTTATTTTATTTTTATTTATTTATTTTTTTAAGAACTTTTATTGAGGGACTTCCCTGGTAGCTCAGTGGTTGTTAAGAATCCACCTGCCAATGCAGGGGACACAGGTTCGATCCCTTGTCCAGGAAGATCCCACATGCCGAGGAGCAACTGAGCCCATGCGCCACAACTGCTGAGCCCATGTGCTGCAACTACTGAAGCCCACGGGCCTAGAGCCTGTGCTCCTCAATAAGAGAAGCCAAGGCAGTGAGAAGTCCGTGCACCACAACGAAGAATAGCCCCTGCTGGCTGCAACTAGACAAAGCCTGTGTGTAGCAACAAAGACCCAACACAGCCAATAAGTAAATACATAAATAAATAAGTAAATTAATTAATTAATTAAAAAAAAAAGAATCCGCTTGCCAATGCAGGGGACTCGAGTTCGAGCCCTGGTCCGAGAACATCCCACATGCCATGGAGCAACTAAACCCGTGTGCCACAACTACTGAGCCCATGTGCCGCAACTACTGAAGCCCATGCACCTAGAGCCCGTGCTCCACAACAAGAGAAGCCACCGCACTGAGAAGCCTGTGGACCACAACGAAGAGTCGCCCATGCTCGCCACAACTAGAGAAAGCCCGCGTGCAGTAATGAAGACCCAACGCAGCCAAAATAAATAAATTAAAAAAAAATTTATAAAAAGAACTTTTACTGAGATATAATTGACATACAATGAACTATGTATATTTAAAGTGCATAATTTGATATATTTTTTCTTATTAGTAATGTATATATGGCAATCTCTATCTCCCTTTTATACACTTTTCATAGAACTGTCTCTGGAAGCCAGACCTGCTGACCCTGTAAGTCCCCACGATGTGCTCAACAGCTTTCAGACACGACACCTGCCACGGCGGCTCCTTCTTTCACTACTGTTTCTTTTCTGTTTGAGGATTGTCTAAGGCACCAAAATGTCACAGGGGAATAAGTAGGTGCTATTGTACCACCTATAGAGGAAGTGGTAGAAAGTGACCGTCATTTTACTGACAAGGGGAGAGCAGTTAAAAGTAAATACAGTCAAATGAAAACAGTAAAGATTTCTGTATTCTGAGTGATGGGATTATGGGTGATTTTTTTTCTTCTTTTTCTGCTTTGCCCCCAATTCTTCTAGCACAAACATGTATTGCTATTATAATCCAAAAACATAAAATCAATTTATTACATTTTTTTTATTATGGTAAAACATACACAACATAAAATTTACCATTTTGACAGGTTTTAAGTGTGCACTTCAGTGGCATTAAGTATCTTTATATTGTTTTGCAACCACCACCATTACCCATGTCCAAATTCTTTCATCATCCCAAACAGAAACTCTATACTCATTAAACACGAACTCCCCCTTCTCCCCAACCCCCAGGAATCGCTAACCTACTTCCTATCTCTATGAATTTGCCTATTTTAGGTACCTCATATAACTAGAATCATACAATAATTGTCTTTTTGTGTCTGGCTGATTTCACTTGGCATGATATTTTCAAGGTTCATCCATGTTGCAGCATGTGTCAGAATTTCATTGCTTTTAAAGGCTGAATATGATTTCATTGTACATATGTACCATGTTTTGTTTATCTGTTGATGAACATGTGGGTTCTTTCCACCTTTTGACTATTGTGAATAATACGATACGAACACTTATAATAGGATGTGTTGATAGGTACACTGGTGTACAAGTATCTGTATGAGCCCCTGCTTTCAGTTCTTTTGGGTTTATAACCTAGAAGTGGGATTGCTGGATTGTATGGTGATGCTGCTATATTTAGCTTTTTGAGGAACTGCCAAGCAGTTTTCCACAGTGGCCGCACCATTTTCCATTCCCACCAGTACTGCACAAGCGTTCCAATTTCTCTTCATCTTCTACAACATTTGTTATTTTCCACTTTTTTGATAACAGCCATCCTAATAGGTGTGAAGAGGTATCTTTGTGGTTTTGATTTGCATTTCCCTAAAGATTAATGATGTTGAGCATCTTTTCATGTGCTTATTGGCCATTTGTTTATCTTCTTTGGAGAAATGTCTACTCAAGTTCTTGGCCCATTTTTAAATCAAGTTGTTTTTTCGTTGTTGAGTTATAGGAGTTTTTCATGTATTCTGGTTATTAATCCTTTATCAGGTATACGCTTTGCAAATACCTTCTCCCGTTCTGTGGGTTGCGCTTTCATTCTCTTGATAAGTGTCCTCTGATGCACAAAAGCTCTTAGTCAATTTTATTTTTTAAAGAAAGTACAGGTAAAATTTTTAGAAGGTGAGCAGACAGCCTAAGGTATAGACGGGGAAAGGAATCCTCATACCTCTTTTTAGACTTCCTTTTCACGGGAAAAGGAACAAGAACTGAGGTCTTCTCTATGAGGTAACAATTCATAACTCCTCCACCAACTTGGCTCCTCCCCAGGGCAGCTAGTGCTGTAGGACACTTTGTTAGCGAGAGTCCCAGAAAGGGAACTCATGCTGGGTGTGGTACGTGAGCCCAGTAGGGAAAGGCAGGATGGTGGGGACATGGGATCCTGTAAGACTTTTAAGGTTCCCCAGCTCCACCAGGCAGACGTTTCACACTAATCCTTTCTCTGGCTGGTTCGTGACTATTTACACTCAAACTTCCAAACTTCTCACATGGAAGATAAACACAACTGTTTAAGTCGTTACTCTGAAACGTGACACCCAAGTTCAGTTCCCTCTTGAAGAATCAAACTCTCAGGAAGTGACTCTCTCTGTTTGTAAATTGCAGGCATTGCCTTGTGTGTGTCTCCAGCCGTGGTTTCTTTTCTCCTCCCTCCTCCCTCTCTGTCTCCCTACTCCTATTGGCAAAAACGGGGCTTTCTAAACAACTTTTTGTCATGTGGGAATTTATTTTCCAAGTATTTTTGAAGTCTAATCAATTTCTACAGGCAATCAGAAGAAGCACCACATACTCATTTTCTTCTAGGGATGACCCTGGAACTACACTCAAATCCCCTGAAATGTGAATAAATTAAGTCTAAATTTCAGGACTATTGTGAGGCTAAACTGTTGAATACCTCTAAGACTAGAGATTAGAAACCCCCTGCAGGTCCTGTAAACTGATATTTCCTGCTCTACAAAGTAAGCATTTGTTATCAAAGGTATTCTCAATTATAGATCACCGATCCACCAAACCATTTTTTCATAAGAAGACTAATATCTGAAACTTTTCCCTTAACTAGGAAACATACCTCATACCCCAGGGTATGAATTCAGTACTGTACACACATTCACTTAGCAAAGAATCAAATTAGAAGGATATCTGTAGGAAGGCCTCCACCTAGATATTCCAAAACAACTCGCTTAGAAATTTCACCTTTATTCTTAGGAAATCCTTCTTTGTACTTAAATCGTTAGGGGAAAAAAAAAAACCCTCAATTCCTTTAGCCTATGTTCACATGCTCTACCTTCGAAGCCATCACATTATGGGATGGCTGGGGGGAAAGAAAAGGTAAGAGGGGAGGAAGAAAAGTAGCTCTTCTCTACTGCGATTCTAACATTTATTGAAAGCTTGCCAAGTACCAGGTGCTGTGCTAAATGCATTACATGTGTTATTTCATTCTCGCAATTATCCTGTGAGAGAGAAAATACTATCGTTGCTCACACTTTATCAATAGCTAAACTGAGACTAAGGAGGTTGGGCAGGGATGGTAGGCAGAATTCTACGATGCCCCCTAAGATGTCTGCCCCCAGTCTACCCACCCTGTATAATTCCCTCCCCTTTATTGTAAGCAAGACCTGTGAATATTATGAGATATCACTGCCCTGATTAGGTTAGTAATAAACTGACTCTGAGGTCATCAAAAGGGAGATTATCCTGGGTGGGCCTGGCCTAATCAGGTGAACCCTGGGAGAGGAACTGGACCCTTCCTGGAGAGGCAGATTCACCCACTGGCCTTAAAGAAGCAGAGAGAAGTGTCATGAGAGGTCCATGGGGCCAGACCTAAGGCTGTCCTCTAGGAACTGACAGCCACCCCCTGCTGCCAGCCAGCAAGAAGATGGATCCAGTCAGTCCTACAACCACAAGGAACTGAACTGTGCCAACTTGAAGGAACTTGGAAAACATCCCGGGCTTCCAGATGAGAACACAGTCCTGCCAACACCTGTGAAGCCCTGAGCAGAGACTCCAGCTGCGCCCTGCCCATGCTTCTGACCCAGAGAAACCGAAATAAGTGTGTGTTATTTTAAGCTGCTGAGTTTGTGGTCATTTGCTATGCAGCAATAGAAAAGTCATTCATTCAGGATTCAAAGCCAGGGCTGTTTAACTCTGGCATGAAGGCTCTTAACCACGACAGTGGTTTCGGTGGCAGTTTCACAAATTCCTAACCATGTTTAATTCTTCAAAAAAGAGGAGAGAGATATGAGGAAAACATCTGAACAGTCTGATTGTCTCTGAAGACTGATAAGAAGAAAAAAAAAAAAAAGAGGAGAGACATCAATTTCTACCAAACAGTAATGGGTATGATCTTTTCCTCTTATGCAGTTTTCAAGTTTTAAAAAAGTTCTGATCACATTCTAGTACAGAAACACACATATTGATTTGAGATCTGGGGAAAGAATACACATTCAACAGAAAGCTGCTCGAATGCAACATGGTAACAGGTAAGTTGTGAAAAAATAAGTAGGCTGGAAATCATAAGATTTTATTCACCAACGGCACCTTGTTGAAGCAGGCTTGACTTCTGCAAGGGCTCCAGGCTGTGCTACTTATGCATACTTCCCTCTGACCATTGTGTGATCTGCAGGATCTGTCATCCTGTCCCTCCGAGGAGATGACAGCCCATTACCTCTTCTCAGACAGCCCAACTCAAAATTCACTGACTAGGAGAGGCCAGCAAATTCTCTGCTGGAGTGAGATCAAGTTAAAGAGAAGCTCACAAAATCATACACTGGCGTTGCTTCTTGGAGGGCATTTCAGTCAACAACTCATGTTTCATGTTCTTTCACACACGAACACACCCAAACTACACAAGGGGGCAAAGCCAATGAATAATAATAGCTAACACTTATGTAGCCGACGCCAAGCGTTTATCATGAATTATGTCATTGAGGCCTCACGCTTACCTCATGAAGTAGGTATTATGATCACTGCCACTCCCATTTTATAGACCGAGAAACTGAGACTTATTTAGAAAGTTAAGTAACTTCCTCAACACTCTCCAACCAGAGTTTCAACTCAGACGCTGACACCAGAGCTCACCTTCTCAGTCGCTTCGCTGTATCACCCATACTTCTACTGCTCTTCAACTAGATACTTCTTCCCCCCTTCACAGGACCTAGCAACGAGCCTTCCCATGGGAATGCTCTATAGATGTTTGCTGATAACGATGAAGAATGAGGCTCGCGCCAGAGGGACTAGGTAAGGTTTCCAGACCACTCATCATTGAGAGAAGATGGGAGATGGGATGACAGAAGTTGATATGGGAGAAGGAGGCAGGGCTGAAGGCAGCCCCCCACTTACATGGGTGCCAGTCTCACAGTCAGTGAACAGGAGCATACTACTTAGAACTTCAAATATATGTTGACTAACCCTATATGGGAAGATTTGATTCTGGCGCTAAGAGCATAAAAAGCAAAAAGAAAACGAACTCAGTTTTCCAGAGTTTATTTCTCCCTTTTGGAAAAGTTTCTGCGACACATCTGGAAGTGATTTTCTAACACACGAGTTCCAATGAGTCATCTACGATATTAAGCAATGATTCCATAGGGTGAACCCGGATCATATTTTTCCATTAAGTGGCATCCACTGGGGTCAGTGAAAGGCAACGGGTGACCTCGACTTGGACAACCTCACCTTCCACAGCCCCATGCTATATTGTCAAGAACATGGGTTTTAAGAGGTGCAGGAGTGCAATCGATCTCCCAGCACTAACACAAGACTTGTTCTAATACACTTAGCTTCCTTTCACTGGTCATGTGCAGAAGATGGATCCAAAGGCTGCTTGAGGGGGAAGTAACCCAAGTAAAGCTGGCAGAAGAAACGTTACAGAGCCATGTGTAAACACGCAGCAGTCGGAAACGCAGCGGGTCAGGGTGGGCTCAATTCAACCGGACCGCAAGACTCAATGCCACCAGCAAGAATTTCCCAAGGAATATTCTAGACGGGACTGCCAATCCACCCCTTGCCCTTTCAGCCACATCCTAATATAGTGGCTCCAACCATCAACTTGTAACCCACATCATATTGGCTTCCTAATACTGAAAACCTCTAGCATCAATGTTTAGAAGTATAACAAGTCCATTTCCCAGTGTCTTCTGACACTTGGATTTCTTTCAGGTTACAATGAAGAAATGAGTCATGTTCTTTCAGAGACTAAAGAGCCATTTACAAAGGCTATTTTAAATCTCTCAGGTGACAAGGGTATAATTTAATTCCCAGAAACAATAATTGACTAAATGACTTCTCCTCAGGGCTGAAGGAGTTAATGCAACTTCCCAGAGCAATTCTTCTCTCCCAGGCACCGAAACAATGTGCTTTTAAATGGCACAGGAATTGTATAAACAAAGTATTCAATCCTACCTTACAAAAGATATAAATTAGTGGGTGGCTATTTGCATCACAAAAGGATTCTTTGCCAAAGGATTCCAATCAAATTTATTCAAAGATCAGATTCCCCTAATGTATGCTAAACGATTTGATTTGCACAAGGGCGTCACTGAACAAACACAGCTGTACCAAAGCCTAAATTTAATTACAGGTACCTCTTCACCATGACTTCGGTGGTTCTCAAACCCATTGCATTGCCTCCAAGGTCATACAGTGAGATCTGACCTTACAATTTCTAACTCATAATTCCCGCATTCTAACAATAAAACTGTTTTGCTTTTTACCTAGCACTTTTCATCCAAAGCCTTCAAAGTATTCAGTCCACATTTGTTAGTCTTCATATCATGCCAAACAAGTTGGCAAGACAGCTGGGAATGCAACCTTCCAAACTGCCAGGGATGGGGGAAAAAAAGTCAGGACTGTTAACAGGCAAAAAAAAAAAAAGAAAGAAAGAAAAGAAAAATTAAAGGTGCACATAAGCACAAAAGAACTATGTTTAAGTTTCTTTTTTCCAAAAATAACATATTTCATGCATGGTATTTTTTTAAATAGACTTTTTCAAGCAGTTTTAGGTTCACAGGGTACATTTGTTCCAATCAATGAACCATCACTGACGCATCTTAATCACCCAAAGCCCACAGCTTACACTAGGGTTCATTCTTGGTGTTGTACCTTCTATAGGTTTGGACAAATATATAATAGCATGTATCTTCCATTAGAGTATCATATAGAATGGTTTCACTGCTTTAAAATTCCTCTGTGCTCACCCTATCCATGCCTCCCTCCACACTATTTTTTAAGTTATGAAGAGAATATATTCAAAACTCAGTTTAAATACAACAAATCCATTTTTTTCAGCATTTTATAGATTTTTTTTAATTTTTTTTAAATTTTATTTATTTATTTATTATTTTGGGGGGTACACCAAGTTCAATCATCTGTTTTTATACGCATATCCCCGTATTCCCTCCCTTCCTTGACTCCCCCCCCTCGAGTCCCCCCCACCCTCCCCGCCCCAGTCCTCTGTATCAGTTTTATATCATGCTCAGAGTGGATGCTGGAAAGAAAACAGAGTGAGAAATGGGGTGGGGAAAAGACAGACAGAAGGACAAAAGCAAGGAAAAAGAAATGAACTCAAGGATGCACATACTGATAGGGGGAAAAGGGCACACAGTACAGAGGGAAAGAGAGACCCTGCTTACCAAGATCTGCAGCATAATCTAATTATCTGAAATGTCAGAGGCAAGACCTTCCATTTCAAAGCTCCTAACTCAGCTGTAATTCTCCCATCCATTTGTTTTAAATCCACAAGAAATCTAAGATTATTTTAAATAAAAGAACAAAGATACAGCATGTTCAAACTCAGGAAAATGGCAACCAGAAATCCTTGGAATATCAATGCATATCGCCTATTAATTAGCTTTACTTGAAATTTAAGTCCCTCTAGTGAGATTGATTATACTAATGGCAGCAAAGGATGACTACAGTATCGACAACCTAAGACACAGGTCACATGCAAGAAAGATGAGAGCAATTTTCATTTACATTTCAGAAAATTCAGGGTAGGCATTTCTGCCTTTCAAAAACTGTGAATATGAAACATTACATAGATGCAGACATACAGGCTTATATATCATGTGTGAGTGTATATACATACACATACACCCTCTGAAAGTTCACTTTATAGAGAACCCATTATGATCAAAATTGGGGGAATGCTTAAGCAGATAGGAATGAACAGCAAATGGGAATTGAAGTCTCTAATTTCTAGACCATCCTAATTTTACTGATTCAACACACAGAATGTGAGAGGTGCAAAGCAATGGGCAAGGAGCTGCAGGATTATAGGAGAAGTTATTTTAATAATAACAACACCATGCTAATTACTATATAGATACTATATGTCACGTACATAGGCATTTATATACGTCAGAGAAATATAGCAAGTCTGAAAAGTATGGAACTTTTCTTGAATTGTACTTTTTCTGATTATAGAAATAATACATTTTAAAAACAGAAAATGTAAAAGCAAGAATAAAATTTACTCATAATCCCACCACCCAGAGGTACGCACTGTAATATTCTATATGCTCACATGTATTATAAACACAGGCATTCCCTTTGAGAATGTTTTCTCTGAATACAACAATAATACTAACAGCTAACATTTATTCAGCAATTCCTATGTTCCAGGTGTTATTCTAAGTGTTTTATTATATTATTTCACTCAGTCCTTACAACAACCCTGTGAAGTCAGTGCTATCTATCATCTCCATTTCACAGATGGGAAAACTGAGGCACAGAGTGGTTAAGCGACTAAAGTCACGTATAGCACATATGCATTATTCTACAAAAATATGATCATACTTTGCATGCTGTTTTATAACCTAAACTTTTTCCCATGTCAATAATAAATATAGACACCATTTTAATGACTGCACGGTTTTCTGGTGTATGGATGTACATTTTGCCCAATCCCTTACTTTTGAACATTCAGGTTGTTTAAGCTTGGGCTGGGGGGGGGGGTTGTTTTGCTATTATAAACAACTTAGCAAGGCCCATCGAGGTTAATATCTCCATTTTACAAATGAGCACAAGGAGGTTCCACAAAGTTAAATAGCCTGTCCAAGGTAACGGAGACGGGCAGTTAAAAGTAAATACAGTCAAATGAAAACAGTAAAGATTTCTGTATTCTGAGTGATGGGATTATGGGTGATTTTTTTTCTTCTTTTTCTGCTTTGCCCCCAATTTTTCTAGCACAAACATGTATTGCTATTATAATCCAAAAACATAAAATCAATTTTATTAGCTTTTTTTATTATGGTAAAACATACATAACATAAAATTTACCATTTTGACAGGTTTTAAGTGTACACTTCAGTGGCATTAAGTACCTTTATATTGTTTTGCAACCACCACCATTACCCATGTCCAAATTCTTTCATCATCCCAAACAGAAACTCTATACTCATTAAACACTAACTCCCCCTTCTCCCCAACCCCCAGGAATCGCTAATCTACTTCCTGTCTCTATGAATTTGCGGCTGACTACTGCATTAGCCCCTTCTACTCTCCTGCCCACTCCTTAAGGCATTTACATGTTAATGGATGAGAGAAGTTGTCAACCATGGTAATGAGGCAGAATGAAATCAACCCTCTCTAAAACGGGAGAACTGGAGTGGTAGGCCGAAAAATGACCCCCCTCCCCCCCCCAAGATATGCCCCCATCCTAATCCCTGGAAACTGCAAATGATACCTTATGGCAAAAGGGTCTTGAATATGTGATTGAGTTCACAAGGGTCTCAAGATGAAGAGATCATCCTGCATTATCAAGGTGGGCCCTAAATGCTATCACAAATGTTCTTATAAGAAAAAGGCAGATATGATCCAGTAATCCCACTCCTGGGCATATACCCAAAGAAAACCATAATCCCAAAAGAAACTTGTACCATCATGTTTATTGCAGCACTATTTACAATAGCCAGGACATGGAAGCAACCGAAATGCCCATCAACAAATGAATGGATAAAGAAGATGTGGCATATATATACAATGGAATATTACTCCGCTATAAAAAGGGATGAGATGGAGCTATATGTAATGAGGTGGATAGAACTACAATCTGTCATACATAGTGAAGTAAGTCAGAAAGAGAAGGACAAATATTGTATGCTAACTCACATATACGGAATCTAAAAATGGTACTGATGAACTCAGTGACAAGAATAAGGATGCAGATACAGAGAATGGACTGGAGAACTCGAGGTATGGGAGGGGGCGGGGGGTGAAGGGGAAACTGAGACGAAGCGAGAGAGTAGCACAGACATATATATACTACCAACTGTAAAATAGTCAGTGGGAAGTTGTTGTATAACAAAGGGAGTCCAGCTCGAGGATGGAAGATGCCTTGGAGGACTGGGGCAGGGAGGGTGGGGGGGACTCGAGGGGGGGGGTCAGGGAAGGGAGGGAGTACGGGGATGTGTGTATGGAAACAGATGATTGAACTTGGTGTACCCCCCAAAAAATAAAAAAAATAATAATAAAAAAAAAAGAAAGAAAAAGGCAGGGACTTCCCTGGTGGTGCAGTGGGTAAGAATCCACCTGCCAATGCAGGGGACACGGGTTCAATCCCTGGTCCGCAAAGATCCTACATGACGTGAAGCAACTAAGCCCATGCGCCATAATTACTAGAGCCTGTGGGCCACAACTAATGAGCCTGCATGCCACAACTATGAAGCCCATGCACTGAAGAGCCCACATGCCACAACTACTGAGCCCGTGTGCTGCAACTACTGAAGCCCACGAGCCTAGAGCCCGTGCTCTGCAAACATGAGAAGCCACAGCAACGAGAAGCCTGTGCACCACCCGCTCACCACAACTAGAAAGCCCGCAAGCAGCAATGAAGACACAACGCAGGCCCCCCCCCCCCAAAGAAAAGAAAAGAAAAGGGCAAAGCGAGATGTGACACTACCAAAGTTTAGGCAATGTGACCCACAGAAGCAGAGACTAGAGTGATGCAGCCACAAGCCAGGGAATGCTGGCAGCTACCAGAGCTGGGAGAGGCAAGGAACAGAACCTGCCCTAAATTCTCCAGAGGGAGTGTGGCCCACTAATACTGATTTTGGACTTCTGGCCTCCAGAACTGTAAGAGAATTGTTGTTTCTAAGCCACCGAGTTGGTGGTAATTTCTTACAGCAGTCACAGTAAATACAAGTAGCAGCAGGCCATGGGCCTATAGAAGGAGCAACTCGCTCCAAATGTGGGGGGTGAGGGATGGCCATTTGACCTAAGCCCTGCAGGACAGACAGGATTCCCTATAGCAGGAAAGGGGCTGGAAGGGCATTCTAGGAAGAGGAGTCAGCATGTGTGAAGGCATGGAGAGGAGAAAGTTTAGAGTGTGTTTAGGGAGCAGTGATGGTCCAGCGCAGCTAGAGTAGAGGCGACAGGAAGGGATGTGGTGGGAGAAGAGAATTCAACAGTGGGATGGGCCTTCCTGGTGGACAGGAAGGCCTGCTAGGAAATCTGGGTGCTCATTTCCAGTAATGCGGAGCCAGTGCAGCTAGAACTGGTATTTTTATGCTTTTGGGGATTTTCCCTCATCCTTTGCTGAGAGGCAGCAGAATGGTGGGTCGGTTTCTAGCTATTTCAAGATAATAACTGCTTTGCTTACTATCCAGAGGGTCCACTCTGATATGTCAAACCCCTAGGGACATGCGGACAAGACCGTGCTTAAATGACTTCTGCTCCCAGGAGGGGGACCGGTTCCATTCCACCTGGTGTCAACTGGGAGGACGCTTGTGCCCCCCAGGAGACACTCTGAAATGTCCCTGGTTGCTCTGAAATGTGCACGGCCTCTGCCAACTCATCACCCCAAGAAAGCAAAATCCTCCATTAAATTGAGCCACAGGAAGTTCATTCGTCTCATGCGAAGGTTTCACTTTTGAAAGGTCTACTAAGCCAGAGGCCACTCTTTCCCAAGGAAATCCAGCAAACACACACACACACACACACACCCAAAGTGACATAAACTGGGCTCTTGAGGTGTAATTATATCATCTCTTAAACTCTTCATTCTTATTCCATACATCCGCAGACAGAACCTCCACATCTTTTAGTTGGAATTAAATCCAGAGCCAGGACATTTTAGGGGACAACCTTGCCAGATGTGTAGCTCCACAACATTCCCTTAGCATCCAGGCCATTGGATTTCCAGAAAAGGCACCCAGCCATCACTAGCTCAGGCCTTTGGAATTTTCCATCCTTGGCTAAAGAAAAGGTTAAAAAAAATAAACACAGTGATGGCCCTGTCCCACAGAGGACACTTTATGGCCAAACACGGAGGAGAGAGGGAAGGAAGAGGTGAGAAAAAGATGAGAAGGGGTGAGTGAGAGCGTGCCCACAGTGGAAGGAAGTTTCCAGAGGTGACACCGGAGCCAGATACACAGAAGCTTTGCCTGGAAGCTCACAGTGCAGAGAGGTGAGTGCCGCCGGGAGCAGCAGTTGAGGAAAATCAGAATGAGGGGAGAACAGTCAGGGGTCAGTGGAAGGTGGCAAGAGAAAGAAAAAAATCTGGTAGGGAGAGCACGAGGTCAGCTAAAGGAACCCAGCCCCAGTGGGTGCCGCGCTCAGAGCAAGTCTCAAGGCTTCAGAGGGACAGCCTCCACAACCCCCACGCCTGTCCAGCAGGGTTTGCTGCCTTGAGAAATACAGATCTGGAATACGTGTGAACGGCTGCCCTTCTTCTACCAGAAGATGGAGGAAATGAGAACCAGCCAACCCTTAACTCCCAAAAGAAATCTGGCCTCTACAGATTTCTGGTGGTCACACGTCTTAAATCCCCGACTTGGAGAATTGGGTTCCAGCTATCATATACAGCAGAGAACTGCATACAAGTGTCCTCCATGTTCCTTAACTAATTAATTTGGGGTCTCGAATTATGCAAGTCGACAGGGTGTACTGCCACCATCCCCTGAATAAATGTCTACCCACCCCCACTCTGGTCCCACACAAAACCGTTCCATTTACCTAGTACAGTTTCTACAGGGGTGGATTTCTTCCTGTCTGAATCTAAAAATATACTGCTACCCTCATTAAATATTGTTAATATTTTAATCTCTGGTCTCTTGGTCTATTAGAATGAGGGGGGGATCCCTTCCTTCCATCGTAACTTATTTTTATCTTTTAGTTTCCTCAGATTAAGTCCTTGTCTTCCCTTCCCCCACCACACCTCCAACCTTGCCCAAAGTAGATTTAACCTATTAAAAAGAAATCAGTAGAAATAGATTCTCTGCTTCAATTCAAGCAACAGTTCTAAAAGCATTTCCCTTGGGATTTCAGCATGACCCGAAGGAGAGTATCTATCTTTTCCTTCAGCTAAGGAAGCTCACTATCTCCCATAACTCAGCACGCCTGCCTCTCTCTCTGCCTCTCTCTCTCTCTCTCTCCTCCCAGCTCACGCTCAAACAAATCATTTGCTTTCTAGTTTCTTCTGCTATATACCACACTCCCAGATGTTCCAGAGTCCTGAGGCATCAACTCTGTCACGAAGTTCATTGATCCAATGCCTACTACCCATAAGCCATGAAGTTCAGATGAGGGCCAGTAAAAAAGGAAAAACCGCAAACCGGAGAGGAGTAAGTCAGTAAAATAATATGAAATAAACTGTAACCAAATAAGCCAGGTTGAAGCCCAAGAGCCTGTAACATAAAGAAAATACACATCAGTTTCTAAAGAAGATTTAAATAGGATTACAGTTAACACCCTTTCCCATTCTAGAGATTAGTAGCATAGAAACACATTAGAAAAAATTTTAAGATAATTCCACCGAAAACATCTGAGTTTTTTAACTGAGATGGCTTATAAGGAGCATTGGGACTGTTTTCCTATTGAGGAGAAAAGAGAGGAAAAATGGAACAGGAGAAGGTGAATTATAGGTGGTTAATGTATATTTTGTCAGTACAGATGTTTAAACAAAATCTGGAGGGTTTCCCAACCTTTTAAATAATGTTTTTCAGTACATTTCAGCCAGTTAGCCAAGGGTCTGGAGAAAGATAGGCCAGGCCTCTGAGAAATATAGCCATGGCCAATTAGAACTGATGTAAAAATAGAAAATACAATCCACATGGATGATAGAGTGCTTCTTCAGGGCAGTAAGGCTCTGCGCCATCAGCTCACCGCGGATATTGTCATGGCCAGTGTGACGAGGGCTGGTACAAATGTCATCAGATCAGCCAGCAAGCTTTCGTGGTGTGTGTCTCTAAGATGGCAGTGACTGGACTTGGTGAATGAGAGAGGAAGTTTCAATTTCTCTCTCAGCTGAAATCATCACACAGCCAGAAAGCATCTGAGAGATTTTCCAGTCCTTCTCTCTGCTTCTCGAATCATGTGTTTTAGAAACCCATTTCTGGGAAAGGGTCTGTCAATTACCTCAAAAATGCAGGAGGGCCATGCCCAGTCTAACTTGACCTTCAGGATGGGTGAACTGTCTCTCACACAGGACACATGAGAGGTGTCCTGGGGCTTGTCAGCCAAACAGTTATTCTCTCTGATGTGAAACCATCCTTTTCTCTTTTAAGAACACCCACCCACCCCCCTACCTCTTTACTCTTTAGCTGAGGCTGGAAAATTCCATAGGCCTGAACTGGCTAAGTGCCTGCTAAGTGTCTGGCCAGCTTGTATCTTGAAACACCTCAGGTCTGAAAGCAGTGCCCACTTACAAGAACTCCAGACTGAGGGACTTTTGTGTGGGAAAATTTTTTTTTAATTATGAATAATTTAAGAAAACATCTAAATTGAAATTGCAGACTGCAAACCTATATTGCTTTCTTTCAGCCAAAATTCTCCAAAGGGATTGTGTCTTCTCATTCTAATCCTGTGAAGACCTTTGCACCTGGCTCACGGTTTGCCAGTCTATCACACCCCTATTCCGCCTCCACCATAAGGTCAGTAACCATGTTGGAAACCCATGTGACCCTGGGATTCCACCATTCCTCAACCTCCCGCAATGCCTGAGCACTAGGCAGAATAATGGTTTCCCGAAGATGTCCACTTCTTCCCTGGAATTCGTTATATCACATGGCAAAGGGATTTGGCAGATGTAATTAAGTTAAGGATTTTGAGATGGGGAGATTATCCTGACTAATTATCCTGGCAGGACCAACGTAATCATAAGAGTCCTTCTAAGTGAGGGCAGGAGGAAGGTAGGCAGGAGAGTCAGAATCAGAGAAGGAGATATGATGACAGAAGCAGTGTCAGTATGACTTGATGTGAGAAAGACGTGACCAGACATTGCTGGCATGAAGATGGAGGAAGGGGCCACAAGCCAAGGAATGCAGGCAGCCTCTAGAAGCTGGGAAAGGCACGGGAACAGATTCTCCCCCAGAGCTTCTGGGAGGGAGGACTGACTTACAGGCACTTTGGTGTCAGCCCAGTGAAATCCGTTCCAGGCTTTCCAACCTCCAGAACTGTGAGTTTAGTACATCTGCGTTGTGCTGAGACACTAAGGTTGTGGCAATGTGTTATAGTGGCCATAGGAAACTAACAGGCCATGCGGCTAGTGCAACTCTCAGCACAGCCGCTGTGGAACTCCTCATCTCAAGTACTCTGCCTTTTCTGAGTTCTCTAAGCAGACACCCAACCGTGCTGAGCTCAAGCTGTTGTGCAGTCACGGTGAGTGCAGGGCAGTCCTCCCCAGGACCAGCAACAAGACGAGAAGTCTCCTAGAGGAACTGGGCAAGTGGCCGGCAAACCAAGGCAGAGAGTTAGATATGGGGTAGGGGGTCAAGACAAGGACACAGGGACTGGGACAGTGACACAAGGGGACAAGGAGGAAGATAAAACCCAGTGACCGGAAATAGATTTTACACACAGGGCAGAACCAGTAGCCTAGAGGACTTAAGACCCAGACCTGGAGCTCTGAATACAAGAGTCTTCTGATGTCCCCTGCTTAGGCCCAGACTGATCTCTGGGCCTGGGACGGTGCCGGGCCAGCAGTGGACATCCGAGTTGCTCCAGCTCCACGCAGAGGAGGCAGGGAGGCAGGGAGGGGGAGCTGGGCCTCAATCACAGAACTGAAGGGAGAAAGCCCTGCGGAATTCGCTGGTTCTCCCGGTGAGAATTCTGCCAGACCGTTTCATTTTGTTCAGAAGGGGAAGACAGAGGCGAAGCTCCTCTGTAAGCAGTCACGCAGGTCACTAGCAGTGCAGGAGCGATTCTCCCCTGGGGTCAGGTTAGCAGGGAGAAGCTTCTTTGCTCCACAAGCAATAGAGCATGATCTAAACACTCTGCTGGCCAGAAGGAGAGCTGCTGGCTCCCGAGAGCTGTCAAATAACGATTTCGTTCAATGTTTACAACAGTTGATTGAGAGCCCTCCTGGATTTAAGTTCGTTCTTGGTGGTAAGTTACGCAACTCAGAAGGTGGTAGACCCTCCTTCAGGTCTCTAGGAAACCATCTAATGGACCGAAGCCTTCAGAACTTGTTAACCTATGAAAATAAACTGGTTTTGCCAACAACCCTGTTCCACTCACGCCATGAACATCGACAGCGGGTCGTGTAAGGCATAAAGCTGGCAGTTTCTCAAGTGGGAAAACTACACTGCTAATATAAAAGGCATGGAGAGAAATATATATGTTGTTATTTTTGGACAGCACTAACTCGCTTGAAAAAAATCATAAAAACAGTTCCCTGAAAATGATTCCAGGTACCTCGGCAGAGCCAGGGCTCTGGAGACATTTTCCCCATATAGCTATTCAAATAGCAAAGAAAGGAAGAATGGCCAATTGCAAACAGTTCTCCAAATCCTCAGGCTGCATTTGGCAAGGAAAAATCTATACTGATCTTGCCCACATTTCTCAATAACAACCCCACCCCCTCTTTTTTTTCCCTGTCCTCACCTCCTACTTTCCCACTAAAGAGACCTGAGCTTGTTCAGAAATAAACACTGTTTCCCAATAGAAGGAGATCATCACCAAAACCACACAAAGAGAGCTTCCTCCACCCGATCTATTGTGGAATCTGGCCCAGAAGCTAGTGCTTCTTTACCTAATTATGCCGAAGAAACTGAGACACCTGGAGTTTATTACCTGTTCTGTCATTTAGCAAACATGGGTGGCCTACAGCCTGCCTCACTTGAAACCATGCCTCTGTTTCCCCACTGATGGGAGAGAGGTGACGACAATGTGGTATGCGTTTCATAGTGACCTGGAAGAACATATGAGGTCAGAGGCATAATAGCGCTTTTAACTCTTCATAAGATCAGGGCTATATAAATACAAGGTCTTGTCATTGTCCAACCACCATTTCATACAAAGACATTCCTCAGCCTCCTCACACACTTTGCTGAAGCACTTCAAATAAAGATGTTCTGTCTCAATGGCCAACAAACACATGAAAAGATGCTCAACATCACTAATCATCTGAGAAATGCAAGTCAAAGCCACAACGAGGTATCACCTCACACTGGTCAGAATGGACATTATCAAAAAATCTAGAAACAATAAGTATTGGAGAGGGTGTGGAGAAAAGGGAACTCTCCTGCACTGTTGGTACAGTCACTATGGAACACAGTTTGGAGGTTCCTTAAAAAACTACAAATAGAACTACCATACGATCCAGTAATCCCACTACTGGGCATATACCCAGAGAAAACCATAATCCAAAAAGAAACATGCACCATAATGTTCATTGCAGCACTATTTACAAAATAGCCAGGACATGAGAGCAACCTAAATGTCCATCGACAGATGAATGGATCAAGAAGATGTGGCACATATATACAATGGAATATTACTCAGACATAAAAAGGAATGAAATCGAGCTATATGTAATGAGGTGGATAGACCTAGAGTCTGTCATACAGAGTGAAGTAAGCCAGAAAGAGAAAAACAAATACTGTATGCTAAGTCACATATACGGAGTCTAAAAAAAAAAACGGTACTGATGAACCCAGTGACAGGGCAAGAATAAGGATGCAGATGCAGAGAATGGACTGGCGGATAGGGGGCTGGGGGGGGGGGGCGCAGGGGGCGAAGGGGAAGCTGGGACGAAGTGAGAGAGTAGCATAGACATATATACACTACCAACTGTAAAACAGATAGCTAGTGGGAAGTTGCTGTATAACAAAGGGAGATCAACTCGATGATGGGTGAGGCCTTAGAGGGCCAGGACAGGGAGGGTGGGATGGAGTCGCGGGAGGGAGGGGATATGGGGATATATGTATAAATACAGCTGATTCACTTTGGTGTACCTCAAAAGCTGGTACAAGAGTGTAAAGCAATTATATTCCAATAAAGAGCTTAAAAAAAATACATGGAAAAAAAAAAAAAGATGTTCTGTCTCAGAGGCTTAGAAGAACACTTGACTTCTTAGTTAAATCTCACCCAGTTAAATCTTTTAGTCATTAGAGAAAGCAACAGAAGGGGAAAGCTGAAGTATCAGAATACCTTCAAACATTTCTCTGCAGCTTGAAACGTATACAGTCCAACATAAGCTGTCGAGAAAGGCCAAAATACAACTTCCTGTCAATGATAAACTTGACAGGCAATAAAAATAAGGTGGTAAAGAATGTCAGGAAATTATTAATAGCAAATTTTGGTGTGACTGTGTGAGGCTGTGCGTAGATACTATGTCAACCTCATGTCCCTGGAACAGTTGGCCTATTTTCCACAGTATTGACTGTGCTGGAAACCCGTGAACACTACTCCTAATAGAACTTATCCTGCTACCACAAAACCAGGATTGCCAGATAGAAAACTACATTAACTTCTTAGAAGACCTTTAAGCTTATAAATGTTCCCACTAAAATACAAATTCCAAAATACATCTTTGAAAAGGCATTTAATGTCAGTATTCAATCTGATTCTTTTCAAAGTAAGGGTTAACGAGTGAAAGGGATGTTGATAAAGTTTTGAGAAGGAAAGAGCGCTCAAGTTCTATTCTTCCACACAGAGCCCAATGTTGCTCTATCCGCATTTTTGCAGAAACTGTGCTAAACTGACTGTCATAGACAAACTTTGCAGACCAGAGGACCTTTCCCCAGACACAGGACAGGGTGTTCCTCCCCACTAGACGACTAGCCTTCCCACTCACTCCTCTGACTAGTCTGAAGGCAAGAACTGCCAAAGCCCCAGAGCCCTAGCTCACATCCACTGGGCTCCTTGATATGACCCAGTCCGCCTGGGAATGGCTGTTTCCCTGGACCTCACGAGCAGACAGCTTATTCTGCCAAGAAGGGTATGATTCTTGGCTCAGCCACGTATGTAACTCACCCTTTGGGGCATGATCTGGAGCAACGCAAGAAAAAAGCCAGGGTACCTGCTTCCCTTCTACCCGTCTACTTTTGTCTGTTGAGTCGTCATGCGTACACAGAAGACTTCTGCACACCATCAAGCCCAGGAATGATAATGGGAGCCAACAGTCGTCCAGTGCCTTCCACGTGCCAAGCCCTGGGGAGCAACTTGTTGAGGCCATTCCACAAACCCACGAGAGGGTTATCGAGGCACAGAAGGTTAAATAACTGGCCCAAGGTCACCCGGTTAGTAAGCAGCTGAGCTGGACTTTGAACCTGGGCAGTGAGCTTCCAGAGCCCAGTGTGCTCTAGAAAGCACGCGTCACAGGCAACGGAGCTTGAATGAGACTGTCCCTTTGCCCCAGTTACTGCTCCGGGAGCCTCCAGGGTGCGGCCCTGCGAGAATCAGAAAGGCATCTGGCTCTGGGTTGATATAAGCGACAGGCCAACGTTACCCATGAACCCCTCTGCACTCCTGACAAAAGCTAAAGGAAACTAAGAGATCTAAATCCCAAACAGAGATATATCATAAAACTACCGTTAGGACTTACAGAAAAGGGGAAACAGCTCTTGTGCTTTCTCCCGCCTGCGGTTTCTGGCCTTTCTTCTGAGTTTAAAAAAGAAGAAGAAAAAAAAAAAACCTAATAATTTTGCAACATGCCTACTGATGATTTTATGTCTCAGAAGAAAGCAAAACCAGGGAGGTGAATGGCTCCTCGGAAGAGAACTCCGATAAGCAAGCAAGGGGGGCCCTGGGGGTCTGGGAGGGTAGCAAGCACTCAGCAGCCCACAGAGATCGGGTCAGGGGATGCCGAAGCCACTTACACATGTACACTGTATACGAATTTCTCAGGGTATCAGACACCGCCATTTACTTTCCCTATTCCCGTTCAAAAAAAAAAAGACCTGCGGAGTCTAGTACATGAGGGAAATGCCAAGATGAACACTTCGGTAGCAAAGGCCTCATTTAACACTGTTGAACCCAGAAAGGACCAACCTCTTGAAAAACATTAATGATCACAAAAAATGCTGTAACTAACAGAAATGCTGTAACTAACTGAAGACAGAAGCGGCACCAATCACTGGCCTCCTGCCGGGCTTCCATCTTCTCTATTTCACAGTCATTTGCATATATCTCATCTCCCTTCCAGGCTCGTGAGTCCCTCAAGGGCAGGAAACAGCCATCCAGCCTCTTCAGGCACCTGGGGGAGGAAGGCGGGTCAGGCTGGGCCCTGGCAGGGGCCGCTGCCCAGGCGGCCACCTAACTTCCCATGGAGCCTGGAGAGGCCGCTCCTCCCCGCCCTGCCTGCCACTTCCCTGATCACCCCCAAAGGAGCAAACCTCTTCAATCAGCTAATCTTGCCTACAGTCTCACCTCACCTCAGCCCTGGCTCTTCCTCCCCTTCCTTATCCCATCTGGAACACTTTCTTCTCTGCCCTCAAGAACCCTAGTCTTTTGCCAAAACACAACAGTACACGTTCAGCCTTACCCTAGAATGTTCTCTCCACCGCCTTGCTTAACTGCAGCTCGGCTTTGCCCTGACAACCCTGTCTAGCAGGGGCTGCTCATTTGCGGCCTTCCCCTTCCCCTTCCCTTCCCTTCCCTTCCCCTCCCGTGGAACACACTGACCCTCCCGGTCACCCGGCACCCGGCACCCGGGCTGACAACCCTCAGTCATCTTGACTCCACCTCCCCCCTCTCTCGCTTCCTCCCACTTCTTCCTTCCCCCCTCTGCTCCCCCTTCAAGAAACACTAAATCCTGTTGATTTTATCATCGCCTTATTTCCATTGTGGCTGCCTCCGTTAAGCAGTTGTCCTTCCTCTCCAGGACCATAGAACTATATTGTAACCAGTTACCTGGCCTCCAGGCACCCAACAGGGGTCCACCCTACATATTGTTTCCAGTGTATTTCCCTGAGTCCCTACTGCATTGCAGGTGCTGTGAGAGATACTGTGAATAGAGAGGAACACACAGCCCCCTGACTTCTTGGCTCATATCCAGAACGGGTATGAAACATTGCCCCCTTCTTCACTGTAACCTGTGATAGACCCTTCTAGAATACTTTTTTTTACTAGATCTCTTTCTAACCTTTAAGAATCACATATACATCAGACACTTTCCAAATATTACCTTCTTTGACCCCACAAGAGCTCCACAAGGTCAGTACAACCATTTATGCCCATTTCACAGATGAGGAAAATGAGATCTGCTTACCTGCCCCGGTTGACAATGCAAGCCGGTGAGAGGGCAGATCCAAGCTCAGGTCTGACTCTTGAGCCTGGGCTCTGCCTCCCACATTTTAAGGAGGACACTGAAACCTTGGGAGAGAGCCCAAAGAAGATGATCATGATGGTAAAGAATCTTGAAACCAAGTCACATGAGGAAGGAAGGAAGGAAGGAGAGAAATGAAGGCTCTTTGGCTTTGAGAAGAGTGAATTTTAAAATGCCATGGTGGCTGTCTCCAAATATTTGATGGGTTGTCATGTGAAAGAGGAAGCAAACATATTCTGTGTGGTTCTCAATGGCAGAGCTAGGCCTAGCCTGGTGGTGGAACTTACAGAGAACAAATTTCAGTGCAAGAGCCGTTTCTAACCCAGCCCTCTAACCAGGCGGAGAGCGTTTAAGGAGAAGCTAGTCATTGTTTGTCAGCGGCGGTGCAAGGGACAGTCCTGCCTTGCGTAGGCAAATGGTCTAGATCTGCATTTCTGTGCACATCAAAATCACCTTGGGTTGTTTTTAAAAATATAGATGCCGGGCCCCACCCCAGACTTATCGAAACAGAATCTTAGGGGCAGAGACCATTAGTGCAAGAATTACAAACCAGGAAATAAGTCTGTAAGAAGGTTCACTCAAATCCTCAAAAGAAGAAATGCAAATGGCTCATCAACACATGCCAACCTGTTCAGCTTCCAGCCTAATCAAAGGAATGCATACGAGACCTGTCACATGCCATTTATCGTCTATCAGATTACGAACGTTAAAAAGTATTCATCAGTGGCGTTGGCGTGTGAGGCGGCGGGGTGGGCGGGGACACGCACACTCTCCCGGGATGAAAGAGCAAATGGCACTCACTTTCTGCACAGCAATTTAACAGCAGGTTTCAGAAGAACTGTTCATGCTAAAAATGTGTCTCGCGTTTGAGCGAGCGATTCCAATGCTAGGAATTTATCCTAGAGGGACGAGCTAGCAAGTTTGAAAGTGCCTGCTCAAAGATGTTCATTCAAATTCATGTTTATACCAGAGCTGTCCAAAAGAACTTTCTGCAGTGATGCAAATGTTCGCTCTGTGCTGTCCTACATGCCAGCCACCAGGCACACGTGGCTCTTGAGCACCTGAAACTGTGGCAAGTGCAGCTGTGGGAGCTGATTTTTTTAATTTTTTAATTAACTTTAATTTTTTAATTAACGCAAATGTACGTAGCCACGGGTGGCTTACTAGCTCCTGCACTGGAGAGCTCATGTTTGTAACACCACAAAACTAGAACTTCTCAAGATATCAAACAATAAATGATGATAACCTATGGGGCACCCACAGTGGAATTTTTGGCAGTCGTTAAACATGACTATGTAGATTTGTATTACTGACGTGAAGAAATGTTCATCAGATACGGGTAAGTGAAATAATTATTTAAAAGTTTGTATGATAGATTTAACATGTTCGGCTTAGAAAATAAATTCTGTTCAATACTACTTGGTGCTTCAAAGAGGTGTTGAGAGAGGAGGCCTCTCTGGCTTCACAGCAACCTCTGCACGGGGCTTGCTGACCGATTCTTCCTTCTCCAAACCTGGAGGAGCCAACAGGAGCAGCGAGACTATTGCATGTTTACTCGCCAACACTCCGGGTCCCTTCATTCAGAGCCCAGCTAAGTCTCTGAACTGGAGACTCGCCGTCAAAGCCCATTGCAACTGGCTTTATTCTACCGTGTAAGTAGTTCTGTCCTCAATTAAGTACTTTCCACAAATTCCCCTGGGAAGAGGGAGCAGGGGAGCTGATTCATTTTCAGGCCTTCCCTAAATGTGAACCTAAGGAACACTCTTTGCAAAGGTAGGTGTGTGTGTGTGTGTGTGTGTGTGTGTGTGTGTGTGTGTGTGTGTGTGTGTGTGTGTGTGTGGGGCGAGGGGGTGGGGTGTCAACAGCTGCAGCCCCTGTTCGGCCACTCTCAGCTCTTGGAGAGCTTTTCTCTACAGGCCTTATTATCTGCCATCTGGCTGGGTGCCAGCCAGGGGACCATGCATGCCTTGCCCTGCCTCAAGAGGCTACAACCCGTAACATCTAGCAACTCTTTCCTGATCCTTTGGTGCACAAGGAATGGAGGGTAAATTCAGCAGCAACAAGCAAACGGTATTTAAACACCTACTAGGCGACCTTCCCAGGCTGACACAAGGACTCCTCCCAAGGGTAGCCAGAACACAACAGGTTTATCAAATGCCTTTGTTCCCCCAGAGGCACCAAAGAGCTACATCCTGAATTATAACAAAAACAGCGGTGAAACTCTGCATTTTAAAATGTGTATATATGTAAACACTTCTCAGTGAATCACATACACTCTCAGGTTATAATATTCCTCCCCGAGTCTCTCTCGAGAAATCTCTGCCAGTGGTTAATTCTGTAATTATCCCTTTGCCTGGGTTAAAACTGTCTTTCATAAAAATGCCGAACTTACAGAAAAATGCAGCGACAAAACGGTCTCTCTTTCTCTGTCTGCTTCATTATATAGTTAATAGATGCGAGGAAGTACTGATAACTGAATGAAGGTCTGAATACACAACTACATGCTATATATAGCCCAGGCCTTCTGAATTTTTCAAACAGTGAACAAAAAACTGAATGATGTTAGCAACATGCCAAAAAGGGTATAATTGTTTAAAAAAAAAAAGGAAGAAAAGAAAACCACCTAAACAGGAAATTCTGTATATTTGTTCAGCTTGGTGGGTTTTCCAAGTTCTAGTGAAAGATATGCCACAGGAAAGCTTGATCTGCGGCAGGAACGACTCCATATTGAAACCTAATGAAAATGTGACTCCATATTGAAGCCCTGACTTGAGTGTCGTGGGTTTATAGCAGCAAGTGTAAATCCTACCTCAGCTGTCCCTAATAAACATTTTGGGTCTTAAATCAGAAAAGAATCAGACATTACGATGGCAGCTGCAATACGGTCCACTCCCTCTCTGGCCACCCATGGCTTTGCTAGCTTTGGTTAAGGAGCTCTTGGTGTCAGAAAAGCAGGGGCCAAGAAAGAGCCATTTAGGAGAGTACACTCCATTTAAGACTGTTTCCTTATTCCTTAATTGACTGAACTGCTTCAAAATAGCATTCACTAAGGTGCTATGAATAATCTAAAATTAATTTATGTACATAATCTGGGTGTCCTCTTGACACACACATACACACAGACCCAACCCAGGTTGGAGCTAATGAAAACAAATGAAGATAAAGTCATCCACATTCACTCATAATTTTAGGGCATCTAGAATTGTGTCTTGCTCGTAGTAGGGGCTCAACAGGTATAGATTTAGATTCCTAGAATCATTTCTCCCCACCTCCCAAATTCTCAGTGTGGATCACATACCAAAGTAGTAAATAAATATCGTTCCTGTGCCTGGCCTGGCAAAAAATCTGTGGCCTTGGTCCCAGTAAGCTAGCTTGGCAGCATCTCTCAGAAGAGTCTCCTCCCGCTAACAGTTTTCCCAGCTTTGCCAAAGAGTCAGTGGTTAGGAAGGCACCTGTGTTACCCCCAATTCTTTTTCAAACCCCAAAACCTGGGCAAGAATGCTACTGTTAACTTATGCTGCTGAGGGTGGCAGGTCAAATGCTGGTCAAATCTCAGTGGAGGTTTGCTGAGTCCCATTTATTCTCTTGAGGCCATCTGTCCACTTCACAGGCTCCCTCCCTTCACACGATGTGGTAGAGGGCTAGTCACCCCTGCTTAAGTGAGGTTTTCTTTCTTCCTGAATTTAGGAAAGCGTTTCCTGTGCTAGGGAGATTGAATCACTTGTTAACAATCACCCAAGATGAGAGCCCTGGTATAAATTCCCTACACACAGCTTGCCTTCCTCTCTTAACTGCCTGTGATGACAATCGAGGTTCCAATCTGACCCCAACAGGACCTCGTTCTAAAATCAGTGAGACACACAATAAGCCAAGTCCATTAAAACAACATTAAAGGTCTGGGTTTTCAGCTCTGCTAACAGCAAGATTAAACTTTCAAGGGTCCAGCTACGATAGAGAGATTTCTTTAAAGTCACTTGGCTTTGCACAGTTGTAGCTACTAGGGATCAGATCTTTATCTCAAAGGTACATATTTTATCTTTGATCCTCCTCCAGAACTCCCACTAATGTCAACTTTCTCCACTGTTGGGATCAGGCCCCTGGCCTCCCTTTAATGTTAGTTTTATCGCAGATTCTACAAGATCAACAGAAAAATTACAAGGAAAAGCTGTGAAGTTCCCTTCCGATGATAAGTTGTTTTCACAAAAAGAGCTCACTCTTAATGGTGAAATTTAAACACAGCAGATGACTCGCTGTAAGGTAAAGGGCCTGGAGAGAGACAAAAACAAACAAAAAACCCAACAAAAACCCAAAGCACCAAAACAAACACTAATTAACCAGTCTGATTGCTTATTTAGGTTTTGATTGCTGGTCCGGGAAATTGGCAACGTGTCTCGAAAACAGGAGAAGGGGGAGAAGGGGCAAGTGCCCGCTAGTACCCGTCCGCACCGTTCCGGAGTCAGACAATCCGGATGAGGCTGAGGGTGCGAAGGGAGCGCTCCCAGGGGGTCAGCGCGCTTTCCAGTCCCCATCCCCCAGCCCTGAGCGGCGGGGCTCTGAGCCCAGGTCCTCCATCCCCGGACCGGCGCACACCATCTTTCCCCCAAACCCCCATGGCCCCCTCTCTTTGCCTCCGGAGCGGCTCCCGGGTTCCAGCGGACACCCTCGCCTTGCGGCTGCCGACCCCGCGCCCGCTCGCCCAGGAACCCCGTTGTCCCCAATCCCCTCCCTCCGCCGCAGCACCAGCAGCACCCCTTCTACACCCATCACCACCCTCTCCCCAGTAGCAGGAGGAAGTCGCTGTGCTTCCTCTGTTCTCACCGCCCGCCGGAGCTAGGGCGCCCGGGGCTTTTTGGGTGGGGTTCTTTTTTGTGTACACGGTGTGTGTGTGCGCGCGCGACTGTGTGTGTGTGTGTGTGTGTGTGTGTGCGCGCGCGTGCAAAACGCTCATCGCATCCTTCCGCCCAGGCTGCCTCAGGTGCGGGCAGGAGGGAATCGGGATCTCGTCGCGCCCGGGTCGCCGGCTCTTTGTGCCGGGTCTAGGGCAGCGCGGGGTCCGCTCTCGAGCTCACACCCCCGACCCGGGCCCCGGTTCCGAGCCCCCGAGGGCCCGTCGGCGTCCAGCCGGGCGCACGCCTCCGCCGTGCGGGGCAGCCGGGCGGCCGCGGCGCTGTCAGTGGGCGCCTGGGACTCGGACCCCGGCAAGCGGCGGCCGGGGCGAAAACTTACTGAAGCGGAGAAAGAGCGCGGAGCGCACCGGGCGGCCGCCGCCGGCCCCGGCCCCGGCCCGGCCCCGCGCGCGCGGGAAGCCGCCCAGTCGCTCTCGCCCGGAGCGCGTCCCCCGGGACGCCCCGTCCCCCCGGTCACTCACCAGCACCACGGAGCCCCGCACGGCCTCCGACACGCTCTGCCGGAGCTCGGCCGCCGTGCCGGGCTTGCTGAGCCGCTTGGTGAATTTGCGCACTTCGGCCATGGCAGCGGCGGGCAGGTCTCGGCGGGCGTGCTCACTGCCCCGGGCCGGGGCGGCCGCGGCCGCTGCTGCTTCCCGTGTTTACACGCCGGCCGGCCGGCCACATCGCCGCTCGGCGGCGGCGCGGCTCCCCCTGCTCCTCCCGCCCGCCCTCCGCTGCCCCTCCCTCCTTCCCTCCCTCGCCGGCTCGCCCCCTCGCGGTCCTGCCCCACGGCGGCGGCCGCTCCCTCCCCCAGAGAGCGCGAGCTCGGCGCGCGAGCAGCCGGAGGAGGAGGGTGTGTCTGGCGAGGAAGGGTGTGCGGAGGGGGAGGGAGCACTGGAGGGGGGGCGAGGGTCACGAGGGACGAGGGGGGAAGTGGCAACCGCTCGGGCTCCGCCCGCAGCTGATGTTGCTGGTGCAGCCGCATCCGGGAGGGGAGATCTGGCTGCTTCATTTTTCTTGTGTGTGTATTTGGGCGGGGGGCACGAAACGTCTCCACATGCGCGGCGCGCTCTACCCCACGCTCCTTTCCCGCCCCAGAGGCTGCAATACCCGCAGGAGGGCTGGGGAACTCTCGCGTCCCCCTAGCCCCCAAAGCCCCCAGGGCCGGGGCGGCGAGGGGCCGGGGAACGACGTGGAGCGGCCGCCTATTGTGTGCTCCGCCCGGGAGGGGTCGCGCCGGTGTCGTTGTCGAGGGAGGGAGAGCGGTTTTCTGGCCTGAGCGACTCGCCTGGGTCCTCTCCTGCCCGCACCGTTTTCTTACCCGTCGGTCCTCCTCACGTGGGAGGGGGCGGGGGGGGGGCAACCCCAGGAGGGAGCAGGCTTCGGGGACTGGAAACTTGCTGTGGCAGAACCCACTCCCCCACCCCCAGCAGGGCAGAGGAGAGCAGGGTGGGGGGGCCTGAGCCTGTGGCAGGTTGTCTGGTTCGGCAGAGACTGTGCGTGGGGTGGAGTTGGGGTGGTGTGGGGCGGTATTGGGAAGGCGGATACCTGGAGTCTGGAGGATTTACCGGTCTTCTAGAAGCTTTTACACATCCTGCTATCACCTCTCCAGTTCCTACTCCTTTCCTCATCCTCTTCACCTTCCAAGAAATTGTTACCCAAGAATCAAACATCTTCTAACTAGATGTAAAATAAACATGCTTAAGACAGAAATAAGGATGTGAATCTTGAAGTACTAGCGACCCTGTAAAACCTCCCCAAGTGCAAAGT
Source organism: Hippopotamus amphibius kiboko (assembly GCF_030028045.1). Lineage (NCBI taxonomy): Eukaryota > Metazoa > Chordata > Mammalia > Artiodactyla > Hippopotamidae > Hippopotamus > Hippopotamus amphibius. The sequence continues at coordinate 32,814,021 of NC_080203.1, forward strand.
GAGAGCCTCTGCTAATCACGGGAATTTTCTGTCTCGTTACTTAATGTGTTAAGTTTGAAAATGGCCAATAATTTCTGGGGAGCCATGCAGCCCTTCTAAGTGGGTTCCTACCACTGCCAGAATGGCACTTTGCCCACTTTTCCCATCTTCAAAGACTAAGCAGTCACACCTATATATAGGACTTTGTTATGAAAACAAGGTCATGGTTGATGGTTTCTGTGAATCCAGAAAAGGCCAAATCTCTTAGCAGCATGTCTGTTTCAGCAGCCATCACATTAGTCCCAATAAAGCACAGACAAAGGCTCCAGAGGGCTTGGGACCTGGAAGTCTTGTAAAGGCAGAAGCCTTGTATCACCAATCTTGACTTTGCGCAGTGCGTGTGTATATAAAATGTGTTAATTGTGAATGTAGGTGGATCAGCCCGAATTCACGCCTCGGTTCTGTGAGTGCCTGTGGGGCCCACATTGTTGCTTAACTCCACAACAGCCATAAAGCTTTTTCCTTGCTAAGGGAGCCCAGATTTGCTTCTGGTGTGGAGCAGAGCCACAGGGCTTAGGGAAGGCAGACCCAGCTCCAGGTGATGAATTATGACTGGTTAAAAAGAAAATATGATAACCTCACTCTCCTTTACTAGAGGAATGGTCTTAACTCCCATTCAGTGTGGGCCAATGGAATATAAAAGAGAAGAGTGGGAGGAGAGCGCCTCAGTTTTTCCACCTTTTTAAAAAGAGCTGTGCAGAGAGACCTCTGCTCCCCTTTCTCCCTGAGAGGGGTCTTTTCTGGTGATGCATCTGCCCTTGGCAGCCATTTTGCAACCACAAGGGAAGTCCAAAACCATCGCAGAGGAGCCCATCCAGAATGCGGACAGCATTGAACCGTTGAACCAACCCTACCTAGTAATGCCTACCTCTAAGAAAAGTAAACCCTTATGGTTTATGCAACTCTTAGTTGAATATTCTGTTTCTTTCAGCCAAAAGCATCCTTACTAGCACAGACTCTACTGTAGCCATTAAAAGCACACGGGGTTGGGGCTTCCTAGGTTGGCGCAGTGGTTAAGAATCCGCCTGCCAATGCAGGGGACACAGGTTCGATCCCTGCTCCAGGAAGATCCCACATGCCACGGAGCAACTAAGCCCGTGTGCCAAAAAAACAAACAAAACAAAAAAAAGTACACGGGGTTGAACAGGACAGGCAAGGTCCTTCTTACGGCAGAGCTTACCTTCTAGTGCAAGCAAATGAACATGTTAATTTCAGAAAGCAAGACATACTATGTGGAGGAGGATTAAGTTAAGGTGATAGGATAGAGAATACTGGAGTTAGAGACCTAATTTAGAATAGATGGTCAAGGAAGTCTTCTTGGAGAGGTGAAAATTGAGTGAGTCTTGAAAGAAAAGAAGCAGCCAGCAGAGATCAGGAGGTAGAGCACTCCAGGTAGAAGGAATGACGGGTACAAAGGCGGGGAGATGGGGCCAGACTTAGTGCGTTCAAAGCCAGGAAAAAGAAAAAAAGGCCAGCGTGGTTGGAGCATAGAAGGAAGAGGAGTAGTAAGAGATGGAATCGGAGAAGTAGGCAATTTCTACAGAGCCTTGTGAGCCATCGGAAGCATATGTCCCACGGATGGTATGCAAACACCATCTGGTCATTATGTAGGCTCCACGCTTATTCTTGAGACTGTAGATTTCATTTTTTTTGCTTTAGGGCTTCTGTTACATTACATAAACATTGAGCATTGTACTATGCATTGAGGGAAGATGGATGAATTGAATGCACTGTCCATTCCCTTCAGGGAAAAAAAAAGAGTCTTGTAGAGAATATATTTATGATGCAAGGAAGTATATAATAAGGGCCATACTTGAGGTAAAGAGGGAGATTACAAGATCATATCCGATCAGGGCCTATTGAAGGCTTCCTGTAGGAGGGGGCCTTTGAGTTGGACCTTGAAGATGAGCAGGATTTGGACATGACTGCACTCACATAGTGAAGGGAAACTGTAGAGGCAATCCTACAACTTCCAACAGAGCATTTTGTTGGGTGATTTCCACATTTGTTAAGTATGTTTGATTTCATCACAAATTTACCTAGCCTAATGTTGAATTTAATTTAATTTAATGTTAACCCTATCCTAATTGAACTTGAGATTCAAGTATTAGAATGCCATTGAGCCCTTTGACCTAGAAATTCCACTTCTGTGAGTCAATGCCAAATGAAAGCTCTCACGTGTGAACTGAGATAGGTGCATAAAGATACTTATTGTATCAATGTTTATAACAGCAAACTATTAGAAACAACCTAAACAGCCATGCATAAGGGACTACTTTATCCTCAATCCCTAGATCAGTGCCTGGCACAGATCCATAGTAGGTGCTCAAAAAATATTTGTTGAGTGAATGAATGAGTACATGGACATAACATGATTCATTCATACGAAGGAATTCTCTACAGCTGTTAAAAAAGAATGAGGTATATATGTATGTACTTACATGGAAAAGGCTCCAAAAGATATTGATAAAAAGCAAGTTGCAGGACTTCCCAGGTGGCACAGTGGTTTAGAATCCGCCTGCCAGTGCAGGGGACATGGGTTTGATCCTTGGTCCAGGAAGATTCCGCATGCCACGGAGCAACTAAGCCCGTGCGCCACAACTACTAATGCCTGTGAGCCTAGAAAGCCCATTCGCAGCAAGGAAGACCCAACGCAGCCAAAAATAAATAAATAAATAAATTATTTTAAAGCAAGTTGCAGAACAATTCTACTTGTGGAAAAAAATTAATATTTGTGTATGTGTATCTATATCCCTGTACATGTGCTAACGGGGCGCCTTGTGGGTGGGTCATGGGAGTGGAGAGCAAGAGGACTTTCACATTTCATCATCTAAATGGTGCAGACTCTCAAATGTATATTTCCAGCTTCAACCACCAATTCCTCATCCCTACGTGGAGGTCTAATAGATACCTCAAATTAAGCATGCCCCAAACCTAACCCCTATTCTTTCTCCACAAATCTCCTCCTTCTATAATTTCCTCTATCTCAGTATATGACATTTCTTTTCTAGTTGCTCAGGCCAAAAACCTTAAGAGTCCTCTCTTATTTCTCACACACCCTGCATCTAATCTAACAGCGAATCCTGTTGACTCTGCCTTCAAAACACATTCAAGAGGGAATTCCCTGGCAGTCCAGTGGTTAGGGCTCTGGGCACGGGTTCAATCCCTGGTCGGAGAACTGAAATCCCGCATGCCAGTGCCGCGCGGCCAAAAAAAAAAAAAAATACATTCAAGATCCAAACATTTCTCACCATCTCTACCAATGCCACCCTAATCCCAGCCACCAGCATCTCTTGCCTAGATTGTTTCAGTGGCCTCTCAACTGACCCCTGCCCCTGCTTTCCCCCTTGCCCTGCTACAGTCTATTTGTGACATACCAACCAGTGATTCTAATTAGTAGCCCCTGCCCAGTTTGTACTTAGAGTGACCTACAAGATCCAATGTATTAGGTAGCTCTTGTATTAGTTAGCTCTTGCCATACAACAAATTACCTCCAAATTTAGCAGCTTAAAAGAGCACATTTATAATCTCACAGTTTCTGTGGATCAGGAATCTGAGCATGGCTTAGCTGGGTCTCGCAGATGAGGATCTCTCACTTGGCTGTGATCAGGGCGTTGGTTGAGGCCTCATTCATCTCAAGGTTCAGCTGGGGCAGGATCTCCTGCTAAGCTCGCTCAGTGGTTATTGGCAGGATCTGGATCCTCTCAAGTTACTTGACTGGAGTCCTCAGTTCCTTGCTGGCAGTTGGCCATAGACTGCCTTCAGCTCCTTGGCACATGGGCTTCTCCATAGGGTGTTTATAACATGGCAGCTGGCTTCATTAAAGTGAGCCAACAAGAGAACGAGAGACTACCAGCAAGTGGAAGCCACAGTCTTTAAGAACCTAATCTTGGGGACTTCCCTAGTGGTCCAGTGGTGAAGAATCCGCCTTCCAATGCAGAGGACGCGGGTGGGATTCCTGGTTGGGGAACTAAGATCGCACGTGCCACGGGGCAGCTAAGCCCCGTGAGCTGCAACTACTGAGCTCGCGCGCCTCAACTGGAGAAGCCCGAGTGCTGTATGCTACAGAGCCCACACGCCCTGGAGCCTGCGTGCCACAACTAGAGAGAGAAAACCTGCACGCCACAACTAGACAGAAGCCCGCACGCCGCAATGAAAGATCCCGCATGCCTCAATGAAGATCCCACATGCTGCAACTATGACCTAATGCAGCCAAAAAATAAAAAAATAAAAAGGAAGAAAGAAAAAAAAGAGAGAGAGAACCTAATTTTGGAAGGGACACCCCTTCAGTTTTGCAGGCTTCTATTCATTAGATCCAGCCCACAATCAAAGGAAAGGATTACACAAGGCCTCAGCACCAGGTGGTGGGGACCACTGGGGGCCATGTCAGAAGCTGCCTGTCACAGTTTAGACCACCTGTGCTACTACATCTCCTTTCCCATAACTCTCTGATCTCATCTCCTGTTAATCCTCCCCATCGGCTCTATGCTGGAGCCACACAGGCCTCCTTGTGGTTTCTTGAAATGGCAGGCATCGTCCTTCATCAGAGCCTCGTCACTTACTATCCCCTCTACCTGGAAGGCTCCTCCCCACATAGCTTCATTACTTACTCCCTCAGCTCCTTTGGATGTGTCCAGTGTCAGCTTCTCCTTGACCTCCCTGTTTAAAATGGTAACCCTCCCTGCTATCTAACTTACCCTTCTTTATTTTTCTCCAAAGCACTTATCACCTTTTGATGTGCTATACATGTATTTACATAGTTATTTTGTTCATTGTCTGTCTTCCACACTAAAATTTAAGTTCCATGGGGGCAGGACATTTTGTCTGCTTTGTTCGCTGTTCTGTCTTCAATGCTCAGGGCAGCACTGTCCAATAGAAATATAATGCAAGCCACATATGTAATTTTAAATTTACTAGCAGCCACATTAAAATTCAGTAAAAAGAACGTGGTGAAATTCATTTTAATAGTGTATTTTCTTTGATCCAATATGTCCAAAATGCTGTCATTTCAACATGAAATCAATATAAAGCAGACCTCGTTTTACTGTGCTTTGCAGATACTGCATTTTTTCTTATCAGTTGAAGGTTTGCGTCAAACGAATCTGCTGGCGCCATTTTTCCAACAACATTTGCTCACTTCACATCTCTGTGTCACATTTTGGTAATTCTCACGATATTTCAAACTTTTTCAATTTGTTTTGATGAACTGTGATCAGTGATCTTTGATGTTACTATTGCAAGAAGATTACAACTTGCTGAAGGCTCAGTTGATGGTTGGCATCTTTTGACAATAAAGTACTTTTAATCGATATGTACATTTTAAAAAATATTAATAATTAATTAATTAATTAATTAATTTGGCTGTGCCGGGTCTTAGCTGTGGTACGTGGGATCGTCATTGCCTAGTTTGGGATCTTTGTTGCAGCGTTAGATATAATGTTACTGCACACTTAACAGACTGCAGTATAGTATAAACATGACTTTTATATGCATTGGAAAACCGAAAAATTCATGTGAGTCGCTTTATTGCGATATTTGCTTTATTGTGGTGGTCTGGAACCAAACCGACAATATCTCTGAGGTATGCCTGTAAAAATTAGTGATGAGATTCTGTTTTACTATTTTTTCATGGTAAGTCATCAAAATCCAAGCTTCACCCTTACATTGTTCAGATGCCAAATTTTTGTCAGAAATCCATGATCTGTATTTAGATTCATAGTATTAGTTGAAAGAGTAGACTCACACATCCAACTTATTTAAAAGTTTTCCAATAACTGTATTGCATATCAGTTTTTATATTTCAATGTACATTCATTAAGATTACATAAAATTACCAATTCAGTTCTTCAGTCACACAATCCCCATTTCGCGTACTCAATAGCCACGTGTGGCTAGTGGCTACTAGGTCGGACAAGGCAGGCCTAGAACAGTGTCCAGCACATCAGGGTCACTCAATAATGAATTAAAATATGCAAATTTTGTGTGTAAGGCTTTTCCAAAGAGAAGATACTCGTGGTTAGTCAGATAAGACAAACAAAGCAAAACGAAAGCAATCATGATGCCACGCCCACTTCTCTGTGTTGTTGAGGCCTTTGCAACAAGCAAAGTGTAATTACAGAGAGCTGTAGAGACTCCAAAGCACATTTATATCCATTAGCTCTTGCAATCCTCAACACAATCTTGAGAGGTAGGTAGAACCCCTTTTTCCCATTTTACAGATGAAGAAACTGAGAAAGCTAAGTTACACGTTATTTGGCAGAACTGGAAACAGAACCCAGGTCTTCTAGTTCTCTTTGCATTACATCATATAGTGTCAAGTAACGTGAATGGCCCTGAGAGGAACTCCATCTTACGTTATCTCATTATGGATCCATAATCCATGAATTTATAATGATGGTGTCCAATTAGATACAATAATTTATGCAATATATGAGTATCTGAAAAAGTTGAGTGCTGTTACAAGTATAAGACATTTTAAATTATATAAACCTTATTGTGTGCACATTAACAGCCTATTACACCATTTGGAATAAGGGAAGTGTTCTTATACCCCAGACAAAGCCACAAACCTCACCCTCTTTTGTTACTTTTCCTGAATCCACCTCCTTCAAAGACTAATAAAAATCCTCTACCCATAAATTGTTTGTGGATTTAAGGATAACCCTTTCGCCTCCTGGAGGCTAATGATATGTCTCTGAAAATGCAAATGTAGGGGTCTTGAGTATTTCAAATGTTGTAGAAAGTACTAGGTGTTACTTTGTACTATATATGCATGTTCCTGAATGGGAAGCTCATAAAGAGACCCAACGGTCCAGGCTGGGGCGGGAAGATGAGAACTTGGCGCTGGGCGAGTTGAGTGGAAGCCGTCTCTGAGGCAGAGTTGAAAAGAGCAGAGGAGGACTTTCAGCGGCCTTTAGGGGCAGGTAGGTTGTATCCAGAAAACTGCAGGGACGAGGATCAGAGCAGGAACAAGGAAAGGGAGGGCAGACACTTAGAGCTGGAGCAGACTTTAGAAATCACCTGGTGACTAGATTCTAGTTGAAACTGCTTTGTTGTATAGGAGGTAAGATGGGGTTTAACTCAGACACAGGAAAAGAGAACAGTTAGGAGAAGGGGCCATGTCACAGACCAAGAGAAAGCACCTGGCCTGACACCTAGTAGGTATGCAATCAACATCTAATAAACAAAAAGGACGTTACTTCTACTGATGCCAAAAAAGGGCCTCATGGTAATAAATGCCACCAAGCCTGGAGGGCCCACTAGGGGAAAGGAGAGGAGTGAATGTTTACTGAGCTCCTACTATGTGCCAGGTGCCATGGTGACTTCTGTGATCTGACCACCCTGGAGAATTAACAGGAGTACACCAACCCAAATGGTCAGGGCCTATGAGAAGGTTTATAACCAATATGAGCAGAATAGCATAGTGGGTGCCCACTAGGGCACAAGAGTCTAGTTGAACTGGATTCAAATCCTGGTTTCCCACTCTCTAGCAAAGTAAGCATGAGCAGGTCATTTTCCCCATCGGCAAAACAGGACTAACAATTAGTACCTGGGGGCTTCCCTGGTGGCGCAGGGGTTAAGAATCTGCCTGCCAATGCAGGGGACACGGGTTCAGGCCCTGGTTCGGGAAGATCCCACATACTGCGGAGCAACTAAGCCCGTGCACCACAACTACTCAGCCTGTGCTCAAGAGCCCTCGAGCTGCAACTACTGAGCCCACGTGCCGCAACTACTGAAGCCTGGGCACCTAGAGCCTGTGCTCCACAACAAGAGAAGCCACCGCAATAAGAAGCCCTTGCACTGCAATGAAGAGTAGCCCCAGGCTCTCCGCAACTACAGAAAGCCCACGCGCAGCAACGAACACCCAATGCAGCCAAAAAATATAAATAAATAAATAAATAATTCTTTTTAAAAAACCCAAACAATCAGTACCTGGCTTACATGTTTATGGAAATTTAATGAAATAAAATGTCTGGCACACAGTCAGCTATCAAATAAGCATTAGTTGTCTGTGGCAGATGTTGTGTTTCCCAAAGATGCTACAGCGGGATCTCCCATCCCACATACTCTTTTTACAACATGACTTTGATGCTTCTGCCTTCAAGACAAGAGCAGCTACATAATTCTCTGGGCTCGGTGTGAAGTACAAATGCAGGGCCCCTTGCTTGAAATGTATTCAGAATTTTATATTTACATTTCCAACAACAGGAGAACATTAAACCAAGCGTGAGGTCCTTCTGAGGGTGGGGCCCTGTGTGACTGTACAAGTTGCACACCCATGAGGCCAGGGCTCTGTATTGCCTCTCTGGGAATCCAGGTGGGTTTGTGAACATGGCTGGATGACACAATGTGACTTCTGAGGTAAGATCATAAAAAGTGATATATTGTCTATGTGGTTTTTTTTTTTTGATCCCTGTTTGGAGCCCCAAGGTGCCATTATAAGCAGTCTGTCTCCAGGCCACCATGCATGGAGGAAGCCCAGACTGGCCCCCGTGGAGAGTCCACATGGAGAGCCCCTCAAGCTACATGAAGTGAAAAGAATGCCTGAGCAGTCTCCTGCTGCTCTGGCATCCCTGCAACTTCAGCTTCAATCACCATCTGACCACAATCACCTGTGAGGCTGTGAGCCAGAACCATCCAGCTAAGCCCTTCCTGAAATTCCTGACCCACAGAAACCATGAACAATAATAAAATAAGTGTTGTTCTTCTAAGCCACTAAGTTTTGGGGTGATCTGTTATATAGCAATTGATAACTGGAACACTATCATTAAAACAAAGAATTGAAACAGTCAGTACCAAGAGCGGAAGTGATATATCAGAATGAAAAGAACCGTGTCTGAATGTGTGAAACTTGTTTGGATCCTGTTTCAATCAAACTAGCTTTAAGAGAATTTTGAGACAAAAGGAAATATTTGAATATGGATTGGGTATTAAGTGATATTAAGGAATAATTGTTAATTTTGTTAGATATGACCATAGCATGATGATTGTTTTAGAAAATGCAGTCTGTATAGATTTGAGATGCATACAGAAGTATTTACAAATGAAATGACATGACCTGGGATTTGCTTAAAAATGCTTCTGAAAGCACCAAGACCATTCAATGGGGAAAATATAGTTTCTTAAGCAAACGGTGCTGGGACAATCTGATTTCCACATGCAGAAGAATGAAGTTGGACCCCTACCTCACTCCATATATGAAAATTAACTCAAAAATGGACCAATAATCTAATTATAAGCACCAACACTGTAAAACAGAAGAAAACATAGGGGTATATTTTTATGACCTCAGACTTGGCAATGGATTCTTAGATTTAACACCAAAACCACAAGAACCAAAAGAAAAAGATAGATAAATGGGACTTTCATCAAAATTAAGAGCTTCTGTGCATCCAAGTACATTATCAAGAAGGTAAAGAGTGGGAAAAATATTTGAAAATCATATATCCAATAAAAGTTTAGTATCCAGTATGTATAAAGAATTCTTATAACTCAATAAGAAAAAGAAAACAACCCAATTAAAAAGTGGGCAAAGGACTTGACATTCCTCCAAAGACAGACAAATGGCCAAGCAACACATGAAAAGATGCTCAACATCATTGGTCATTAAAGATATGCAAATTAAAACCACAATAAGATACCATTTCCCACCCACTAGGATGACTGTAATCAAAATAATAATAATAATAAGAGCTGCTGAATCGACTAGCCCTGCACCTTGGACCTCTGGTTATTCAAGACCATATGTGTTCTCATTGTTTAAGCCACTTTTTTTTCCAAATGCTATCACCATCAGATTTTTTAATTCTTCTTTAAAATTAATTAATTAATTAATTAATTGGCTGTGTTGGGTCTGTTGCTGCATACAGGCTTTCTCTAGTTGCGGCGAGTGGGGGCTACTCTTCATTGTGGTGCGTGGGCTCCTCATTGTGGTGGCTTCTCTTGTTGCAGAGCATGGCCTCTAGGCTCGCGGGCTTCAGTAGTTGTGGCACACGATAGTTGTGGGTCACAGGCTCTAGAGCACAGGCTCAATAGTTGTAGCACATGGGCTTAGTTGCTCTGCAGCATATGGGATCTTCCTGGGGCAGGGACCAAACCCATGTCCCCTGCATCGACAGGCGGATTCTTGACCACCGTGCCACCTAGGAAGTCCCTTAAGCCACTTTTAAGAAGGCACTCTTTGCTTGCAGCTGAAAGCATCCTGACTGATGAGTCATTAAACTGGTCTCTCCAGTCAGATAGGCAGGAATAAATAAATAAATAAATAAACAAACAAACAAATAAATAAATAAATGGAAGGGAGGGAGAGAGAAAGAGGGGGAAGAAGAAGAAGAAGGAGAAGGAGCAGAAGAAGAAAATAGCAAGCGTTGGCCAGTATGTGCAGGAATTGGACTCCTCATACATTGCTGGTGGGAATGTAAAATGGTGCAGCTGCTGCAGAAAAACATTTTGGCGATTCTTCAGAAAGTTAAACATGAAATTACCATATGATCAAGCAATTCCAATCCTAGGTATATATCCAAGAGAAATGAAAGCATATGTCCATACAGAAACTTTACATGAATGTTTATAGCAGCATTATTCATAATAGCTAAAAGGTGGAAACAGCCCAAATGTCCATCAGTAGATGAATGGACAAAGAAATTATGGTCTAGTATATAATGAAATATCTTCAGCCATAAAAAGGCATGAAGTACTGATACATGTTACAACTTGGATGAACCTTGAAAACATTATGCTAAGTGAAAGAAGCCAGACACAAAAAGTCACATATTGTATGATTCTGTTTACATGAAATAACCAGAAAATGCAAATCCACAGAGACAGAAAGCAGATTCGTGGTTGCCAGGGGCTGGGGGAGGGGGGAATGGGGAGTAATTACTTAATGGATATACAGTGTTCTTCTAGGGTGATGAAAAATGTTTTGAAACTACAGAGAGGTGGTAGTTGCACAGCATTTTGAATGCACTAAATGCCAATGAATTGTACATTTTTTAAATGATTAACTATAGAATATTATTCAACTTTTAAAAAGAAGAAAATCCTGTCACAGGCTACAACATGGCTGAACCTTGAGGACGTTATGCTAACTGAAATAAGCCAGCCACAAAAGGCCAAATACTGTATGATTCCACTTACGTGAGTTATCTAGAGTGGTCAAAATTATGGGAACAGAAATAGAGCAGTGGTTGCCAGGGCCTGGGGAGAGGAGGAAATGGGGAGCTGTTCAATGTGTATAGAGTTTCAGTTTTGGTAGATGAAAAAGTTCTAGACATCTGTTACACAACAATGTGAATATAGTTTACACTACTAAGTACACTTTAAAATGATTGAGAGTAAATTTTATATCATGTGGTTTTTATCACAAGTAATTTTTTAATAAAAAAAGGGTTAACTGTATGTTATATGAATTTAAGCTCAATAAAAAAATACTACAGCAAAAAAAAAAAAATGGTGGGAGTGGTGGTAGATGAAACAAGATTAGCAAAAAGCCAATAATTGTTGAAGTAGCTTAGGGGTACGTGAGGATTCATTATACTGGTCTTTCTGCTTTTGCGTATGATGTATATAAAATTTTCCATAATGAAAAGTCAAGAGAGAAGCTGTGCTTTTAAAATTATCTATATAATACATGTTGTCTGTTTTCAGGAATTGCCTTACTCTAAAAGTCTAAAGTTAATCATGCCCTGATAAACTGCTTGTGTCTGCTGGTTTGGCATGAATAAAGGTGGCAAAAAAAAAAAAAAAGAAAGAAAAAAGACTGCCAAGGAAGACAGAAAGCCTTGGGAATGATGATGCCTAAGGGAACACACTCATATAATTGTTATTATTATGTGATAATCTGCCTTTTTAAATGGTGTACCATGCCCAGCAACTACTAAAAGTCCATGAAAGATCAGTAGAGAAGGAAAACACGATAGTCAGTGGATTAATGCATAGGCAGCATTTAGCAACTAAACATCACACTAAAACAGACGGTCCTCCCCTGAGCCTGCAGTTTCAGTGACACTCAGAATTACGTTTTAAATAAATGCACCACCAGGGCTGCCACACTGAACAATTCTAGAGAACAGCAGCCACCTCCTAGACTGTGTGAGTGGCACCCCCTGGGGACGTGGAGGGACAATCTGTTCAGTCGCTTGCAAGTGGCCCCAACTCATTCTCTGCACTCCCCCGGGATGTTTACTTGGGAAAAAAGTTATAAATAAAAGAAACAAAACCCAGAGTCTTGTAATCTTGAGTCTTAATCTAACAAAGTTAGAATTTCTCATTACAAGTGAATATAAACAAACAGAGCCTTTGATTTCTAAAAACTCAGGAGCTGAGTTATCTAGAATGAAGGAATGATTTCTGAAATAGCTGAGTGAAAGCGTGCCTAAATATGGTAAAATGGCATTCGTGTCCCTCCCTTTGTTCCAGTGAATTTATTCCAAATGATTTCTTCATATTAAGATGCAATGAAAACAAAATACAGTTGATCCTTGAACAACATGGATTTGGACTATGTGGGTCTACTTATATGCAAATTTTGTCAATAAATACATACTACAGTACTACACGATCCAAGGTTGGTTGACCTGAGGATGCAGAACTTAGGATACGGAGGAACTACAGATAAGGAGGGCCTACTGTGAAGTTATACTCAGATTTTCAATTGTGTGTGGGGTTCAGCGCCCCTAAACCCTGAGTTGTTCAAGGGTCAACTATATAATGAGGTGGTGGTTACATGGATATACAGACAGACACATAGCTCTCTCTATATATACTTTTACAATTACAGCTCAGTAAAGTTGAATGTGTGTTTTATATATATATAAATATATAAATATGTACTTATATACTATATGTATATTTATATAATATACACACATACCTAGATATCTATATATATCGATATATAAATATACAAACACACATTCATTCTATATAGATGTATATAGAGCACTTTATTATTTACAATTATAGCTCAATAAAGTTGAATGTGTTTGTATATATATAAATATATAAATACGTACTTATATACAATATGTATGTATTTATATAAATATAATATTTACATATCTATTTACATGTGTGTGTGTGTCAATGTTGGCATGCCTGAAGGCTCAATCCTCGAAATATTTATTTATTTGACTATGGTGGGTCTTAGTAGCGGCATGCGGGATCTAGTTTCCTGACCAGGGATGGAACCCAGGCCCCCTGTATTGGGAGCGTGGAGTCTTAACCACTGGACCGCCAGGGAAGTCCCAAGGCTCAATCTTTGGATCTCTTCTCTGGCTACTCCTCTTGCTCCCTTGCTGATCTTATCCAGTGTTCATGGCTTTTTATATACCTTCTGTACCAGTGCTGTCCACTAGAAATATAATGTGAGCCACATATATCGTTTTAAATCTTCCAGTAGCCACATGAAAAGAAACAGGTGAAATTCATTTTAATATATTTTCTTTAATCCAATACAGCTGAAATATTATAATTTCAACATGTGATCGATATGAAATAAATATTAATGAGGTATCTCACTTCCTTTTTTCTGTACTAAGTCTTTGAAATCCTGTGACTATTCTACACTTAGAGCACATCTCCATCCAGACTAGCCACATTTGGAGCGCTCAGTAGCCACACGTATTAGGCAGCCCACATCCAGATTTACTTCTCCAGCTCAGACCTCTCTCCTGATCCACAGACTTGTACATCTAAGTATCTACTCAACCAACATTACCTGAATTTAGTACAGGCATGTCAAAATTAATCTGCCCAAAATAAAGCTTCTCATCTCCCCTGAGAATTATTCCAGAGGCTTACACATCTGAGTGAATGGCAACTCCATTTTTTCAGTTGTTCAGGCCCAAAAGCTTGGAGCCAACCTAGACGCTTCTCTTTCTCTCACACCCTACATCCAGTCCATCAGCATATTCTGCTGGCTCTACCTGCAAAATATAAGATCGTTTCTCACCGCCTCCGCTGCCAATACTCTGGTCCAAAGGGCCATCATCTCTTACTTAGGTGATACATCAACTTCCTAAGGTCTCATCAGGTCTCCTTGCTCACAGCCTCGGCCCCTTCAGTTTGTTCACAACACGGCAGCCAGCGTGATGCTGTTCAAAGTGAAAGTCAGATCACAGCAGTCTGCTCAAAACTCCAGTGACCCCTCATTTCACTCAGCAGAAGCCAAAGTCCCGACAGGGGTTCATGCCCTCCAGTGACCTCTCTGCACTCCTCGCTATTCTGCCCCTGGTTCCCTCACACCAGACCTACCGGCTCCCCTGCTGTTTCTCAAACAAGCCAGGCAGGCTCCAGCCTCCAGGCATTTGCCCTTGCTGTCCCTTCTGTCTGGAATGCTGTTACCCCAGACATCTCCGGGGCTCCCTCCCTCCCCACTTCCAACCTTTGCTCAAATGTCACCTTCCCAGTGAGGCTTTCCCTAAACACCTTATCCAAAATTGCAGCCCAGCTCTAACCCCAGACTCCCTATTTTTTTCTCTTCCCTGTTTTATGTATTTCCCAAAGCACTTATTACCGATATATTTTCTTCAGTGTTGATCTCTCCCCAGCTCTGTGTGAGAAGAGCTTTTTGTCTGTTTTGTTCATCGCTTATATCCACAGCACCTAGAACAGTGCTTGGCGCGTAACAGGTGCTCAATAAATATTTGTTGAATGACTGAATGATGTAAAACTCCTATTCAGCACAATTGTTCATCACATGAAGAAAGTGTGTGATAAAAAGACACAAAAGCACCGTTCTCATCTTTAAACATTGCTTTTTATATGTCACATTTTATAACAAAACTTGAAAACACAAGATATTGGAGCTTAGTATATTTTGTTCTTAATAAAATAAAAATAACTTAATCTTCTAAATGTGTTATGATAGGTATTATGTCTTATAAAATGTATAAATCCTGTGAATCAAATTGTAACCGTCCCTTGTAGCAATTAATTTGCCAGTAAAACTTTTTTGTTGTTTGGTTGCCTACTTTAATTCAAATGAGCATTACATCTTGAGCTCCTGGTGGAGTTCCAGCCACACATGATAATTTTAATTTTGCTCAAATACACATGGGAAATGCTGCTTAGTCTATTATCTTGAGTGAAACTACTCCAACTCCTTGGTCCTTTACCTGATTTTCTGGACTGCCTCCAGCTTGGTGACTTCATATGGTTGCTGGCTCTTCTGATTTGTGAATATAAGAGCCTGAATCTCTCCACATCAAGTGCTTTGCCATTGTATTTGCTTTGCCTCTAGAAGTTAGAGAGCAATTTTTCCCTCTCAGAGAATTTATTTTTTGTATCTAATCCTTAATGGCTACTGACTTTAGTTTCATATTTCTCTTGAAATGGCTGGAAATGTCTAGAGTTAGTATAGTTTTGACTTCTTGTTCTCCTCGCAGTACTCCATGTGAAAAGTTTTCTGAGATTTTCCTTTTCTGCAGTTATGACTGGTAGTCCATTTGAAACTTTGGGTCTGGGATCATGCTAAATATCAAATTCTTTCTTCATTTACACTCTTTGTTTAAAAATTTGAACAAATATATAATATAGATACATAGAATTATGTATATATCACATTTGTAAATGTATTTACATATTTGTTCATCATAACAGATTTTGAATAGTCTGTTAATTAGTAAATGATTAAAATATATTCCATGTGTATATATATATAAATATATATATATTTATACACACACACGCACACAGCACCATGGTCTGAATGTTTGTATCTTCCAAAGTTCCTATGTTGAAATCCTAATGTGATTATTATTAGAAGATGAGGCCTTTGGGAGGTGATTAGGTCATGAGGGTAGAGCCCTCATGAATGGGATTAGTGCCCTTATAAAGTGACCTCACAGATCTCCCTCCCTGCTTCCACCACATAAGGATGCAATGAGAAGTCTGTAACCCAGAGAAAGATCCTTACCTGATCATGCTGGCACACTGACCTCAGACTTCTGGCTTCCAGAACTGTAAGAAATAAATTTCTATTGTTTATAAGCTACCCAGTCTGTGGTATTTTCTTATAGCAGCTCAAACAGACTACGACACATATATACAAATATATGTATATGTATGTATATACACATATGTTTGTAGGTATATATACATAATATACACACATTCATATACATGTGTATATGTGTGAACATGTATGCATGTTCATACATAAAGTTGTGTATATACATCCCAGGCGTATTTTTCTACTTTTGCTATATATATATCAATAAACAGTATATAGTATCTCCCCTCCCTATCATTGCCCATTTCCTAAAATAAATAGTTTCCACCACTTCTTCTTCCTTTGTCTCTTAGTTACCTGCCACCTCATCTCTGTGTGACACAATCTTTTCACCTGAAAGTCATCACCATATTCAATAATCTTTCCTCAGCCCTGGTGACCTGACTCCACTTTGTTCCTCACCCCCTCCCTCTTGAATCTCTTCTCCATTAAATGCTCTTATGGCCTGGAGTCTGTGACATGATGAAAAGGTAGGGCTCGGGGAAAATGTCCTGCTTTGCCACTCCCTCTTTGCAAGTTAGTTTCCTGTCCCAGCCTCTGGCTTCACGCATCCTAAATACATTTCTAGCTGGATGTTCTGCTGCTTCTTTAAGCCAGACATGTCTGAAATATATAGCTTCTTATCTTCCACTCAGCCTGCTTCTCTAGCTTCTCTCTTTCTGTCAATGACAGCATCACCAGACACGAAACCTGAGTCATCTCTGACTCCTTTCTTGACTTCACATCCACACTCTATCAATCATCCAACCTTGTTGATTCTTTTTTTTAAAAAAAAAGTTTTGAATTTATGAAATCTTTCAAACAATAGAAAGGAGTATAGAATAAACACCTATTTAACTACTGCTCAGACATGACAGATCTTAATATTTCGCAATATGGGCTTCAGAGGTTTTCTTTTTTCTTTCTTTCTTTTAGTCTTTATTGGAGTATAATTGCTTTACAGTATTGTGTCAGTTTCTGCTGTACAACAAAGTGAATCAGCCACATGTATACATGTATCCCCATATCCCCTCCCTCTTGAGCCTCCCTCCCAACTTCCCTATCCCACCGCTTCAGGTCTTCACAAAACATTGAGCTGATCTCCCCGTACTCTGTAGTAGCTTCCCACTAGCCATCTATTTTACATTTGGTAGTGTATATATGTCAATGCTACTCTCTTATTATGTCCCAGCTTCCCCTCCCCCAGGTGTCCTCAAGTCCATTCTCTACGTCTGCATCTCTATTCCTACCCTGCCACTAGGTTCATCAGTACCATTTTTCTAGATTCCGTATATATGTGCGTTAGCATACGGTATTTGTTTTTCTCTTTCTGTCTAACTTTGCTCTGTATGACAGACTCTAGGTCCATCCACCTCACTACGAATAGCTCGATTTCATTCCTTTTTATGTCTGAGTAATATTCCATTGTATATATGGGCCACATCTTCTTGATCCATTCATCTGTCGATGGACACTTAGGTTGCTTCCATGTCCTGGCTATTGTAAATAAAGCTGCAATGAACATTGTGGTACATGTATCTTTTTGAATTATGGTTTTCTCTGGGTATATGCCCAGGAGTGGGATTGCTGGGTCATATGGTGACTCTATTTTTAGTTTTTTGAGGACCCTCCATACTGTTTTCCATAGAGGCTGTATCAATTTACATTCCCACCAACAGTGCAGGAAGGTTGCACTGTTGCAATCTTTTCTCCACATCCTCTCCAGCATTTATTGTTTCTAGATTTTTTGATGATGGCCATTCTGACTGGTGTGAGGTGATACCTCATTGTGGTTTTGATTTGCATTTCTCTAATAATTAGTGATGTTGAGCATCTTTTCATGTGTCTGTTGGCCATCTGTATGTCTTCCTTGGAGAAATGTCTATTTAGGTCTTCCGCCCATTTGTGGGTTGAGTTGTTTGTTTTTTTGATATTGAGCTGCATGATCTGCTTGTGTATTTTGGAGATTAATCCTTTGTCAGTTGCTTCATTTACAAATATTTTCTCCCATTCTGAGGGCTGTCTTTTTGTCTTGTTTATGGTTTCCTTTGCTATTCAAAAGCTTTTAAGTTTCATTAGGTCCCATTTGTTTATTTTTGTTTTTATTTCCATTATTATGGGAGGTAGGTCAAGAAGGGTCTTGCTATGTTTTATGTCATAGAGTGTTCTGCCTATATTTTCCTCTAAGAGTTTTATATTTAGGTCTTTAGTCCATTTTGAGTTTATTTTTGTGTTTATTTTATGTATTGATTTGTAGGTTATTTCTGATTTTTCAGTATCACGAATGATACTGAATGAACATTCTTGTACATGTTTCCTTGTGCACCTATGTAACAGTTTCTCTGGAGTTTGTAGAGCCAGGACTATCCTCATCTTTTCCATAAACTAGCACATTGTTCTTCCAAGTCTTGCTATAGTCTTGCACAAGCAATTCATGAAAATTCCCCTTTCTTCTCATCCTCATGATTGTTTGATATCATCAGACTATCTTCTTAAAGCACTGACATTCTGTTTTCATATTTAAGTGTTTAATTAGCCTAGGATTTAATTTCATGCATGGTGTGTGATAGGGATCTAATATTATCAGTCTCTTTAAATTTGGACAACTAATTTGGTTCTAGCACCATTTAGTGAACTGTGCATCCTCCCTCCTCTTATTTGTTGTCACTTCTGTCATATACCGTTTCCATATATGGGTGAATCTGTTCTGGTTTGTCTGTTCCAATCCATCGAACATCTTATCTATCCCTGTGCCAATACCACAATGTCTTCATTGCTATATCTTTATAATGTCATCATATTTCATAAGGAAAATCCTCTCATATTCTTCTACTTCAAAATGTGTTGGTTATTGGCACTTTCCTATTCCATATGATAGGTTGGAGGATCAACCTATCAAATTTTACATAAGCACAAAAACCTCTCGGGATTTTTATTGAAACTGTATTGAATTTATAGATCAATTTGGGGAAAATTGATCTCTTTAGGATATTGAGTCTTTCCATCACTGAACATGGTACACTTCTCTCTTTAGTAATGTCATCTTATAATTTTTGCCAGAAAAGTTTTACCTAGCATTTGTTAAATTTACTTAACAAAGGAGCTATTCAATAGTTTTTGTCCTTTTGTGAGTGATCCTTTTTTTTTCTATTTTATTTTTTGATTAGTAATTTTTAGCATATAGAGCCCTATTGGATTTTTAACATTGATCTTGTATCCAGCAATCTTGCTGAATTCTCATATGGGATCTAATGTTTTGTGGATTATCTTAGATTTTCAATAACTAGACAATGATCTGCAAGTAAGAATAGCTTTGTTTCTTCCTTCCCAATTCTTATACTTCTTTTGTTTCTTTTCTGTTGCATTGGCTACACTGTCCAGTACAATACTGGATAGCAGGCATAATTTCTATATGAATAAGAATGCTTTTAAAGCATTATGAACATTAAGGATGATATATGCTATAAGATTTTTGGTGGATACACTTTATCAATTTAAGAATGTTTCCTTCTAGACTTCCTAGGTGGCGCAGTGGTAAAGAATCCGCCTGCCAATGCAGGGGACACGGATTCGAGCCCTGCTCTGGGAAGATTCCACATACCACGGAGCAACTAAGCCTGTGCGCCACAATTATTGAGCCTGTGCTCTAGAGCCTGTCAGCCACAACTATTGAGCCCATGTGCCGCAACTATTGAAGCCCACGCGCCTAGAGCCCGTGCTCCACAAGAGAAGCCACTACAATGAGGAGCCACAATGAAGAGTAGCGCCCGCTCGCAGCAAATAGGGACAGCCCATCTGCAGCAACGAAGACCTAACGCAGCCAATAAATAAATTAAGTAAATAAATAAATAAATTTATATATAAAAAAAGAATGTTTCCTTCTATTTCAAGCTCCCTGAAGCTTTTGTCATGAATGAGTGATGAATTTTATCAGATGCTTCCTCCCCATTGATGTGATCACATATTTTGTTCACCTTAACCCATTAAGTGGTGATCACTAAACTATAAAAGGATGATTTACATTAAGTGATTTTCCAATGCTGGAACGATTCTTGCACCCCTGGAATAATTTGATTCTTTCTACAAAATTTACAGTATCCTTCCTTTCTTTCCGTTCCCATGGTCAGCACTCTATAGTCATTGCTATCAACAGGAGACTGCACATTGCCATTGTTACATCTTTTCCAAAGACTGTTTTTATCATGTCTTTCAGCTTGAGAACTCTCATAGGTTCCCCATTATCTAGAGAATAAGGTCAAAATGCCTTTACCTGACTCCCAAATATCTTTCAAATCATTTACATCTTTTTCTAACTCCTTTCCAGCTGGGCTGATTTTACTCAGTATCCCCCAAACATGCCTTTATTTCTCCCACATCTATGCTTTGCCTCACCGCGAGCACATTTTTGATCCAGAGGAGACACTGTAGATTTCTTAATACAATCCCTTCATTTTTCTAAAGACAATGGAAAACCATTGAAGAATTTTAAGCCAAAGAGTAATATAACCCACCTTAATGTTTTTCCAAGATTACTATGGCTACTTTGTGCAGAATGGATTGTAGGCACCAAGATGGAAGCAAGAAGGTCAGTTAGGAGACAATTACAGTAGCTCAGGTGAGAGATGATGGTAGCTTGAACTAGAGTCGTAACGCTAAAGATGAAAATATGCAGAGAAGTTTGAGATGTATAAGTATATATCTCAAATAAATACATATCTTTATATCTCAATAAATATATATTGTTATATATCTCAAATATACATATTATACATATATATCAAATCAAAAATATATCAATAATATGTATTTGAATGTAGCACTCACAGGACCTGTTGAAGAATGGATGTCAGGCCTGGGATGTCAGGACAAGAAAGAACCAAGGATGACTCCCAGATTTGGGGCTTTAAAAATTGGCTGGGGAATTCCCTGGCAATCCAGTGGTTAGGACTCCGTGCTTCCATTGCAGGGGGCACGGGTTCCATCCCTGGTCAGGGAACAAAGATCCTGCATGCCGCAAGGAGTGGCCAGAAAAATATTGGCTGAATGGTTATGCCATTTATTGATATGGGAAAGACTAGTAGGGATTGCAGAAGACTTTGGAGAGGGGATCAGAGTTAAATTTTGGATATGTTGAGTTTGAGATGTTTGTGAGAAAGCTAAGTGAAATCCTCCAACCTGGCCTGTGGACTCCATGTATTGGCCTTGCTACACGGAATTACCATAGAGTACCCAATGACTGGAAAAGGAAGGTTCTCTTTCCTTCTATCAGATATGTAAATCTCAGCATTTTCTATGCCTACTGTTCTCATCTATTCCTATAACCCCCTGCTGAAGCAAGTGATCTGAGGCTGTTCCTTAATGGTAGCCACTGATTGGACCAGAGATGGGCACTTATCCAATTACTTCAATCCATATACTGGCTGGCAACATCTGAGTTCGCTTGTTGTAATAGTCTCTGCCCACTAGTGGTGTTAGTAGTTAGTTTGGTCAGAGTCTCTCCTTCAGAAATCAAATACTTTCCTATTAGAGGAAAGGAGAAAACACACAAAGAGGAGGTAGCATCAGAGTCCTGTTGACAGTGCTAAACTGAAGATCTACAATTCTTTTAGCTGAAAGAGTGGCAACAATCCCTACATCTTCCATCACGGAAGAAAAGGACATAGGGCAGAAACTCCTTTACAGTGAGAAGATATTTTTAAACCTCTGTAAAAATTTAAGCAGTAGTTACAAATTTGGCTTATACAAAAATTACTCTATATGTATTTGGGAAAAAAACTTTTATGTTTGATTTTTAAAACTTTTTAAAAATCAAAATCACATATTAATTTTTCAAAAAAAACTTTCTTTAAAAATTTAAACATTGTTGCTTCATAAGAACTGATATACAAATATTTCTATCACAACACTATTTATAAAACTTTTGTAGAATGACATCTAGAAAAATTGGAAATAAACTGGAATATAAGTATTCAATCAATCATAGTAAGCTATTTAAAAATTCTATTTTCTTTAATGATTTGAAAAAATGCCAATATTAATTTTTAAGTGAGATTTGAACAACTGTAGGTATAGTATTATCTACTGTTAGTAGATAATAAAAAGTGTACTATCCTAACTGTGTGTGTACGCGTATATACTCCTTTTGGCCACAGCCCCTAAAAGGTGCTAGTGGTAGCATGCCAGGCATTGTTGCCCTATCCCCCAGGGCATAGCTTCCTTCTCTTCTAAGCAAAAAGGCTCCTTTCAGGGCTTCCCTGGTAGCACAGTAGTTAAGAATCTGCCTGCCAATGCAGGGGACACGGGTTCGAGCCCTGGTCTGGGAAGATGCCACATGCCGTGGAGCAGCTAAGCCCGTGCACCACAACTACTAAGCCTGCGCTCTAGAGCCTGCAAGTCACAACTAATGAGCCCACATGTCATAACTACGGAAACCTGCATGCCTAGAGCCTGTGCTCTGAAGCAAGAGAAGCCACCACAATGAAAAGCCCGCACACTGCAACAAAGGGTAGCCCCCGCTCGCCACAACTAAAGAAAGCCCGTGCGTAGCAATCAAGACCCAATGCAGCCAATAAATAAAAATAAATTAATAAATACATTTATTTTTTGAAAAAAGGCTCCTTTTAACTAGAACCTCTGAAAACGCGACGCTTATTTCTACTTCAGGGCCTTTGTACTGCTTCTTCTTGCTTCCTGGAATGCTCTCTCACTTTATTTTATTTCTTAAAATTTACCTCTTTTTAAAACATGATTTATTTTTATTGAGATCTAATTGACATATAACATTGTGTGACTTTGAGAAGTACAGGGTGTTGATTTGACACATTGATATATTACAATATGATTACCACCATAATGTCAGTTAACACTATCATGTCACATAAATATCATTTCTTTTTTGTGGTGAGAAGAGTAGGGATAATACAATACTGTGTGATAAACCAGAATTGCTAAGAAACTTTGAAGTTTGCAATACAGTGTTGTTGCCTATAGTCACTATGCCATGCATTAGTTCTCCAGGACTTATTTATCTACTGGTTTCAACTTTGCCCCCATAGACAACATCTCCTCAATTCCTGCCCCTCCCTCAGCTCCTGGTAACTACCATTGTATTCTGTTTGTGTGAGTTTGACTTTTTTAGATTCCGCGTATAAGTGAGATCCTACCCTTTGCGACAACTTGGGTGGATCTTGGCATCATGCTAAGTGAGATAAGTCAAACGGAAAAAGACAAATATTGTATGATCTCACTTATATGGGGAATCTAAAAAACAAAAAAACCCGGGGAATTTCCTGGCCGCCCAGTGGTTAGGACCCTGTGCTTCCACTGCAGGGGGCACGGGTTCAATTCCTGGTCAGGGAACTACGATCCCACATGCCATGCAGCATGGCCTAAATAAAGTTAAGTGAAATAAAATAAACCAAACTTATAGAAACAGAGATGAGATTTGTGGTTGCCAGAGGTGGGGGATAGGGGATGAGGCAACTGGGTGAAGGTAGTCAAAAGCTATAAAGGTCCAGTTGTTAGATAAATAAGTCCTGGGCATGTAATGTACAGCATGGTGACTATAGTTAACACTATGTATTACATATTTGAAAGGTGCTAAGAGAGTAGATTTTAAAAGTTCTCATCACAAGGAAATAAAAGATCTTAATTATGTGAGGTGATGGATGTTATCTAAATAACATGCATCTTGCGGTAATCATTTCACATATATACATCATTATACATATATACATATATGTTTATATAAACTTACACAATGGTATATGTCAATTATATCTCAATAAAATCGGAAAAAATAGCAACAAAATTTTAGTTTTTCTTAAACTTTGATTTACCCATGGACAATCTATTGCCAATAAATCTGAACTTCTTATAATAAATTCAAAAATTTGTTACAAAGGTATACTTTTCACTGATTGGTTGTCAATATTTTACATGCTGTAGACATGCCTCTTATCAGTAGCGAGTCGAGTAATGCTAGCTGTTAAGTTTCATATGGTATTACGCCATATTCTGAAGACAATATTGCCACCTGCATTGGACATGTATACACATACATAACAGCGAAGAACACTGAGAGATGACTAAAATGTATATTTTCCTAGGTTACTTATTTGGGTGTCCAAAAGGGACATTCTAGACGTTAGCCTCTCAGTAGAGATTAATACATTAAATTATGATTAGAAGTTGATCTGAGTTCTGTGCTACGTAATACTTATAATATAATAAACTAGGATACAAGGAAGGGGATGGTTTTGTCTACCAGTTTCATCCAAACTTTATGGGTTGTTGCTCTTCCACTGTTCCATTTGGTTGTGAATTCTAATCACTTATGTGATTGAGTAACTAACATCTCAAATTGAGTAGTGCCACTCACTTTTCTAAGTGATTTACAACTATTAACAAATTTAATTAAAAAAATTTTGAATACGGGGATATGTGTATAAAAACAGATGATTGAACTTGGTGTACCCCCCAAAAAATAATAAATAAATTAAAAAAAAAAAAAGAAAGAAAAAAAAATTTTTTTTGGCTGTGCTGCTTGTGGGATCTTAGTTCCCGGACCAGGGATTGAACCTGTCCCTGCTTGCAGTGGAAGCGCAGAATCCTAACCACTGGACCGCCAGGGAGGTCCCAACAAATTTAATTTTCATAACAACTCTATAGCATAGATATCATTATTACGGTAATTTTACAGATAAGTAAGCTGAGACATGGAGCTTAGTAGATAAAGGAGGCAGAATTCGAAGTCAGGCAGCCTTAGCTCCAGAGTTTGTAGGCGCAAACATCATACTGCCTGAATTGAACAAAAATCAGATGGAGATATAATCTGATCTCTTCAAAACTAAGAAACAGACTTAAAGGGAATTTGGGAGGACTCCAAAAATAAATAGCCTTCAGTGTATGAGGCAAATTGAGATTTTACATCAATCTGTGTTTTAAATGGCCGCATAAGGGGATTTAGTGAACAAAATTTTTCCCTGATTGGAAAAATCCAGGCACAGAAAAGCAGAGTCTGTACACAGTGGTAATACAACAGTGATCTTTTTTTTTTTCTGTTTTAGGCCATAGAAGGGAAAATTTACAGAGAGTTGATAGGGTACAGAAAAAAAAAAGCAAACTAGTGTTTTCTGAGATTGGTAAAAACTATTAGAGATAAGTTTCTTGGTGGGACTTCCTAGGTGGCGCAGTGGTTAAGAATCTGCCTGCCAACGCAGGGGACATGCGTTCAATCCCTGCTCCAGGAAGATCCTAACTAAGCCCGTGCGCCACAACTATTGAGCCTGCACTCTAGAGCCCGCAAGCCACAACTGTTGAGCCCAAGTGCCACAACTACTGAAGCCTGTGCACCTAGAGCCCATGCTCTGCAATGAGAGTAGCCACCACAATGACGAGCCCGCGCACCACAATGAAGAGTAGCCCCCACTCACCGAAACTAGAGAAAGCCCATGTGTAGCAACAAAGACCCAACCCAGCCAATAAATAAATAAATAAATTAATTAATTAATTAATTTAACAAAAAAAAAGATTCTTGGTGAACAGCACCCTAAGCATCATGAGTGAAAAGAAGAGGGAATGGAAAGGTGATGATACTGATGATATTTGAGGATTAATGAAAATGATAGTACTTAGGTGTTGTGTTTCTTTAAATCTTGCTATAAATTGTGTATTGCCTCTTTCTAAAGAGAGATTAAATCACTTTTAACAACATTTTACTGTAATGGAGAGTTTATTTTAGAGACAGACCAAAATTATGGGAGAAACTATTCATATTCTCTGACCCAGCTGTCTACATCTACTTAGAGGCAGGCCATTTGGATCCCAAAGACATAACCCCATTGTCACTGGAATTACCTGAATGTCACATGTAGTTCTTAGGAGTAAAGAGAGAGCTTTTGAAAGTCTTTACTTATGAATCCAAATGTATAGAATGAGCAAAGAGTCCAAATGAGATTCCTGTCATTATTGATATGTGTTGGTTTTAAGTCACAGGGATAAGCTGAAAGGAAGGTGTTGAAAGGGCTCAGTGCTGTCAAGTAATGGAAGAGAGAAACTGACTACACTGACAAGTGATTTGAAAAAGAAACCCCTTGTATTCAAAAATCCTACTAGGATAATTGGTTAAATGTTTAGAAAAAAGTCTATAATCACCCCACTCCACACACATTTAGAAGGTAAAAAAAATCAAACCATAAAAAACTAGAAGAAAATATAAGTAAATATCTGATGTCTAGATAGGAGAAATTGTTCTATGTATGGGGCAGAAAGCAAGAGACCTGATTATGTAAGACCTCTGTAAATAAAAGGATCATGACTTACAAGGTCAGCAATAAACTAGGCACAGGGATAATATATTTATTGTATGAAGAGCCGATGCTCTCTTTGGTAAGGAACACAGGAAGAACAGCACGAGACTGATCTGTTCACAAAGTGGGAGATAAAAATAATGGAGGATTGAAAACTCATTCAACCTCACTAAAAATCAAAGAAAGGCAAATCAAAACAATCATTAAATATCATTTCTTTTTTTATAAATTTATTTATTTATTTATTGGCCATGTTGGGTCTTCGTTGCTGCACGCGGCCTTTCTCCAGTTGCGGTGAGCGGGGGTTACTCTTCATTGTGGTGCACAGGCTTCTCACTGCAGTGGCTTCTCTTGTTGTGGAGCACAGGCTCTAGGCACGTGGACTTCAGTAGTTGTGGTGCACGGGCTTAGTTGCTTCATGCCCTGTGGGATCATCCTGGAGCAGGGATCGAATCCGTGTCCCCTGCATTGGCAGGCGGATTCTTAACCACTGCGCCACCTAGGAAGTCCCTAAATATCATTTCTTGCCTATCAAATTAGCAAACTTTTTTTGAAGTGAGACTATTGGTGAGTTAGAAATTCCTGTTCACTGTCGGTGCTTCTGTTTGTTAAGCAACATGCTAGTGTGGTGAGTGTTAGAAATATTCACTCATGGCTGCCCATTATCTTTTTTTTTCCTTTTAAAAAGGGTTTTATTGAGATATAATTGACATACAATAAACTGCATATATTTAAAGTGTACGATTTTATACTTTTTTCTTATTAGTCACCTATTTTATACATATTAATGTATATATGTTGCCCATCATCTTTTGAACAGCATTTCTATTAGGGTTGCCAAATTTAGCAAATAAAAATATAGGACGCCTGGTTAAGTTCGAATTTCAGATAAACAACAAACAATTTTTAATATAAGTATATCCCAAACATTTATGGGATACACTTGTACTTAAAAACTATTTGTTGGCACTTCCCTGGTGGCGCAGTGGTTAAGAATCCGCCTGCCAATGCAGGGGACACGGATTCGAGCCCTGCTCTGGGATGATCTCACATGGCATGGAGCAACTAAGCCCCTGTGCCACGACTACTGAGCCTGTGCTCTAGGGCCCGTGAGCCACAACTATTGAGCCCACGTGCTGCAACTACTGAAGCCCATGCACCACAACAAAAGAAGCCACCGCAATGAGAAGCCCACACACCACAATGAAGAGTAGACCCTGCTGGCCATAACTAGAGAAAGCCCACATGTAGCAGTGAAGACCCAAAAAAATTAAATTAAAAAAATTTTTCTTTAATTAAAAAAAATTATTTGTTGTTTATCTGAAACTTGAACTTAACCAGGCATCCTGTATGTTATCTGGCAACCTTAACTTTCTATGCTTGTGGAAATTCCAGGTTTATAAAGCCCGTCTCAGATTCTCAGTGTCCCTTGCAGCTAGCCTGCAAGCATGTGACCTCAGCTTCGCTTTCAGGAGACTTAGACTTCACAGCAAGAATGATAATTAAATCGAGCTCTGCATGGAGCTTCCATTTTTTTCTGACATTGGTGATGAAAAGCAGGATTCTGCTTTTTTTTTTTTTTTTTTTGGTGCTGCCAAGAGTGCAGGGCAGTGGGGTATTTTTTATACTGAGGTTCAAGGCCATCTCATATGTACAACTCTAAGAAGTGCTGTTTACTTAGATTATTATATCTTTTTTTTATTTTTTTAGATTATGATATCTATTTCCTCAAGCTTGTTCTGTGACCTAGTTTGGGGCATCATTTCTGGCAGTTTGGCCTTGATTATCCAGTCCTCCCAACAATTCTGTGAAATACTCCATATCATTTAATAAAGTCATTTTCTGCTTAACCTTCCAGAGTCAGCTTCTGTTGCTTGCAACTAAGAAACCTGACTGACAGACAATATGTATTAAGAGCCTTAAAAATGTGCATATCCCTGAGTGAAATAAGCCAATCACAAAAGGACAAATACTATATAGGAAGGTGAGTTAAAAATTATCCGGACTCTGGTTGTAGAATTTGCTTTCATTAACTTTTAGAAAAGACAAATACATCATTTTTCGATATAATCTCCTTGCTTTTCAATACATTTCTGTCCATCTGTCAACAAGCTTTCGTATTCCCTCATGAAAACATGTTTTAGGCTGAGCTGCGAGCCACAAATGCACCGCTGTCTTCATGTCTTCACGTGGACCGGCAACCGGCTCCTTCTGGATGGCTAACACTGTGTGACCTTCCTTGAACTTCTCTATCCATTCATACACACTTCTTCACAACAAAACACTTTCTCCACACTGCGCACAAAGTTTTCGATAAATAACGGCACCAGGTACACCCTCAGACCACAAAAAAACGAATTGCTGCATGCTGCTCTTCTTTCATGCAGATCACAAATGGGGCATCCATTTTTGCTCGCACCGCAGTTACAAATGAACTGATGTAACACGTTCACACCTGCACCGCAGTGACTGGGGAGAGAGCAGCCTTGAACGGAAAGTGCTGATATGACAGTGCGGCCAACAGAAGTTTTAAAATAACCGGAGTGCAGATAATTTTTGACTCACCCTTGTAAGTCCACTTATATGAGGTTCCTAGAGGAAGCAGATTCAGAGACAGAAAGTAGAAGGGTGCTTGCCAGGGGTTGGAGGGAGGGGGGAGTAGAGACAGTATTTAATAGGGACAGAGTTTCAGTCTGGCAAGATGAAAAATCCTGGAGCTGGATGGTGGTGATGGCTGCACAACAACGTGTATCACAATGCCACTGAACTGTACCCTTAAAAATGGGTAAAATGCTGCATTTTATGTTATGTATATTTTACCAATATAAGGAAACAACTCTACAATAACCTCAGCCACTATTAATATATACAATATATATCTAATATATCTAAATATATACAAAGTATATAAAAACTCACATTCCTGCAGGGAAAAAATGTGCATATCCTTTGAGTCCCCATTCTAAGACTTTTACTTAAGTGCAGTGTATATTGTGAAAAAAATTTGTGCACAAAAGTGTTTATCCAAGTGTTATTTAAGAAAACTACGAAATTGGAGACAATCTAAACCTCTAACATTGAGAATGATTGAGTAAATGATGGCACATTTAGGTATCAAGACACTGTGCGATCATTAAACAGAATCATTTGAGGAATATTTAAGGCCATGGGAAAATGCTACAATATTAAGTGACAAAAATCAAGGTAAAAATATACAGCTATGGTACGATCTCTACTGTGTTTTTGAAAAAAGGCAGGAAAAAAAGCTGGAGGAAAGTATGCCCAAAGGGAACAATAGTGCAGCCTTGAGGCAGAGTCCTGGTTCCCTCTCAAGGGACATACATAACAATATCTTTGAGCTGTTTCGCAGATACTGACACCCCCACCAGGTGGGAGAAGTGAACTGTATGCTGCCCACCAGCACGTAGACCCCAGACTGGTTGGAACCAGGAGATTGGTGATGCTGACTCCCGATTGCCTCACCACCAACCGATCAGAAGAATGTCCACGAGCTGATCATGCCTTCTTTGAACCATTACAAAACTCCTCACTACTCCCTCCAGGTCGGGACACACAGTTTTCAGGGCATTAAACTGCTGTGGCCCCCTTTGCCTGGCAAAGCAATAAATCTGTCCTTTTAGAAAGAAAGAAAGGAAGGAAGGAAGGAAAGAAGGAAGGAAGGAAGAAGAAAGAAAGAAAGAAAAAGAAAGAAAGAAAGAAAGAAAGAAAGAAAGAAAGAAAGAAAGAAAGAAAAAGAAAGAAAGAAAGAAAGAAAGAAAGAAAGAAAGAAAGAAAGAAAGAAAGAAAGAAAGAAAGAAAGAAAGAAAAAGAAAGAGAAAGAAAGAAAAAGAGAGAGAGAGGGAGGGAGGGAGGAAGGAAGGAAGAAAATACGCCAAAATGGGGTTGGTCTGGGTCATCAGCTTATTTTTTCCTACTTTTTAAATACTTTTCCATTTGTTACACAATGAATAAGAATTACTCTTGTAGTCATAAAAAGAAACCTCTTCTCTAAACCTATTGGACAACCTATACCCCACCAGGCAGACTCCTGTCCGTTGTGCAAACATACTGGGTGGTTTCTGTGGGGGTGGGGATTTTGGAGGCATGGGATCTTAAAGTGACATCTCAAAGCAGGCCACGGGGACGAAACTGCAAAAGCACTCACTGCTTCTTTCAAAACCATTCATAACAGAGCTCCTGGAAAAATACCTCAAGCCCTTTGGAATAATAGCTCAGTTTTGTTGATTCCGATTGTTTGGTTTTCACATGCTTAGGATTCCCTTCTGGCATTTCTTTTGGGAATGCCTTCTGTATAAGGTGACAAAGTCCAACCAGTGAGATCTAAATATTGTAACCTGGTTCACAGCTTCAGCACAAGGATAAAAAGCCCTGTTTCTCAAACGGAGATAGGTGAGCTTAGGGAAGAGTGGGGCAGGGTGGAGAAGGGGTTGAATGCCAAGCAACAAGGCGCATCTTCCCTGAGTGTCCCTTTGAGTAGCCAATGAGTCATTTCAAATAGTATTTTTATATGACAACAAATGGATGTATTATGGAGGAAGAAGCAAAAATTGCATGGATTTTTAAACTCAAACCCAAGATTTCAGTGAAATTTTATGCTCACAGCATGTACATGCCTCTGCCCAGAACATCTGTCTGTGCACGGAGCCCTCAGGTGGGGTTTAACTGAGAATAAGGCCCATTTTATTTCACAACTCCAGATTTATTCAGTGTGACTCAGTAAATGGGTGGCAATGCTTTCTTGTTTCCCCTCCAAGCTTGTGTAAGGAGTTTTTCTCCTTCGCCTACTTGGTTTATGTCCTGGAGTTTTTGTGCAAGACTGGCTAATGTGTCCTTTCTGTTCAACTTTGTTTGATATGTGTCAGAAATCGTGTCCTCAGAGGGACATTCCTTATCAAGGCTTTCCCGGTACATTCTGTGATTGCAGAGCCAGCCCTAGAGTCCAGCCTGTAGGTTTCACTGCTACAATTTTCTTAAACAAATCTTTGTCCTTTTGTAATATTTTCTTCCAGGTCTTAACAGTGACCTCTGTTCTCTGAAGTGACTGCAGGGCATTTCGGACTGAATTGTGAAACACTCTGATAGTCTAGAAACAGAAATGGGTCATGTAAAAACTCCGTACTAGGCACTGTTCTAGATGCTGGGCTTTCAATAATGAGCCAAACTCGACACCATCCCGGCCCTCAAGGAGCTCTTGTCCAGTGCAAGAGATACATCTTAATTAAATAAGCACAAATGCTTGGAGAATTATCATAAGAATAAATAAACAGGCCTTTACAGCCACCTCAACTCTGCTCTGGTGCGTGGACAACAATGTCTAGAATACTGGCTGATTATTTTCATCTCTTCCTCCTCCCTATAATAGAATTATACATCTGCACCCTTTGCCTTGCAATTTTGCAATACATCCCACCCAGTAGAATAGGTGGAGTATATTTCTTCATTCTATCTACTTTGGGTTTGACCACGTGACCTACTTTGACCAAGGGTTCCATTTGGTCTATATTCGTGGGCCAAAGTCATAGTGTATTAGTTCTGAGCAGAGGCTTTAAGAGGCATTTTGTATTTTTGCTTCCGTCTTATACTCCTGCCATCCACCAAAAGATGACCATATATAGCTAGCTGCTCCTCCTTGGCATAGGTCCTGAATGGACAAGCAGACCTGAATGCAAGCCTAAGAGGCCAGGCTAGCCAATCCCAGTAGACCCACAGCCAGCCCAGAGGACCACGAGCAAGAGATTGTTGTATCTGAGATTTGAGGGGTTGTTACTGCAGCAAAACCTGACGATTCATTACCTTATAGTTGTTTACTTGAGTACCTACTATTTGCTAGGCCCTGGGCTAGGGGTTGGGGTTAAGTGGTTAACGAACCCAGACACTGTTCTCATGAAAATCACAGACTGCCTTTTTTGTTTGGCTGACATATTTTTTTCTCATTATTTTTTATTTCCTCCTTAAAGTGGGGCCAGCAAAATACACTAAAAATATGCCTGAAACCTCAATGTTATTTGTTCTGGTCTTGAGTTTCTACCTTCTGCCAACCCTCCTACATTTTTTAGCTTTTCTTGGGCTCCTAGAATGGAGATGCTACCATCACATTTTCATATTCAATGACGTGGAAAACCTGTCTCCCTTGGGAAAAGAAGGGTTTCCTTGGCAGTGACCAGGAGTTGGAAAAGATTGGAAACTACTCATATTTTAAAATTCTGTCTTAAGTAATGAAAAACTTTCCAGTAATTTAGTGCCTTTAAGGTGTTTCGTAGATGTAAGCAGAGTGCGCCTTACGGCCTGGCTGTTTTCTATCCACAAGCATGCAAGGTAGAGGCCTCCCTACCTTAGCTCTGTGGGGAGAGATTTGTCAATCACAAAGCTTTGATAGAACTGATAGGGCCCCTGCTCAAAAGCGACAAACTCATTTAAAACTTACAGCAAAGAGGGGATTCCCTGGTGGTCCAGTGGTTAAGACTCCGTGGTTCCACTGCAGGGGTCATGGGTTCGATTCCTGGTTGGGGAACTAAGATCCTGCAAGCAAAGAATGCCAAACGTGTTATTTACAGCATCCTATTTAACCCTGCCAACACTCATAAGGCTTAAGTCTTCATTGAAAGCATTACTGAGCACCAGATGCTTGTGGACATAATTAAACAAAATAGACAATGATCCCTGCCCTTGTGGGTAGTGGGGGAAGACAGGAAAGAAACTATTATGATTGAAATAAATTAATTAAATTATGTTTTAGAATATCATAATTACTATGTAAAAAGAAAACAATATGACTAAGTACTATTATCTTCTTTGCAAATGGGGTATTAATATCAGACCTGTGTTCAAATCTTAGCCCTACCACTTAATAACCGGGTGATCTTGGGCAAGTTACTTAACTTCTCTGAGCCTCAGCTTCTCTAACTATACAAGCAGGGTAAAACCTCCCCTGAAGTATTGTTTGAGGACTGAGATGATGCAGGTACAATGCTTCGCACACTGACCCATGGTAAGCGTCAGTGATTGGTAGCTGCCTCTGCTGGGAAGTCATACCTATCGCCTGTGCTGCCAGAAATCTAAGGGGCATGATCAGAATTTGCAACCACATTTTT
This sequence comes from Hippopotamus amphibius kiboko, assembly GCF_030028045.1. Lineage (NCBI taxonomy): Eukaryota > Metazoa > Chordata > Mammalia > Artiodactyla > Hippopotamidae > Hippopotamus > Hippopotamus amphibius. The sequence goes on from NC_080203.1 coordinate 32,847,476, forward strand.
TAAGCTTGTAAGCTTAAAAATAATGTCAAAATTACAGAAAAATTGAAAGAAAAAGCATGATACAGAGAATACCTCTGATTACTGTTATAGTACATGCACGCGTTCTCTCTCTGAATACGTATTCATTTTTTCTGAACCATTTGAGTATAAGTTACATAATTTATGACTCACTACTCTTAAATATTTCAGTGTGCATTTCATAAGAATAGGGATATTCTTTTACATGACCACAGTACAGTTATCAACTTCAGTAAATTTAATATTGACAATTTTATGTGATCTACCATCATATTCCAACTTTGTCAATTGATGCAATAATGTCCTTTATAGCATGATCCTTCCTTCCATACAGGATCCAGTCTAGGATCAGGCATATATTTCACTGTTGTGTCTCTTTAATCTGGAGATATTTCCATAGACTTTATCTTTTATGGCATTATGGCAATACAGTCCTCACCCCTACTCTTTATTTTTTCAATAGAACATTCCTTATTTGAGGTTTGTTTGACATTCAGATGATGCATTCTCAGCTGAAATGCTACAGAGGCGATGCTGGGTCCTTCTCAGGGTCTTACATCTGGAGGCACACACTGTCCATTTGTGCCTCCCTGGTGATGTTAATTCGATCGCTTGGTCAAGATATTATCCAATTTCTTCATTGTTTACTTATTTTTTTTACTATGCAATTAACAAGCAATCTGTGAGGTAATACTTTAAGACGATGCAAATATCCTACTCCTAATCAAGAGCCATTGATGATGCTTGTCTGACCAATATTTAACACAATGTTGATTTTCCAAGTCAAGTACTTCCTTTGCCTTCACGAGTCACACTCTACAGTAAACAAGATCCCTCCCTTTTCCTCCATTTATGTGTGTATGTATGTATGTGTTTGTATCTATCTATTATTGGTATGGACTCATGGCTTTCTATTTTTTCAGTGTTTCATATTTCATTACTGTACTTAATTATTTTGGTTCTCAATTTGTCACAGATTTCGCCTATGGCCCTTTCAAACTGGTTCCTGTTCTTGTGACATAGCTCCATCATTTATTTTGAGCACTTCCTTAATTTATGGCATAAGAAAATGTTCCAGGATCATCTTGTGCCTACCTTGTCTAGCCCTGAAATCAGCCATTTCTCCAAGGAGTTCTGTGCAATAAGACCTTTTGAGTCCAGCTTGGGGCTCTTTTTGTCACACCACAGCGAGTTCAGCCCTGCAAAGACCAAGGCTGTATTTGGGGGATTTTTAGGGAAAGCTGCACCTCTGGGGTACACGATAATTTCTGGGGAGTGATGGGAAACAAAGCTTATTAGAAAGTTGTCCAGAGTATAGAAATTTTTTGTGGTAAACAAATGCAAATCAATGAAGTTTCCTAATCAAAATTCTAGATTGGAAATCCCAGTAGAAAGAATGGGAAAGAGGTGGGCTTGAAGATTGACTCAGTAGAGATTGAATTTCTTAGTTGGGGATAGACAGCATGTACAAGGCAAGTATATACTTGATTCTCTTATATTGAATAAAAAGAAAATTATATAAAACACCTCTCATAATTTCTTTGTGTAATATAGGAGCACAATTGCTACGAGAAATGAAATCAGCAGAAATCACAATTTCACTTTTGTCCATATAACATCAATTTCTTCTGCCAAATTTTTTGGGGTTAGGGGGTGGTGTCCAGACTGACTGCAAAGAATACAACTGTTTTGAGCTTCATCTCCTTTCTCTGGCTACCCTCTAGTGGAGGTGAATTGAAATTACATAATGGCCTAAAAACAGATAGCTAAAGGGAAAATAAACATCAACTAGGTGAAATAGGTGAGATCACCAGTTAGAGCAGGAAGGACTTGAAATATCTTTGTATTCAATCCCTTATTTTGCAGATAGGGATAATGAAGCCCAGGGAAGCGTGGAAGCTACTTGCCCAAAGCCATAATGCTAATGACAGAGCCAGGACACACGCTGCTCTTGGACGCACCATCATTTCAAAGAAATCCTTGACAACTTTTCTATTAAAAACAGCCCACTTGAAAAAAAAAACAGCCCATTTGAATGCAGAAGAGTTTACTTAAATTTTATAGTACTTTGCCATCCAATATATATTCTTCAGAACTTCATTTTTAGGAATGGAGGTGTATCAGTAGTTATTCTATAATATCATACACCCCACCCCATTCCCAATTTTCTCCTTTTTTTTTTTTTTTTTTTTTGGCACACGGGCTTAGCTGCTCCGTGGCATGCGGGATCTTCCTGGAGCTGGGATCGAACCCGTGACCTCTGTATTGGCAGGCGGATTCTCAACCACTGCGCCACCTAGGAAGCCCCCTCCTTTTTTTTTTTTTAAATAACAGTTTTTTAAAGATATACTTTATATACTGTAAGATTCATACCATAACAATTTGACAGCTACCATCATTCCTTTCAAAACCATATAGGCAGGGACTTGCGTGGCGGTCCAGTGGGTAAGACTCTGCACTCCGAATGCAGGGGGCCCAGGTTCGACCCCTGGTCGGGGAACTGGATCCCACATGCATGCCGCAACTAAGAGTTGGCATGCCACAACTAAGAGCCCGCATATGCCGCAACAAAGATCCCATGGGCTGCAACCTGGTGCAGCCAAATAAATAAATAAATATATATATTAAAAACCATATAGGCAAGCTCCTCTTTAACAGTGGAAAACTATCTATTATTCTCTTTTCTCCTTGAACATATAGTTCCATTCCTCTTCTCCCAGATTTTTACCCTAATATAATGTATTTTCATTCTTGAAAATGTTTATATTTATCATCTTGTCATACTTCTTTGCAGCAAATATAGATACACAAGTTAAACTTGTATTTTTCATTTCCTGTGACCATAGTGCTCTGAATGTTAACACTTTTCTTCTGAATCGAGTTAGCCTTACAGTTATATTGCTGTAAGTCTCGATCAAAATAAATGTAACAATTTTAACCAATTATTAAACACGACGAGCACATTTTTATTGGAAATACAGCTCTAAACGAGATGTGTGGGGCCGCTTTCAATTAGTTCATATTTCTGTGGCTGACTAGTTCTTACTGCTAAAAGGACACAGGGTTCAGCTTCAATTTTATTCCTGTTTTCCTGTCCATTTATAGACATAAGCATTGAGGAAACTTATTCACAAATTTAAGTAGATGATAGTTTTGTTATAGCAATGCCACTCAGTTCTTTGAACCCTTTCCAAGTATATATAAGAAAATAGCAATGATCTATTACCAAAGTTATTTTTTAATGGTTAGTTGACAATTAGGTACTCATTCAATTTTGTTGAAAGCAAAGAATTGGAAACCACTTAACTGGCAAGAAGATACGCTACCCCATTGTTGTAGTGACACATGTTCTCAGCCCCAACACCAGTATTTTGAATTGTCCCTCTGTTTGTCCCTATGGAGGTTTTTACACCCTGGGGCCATTCCCCAGAGTTTTAGGATGGATGAGAAGTATGATTTTCTTTTTTTGGTCTGTCAAGGGAGATACAGGTGATCATGAAAGGGAAGCAGGAAAGGAGATTTTTCTAGGTTGCCTCTTTTCTCAGGCAGATGGATTTTAGGAACTCTGAGGACATGTGAAAATGGAGGATCTGGAAATTGATACCTTTAAAATGATCTGTGCCTATATATGCTTTGGAAAATCTTCATGTATCCTCAGGGGTATGCGTACTTATCTTTTTTTTTTTTTTTTTTTTTGGCCTTGCTAAGCGGCTTGCAGGATCTTAGTTCCCTGACCAGGGATTGAACCTGCGCCACCTGCGGTGGAAGTATGGAATCCTAACCACTGGACTGCCGGGGAACTCCCTATGCATACTTATCTTCAACAACAGCTGCTCCAACCCAGGGCTTCTAAAATGTTAAGTGATGATCAGAATTGCTTGGTGAGTTTGTAGATTTGCAAATTCCAGTGCCTGGCTCCCTTTGATCCTGATTCAGGAAGTTTGGGGTGCCCTGGACTCTGCATTCTAACCACACCTCCTCCCCTTCCCTCATCTGATGCAGGTGTCTGTGCCCGAAGCTCAAGAAGTCCTGGGCTAGAATATAAGATGCAGAGGTCAGTTTTTGCTTGAATTCTGCAGCATATACACATACCCTTATTTTCTTAGTTCAGGCTCTAGGGCAGGCCTCTGAATGAGGTTAAAATAACTACCTCATGGGTTCTGTGTGGGCACAGAAGCCCCAGAGGAGTGAACAAACCAATAGCAATTCATGGATGTTGTTTACTGGGAAAATTTGTCTCTTAGCAGCCCTATTCCCTCCCCTCCCCCCACCTTGCTCCTTCCTCACTGGGCAGATGGCAGGTTTTCTTGCGATTGCTCGTGTGCCATGATTAGTCCACAGGCCAAAGAAGGGTTGCATGTCTTTTAGGAATAGTTTCAGGCAGTGCTGTGCGGGTGCCAGCTTATAATACCTATGAGAGCTGATCATTACATTTGCAAGCCGTTTATTAGACAGTCATACTTAAAATTTAAATCACAAGATGAGGGACTTCCCTGATTGTGCAGTGGTTAAGAATCTGCCTGCCAATGCAGGGGACACGGGTTCGGTCCCTGGTCCAGGAAGATCCCACATGCCGCGGAGCAACTAAGCCCGTACGCCACAATTACTGAGCCTGTGCTCTAGAGCCCACGAGCCACAACTACTGAGCCCACATGCCACAACTACTGAAGCCCGCACGCCTAGAGCCCGTACTCTGCAGCAAGAGAAGCCACCACATGAGAAGCCCGCACACCATAATGAAGAGTAGCCCTCATTTGCCACAACTAGAGAAAGCCTGTGCACAGCAACAAAGACCCAGTGCAGCCAATAAATAAATAAATAAATAAATAAAATAAATTACAAGGTAAATTATAATAAAGACAAAGGAAATAAATACCCCCAAACTTATCACTTCCTAATAAATTTCCTTTTTACTATAACTTTTGATCTTGAGATTATTTACGTCTATTATAGCTATGTGGTGGGAGTACTATATAAAAGTGTACTACTGTGCATCCCTTCTCAAGTCCACATCAGGTGATGTCACACTGGTAGCTTGAAAATGGCTATGGTGAGAGTATTGACACGATGGAAATGGCAAATGCTACAAATTGAGGCTTTCTTTCGGAGAGCTGACTGTTCAAACATTTACCAGCACACCCACCGCTGGTTGTTGGCCTTGGGCAAATCCATGGCCGTACTTGACTGCCTCTTGGCCTTGCCGAAGTGAGTTAGCTGCTTGAACATCTATTCCTAGCTCAAGGACTTTTAAACTTGAGGGTGCAAAACAGTCTCCTGCAAAGTTGTGAAAAATAGATTCCTGCCTCCCTCCCCCAAGTGAGTCTGGTTCAGTGTGACCCAGGAGTCTGCATGTTTAACTAGCTCACAGGTGCTTCTGAGGAAGTTGGACCAGCCAGATATCCCACAGTTTGAGAAGTGCTGCCCCACCAGACTGAAGGGAGAGGGCCTTGAAAAAGGAGAAACAAAATGTTCTGTTCTTGACATTAGTGGATGACAGTGAAAAATGCTTTCATGTAATTGCTTGTATTTGCGAGCTTAAAATAAATCCTTTCCCTAATGGAGATGCACAAAAGCTTGGCTGACTGAATCCAGCCTCTAATGGTTTGTTCCTTTGATTTAGCAAATGCCCACGTCAGAGCAAAAATAGAGCCAATGAAGTCACACATAATTCCCAATCTCTCTTCTGCTACTCTAGCCATTTTCACATTGTACTCTGCACGGCAGCAGACTCAATTCAGATTGAACATTTGTTGAGCACCTCATACTTGCAAGGCCCTGTGATCAACTTTTATATACATTCTATGGGTCAGTTCATAATAATCGATCATGAAGTGGAATCATTCTCTTCTGTCTTCTGTATCTGTTTCAACTTGATTCTCAGGAGGTTTTAAGGCTTTCCATCACCTTCCATTCCCATTGCCACGGGTGTCTGTTCCAGCCTTTGCTGCCCCTGCAGTCTGTCTGCACTCCTCCCACCTCGTACTTACGGGTTTGCTCTTGCCACACACAGAGCTTCATGAAGATCTTTCTTTTGTGCCTCATCCCAAACTCACCTTTTAGAAGACGCTCCTGATTACGGACTGTGACTTACCGAAGCAATATTTGATTTAAGTTCTCTTTGGCCATTATATTAATGGTTACGTTTTACCCATACTCAAAGTTTTTAGCAAATAGGTTCAGTTCTGCTTTGCCCTGCTTTACCAAACACTTTGTTTGGTAAATAACTTAGGTTAGTTGCATGGTTCACTAAAATATAGGTGAAATTTGTTTGGGGGTTCAGCAGATTGATACAGTTCATTCTTGCCTTTTGGTTCCCTCCGTTTGGTCTGGTCCCAGGAGAGGCAAAATACTGCCACCTGCCATCTGCTCCAACATTCCTCCTCACCCTCCCCAGCTAGGTAGAGTGAAGAACCTAAGGCCTTTTGTTCTCCTAGCAATTTTAAGTTATGCTTTTGGTCTTCTCAACCAGATAATGAATACTATGCACTGCAATATTTTAAATGTTGAGTACCAGCTAGAGGAGACAATATGTACTGATCCAGCTATTGAATGTGTTTGGGGAAAAAACATTAGGGAAAATGCTTCTCAGTATACTGATTTGGGGCATGGTGAGTTGTAATTACAAATTCTAGGTGTAGAACTCAGTCAGACTGTTCCCTTCTGGTGCCACAGGTCAGACGTTAACATCACCAGGAACATAAAGATGTTAAAAACACGAAGCCTGACCTGTTCTGGCAGCTGGGTGAGACAGGTGATGGGCTTGGCTTTATTGGGGTTCCTAGTTGCCATGCGCCCATTACAGCCAGTTCCAGGAGCAGCTGAATTTACTGCAATGGAGCGCTCAGGGATGTTCTGACTTGGGACCACTAGTGCCCCCTCTGCTAGTTTTGGTTATTGTTGGGACTGGGCTGTGAGCCATTATTTATTGTCATTAACCTGGTCTAACATTCCATACACCAGAGGCAAGTAACCTTGGTATGGCCTCTAACAGTGATGTAGCCTTAGACAAGAATGTGAGACCCATAGAGTTTGCTTTGGAGTCTTATCTCCCATACGTTTCCCTTTCTTCCTTCCTGGTACCTTGCAACATTTTTCCAGTGCCCTATTTTTCTTTATACTCAAGTTTATGCCAACTGATAAGGAAACTAAACTGATATCAGCTTAACTAGTTATTCCTTCCCGGGATGAAATACCTTCAAGACCCAAACAAATGAAGCTATGGAAGTATAATAAAGGCAGAGTCGATATCCCCGGATGTGGTGGCTGGCCTTGTAGACATGTGGGGAGAGGCGAGCCAATTCTGTTACCCACCCTCTTTTCTCCTGCCAGTCAATTCTATCACCGGGAATTCCATCTTGGAAGTGAGCTCCCCAAGTTGACTTCCACAGACTTCACATGGCTATGACTTTTTGCAGGCAACATAAACTGAGTGCCTTGACTATCCCAGGTCCTCTAGATACCTGCTGAGCAAACAAGAAAGTGAGTAAATTCTTAGCTACGCTGCCTCTGAAGGAATGCTCACCAGGCACATGGACTACTAGAGCTAGCCTTCTTCATCTTAATCTAAATACCTCATTTTGTTAGGCTCTCAGAGAATTCCTTAACTTTCCTGAAGTCACAAGGCCACCAGAACCAGGACTACAAACCGAGGCTCCCAATTCCTGTGCAGAAGATTTTTACTATCTATGATACTGCTTACCCTTTGGAGTTCACGCTTTATACTTTCATTTTAAGGATTTATCATCTTAAGTCAGTAATTAGAAATTGCGACAAAGATATTTGCCATCTTCCATTGTTATTCATAGTAATAAAATACAGGGACACCCTCAGTATTCCACAGATTGCTTGAAGTGTGGTCCATATGATGGACTATTTATGCACCATGTAAAAACATGGAAACTGCCCATGATGTATAGTATGAGTATTATTCAAATTATCTTGTATAATTATATAAGCTCTTAAAAATATATATGCAGGAAAATAAAGTTAAAATTCTAAAATATTAATATCAGTTATTTCTGAATTACAGTATTATGGGTGATTATTTCTTATACTTTTCGGTATAAGTCAAATTTCCTACCATGAGTAAGTATTAAAGTAACAGAAATAATATTTTAAATTAGAAAAAGGATTTATTATGAATTTGTGTCAGCTTATAGATCAGGTATGCAGCAATCGAATCCTGTCCTCCACCTAAGCCTTGCTGCTAGTCCCAGCCAGCAATCAGTGTATATAACCCAACTCTGCTCCCACAAATGCTTCGCTGAGGGTAGTGTTTTGCATGTAAATAATCCTTCAGTCATGGTTTCTCTATAGCTTTTGGCCAAATCCTCCTAAGATTTCGGTTTCCCACAAAACTGGAAGTTGAATAGGTGTGTAACAGATCCTCCTGTTATTTATGCCCTTGTACTCATCTGAAGAGGCTTTATTAACAAGTTCTAATAGTGGAAAAAGATTTCTATTAATGAAGGGTGTTCTGACTGTGACCTTTGAAGGAAAAGGCCATACCTTACTTTTCTTTACAGTACCTCATAGAGTAGGAACTCAGAAAATATGCAATAGAATGATTGAAATCATAATTGTAACTCCTTCATGAATTTCTGAGACCCAAAGCATATTACAAATGGTTCAAGGCAATGCAGGTGATTATCTGAAAAGCATTTGCTTTGAATTTTTTCCTGTGTTGTTTAGCCTCAACCAGCTGCTTCAAACTTGGTTCTCGCAGACTTTTCAAATTCTGATGAGCTCTTCAGCCGTACATCAAAATATTTTTTTACCAGAGAAATTAGGGTTAACTTTCCCATTAAATTCCAACAGTTTTGCAGAAATTGACAAGCTGATCCTAAAATTCATATGGAAGTGCAAGCGACCAGAGCAGCTAAAACAATTCTGAAAAGAAAGAACAAGGATGGAGGACTCACAGTTCCCAATTTCAAAAGTTATCACACAGGTGCAGTAATTAAGACAATTTGGTACTGGTATATGGATAGGCATATAGAGCAATGGAATAGAAATGAGAATCCAGAAATAAATCCAGAAATAAACCCTTACATTATGGTCAAGTGATTTTTGATAAGGATGCCAAGACAATTCAATGGAGAAAGAATAATCTTTTCAAGAAACCATGCTGGAAAAACTGGATAGCCACATGCAAAAGAATAAAGTTGGACCCCTTCCTTATACCATATATAAAAATTAACTCAAAATGGATCATAGACCTAAATGTAAGAGCTAAAACTATTAAGACTCTTAGAAAAATATTTGTGCTTCAAAGGACACATCAAGAATATGAAAAGACAACATACAGAACTGGAGAAAATATTTGCAAATCATGTATCTGATAAATCATATATCAGGTATATCGTACATGTTATTTGTATCCAGAAAAAGCACTAAGCACTAATACACTCAATGACAAGAAGAAAAATAACTCAATTAAAAAATGGGCAAATACCCTTATACAGAAGAGAGCCCTGGCTCTGTCTGGAGAAGAAAGAAGGAAAGAGAGAGGTGTGGTCAGAGAAGGGAGAGAGGATATGAATAAAGGCACAGCCAATTTTAGGAGGAAATAAAGAAAGCCAAGGCAACACATTCTTAATCCAGTGGTTCCGAGTTTCTTGTTACTCAAATGACTGCAGTCCTTTGGGGTTGATGATGAAGAATCTCTGTTATCAACCTTGTAATTTGCACACATAAATATACTGTAGTTGCTGGTTTTCAAGTTTATTAAAATGTTGTATTGGGACTGGTGGTTGTTTCCAAATAAAAAAGCTGGTTTTGTGGGGTTTTGCAGCTTAGGAAAGTTTTGGACAGTTTCAGCCATTTTACCTTAAACCGAAATTTAAAGACTGAAAAAAAAAATGGGCAAAAGATCTGAATAGGCATTGCTCCAAGAAGACATAAATGGCAGGCAAGCACATGAAAAGATGCTCAACATCATTTGTCATTAGGGAAGTGCAAATCAAAACCACAATGATAATGGACTTTACATAACTAGGATGGACAATAACAAGTGTTGATGAGGATGTGGAGAAATTGGAACTCTCAAACATTGCTCGTGGAAAGGCAAAATGGTACAGCCACTGGAGAAAAGTTTGGTGGTTCCTCAAAAAATTAAAAAGAGTTACCACATAACCCAGCACTTCTATTCCTAGGCATATACTTAAGAGAAATGAAAGCAAATGCCCCCACAAAATATTGTGCATCAGTTTTAAGAACATCATCATTCATAATAGTCAAAGACAGGAAACAACACAAATGTCCATCAACTGATGAATGGATAAACAAAATGTACAATGGAATATTATTTAGAAATGTAATGAAGTACTGATATATGATACAACTTGGATGAATCTTGAAACCATTAAGCTAAGTGAAAGAAGCCAGAGACAAAAGGGCACATACTGTATGATTCTATTTATACGAAATGTCCAGACAAAAAGTATATTAGTGGGGCTGGGACTGGATGAAGGGAAGTGGGAAGTGATCGCTAATGGGTACAGGTGCCGAGACCAGCTCGGCGACTCGAGGTGAGTGACGGGTGCCGCAAGCTTGAAGAAAACACAGACACAGACTCAAGAGAAAGATGGGGGGGGGGGGGGCTCAAGACCTCTAGGATCAAGAGCCTTGCTGACTCATCCCACGTTGCTTTTATTGGTTTCTCGGCTAACACTCCCAGGTTAATCCCATAAACAATCAAAGGCCTCACATGACTGGGGCAATTATCTTTGTTTGCCTCCTGGGTCCGAGTTGAGCAGGTGTGGATCTGAGCTGGGCGTGGAGAGCAAAACAGCCCTGGGGGCAGGAGACCTCTCTCAGATATTAGGGGTCTGTGCCCCACCCCTGTTGGCCCCTCTGCGACTGTGCCTGTCTTAGGTTGTTCCTCCCTTGAGGAATCTTACCTGTCTCTGGCTAACCAGCCATCCTCCAGGGCCAAACAGGGTGATATAAGGAAGGCTCTATGCACCACCCCTGTTGGCCCCTCTGCGGCTGTGCCTGTCTTAGGTTGTTCCTCCTCTGAGGAATCTTACCCGTCTTTGGCTAACCAGCCATCCTTCAGGGCCAAACAGGGTGATATGAGGTGTGCAGTGAGAAAGGGGCTGCGCCCCTAGAGACGGCCAACCCTCTGCCTATGCCCCCATGGTCTCCACGCCCCGCACCCTCAGCTCCTCCACTGCTCAAGCAGGACATTCTGAATCCCATCGCTCGGCCCACATACTTGAACATTTTCAAGGTTTCAGAAAGGCTCCTGAATGTCTTCCCACATACAGGGTTTCTTCTTGAGGTGATGAAAATGTTCTAAACTTGGTGGTGGTGGTTGTTTAACGCCATTGAACTTTAAATGGGTGAATTTGATGGCGTGTGAATTATATCTCAATAAACATGTTTAAAAGGTTTTATGTGGTACGTGTGAAGGAATGAGTTTCGATTTTAGGCATTTATTTAAGTATGTTTGCCTAAACATTTTATACACACACACACACACACACACACACACACACACGAGCCCTGTCTACACAGTCCATTCTATGCTGCCGATTTGCCTCATCTTTGAGCTTGTCTGGTTTAGATGCATTTCACGTATAACCTTAAATGCAGGGCCTGAAAAAACGTAGCCACAGGCTGAGTAGTTGATTTTAGTATTTCCAGTTTCTCTGTTCCCTGCTGTTACTACAGTTTTACCAGTTTTTAGACTTATTTTAAATAAAACGACTGTTGGGGGCAGTGTTAATGGACTGAATTGTGTTGCCCCCAAATTCATATGTTGAAGCCCTAACCTCCTGGTACCTCAGAATGTGGCACTATTTGGAGATGAGGCCTTTAAAGAGGCAATTAAGTGAAAATGA